>NC_136468.1:18187544-18794675 GCF_902686455.1 Sciurus vulgaris | reverse complement strand
ATTGAGCAGAAGGGAAAAGGAGAGAAGGGAAGAACAGTGGAATGGGTTCGAACTAACTTTCCTCTGTGAATACAAGAGTAACGGCTGTGAATCCATGCTTTTATAATTATATCAAAATGAATCCTAATGTTATATATAACTAAAAAAAAAAAAAAAAAAAAAAAAGCCAATAATAAGATAGGAAGAGTCCTTGGCAGAAACTGACCATACTGGTACCGTCTCAGACTTCCAGGGCCCAGAAGTGTGAGAAACGCATTTCCAATGTTTACATCACCCGGTGTATGGGATTTCGTTACGCTGCCTGAGTGGACTCATGTGCTCCAAATCATCTCTACCCTGGTTCATGTTCAGTCACCGCCCACCTCTGCACCTACATGTGTAAGTTGGCTTTTTCACCTAATTCTAGGTCTTGATCTTTTTTCCCATTAAATTTTGTCTATCAAGAGCAATACAATCCCCATCAAAGCAGTCTGCTCTTCTATTTTAGTTTAAGAAATTGCCTTGCGAGAATTTAAGCTTGTAAAACCACCCACTGTGTTTGCTGCCACCAGCCCAATCTTCATTTTTCTCTCCATCCCCTGCCCCTTTGATTCTTCTCAGGCTCTGTGCTCAGTGCAGGAGAGGCGAGGTGGCCACGGAAGAGCAGGGGACAGAGCCACAGTCCTCATCCTCTGCTCATAGCCACTGAGCTGGGTCTCACCCAAAGAAACTGATTTAATTTGACATGGATGCTGTCTAGAATTGGGAAAGTTAAAAGCTTTCCAGGAGATTCTAATGAGTAGTCTAAACTGAGAACGACTGAGCTATATGCAGGCTAACTTGTATATAGCACACCACGGTGAGTCATGCTTCAGGGAGTTTTAGTCTCTAAATCCTACTCCCTGCCATGGATCAAGAAGCTCTGAAATAAGGACGAATGAGAAGTGAAGTAGCACTTTCTATTTTTTTTTTTTTTTTGATAAATGGCCAAAGCTGCATATTCCAATTTAATGCATGGTTTCTCGATTAGAATAAGCTAGAACACTTTTTAGGTAGCTTGGGTATGGAAATCAAAGTAGGAGCTCTTCCGAGCGGTAGTCATCACCCCTACTGATCTGAAGATCTGACTCCCAGTCCACTTCTCCAACCAACATCTTGGTCAAGATCTAGAGAGCTCTTAGAGAATCAGAGCAAGAACAGAAACGCAGGGTAAGAAAGAGCATGCCTAGGTGTGGCCAGGGCAAGTGTGAAGACAGACCAAGGGAGATCAAGAGAGCCCAGCATTTATGGCAGAAGAGGACCGCTTAGAGAGCAGGGCCGTTTTCTTATGGTGAGCTGTGGGGAGGGCTTGAGCACAATGCCCTCTTCAATAATCCAGCTCAGGGGTTTCCAGCATCAGAAAAAGACTGAGTATAATTTGCTTTGCCTTGTTCCACTCTGGAAAAACTTCAGAAAAAATATGCATTAAGTAAAAAATTATTATTATTTATTACAAAAATAAAGTGGGGCCATTTGTAGGAAAAATAATTTTGTTCTGTCTCACAGATGCTAGGAAGGGGTGAAGAACTGTGCTTCTAGGTGGACGGGCATCAGGGAGACTTCGTGGGTTTCTGTTTTGAATTCGCTTCGGGAGCGTTCTGTTAAAATGACTGGGCCTCCACCATTATACATTGCAACACAGAGACCCATTGAACATCTCTGAGAACCCAGTTCACATTTCTGAAGATGAGCTCTTGAGAGCTTGTTTGGAGGTTCTAGCAGGGGAGCGCAGCTACTCGTATACCCTTGACCGAAGAACAGTCCTCCTCTATCGGGGAAGGTCGTCCTCTTCGACCGAGCGCGCAGCTTCGGGAGGGACGCACATGGAGCGGTGAGGGAGGAAGGGGACACCCGCCTAGCCAGCCAGATCAGCCGAATCAACCCTGGCGATCAATGGGGTGACAGATGTCGCAGCCAGATCGCCCTCACATCCTGAAGATGAGCTCTTAATTGGTTCTGATATCAAGTGCTGGGAAATCCATTAAATTAATGAAATCAGCATCATTGGGGGAAAAAAAAGGTACTGTAATACGGAGCATGGAGGGGTGGGTTCTTTGTCTCATGAATTTGAGAAATGAAACCCACAGACACAGGGTGAGAGCAAAGTAACAGTATGTATTAGAGTAACAGAAAGAAAGCAGAGCTCCTGGAGGGGGCGTGTCCCAAGAGAGGGATGCCAATGGATATCTGCTGTCCAGGGGTTTTTAAAGGCATATTTGATGACCCAGCACAGATGATTGGTGGGATGAGGAACACTAGCGAGAACCATTTAAGCTCTTTAAGTTCCAAGTTTAATAAGCCGATGAGAAGTGCATAATCTCAATCCCTTATTTACATACTTAAGAGGACAGGTCTAACTTTGTGGTTTGACACTGTTGTTGGGGAGAGGAAATATTTCAGGTGGCCTGCCATTTCTTGGGGCAGAGGTATGGGCAGTTAAGGAAGGACTGCTATTGTTGAAGTGCAAGGGGTAGAAACAGGTATTCTAACTCAGAATCATGTCCTCCTGACCTCATGTCTCCATTCAGGTTGCACGATGTCCCCTTCCCCTCTGTCCTTCTCCAAGGCCCCTGTCCTGGAGGCTTCTGGGAGATCTGTCTTCCTGCCTCAGTACTTTCAGAGAAGAGTTTCAAAGAAAGGAGAATCCCGTGTGGGTGAGCAGAAACCTAGAATGTATTTACTACAAATACCTTTCATGTTGGTTTTTATAGCAAGGACAGTTTTCTTTTTCCTAGGATGGAAAGATACTAGTGAAAAAGGAATTATTTTCATCAAGAAAGCTTTACAATGTAAGATGTCAACCTTATGACTTGGTTAATGGTATTGATCCCTTCACAGCTCAACAGAGGGTATAGGGAGGAAAGTGGAAAAGGAAATCAAATGCCTGAGGGGAGAACCTTTTGAGCTCAGATGGGTGAGCGCCCCCTCTGGAAGAGGCAGAGTGAAGGGGGCTCTGCAAAGCCCATCTCGCTTCCTCAGGAGCCCTGGGCGCTTCATCCCACTGCAGATTTTTCTGCCAACAATGGGAGAAAAATCAATGCACCACAATATACATTCTGGGTAAGAAAACTACTTTTGAGTAAGTGTTTTGTTCTTTCTTGGATTCTTTAAAAAACGCGGGTTATACATCCATTACTTAAATTTTCTTCCAAGAGAGGGAGCAGTCTCTGTTGATTTCTAGCACTCCAAGGACTGTACAAGGAGAAGTTTCTTGGAAAACAGAAGAGGACTCCCTCTTTCTCTTAAGCTTGCATGTGGCTTTTCTTTTGGACTGTGTAGCATTTGCAGAGAGGCTGACCCAGAGGGATCACTTACTTTGTTTGGTTCTACTGGAGTGTTAATTGCTTGCTGCAAACAGAAACATACTCTTTACATAACTACTGAGCATACTTTTAATTTTAAAAATTTTCTCAAAATATGCAAGGAAGAGAGGGCAGAGAAGTAAGCGTATGGTGGTATATATGGACTGGGATGAGCTATAAACACCTCAGGAAAAGGAGGACTACTTTGTAATAGCAGTCGCTGCCTGGGTGCAACTAGGTTTGTGTGTTTTGTGGAGGACAGGGTTATGTTTTAACTGAGGTGTTTAGTCTATATCAGTTTCACATAGAATTTCCCACTGTTTTCTAATGGGTCTGAGCTAATGCTTTTATCTTCATGAAGAAAATATGGCGAGGTACTCTTAACATACAGAACAATAAAAAGAAGAAAACAAAAGAATGGATAATCCCTTCACCCATAGTCATTTATAAATTTTAGGTAGTTTAATTTAATTTTGGTAGAAAATTTAACTTGTGGAGAAGCCCCAACCAAAACTGGACTAATGTTCAAATGGCAGATCTTTTTCATAGTTTTATGTCTAACCTACTTGTGTCTTTATAAAGTATTTCTACAGGTGGCATTATTGTCTTAATAAGTTATTTGATTCTATTATAATTTTTTTAAAAAATTTAAACTCTGGAAATTTGCAGGTTTCTTTTTAACTCTTAAGGTGGTTTGAGGTTAAGTCTCAAGTAATTTGATCAAAATTCATCCACGACTTTTACTTGAGTTGTGAGTTCAGAGAAGATACAGGGCAAGGTTGAGGGCTGGTTGATAAAGGGAAAAATGTGGAAGAATCTCTTTTATTCTTTTAAAATATATGACAGTTTATGTGTTATTCAGAGATACAGTTTCTTAGCATTGGTTTAGGTATTCAATAAGATAAAATATTTTTCTCCTTATACTTTAATAATACAATTTGATAGTTACAAAGCACTTTATGTTTTACAAAGCACCCGTGATGTATCGCTTTATTTAATCACCACTACAGTCCCTCATGGGGCAATAGAATCATCCACGGAAACACTGGGATTTTCAGGGGTTAATCCCCAAACTCACAAATTTCCACAATGGTTAACTCAGAACTCACTCAGCCTGGGGCGCTTTGCCTTCAAGTCTTGTGCTCTTTAAACTGTATCACAGACAAGAATCAGATCATGAAAATCACAATCATTTGAAAGGGGGCACAAATGATCCCAAACAGCTGTAGATGAGACTCCTTCGCAGACAAGAAAGGGGCAATGAGAGCGTTTCACCACTAGAGGGCACAACTCCGAGTTCACCGGTCTGTTCTAGCGCCGAGGGGGAGGGATACTGCAAGGTCATGGGAGGGATTTTGCTGTCACTAGCTTCTTGACAACTGGTTGCAACTCTGAAGACCTGGGCATAGAGAGTAATGTAAAGTACTTTTAATTCCAGGAGAAAAACTAAAAAGTTTGCTTTTCCCTGCTTGGTGATCATGGCACCCTTAGAAGGTGCTGTTTCACTGGTACACAAAGCTTTCTCTGGTCTCCAGTGTTGCTTTTTGGTTGGATTGGCAAGAAGACAGAAAACAGCTGTATTTTTCGATCGCACTTTTCTGTTGGCCTAACAGACTCCAGGAACATTAATATTCCCTGGATGAGTTGGTGGTTCCCGTTTGCTAGAGTTGGTGAGAATTAAAGCATGGGGAAACATTTTAAAGAAACTCCCCAAGGCACAGAACAGCAAAGCTGGAAATGCCTTTAGAGTTCAGAGTCTTCATTTTACAGATAACAAAACTAAGTGTTAAAACATGGAATGGCTTTCCCTGAATTACCCAGCTAACCTAGACCAGAGGCTGATATAGAACTCAGGTCTCACATTTGCATGGTCTCATCCCATCCAGGAACCAGTGAAGAAGGGATTGGATGACACGGGTCCTTGGAATTCTCGAGTGGCCTGATTAGAGACTCTCGATGAAGCATATTGTACACATATATTTTAGTTTCCGTGAGTTAATACTATTATTGCACTATGTCAATGTGTCCCCAGTTAGGCTAAGCTTAGGGGTCTTTTAGATCCCCAAACCCATTAGATCTTATCGCAGGCAGTTTCTAAAAATATCCTAGAGCGATGTGCCTCATTGTTACATTTCCAGAAATGGAGAGCTCACAGTTTTGAGCTTGTTTAATCATACTGATAGATTAATTACTTAATTAATCTATCAGTTGATTAATTACTTGGGAGAAGAGAGGGTAGTTTGGAAAATGGGTTTGGGTGTGGGGGTAATAATTGCAGGTTATTGCCCTTTTTTATGTGATGATAAAGAGGTTTAGAAGGACTTTGTGATTCATCTGAGGCTCTGAAAATAGATGTCAGAATAGACATTATATAATACAATAGAAACCTCATTAGACTTATAGTGAAATATTGTAAATAATGACTCCACTGTAAAGTGGCTTCTCAAGTCTGAGTCCCTTTCTTATCTCTCCCTCGGTGTTGACTGAATTGAATTTCTCTGCAGTATGTTCCCCTCAAATCTTTCCTCTCTGTCACTGACTTATGCCCTTTCTATCCAGATGTGCTCAACATTCTACACCTTGCCCCATTACTGTAGTTAGCAGGAATTTGTCCTAAAGCAAATTTGTTCCTACCTCTGCACTGATTCAAATACCTTGTTGGCTTCCCACCGCCCATACTGATGCCCGCTTAACTGCATCTGGAGGGGAGAAGTTTCATTTTGCTCCCCTATTTGTTTGCTTTCCTGCTTGGGGAACTCCCTCCCTGACTTGCCCTCTTTTCCTTGTTGAAATGAAGTTTGTCTGTGGTGTGAGAGATGGAAGCTGTAAGGTTTTGTAGGAATGGGCTGCACGCAGTAAAAGAGGTATGCTATTTTAAGTTACGAGCAGCAGATGCCTGTATAGCATAGTGAATCAGAAAGATTCTAACAGATTCTACCTCCAAGAAAAAAATCATATGCATACATATATACATAGATATCTGGGCTGAACAGTCACTGGGCTCCTGATGTGACTTGCCCTACATTCCTTGCTCCCTGGGGAACCACGCAAGTGTTTTGCAACCTCCTTTTACACCTCAGCCTACCACACTGCGTTGCCTCTGCACATTTATATTCCACCTCCTTCTTTTATTTGTGGTGATTTTATACATGACAGCTACTAACAAACTTAAGGGGAAAATGATAGAGGGTCCTATTAAAATGAAAAACGCAAGGCTGTTAGTGCAAGCACATTCCCTGTAAATAGCACAGCATTCTCAGCTAAAAATTTAAAGCACAGGACATTCAATATTAAAAAAAAAAAAGAATTTTTTTTTTTTTTTTAAGTATAGGAAACTGGGCCTTACCCCAGATTCCTCATGAATACACTTTGGAGATTCATTCAGTTACATTTTCTAACTTATATCCAAAGCTCCCCCTACCAATATACATTAAAGGTGGTGAAGGGAGTTTTCTGATCTTCCCATTAGGGCAGGAATCTGCAGCAAATTTGAGAGGTCATTCAGAACGGTATTCATTCTACATGTGTTCTTTCCATAGCTCCAGAGATCAGGTATCTTGTTAGGTTTTTGGTTGGATACTCACAGACGCTGGGAGGGGACTTTTTCAGGGAAAGTGCCATGTAAATAAAACTATACCTGCAGTGCTGTGTGTTACTGCAGCAATGCAGGTGATATACTCACCCTTCTGATGGCAATGGAGGCTGACTTCCTGGGGAAGATGGTACCAGCACTGGCTGAGACTCAAATGAAGGAGGAGGGAGTGTCCCTCAAGAAGAGGATAGCATTGCAAAAGGCCTGGCTTTCTTTAAGCATCCGCAGTAGTGGGGACTTACTACAGTGCAGGGTTCTAGTGGACCATGGTTTCTTCAGTGGGGGAGTTTGGGCCAGGAAGTACTGCTGTAAGACAGGAAGTTGGCCAAGCACAAGTTACCTTCTTCATGTGTCCTTTGGAAAATTGTTTATAGTCATCTTCTAATTAAAATATTAATAATATTTTACTAATTCTAACTAAGTATGGAGTGGCAGGAGATCCCGTACTTTCTGGCAGAGTAACGTATCATCATGGTTGTATCCATGATATGACATGACCAATTTCCACTTGACAGAAATGGGAGGAAACCTGTCTTCCTGGTCTACAGTAGTGGGATGCTGCACATCTGCCTTGTTTAATGTCAGGCCTGGGTGAAAGTAGAAAGATGGAAGAAAAGACACCCCATGGAAACTTACATGCCATTATCTATTCTCATCCCTGACTGTGATGTGACAGCAGAACGTGGGCGCTCCCTGTGGTAAGTACTTCAAATGCAGAAAAATGAGGCCAAGAACCCTTCTTGGGTCAGTCCATTCTGAAAGTACGAGAGTCAAAGCTCCTGCAAGATTATTTATTTTATGTCCAAGTAGAAGATGACATCCATTTTTGGAGACCCCTTGGTGAGAAACTGTGGCCCAAATCTCAGTCTGTGTCTTAAGGGATGACCCTGGGAAGGTAGAAATGCATGTGAAGACTTGTCAACTAGAAGTCTGCTTTTTTTTTTTTTTTTTTTTTTGGTTTTGGTTGGTTGCTTACTAAAGGGAGTTTGCTGCATGCTAGAGAGGTTTGGAAGACCCAGATAGCACTAGGAGACCTAATGCTTGACTTAATCATAGTGATCAAATAGGAATAATTATTGCTATGTGAGTCGGTGCTACTGATGGTCTATCTGCTCTTTGAAACCATTTTGGGAAACTTGAGACATATGCATTCCACTCTGGGAAACACTGGTCAGTATCTATTTACATGTTTACATTTTATACAAGTCCAGTTTTGCAATCCTACGCATTTCAAATACCTGTTCTAGATCATTGCCTCAGAGCTGAACCAATGCACATTATATGACAATTAAATCAAGAGGTCTTTTTCAAACATCAGTGTCAGATTAATCTTTTCATGGTCTCTGAAATGCCTTTGCATTCTTTTTCCTATCTATATATCTGTCCTCTCTTCTGTCTATCTGTCATCTATTTGTTGGTTTATTCATCTATCAATCATTCTGTTTTGTAGCTTGGTGTGTAAATTTGCTTGCAAGATTTCCATCATCTTTCCAGATGTTGGGAGTCACTCATACTTCTTTGCACTTGTTTCCATTCATTATATTTCTTGAACATTGACATTTAAGACTATCTCTGTATAAATTTTTAATTTTCTAATGTTTTGTTTTGCTTATGACATTGTATAGATGTCGGCATCTAGGCAAATTTGCACTACTGGTAATTTTTATACTGAAACTATAAAACATTGAATGACATTTGAAAATTATCATTTAAATAATTAAAATAACAGAATGCATAAAGTAGATTTAGTGAGACTTTCAAATCAAGTGTTTATGCTTGACAGATTTGTGATTTTTTTTTTTTCTCTAGTTGGGTTCCAAAAAAATTGGTCATTGATTGCCCTCTAAGTAACCACTATTAAACATGTGTTTCAGGATGGAAGCCTAGAAGAGATGTCTGTACTATCCAGCAGTTCCCTACTGAAGACCAGAGTGCCCAGCCAGCCACCAAAGATTGCATATCTGCCTTGTTTGGTGAACATTATATTATCTTTTCATTTTTGCTATCTCTTTATGTACATTACACAGAGTGCCAGATAGAAGTAAAGTGAATTGCAAAAATGTTGAAAATAAAATTTAAATTGCTGGACACCTCCTAATACTTTCAATGATTAAGACACAATGCACACTTCATATTTTTAAATGGGGGGCCTTGCAAAACAAATTCACTTCTGTCTTTTTTTGCACGTATGCAATTCAACACCGCTTGGGCTAATACACCTCTCTGGCTCTCATGGCAGAATATTTGGTCTCTGTCTCTTATCTCTGTCTCATGGTGGAATGGTTGGTAAGCTGAAGTAATGGTTACCAGTTGATTGGTTATTTATAAAAACTGGAAAAAATAATATAGGGCCATAACAGATACATTCGGACTCTGACTTTATGGAACACCTAAGTCAAATTCTCTGTCATTGGGTTTTTACTTCATATATCAGAATAGACATTGACCAAATAATGAAGCAGATCACTGCTCAGTTTATCTGAATCTATTTTTACAATGACAGAAATAATTCTCTGAGATATGTCATGGTTTGGCTATTTCAGAAACCTCCAGAAACAAATCAGATTCTCTGTATTTCAATGCAATTGATGCTGCAGGGATCAGTGGTTATCTCAGGTGAAAAATGAATTGACTCCGACCTGGCACTTCCTCTCTTACCTGTCATTCTCCCATCACTCACCTGCCATTCTGTGGGTTGTTGTGAAACCAAGGAGTAAACAAGTATAATTAAGATTAAGTGTAGAAGATTTGGAAAAAGAGTTCTGTGCGGTTCCATTACTTGGAATCATGTTGATACCACTTGGCCTCTTGCTGGGAAGAGGGGCTTGTGCTTTTTGACTTGCTTCTCCAAAGATTCTTGGAATTTTTGAGAATGATAATAAATGTGTCCACTCAGAGTGAGGGACTCTGGTGGAGGTGAAGCCAGTGCAGAGAGAGATGCCCTGCAAGGCTGTCTTCATCTTGTCCCTGACTCAGGGACTCAGGGACTTCAAGAGTCCTCTAGCCAAACTTACCTTGTGAGCCATTTTGTTGGTTGAACAAGGACATTTCTATCCAAATAGTTGTCTGATCTAGTCCTGAAGCTTTACATATATTTTCCCATGTATATTGACCATTTAAATATATAGATGTTTGACTAAGACCTCTGTTTTTCTTTATACAAAAGATAACAGGAAGGTCTCAGGTGTTTGGCCTCTTGCCTTAAGCTTTAAGAATTTAATTTCTGTTTTCTGTCTTTCTTTCTTTCTTTCTTTTTTTTTTTTTTTTAAGAAATTGGTGTTTATTTTCCGTAATCTTATTTCCATTTTGCTTAATAAGTATCTGCAGAACAGCTCAAGACCACTCTGTGGTTGTTCCTACCCACTCAGTAGCCTGAGCAGTGGGAGCTGAGACCAGTCTTTGGTGGCTGGCTGGGCACTCCGGTCTTCAGTAGGGAACTGCTGGATAGGCACAGAGGGCACCTGCACACCTGCAGACCAGTCTGCAACCTCAGGCTGAGCAGCAGTGAACTCAGGAGCTGGAGCCATCCATTCACCCTGAAATGCCTCCTTGGTCACAGCTTTTTCAGCAGCAGCCTGCTCTTCCTTTTCAATCTCTTCAGGATCTGTGTGGAAGTGGAGATCAGGCATGACCTCCCAGGGGTGTTCACAGGAAATGGTGCCAAGCATGCACAGAACTTCTCGGGCCGGCATCCACCACATTAGACCCACAGAATGAGCCCCCTTATTGATGCATGGAGTGGCAATGTCCACATAGCGCAGAGGGGAGTCTGTGTTACACAGAGCAATGGTGGGCAGATTGACATAAGATGCTTCTGTAAGAGGCAGGTGGTCAGCCCTGGGATCAGTAACCACCCGAAGACGTGGCTCCCGGGAGGCTTCCTGGATCTGGTTAGTGAAGGTTCCAGGAGTGAAGTGGCCAGCCATAGGAGTGGCTCTGGTGGCAGCAGCAGAGTTCAGCACAGCCCGCTGGCCAGTATTCCCAGAGGATATGACACTGACGCAGCAGGGTTTTCAGATGGCAACGATGGCATGAGCTGCGGCAGGAGCTTCTCCTAGGCTCTCTTCAGATTCATGATGTAGACGCCATCACTTTTCCCTTTGTAGATATCTTGTTCCATCTGGAAATCAAGGTCAGTGTCACCTAAGTGGGCTCCTGCTGCAAGGAATTTGAGGATATCCTCTTCCTTCATTTGCAGGACATCAAGGGCTCTGGACATTGTGACAGTTTCCCTTTAAGTTACGACGGGAATCAAGGACTCCGTATGGACCCCTCCCTGGGTAGCGCGGAAAGGCAGAATTTAATTTCTTTTGATAGGCAATTCCAGCTTCTGGAATTTTAATGCCTAGGAGGTAATCTGCAGGCTAGGGTAGAAGTGTCATGTCTATTGACTTTATGTCTTTAGCCAACTCGTTATAAGGATATTTGTAAGCCAAATTTTTGAATGTATATATAAATGTCTAATGAATCTCTCTTCTCCCTCTGATTCTCAATGCTGCATTTAGATTTATATTTTAATCAGACCAAGTCAACATTTAATTTTCACTTGCTTTAAGTATTGTGTTCAATGAAGCAGAGAATCCATCTGTCTTAAAAATGCAGAGAAACAAATGCAGCAGATAAAAGACCCTCAGAGGCAGGTGCTGTGTGTTCTCGAGCCTGAAGCTGATGTCATGCTGGAGCCTCTGGCCCAGGCCAGGGCTGGCTGGACATGCAGGACCTTGTGAAACGTTCAGCTTTCTTCATGGGAGCGATGTTTGTCTTCTTCTTCCATTTGTTACTGTAATTGTTCATCCTCTATTGTTCTTTTCTTGATTAGAAATGTCCCCTTAGGTGTACAAAACCAAGTGAGCATTTGGGTTTGACAATGTCTGTATCTTTTTGGTCTTGTTTTTTTTTTTTTTTTTCCTCCTTCAACACTTTCCAGGTTCTCTTTTTAAATCCCTCACTGGACTGCTTAACTTCTGAATCTCATGGACACACACTGAGGATACCTTCCCTTAAATGATCCCCCTTGGTTAACGACTGAGCAGGGGAGCAAGGTTTTCAACTCCCACAGGTGTTTGGAAGCATAGCCTTCTTGCTTAGAGTCAAGTGTTAAGCCTCACGTGCCAAGACCCTTCTCACGTTCCTAGGGGAACTTGGGTGCTATTCCTTAACATGGACACTACGTCTTAGTCAGATTGGTCCTGTGGCGTGCTGGACGTCCCAGGTTTTCCCCTTTTATTTTTGTAACTTGCATATCACTGCCTCTGTGTACATGCTGTATTTTTCCCAACTTATCTGCTCCTGCCCCGCCCAACGTGGCCTCCTCAGAGATGTTCCACTATTGAGGCTGCATAAATTCCATCTCCTCAATTCTCTAATCAGTGACCTCTATTCTTACTGCCACCTCATGCTAGGATTCCCACGTAGCATCTCTAGATTGTGTTCCTGTGGACGTGGTTCAGTTGCTCCCAGGGACTGATTCCATAGCACATCAAGAGACAGTTCACACACGACAAACAAGTCGATGTCTTCAACTTGGGATGTTTCTACCCCTATGCAACTTTACAGACACCAATCCTAATGTTTCATACAGTACACTTTCTATTTCTCCTTTGCTTGTATGTTGCCATGCTTTAAAAGTTTAGAAAGAACTTTCTTCAGAATTTTAGTCTCTGATATACTGTAGAGAATCTCTCATGGGATTTGCCTTCTTTTTTTAGTATTTTCTTTATAATTCGTCAATAAATGAACTGTACTCACCTGACCAGTACAGAACAAAATGAGACTGTTATTTACAGTGTTCTGGATTTACTTCTTTGTGTGTGGTCCAGTGTTGAAAGGGATTTTTGGTAATCATTTGACAAAGCTGGACCACTGTCTTTGCAATAAATTATTTCTATTTTCCACTTTAAATGTTTTCTAATACATCTTTGCGGTCAATGGCCCCTTCTATCTCTGACCCCAAGCAAACAAACAGTGATCTGCTTTATGTCACTATAGATTAGTTTGCATTTTCTAGAGGTACACATAAATAAAATCTTACACACATGTATAGTCGATTACCAAGGGTTTTTCCCTTTGGAAAATGTGTGAGTATTGTTTTTTTTTTTTTTTTTTTAATTCCTTGAAACCAGATTATTCTAACACCATGTTTGCACAATAGAATTTCTAAACCTAAGAAATTCATCCTTTTAAATTTCATCCTGTTGGTTTCAATCCAGTGTTCCTGTATGTCAAAATGATTTTGTATCCTGAATCTGTCAACCAAAGAATTAGCTGGCTATCTTTTCTAGTTGTAAGCTTTCTGAAGGTTTGATAAATACATTTCAATACATTATTGCAGAACACAGAATCATAAAATATTAAACCTGAAGGAACTTAAGTCACGGATAAAACTGCTGATTAGAGCAACCCAGGGTAAAAGCCCATGGTACCATCCTAGCAATGACCTGTTGGGTTGACCTCACAGCTAAGGCCTTGGCTACCTGTTTGCCTGGGACATAGCCTTCTGCCCTACCTAAAATCCTATGGAGAGTTTTGTACCTGCTGCTAACTCCCTGATGTTTTCCAAAATGAATCATGCTTCTTTTCTAATTTTCTCATCAGTCTTCCCAGATACCCTCTTTATGTGTGTGCAGGTATATGTGTTTAACATATGTTTTGAATTCACATTCAGCAACATTTACCCACTTTAAGTATCAACTCTGATGAGTTTTATCAAGTGTTAACATTTATGTAACCATCCCTCCAGGCAAAATGAAGAATTATTTTCATTATCCCAAAGGTTACTAATGTCTTTTCATTCAATACTCCCTATCTTGGACCCCACGCAATCATTGATCCACTTTATGCCTTTTTAGATCAGTTTGTGTCTTCTGGAGTTTCACATAAATGGAATCCTGCAGTACACAATCTTTTGTATCTGGCTTCCAGAATGTTTCTGAGCTGTACCCAGGATTTCACATATATCTATAGTTCATTCATTTTTATTAATTTTTAGTGTTTCATTTTAAGAATTAATTTAATCACCCGTTCATGTGATTTGAGCTGTTCCCAATTCTTAGTTAGCTTTTATAAATACAATTGCTATGAACGTTGGTGTATGCTACATTAAGTCTTGAATGTTCCTTACAGGCCTGTCCCTTGCCTTCAGGAAATGGTGGAACCTTCAGGAAGTTGGGTCTGGTGGAAGGAAGTTAGGTCATTGAAGGCAAACTCTTGAAGGGACAGTGGAACCCCAACCCTTTCTCACTCTCTTTTAGTTTCTGGTTGTGGTGAATAGATCTCCTATGCCATGTGTTCCTGCCATAATTTGCTGTGGAACCATTGGCGCAAAACAACAGGGTCGAGTAACCACGAACTGAAACCACTGAAATTGTGAACCAAAATAAACCTTTCCTTCTTGTAAGTTGACTGTCTCAGGTATTTTGTCATGGTGACAAGAAGTTGACCAAAACAGTAAACAAGTCTTTTCATGGATATATGTTTTCATTTCTCTTGGATGCATGCCTCTGAAGGGAAGTAGAGAATGACATGTTTAATTGCATGATAAACTGCCAAAGTATTTTTCAAAGAGGCTAAATCATCGTACCTTCCTACCATCAGGGTATGAGGAATCTAGTTGGACCACATCCTTGCAAACATTTCATTTTCCATTTATACATTGTATGGATACATGCTAGTAGCACATTGAAGCTTATATCAGCATGTTTTAAAATGACTAGTAATGGTGAGCATATTTGATTTTTTTTTTTTTGCCTTCTATATATCTTTTTGTGAGATGTCTCTTCAAATTTCTTCCCAAGTATTCATTCTCTTTCCCTTTTCTCTCTTTTGTCAAGTTGCTACTCTCTCCATCTTTTTCTCAAGTCCTGTTTTTTTCGGTCTGGAATGATTCTTCTAGTAGCTCATCCAAGCTTTTCTCCTTCTAATTAGCAAGCTGCTCCTCAGCACATGGCTGCTCAAAAATGTCTTCTGTGAGCAGAATAGTCCCAGTGATTTTTCCCAACAATAACTCCAAGTCAGGGATGCTGCTGGGTGAACATGCTAATATTGAAAGAGAAGAAATGCTGCACAAAACTGTGTTGAAAATGCTTGTTCAATGCTGTCATCGGGGCAAAATCTGCTGTATAAAATAAAAGAAACCAGTACTGACAGACAATTGGAAATTTCCACCCCATAAAAATTGGTGCTTTGAATCAAAGGAAATCAATACGGTTGAATTCAGAATAAAAAATCTCTTCTTGTTTTTCTGGGCTAATTTCATTGAACTTATTTTTTAAAATGCCCATGTTCTATGTAGATTTCCAGCATCTTTTCATGAATCCTTTTAGTTTCTAAAAACTAACTCATCTTGACAGCAAGTTATAGTCAATATTTTATTGATCAGATTTGAAAACTTCAACTTCTTAAACATTTGTTTTGCTCTTTCACCTATTTAACATGATTTGCAAAATATTTTTCTTGGAATTCCCAGTGTTAAAGCAGGGAAGGAGGAGAGGAAGGGTTAACCCATTACACGTAGTAGCGTCACTCTCCGTGTCTACAGGCATGTTAGATCATCACAGGCAATTAGGGTGGAGTGATGGCACAGCCTCTGAGTTTGCAGACAGCTGGCCTTTAGCATGTCCCGTTGGATGCTTCTCCCTCACCTGGAGCCCTGCTGCCTATCTGGTCATCTTTTTTCTTATTATTTCCTCTTGGGTTCCGAGGGTTCCTAAAACAATAAGATTTATGCCAGCACTGCCTTATCAATGAATGGTAGTTTAAATAACCACATTTCCAGACGGGCATAAGGAGACAAATACTAGACCCTCATTCACTCCTATTCACTAACATATATGATAACCTCAACTTTTCTCCAGTAATTTACTGCCATTGGTATTTTAAATGAGAGCAAATTTCATGGTTTGTTTTTGTTTTGTTTTGTTATTTTGGTACCAAAGAAGATTGAACCCAGGAGTGCTTAACTACTGAGCCACATCCTTAACCTTTTTTTTTATATCTTATTTAGAGACATGGCTCACTGAGTTGCTTAGGGTCTTACTGAGTTGCTGAGGCTGGCTTTGAACTCATGATCCTTCTGCCTCAGCCTCCAGAGCCGCTGTGATTACAGGTATTCACCACTGTACCGGGCAAACATGGTTTCTTTAATTCCCTTCATTGTGTTCTATATACAGAACACTAAACTGTTTCAGTGTGTGTATTATTTTGGTTTGGCGTTTTTCGATGCAGTTACACAATGTAAACATTGTCCAAAAACTAATGATCTCAAGAACTCCCCAATAGGAAAACTAAGTGAACATCACCAATTTCATGGAATGCTAGTTTTTAAAAGAATACATATTTAGACTATTTTTATTTGTCTTTTTATTTCCTGAATGAAATTTATTTGCATCAGCTGTTTCTTTCTCTGAGTATGGACTGATCGAATTTTGGCTGATGAGGACTTGGACACATCCCTGCCTCCATAAACATGTGAGGTTAGCTCCCCACACAGAGACACTTTAGGAGGATTTGGCAAACTACTTCAAATTATACATAACACTTCATGTAAAGGCACTTTTCTTCTCTCTAAAGTTATTTTAACTTTAGACTTGCATGCTATTTCCCTTTTTGTTGGATACGTACTACAACGTTACGTTTTGTCCCTACTTACACATTGACTTTATCCTGTAACTGCTAAGCCTATTATGATCTGTAACTTGTGCATAGAATCTTTTCTCTTTCTGAGATGTCTGAGACCATGAGATGAATCGTCCTGGACCATGTGTTACTTCTGCTCCTTCCTTTCATCCAGACCATTCCAGCTGTGATTTCAGGTGGAAGAGTGAAAAGCACCTATAATAGCTGGAATCCTTGCTGCTTCCTGATTTAGTCCTTGCCGCTCTCTGACTCCTGGCTGGGGTCCTCGCCTGTTCGCTTGCTGACTGCTGTTAAGTTTAGGTGGATTGCCTTGGAAAGGGAAAAATGTTTACTTTTCTCTTCATTTGCTAAGAATTTATTTTTCTTTTAATCATGAATACATACAAAATTATATTCAATACTCTTCTGCAACTTTCCAATGATCGACTTGTCATTTTTATTTTGTGGATGTATGTGTGAATACATTTGAGATGTCAGACTTCATTTTTTGATATACAAAATTACAAAATTGATATACACTAAAATTATTAGTATGGTCAACAAGTTAACAGATTCATCACCTTCCACATACCGTATGTGTATATATGAGAGCGCCTAGGATCTATTCTCTTAGCAAAGTTTCCATGTACAATTTTATTAACTATAGTTCTCATGTAGCCCATGAGAATTATTTCATTAATTCCTACTCTAAAAAAATCCCTTTTCTTCCACTGTATTCTGGATTTATTCTGTTCTTTTAACTTTTTAAAATGGTTACATAGCTCATTCCTTGTAATGTCTGTCTCTTAACTTTGGGGTTACTTTTCGATTCGCTTCCTAAAATTCCTTTGGGCATATCTCCTCTCCTATTTCCTGAAAAGATTTATGTAAAATTGGAGTTATTTCTTGAAATTTCCGTAAAATTCTTTGGAATTGTTCTTTAATTTGTGAAAATGTTAATTCCTGATCTATATCTTAATGTTCATAGACCATTTCAATTTGCAGTTTCTCTTCAGATTTGGTGAGTTATATCTTTTCTAGGAAAATTTCTTCTTGTCTAACATTAAAATTGGTAAAAGTACTTGCTTATAGAGGGGTGTGTGTATGTGTGTGTGTGTGTGTGTGTGCACAGCATATATTTATATATATGTGTATGTATTTGCATATGTGTATATGTCTTGTCTTTATTTATATATGTATATATGTGTGTACACATGCATATATATATATATGCCATACATACACACATACATATTTTCCCCTTATGTCTAGCTAATTTATTGCTAATTTCTAATATTGGTTACTTATATCTTTTATTTCTCTTTTCCTTAATTCTTCCTGCTTGAGATGATTCAGTTGTTTTAAAGAACAAATTTTGAGTTTATTCAACCTCTCTATTGTACCTTTATATTTCATTAATTCCTACTCTTAAAAAAAAAATCCCTTTTCTTCCACTGTATTCTGGATTTATTCTTTTCTTTTAACTTTTTAAAATGGTTACATAGCTCATTATTTTTCAACATTTTTTAAAGTCTTCAAAGAAGAGTAAATTATTTCTTCAAAGACAGCTATAACTATTTAATGATTTTTTTAATATGCAGTACTTTTATTATTGCTCATTTTGAAGTATCTTTTAGTTTCAATTATTATTTCTTTCTTGAAGTGCTTTTTTTTTTTTTTCCAAAAACTTAATTTGGGAAATCTAGAGGGTTTTTGTTATATTTTAAATTAATGGCATTGTACTTACAAAATACGGTCTATGCTTTCTCCAGTTCTTTTCCTGCCTGTGCCACGTGTTTTCATGAATTTTGTGGCTTAGTATTTATGCAGTTTTCATAAACCTTCTTTCATCAGGAGCAGCACTGCTGTGTGATGTTGGTGGGTGTGTGACTCTGTACAAGCCGGTTAGTCAGTTTTGTTAATGGTGTGGTTCAAACGTCCCCTGTCTTGCTGATCTCTTTATTTGATAGATGTACTAATTACCAACAGTTATCTATAATGGTGGTGAATTTACCCATTTTCTCCTTTGCTTCTTTCAACTTTTGTTTTACAGAGGATGAATTAGTGTTCCTTGGTGACAGCAGATTTCAAGTTGTATCATTGAAGCGAGTTGTGTTCCTGATAGGTATTAATGCCTTTTACCTGGGTTTTATTTTTCTGTAAGTCATGGTAGCTTAACTTTGGTTCGTTTTTGCCTCATATATAATTTCTCATGCTTTCTTTCACTTTCCAATCTTTCTGTTTTATGATGTATGTGTCTTTTGTCTTTCATAGGCATATAGACAGTAATATAAATATAAATGCCCTCTTTTTAATGAACACACTTACCCCACTAAAATTATTTGGATTCCTAGTTATCCATACAATCTTTCTTTCGTAGCAAATTTCCTCTGTATTTTGCCTCTTTCTTATTTAATTTGAGATTAAATAGTTGCCTTATTTTCCATTTTTTTCCAGCTGTTTGGAAGTTGTTATGGTTTGGATCTTAATGTCCTATGAAAAACTTGTGTCGTCCCCACTACAGCAAGGTTCAGAGGTGAGGCCTTTACACAATGTTTAAGGCTCTGACTTCAGTGGATTAATCTAGTAAATGGATAGCTAAATGGATTACTCGGAGGTTGGACCTACCTGGAGGAAGTAGGAGACTGAGAAGGGATTATTTAGTACCCAGCCCCTTCATCTCACTTCCTTTGCTTCCTGGCTGCCATGAGCTAAGTAGCTTTCCTTCGCTACTCCCTTCCACCATGATGTTCTGCCTCACTTCAGCCCCAGAAGAATGGAGTTGGCTGACCATGAACAGAACCTCTGAAACTGGGAGCCCCAAATAACCTTTTAGTCTTCTAAGTTGATCTTGTCAGGTAATTTGGTCACAGTGATGAAAATCTAACACAGAATTTATGTGCTCTTTTTATGATACTAATGTTTACTCTTAGAATTTTAATATGTATATTCTAAAATTAATCAGTGGCTTTAATCTTTATACTATCAAAACAAGTAGCTTAGAAGGCTTTACCTTAAATAATTCATTTCACAAATATTATTGTAATCTTATTTGGAATTTAATATGATTTAATTTGGTAGTCCTACAAATTATATTGTTGTTACTTTTTTTTTTTTTTTCAGTGCTGGGGATTGAACCCAGGGCCTTGTGCTTACAAGACAAGCACTCTACAAACTGAGCTATAACCCCAGTCCCTTGTTGTTACTTTTATGCATATTTATACTGACATACTTATCCACAGGTTTATAATTGCTCACCATTGCCTGTTATTCTGGGGATTTTTTCCTTCTTCTATCTGTATCTTTTGATTTTCCTTTTACTGGAGAGTCTGTTGATAGTAAAAATTCCACAGGATTTTTTTTTTTTTTTTGGTAACGTGAATATTTTCATTCAATCTTCACTTTGAGAAGGCAATTTGGGGGGCATATTCAATTTTAGCTTGACTTATTTTTGTCAACTTTTGGATATCATTTAACTTTGCTTCTAGTTTTCACTTTTGTTATTTGGAAAGCAGCTGCTACAAATGTTGTTTCTTTGCAGATTATTTATCTTTGGACTTCTTCTGGATTTCTGTTTTGTCAGGCAAGGACTTCTTTTAATTTATTCACATGGTTTTTATTTTATTTGAATATAGCTTATTTTAGACTTAACTTTGCTAACATTTAATATTTTACATAATTCTAACTGAAATTTTAGTTTAAAAAACATTGATACCTATAAATAAAAAATTTAATAAGTCAGGTAAAATCATACATGTAGGCATATGCATATATATGGGCATACACCACACACACACACACACACACACATATATATATACTTATCTCTATGTTAAGCTGGTGGTATTGTCATACAGAACTGAATTATTTTCAATTACTAAAACAAAGATACTTAACTTATAGTCCCATCAGATATATAAGGGCAAACGAGAACTGGGAAAAGCATATTAAACGGTTTTAAAATATATGTTTTTAGTAATCGTGTTGCATTGTTGCAACTGAGATAGTTGCAAGTGCTTTGGAGCAAATTGGTAGATTTGTTGACATCATTGGAAATGGGTTTTTAGCATTACATATGGAAATGCAAAAACATAACAGAAGAAAATAAATGAATTCCCATGGTGTGAGTTTGGAACGATAATATTAGAATGAAAGTCATGAAGTATTTTCCCCCAAAAAGAAAAAAAAAAACAACTCAACTTTTGTCCATTTAAAATTACATAAAAATAACCTAAAATTCAGTGCATGAGCAATTTTATTGTTCAGATTGTGCTTTACAAACATTTCTCCCCAAACAAATTGAAGCTCATTGCAAAAAGTAATCTATTCCATGTTTGGGGTTGAATATCTTACAAGATGAACCTGGAACATCATTTTCTGACTAAAAAGCAAGGAGGATTAAAGAACTATTAGAGTATGTCAAAAAGACTCAGAGGAGTCAACTTGAAGAACCTAGCACTGGTCTAAAATAGAAAAATGTGAGAAAGTAAAAGAAAATAAATGCAAAATATTAAAATACATCAAATGTGTTTAATCTATAAGTTCATAATAATTTTAATTAAAAATAATAATGTCATTGAACACCTTAGAAAAACAATAGGATGCAATGCATTACTGTGAAATGGGTAAATAAACAAATACAATCAAGCATTTTTCTTGTCTTTTATGGATTATATTTCAGGGTAATCAATGTAGATGACAGAAAGTTCTCTTTAGAGATTTAAAGAATGTTAGAATTGAAGTATTACCATTTTCTGACTGACCCCAGGCAGTAAGTTAAATTATAGCTAATATCAAAAAAGACAATCAGACATTACATTTCTCTTGATTGGGATACACTTAATACATAATACCATTACTGCCTTAAAAATATTATTGCCAGAAAATATTCACTCAAGTCTTTATACACCTTTACATCTAAGAGCCAATTCACACGATTACAGAAGATAGAGAGTATGTTAAAGGATGCCACAAGAGGCAATCAATGAAATGCCATTGGTATTAAAGTATGCACAATAAATAGGCCAGTGAGTTCAACAAATAGATTACGGGAAGGGGGGATGAAGGAGCAATCTATTGATAAAGTACACTATAGAGACACAAAAACAGTTTGCAATTTATTGATCTCATTTGGATGCTGATGTAAATAAATTGCAGAATGACATTAGGCATTTGAAAAAAATAGGAATCAATTTTAAGTGTGATAATCATACTGTGCTCATACATGTAAAGTCTAGCTTTTGGAGGTAAATGCAAAAATATTTACAGATTAAACAAAATGCCTAGAACTCACTGCAAAACATTCCGAGAGGATAGCAGGGGATGGGGGAGGGGATATTGATACACAAGACTGGCTATAAGTTGATTATGGCTGAATGTTGTTGATGGCTAAATGAAGAGGTACCACATTCTTCTTTCTCTATTCATAGACATTTGAAGATTTTGATTTTCAACAAGCTGGTACTGAGAAAGATAAATAATTTCACTTCATGATCGGATTTTGAACTGAGATCAGAATAAAACCAGTGATGACCAAAAGGAAGAAATTAAAACAACCTGATGAATTTTTATAGTTTCAGTCTTCTAGAGTTGTCTTATAAGCATTTAGCCTTAAAATTATATTTGGCATTTGAAAACCACAATAAATGTGGTGTTTTGGAGCCCATTCTGCTGTTCTTTCTGTAACTCAGTCTCTATAAGAATTTCCTCATAGCTTATTAGGTTCTCAAAATTTGCTTAAATAAGGAAAAAAAAGTCAAATTAATACCACTTTATAGCTTAACATTGGAAATAAGATGACTTTCAAGTTGGAAAACAAGATGAAGCTACCACTTACAAAATTGCCGCTTGCGGTTCAACATGTACAGATTACTGATTGTTATTGGGCTTTTTATTACAGTTTCAGATTGGACAGAAAGTGAGGAGGAAGTATAGACATTTCCCAGGTACTCCCTGCCTCCATCTACAGCCTCCTGGAGGATCAGCATCCCTTGCTGGAATGGTACTTTTGTTACACTTGATGAACTGCATAAATAAACACACACCGAGCAGTATGATTGCTGACTTGTGGTGTTTGGTTTTTAAGAACTTGCCAATCTGCCTCCCAACATGACTGTGCCATTTTGTTTTCTACCAGCAAGGGATGAGAGCACCTGCTGCTCCACATCCTCCCCAGCATTTGGTGGTGTTTGGATTCTGGATTTGGGCCATTTTCATAGATGTGTTTGTTTTAGTCAGCCTTCAGCTTTTTGCTGCTATGACTCTAAGGCCTGACAACAATTTTAGGAGAGGAGACATTTAATTGGGGCTCAGGGTTTCAGAGGTCTCAGTCCATAGACAGCTGGCCCCATTCCTGGGGCTCAAGGTGAGACAGAACATCATGCGGGAAGATTGTGGCAGAGGGAAGCAGCTCACGTGATCAGGAAGCAGAGAGAGAGAGAGAGAGAGAGAGAGAGAGATCTCCACTTGCCAGATACAAAATGCATACCCCAAAGGCACTCCCCCAGGGACCCACCTCTTCCAACCACACCCTACTACCTCCAGTTACCACTCAGTCAGTCCCTTCAGGGGATTAATTCAATGATTTTGGGTAAGACTCTCACAACCCAAACACTTCCCTTCTGAATCCTCTAGCATTGTCTCACACATGAGCTTTTGGGGGAAACCTCACATCCAAACTATAACATGTCTATAAAATGAAGTTTGTAATAAGTACTCCAGAGAATTCCTCTGAGGATGAATTAATGAAGAAATTCATGAAAACTAGCACATGTCTGACATGTTTTAGAACTCTAAAAATGGGTAGACTCACATATAACTACCGATTTCTGAATTGGGATGTGGGGTATATAAATCTCATGTCTGGAAATAAAATTAATAAAGAATTATTATTTTTCCTTCTTTTATCAGTTTGACTACTAACCTGGGTGTTAAGAAAGCAGAAACATAAATATAAGTTACATTAAAACATTGACTTGGATTATACAACAAAAATGAATGTTCTTTTGAACTTAATCTAACACTTTGGTCCAAAAGCATCAAGTGCAAGAAATGGAACCACTTGTTCTGCCATTAACCTTCCTTTAATAGATCATCTATCTTTGTGTGAAGTAGAAATATACATTTCCCCAACTGTGATTAATTTGGGTTGAGTGGTTTAATCCTAACCACAAATGATTTGATTCAGGGCATGGCTACATACAATGTGCTATTGGTTTCTGAATGATGGTCTTAGTTATGGTCTGAGCTATAGAAGTTTTGTTATATACAAACTAAATCATTTTGTAGTTTATTTGTTTGAAATAAGTGCTTTCTCTCCACCCCAAAGACTCTTGGGCAAAAATGAGTTAGTTATGAAGTCTTAGCACATTGGAGTTGGTAGCTCCACTTTTGCCTTGGCATCTGGAGAACCTATGCTGAATTCAGGATGTCACCAAAGCAGCACAGATAAGGTTTGAGGTGGGGAATACGCTTTGACGATGTGAGCCACTGGTTCTGAAGGCCATGTTTCAGACTCTCCTCACAAGGGCAGATTCCTTATTTTTGTTTGAAACAAAGATTTCACTAACAAAGAAGAAAAGATGAAGAATGACAGTGTCTCTTCATTCATCATGTTCAGCAATAATCACATTGAAAGATTCAATGAACAGATTCTAACATGAAATATTTTCCCCTTGAAGGCTCATAAAATACCTCACTCTTTGGAACCAATACGGAACTAGAAACTGTTTCAAGTAAAATGTAACTCAAATTCATGTGTGTGTTGTGTGTTGTATGTGTTACTTGTTAACATCACCTGGGTGTTGACCATCAAATGGTTTGCTTCTTCTTTCTCTAGAAGGCCAAGCTTCTGTTTAGAACCAACCAGTTTTTCCATGATATTTCTGTGTGTCTTTTCCAGGACAGAATAGAGAATTAAATAGTTCATGTGGACTTTTCTAGCTATCTGTTCATTTCACCATTGTTTAATTATGAACCTTTAAAAACACTATGGGGCCCAATTTATAAACCAGGAGAACATATCCTAATGAACACACTGCATTTTCAGTGATGGTAAAGTACGTACATGTGAAAAATTAATGTAAAAGATGTAAAAAGTAAAATGAACACAGAGAGATGGCTCAGTATCTTCTTTCTCTCCCCCACACTAATCCCAGTAAATCCCTTTAAAAAATGATGACTTGAGTTTTTAAATTTTCTACATAACTATGGTCACTCCTAAGGTTGGACTTATATTGATGTTTATTGGATTTTGTCTCAGAAAAACTAGGGAGAGCAATTTAGGGGACCTTAAGCTACTGGTGACTGAGCAGTGATTTGGAGAGGTGTCCTTGGGAAGAGTCTCATCATCTGAGGTTAAAAACATCGGTGTTCATGGTGTGTGTGTGTGTGGGCTGTGGGTGTGTGAGTCAGGTGTCCTTTCTCTATTCCAGGGCCCCCAGCAAGAAGAACTGAAGTTCATTTGGTGATCTGCCTTCCCCTCAACACACATCACTTTGACTTGCTTCTTTTTGGGGGCATTTCTCTTCCCCTTTAAAGCTCCCCTTAGTCTGAAACAGGAAGTGCAGCTGTGACTTGTGAGATGTTAGGGTAACTTGTTGCGGGGAACTCTGATGTTTTCTGGATTCTGCATCCTGTAAAGAACATGTGTGAAAGTGGACTTTTGAGCTTCTGTTGAAGAAATGGAAAAATGGATAGATATTTTCTGCTGGGGACCTGTGGGTCCATTTTACAGGACTGTGTTTGCAGACTCGCCTTCTGAGACTATTGATTTTCTCCATGATACTCCAGTCTGTTCCTGGTCATGTGGAACTTTTTAGCCATTTTAGCCAGGCCATGTTTTTCACATGATACTGAGTTTAGACACCACCTGAAGGGCTGATTCCTGGCTGCTAGGAGATGACAAATCTCCAATAGTGGAACTCACTGTGTATATTTACCTATAAATTTAGGGTAAGAGAGTCCCAAAGCCAGGCTCTAGTACACACTGGATGGCTGACTGGCTCAAGCTTTGACATTTGGACTTAGAGTCATACGTCCAGAGGAAAATGAACCACATATACCAAGTGGCAATTTGATGAAGTGTTTGATTAGTTTGGGCATATAAAGATTCTTCCATAGATTCAATTAAGGGATCCCCTTCTCAAAAAATAAAAATAAAATAAAAGGATATATATATATATATGTTTATATATATATATGTTTATATATATATCCTTTTTATTTTATTTTATATAAACATATATGTACTATATCCCTAGTGTTTTAAGCTTATGCAAATGTACTTGAATTTTTTTCTGAAGACATAATTTCATATATTTAAGCCAATTAACTGCTAGAAATTAGTAATAAACAAAAAAATTTGAAAGAACAAAATATAGTAATACATGAGCTGAATCAAATTATATCACGTTATTTATTAAATCATTAGGACAAAGAGTTGCAAAACCCAGACATTCAGTCTCCCTAGCAAAATCGTCTGTTTTATATGGCACCAGAAGGTGTGTTCATGGTCCAGCCATGGATAACCTGCACGAGCTAAAGCTGCGACTAAGTGAAATCTTAGACATGAGAAAAAGTACGGATCCATCACCAGGTTTCTGTTCTTTGAAGAAGCCAAGTCATAATATGATTTTACTGGTAAGTGTGGTCCACATTTAAAAAAATGTTCTCTTTTCACCTTGGTATGTATTTAGCCAATAATACAAGTATAATTGTACTATTATATAAATTTCATGCATTCACTCTTTGATGAACCATGCAGAAAGCCTGAGAATGTACAGAACAATACATTGGTTACATTGCTTTCAGGATGCTACCTCTGAGGAACCAAATGAAAAGACCACTGAAAAATAATCAAGAGTGAGATGCACTAATGCGGCATATGAACCCTTAGGCTTGTGTAGACCTTCTGTTCTTTATGGATGCAAATTAGTGTCTTTAATTTTATTTATTTATTTATTTATTTATTTATTATTTATTTATTTATTTATTTTATTTATTTTTCGTGTGCTGCTGGGGATTGAACCCAAGGCTTTGTTCATGCCAGGTAAGTGCTCTGCCACTGAGCCAACATCCTCAGTTCTAGTTCTTTTGTTTTATTTTAACCTTCCATCAACTGTGCTTCACAGCTTCCTGGCTTTAATCCTTGTAAAGCATGGATAACCTTGACTGCCTTTTTTCATTATTTTAAAGATAATGGGACTTGATAGAAGAATTGTTTATATTCATAAAAATTTGGATTTAGCCAAAATGTGCAAAAAATGCAGTTAATAAAAAATTATGGAGCATCTTTCCAAATAATATTATGGAGGTATTAAAATGATTTTGTAACTCTATGTTTATTGATGTGAAAAAAATGCTAAGACATTACATTTAAAAAGTGAAAAAAGGTCATAGAATTTTTGTTAATCTATTATACAATGGCATTTATTGGCACCTGAATGTGTATAGTGAAACTGTCTTAGTAAACCACCCCCCACCACCATTTTAGATGTAAGGACTCCCATGTTTTAATTTTTGCTATAAGATATATTTCAGTGGCACATTAATCTGACCTCATCAGCTTGGAGTTTGTCAAGGATCTTTCCTGAACTGGAGTTGAACCCTGGAAAAGTCATTGCTGCCGTTCCATCTGATTTCCCTGCATGGTCCACTACTGCCAGGAGAAACATCACTGCCAGGGTTCCTAATGGCTTTCCCTTCACAGCCAAGGGAAGTTTTCTGTCTTGGGTTGGCAGGGAAGTGTAGACCCAGTTATGGCTATTCCAATGTCCTGCACAAAGTGGATCATATATGCTCCCTAGGATGCACATAATATTGAAAACTACGTGCACTAAAATATTGCCTGGAATTAGCCTAGAATGTCAACTATTATCATTATTTTTAAATTGTCTTACTAATTTTTCTTAATATTTGTTTGTTTTTGTTTGTTTGTTCTTTGTTTTTTAGGGTGCTGGGGATCGAACCCAGAGCCTTGTGCTTACAAGGCAAGCACTCTACTGGACTGAGCTATCTCCCACAGCCCCTTAATATTTGTTTTATAATAAATATTGAATGCTTCTGTCATAAAATAAGACAAATATAGGTAATAAAGTCTTATCCTTCTGTGTCTTTAAAAATTGTTTGAAAACATTTCATAAGGAAAGGACTAATTTGAAAAGCCAGTTTTAGTCCTTACAATGCCACTATGATGCAGGTATACTTTTTCCCATTTATACATGGAGAAACCATGTTGAAAGACATGTCCAAAGTCATATAAACTAGTAAATGGCAGAGCGAGAATTTGGAACCATGCAATTTTTAACACAATCCTGCACTCAATTCTCTCATTATAACTGATTTTAAGGAAAAATCCTAATTTGAATAATTTGTTCTTGTGAATTTAAATTTATAAGATGCATTTGCACAGCATAGATTTCCCTCTTGTGGATCCACTGAAAGCTGCTTTTGCCAGTAGAGGGTGGTGGTAGGTAGAGGGGATAGGAGTATCAGGAGTAGTAGAAGATAGGGAATTTTAAAAGTTTCAATACTGAATCAATGTCATCTTGATGCCCTAATAAATGATTTCAAATTTAGTAGAAAACCCCACGGATTTATTCATCTTACAGTTGTACAAATCAGGAATCTGACATCTTGGCTGAGCTTAGCTCCAAAAGTGTCCCGCAAGGCCAAAATCAAGTCTCTGCTGGCCTGGGCTTTTATAAGGAGAACATGGGAGGTGATGGTTGTTTTCAGGGTCATTGAAGTCTTGGCAGAATTTAACTCTATGTGTTATAGGACTGGTGAACTTGATGTCTGTCTAGCTGTGTCATTGTCGTATTAGAGTCACTACATTGCTCTTCTTTTCTCTCTCACTCATTTCCCAGACAGAGCTCAACCTTTGACTCCAACTGGCAAGGTTTTTCTGTGTAAAGGGGTCAAGTGCTCACCTGGATATACAAGCTACTCCCCCCACCCCTTTTTTTTTCTAGTCCATAACCTCAATTATCTCCAACATCCCTACTTAGACAGTGTTCAAATGAATAATCAGAAAATAGAATCTCAGGGAACATCTTTAAATTTCTGCCCACCATATATTTTCTTTTCCCCTCAAAACTCGGTGAGAGAAATATTCACACTCTTTAAAAGGTTAATAAGGTATTGATAACCTTTGGTTCTTATTCCTGAACATATGACACATTTCAGATACTCAGAGATCTTTTCCTCAAACTCAGCACCTTGAGTAACTTTATTTATAAATATTTCAAAACAGATTTTTAAATGTCTCACCTGAGATGTCTGCTTCATTCTTTCTGGTAAAATGAAAAATGGCTCTTCCCAAACAACATATTATTTCATAGATGTTTTAGCTTGTGGAGGACTCAAGGATAAGTTACAAGGTCACAGGAAGCACTGACCTGGTTATTACACACAGCATATATTTCCATGGTCTGGGTTCAGGTGCAAAAGTACAGGGGATCCACTCTATCTCAGTTGAAGGCATTGATCATGATCAAATTGTGCTCATCACCATTACACTGGCTAGGATTTACAGTTTTACTATGATTTTGGTTTTTATGGATATATGCTAGGTTTAAAGAGATAAGTCCCACAACTGGATGAACTTCAGTTCCTCAAAACCCTCTTGCCAGAGTAAGAAGAATAAGAATGGAGATTTTTTTTTCTTGTCCTACTTTCCAGTAATTTACTTTGACTTCATAAATGTTGTCCTGACTTGCCATAGACCACAAAGTATCATTAACTTTGAGACAAGTATGCTTCATAAAAATTAGCTAGAATGTGACCTAATTTTGCTATTAGAATTGCAGTTGCATTCCTCTAACGAGTTACTCTTCTCCTTAGAAAAACAAATCAAATGGGGGTCAGCATCTGGCAATAAACCAGAAGATAGGCAGGTAAATGATAGAAAGATGGTAGATAGGTAGGTTGAGATCAGGAGATAGTAGAGAACCTAGAGAGATTGGTTGATAACATTTTGACAGGAAAGGCTGGATTCATCCCTAAATGAAAATAAAAGATAAGGGGATTGCGGAGGTGGATATTCTGGGGAAATTACTAAATAGGGCCTTAAAATTGGAATTTCGTGAAACAAACTGTCCTCAGAAAAGTTAATGAGAATAACTGATGATGACTTTTCTCGTGGAGGGTCCACAGAGTTCTGTTTGCCCTGTACCCGATGGCAAGTGTCATGTTTGCATGCCACCTAGGAGAGTGTCGATCTTTATGAAGGGCCATAGTGCTAAGATCACATCTGCTCGCTGTTGCCATGGTGTAAAGCGTGACATACTTTTGGCCTGAGGATGTATTTAAATTAGAGTTCTGTAGGAAAACGGAATCAATGGGATGCGTATATAGACAGAAAGAGACCCATTTTAAGGAACTGGCTCAAGAGATGATGGGGCCTGGCAAGCCCCAAATTTTCAGGGTGGGCAGGTAGAATGGAGACTCATGGAAGAGCCAAAGCTGCAATTCAAGGCCAAGGACTGCCAGGCTGAGGATCCAGGGAAGATCCAATGTTACAGTTTAAGTGTAAAGGCCACCAGGCTGGGGACCTAAGGAGGAATTGCCACTGCAGTTCAAATCTGAAGGTGTCCTCTGGCAGAATTCCTTCTTGCTCAGGAGGGGTCAGTCTTTTGCTCTAATCAGGCCATCAACTGACTGGACAAGGCCCACCTCCATTATAGAGAGTGATCTGCTCTAGTAAAATCAACCAATTTAAATGTTTACCTCACTCCCAAACACCTCTACCAGAATTATGTTTGACCACATATCTTAGGCACCTGTGGTCCAGCCAAGTTGACACAGGAGATTTTAAGTTTTATCTTTTGGATTCTAGGGTCTAAATTTATACACCTTTAAAAAATTCAATTTGCATGACTATAAAAATAATGTCAGTGCTACCTGTGCATCAAGGTTTGATTACTTTGTCTAACTGCAGAAAATAAAGTGCACGTTATTTTGGATTCCCTATAAATTCTATCATCTAGCATTCCTAGGTACTTAAGTGCCAGGCACGGCACTCTGGGTTTCAGATGATGAGCCTGCCCGAGATAGACTATTATCCCCATCTCATTGTTGATCTTGAAAGTAATTTATTGACATAAAATACAGTGTGAAGTAGCAAAGATGGCCATTAAAGTCAAGTCTTTTCTTTCTAAATCTTACACTTTTGCCATTGATAACCGTGCCTCTCGCGTAGCATGAATATACCTGAAAATTCAGAGCCTTTCTCTGCCTAGGCGATCCACAAGCTGGCTCTGAGCATCTTAGCTACAAAGGAGCAGAGATATCATATATTTTATTATAACTTAAAAATTAATGTGGGCAGTAGAAATTGAAATGTTTAAAGAAAATGTTTCAAGAATTTTATTATGCAATGATTTTTAATTGTTGGCTGCAAATAGGATGTATTTTAGCATTCTCTCATGGTTCTTATCTAATTAATATGAGTAACCTCGCCGCCAATGTTTCTTGAATAATTGTGTGTGTTCTACATAAATGGTTGCAGTCGAGGGCCTGTCGAACAGCAGTATGATTCTCTCCCATGTTGGCAGAACCACATCCAATCTAAACCTCCACGTGGGCTGCCAGGATACTACCATGTTGCTGGAATTTTGTCAAAGCCATTGCCCTCCTTCTGCCCCTCTGTGTTCATTGGCCAGAGGTGTGTGACAGTTCCCAAGGAACAGAATCTGCGTAGTCCTATAATTTATTTGTTCATTTCATCTGTTTATGAAAGGGAACAAGAGCACTCGCCATTTGGGGAAGTATTTGCATAATTTAATTAAATAACCACTGTCTTTCTATGCCAGCAAGCTGATGCAGTAGATAATGTCCCAATTATTGTTCAGTCACTTTTTCCTCTCCATCTTGAAATTTCCAGGCATGCATCAGAGGAGGGAAGACTAGTTGAGTGGGAGAAGGGAACCTACATTCTGCCATGAAAAGTATATTCTTTTGTTTTCCATCAGTCCCTACTGGCTCTGATCCAATAGACCTTCCCTCTTCCATGCTGGCTTGAGTCCTGGTTCTCCACTGTGACTCAGGTATAAAGCCTGATTTACCTAGGAAGAGCAGGCTAACCCCAATGCCTTTCCCATGCATAGATTTAGGGGAGAAGAAGACCTGACTTATGAAATGTAAGAAGTCCACTGCGGTACTTTGCATGAAGGATTTCTTATTCTTCTAAAAAGACCAGAGAGGCAATGATTCATCTTTCTTTTCCCACTGGATCTTATCTGGTCTGAGTGGAGAAATATGGTAATCACCTAGTGACCACGCAGGAAGTTACCTTGGGTAATTGACATATTTTTGATATTAGAGACAAAAGTTCCTTAGCCTTGATATGTAAATAAACCACTTGAATAACTTAATCCTGAAGCTAGCCCCATTATTTGAGGTAAAAATATTTCCTAATTTCTTAACCTGTTGAATCAGCGTTTGTCTATAACTCTGGGCTGAATCCATACTTACTTCTATGATTGACTCTTTTGAATTTTTTTTTTTTTTACTGCTAGTGACCTTACCCTTAAATACTGGTGAGTCATGTACAGTCTCTCATTTCCACAGAAAGATGTGTTGTGGAGGATGTGTTACGTGGAAAGCAGACTCGTGACACACTGTGGGATTGCTGCCTGTCAGTGCTGTGGAGTGTGTGCAAAATATGTGTGTGGAAGACTGGTCAAGCATAGATTTACTTATGGATGGAACACTGCCACCTATTTCCCTTCACACACACATACACACACACAATCTAAATACTTTGCTCAATTAGAGAATGTGGATGAAGAAATTCACAATACTTTATGTATTGGAGGAGAAATTGGTGATAGTGGTTAATAGAACCAAAACAACTGGAATGTGCCCAGATAAAGACCAAGAGGGCCTGGTTGCCTGGTTTTAAATCTATAAGACGAATATAACTGTTAACATCACACCCAAGAATCAGGAAACTTATCCCAACAGGGCCAGTGAGATTTACAGCATTTAAAATAAGTGAGAACTCATGACTTTGGTGGAAAAATTTATTATGCAAGAAATAAAAAGTAGGTCTACAAATAATAATTCTGGAAGTGCTGGGAATTGCTACTGGCCAAATTATTGTTGTTAGATCATGTGCAATATGGCAATATAACAATGAATTCCATCACCATATACCACTATAATGTACCAATAAAAATGCGGAAAAAAACCAAATACTTGCTGGCAAGAATGTGGGGGGAAAGTCACATTTATTACATGTTGGTGGGACTGCAAATTAATATAACTACTTGGAAATCAATAAGAAGATAACTCAAAAGACTAGATATGAACACACACCATATGACCCAGCTATCCCACTACTTGGTATATATACAAAAAATATAATACTATAGCCATACATGTACACTCATCATTATAGCAATGCACTTCACAATAGCCAAGTTATGGGAACTAGCCCAGCTGCCTGTCTACAGTTGACTGGATAAAGAAAATGTGGTATATTCACAATTGAATTTTACTTTAGCCATGAAGAAAATGAAATATGGCACTTGCCAGTAAATGAATGAAACTGGAGAATATCATGCTGAGTGAAATAAGCCAGATTCACAAAGTCAAGGGTCAGTATTTTCTCTCCTATGTAGAATCTAGAAAGAGAAAGAAAAAATGAATTTTAAAAAAATGGGATCTCATGAAAATAGAAGGAAACCAACAGAGTAAAAAAAGGGGGATTGAGAGGGAGGGAGGAGGAGAGGGCATGGGGAAGTACTGAGGAGTGAATTCTACCAAATCATGCTATGTGCATGTAAGAATGTACTACAGTGAATTCTGCCCAGATATACATATACATAAGCATGAATTAAAATGATAATATTAATAGTCATAATAATAATAAAAGGAAGACTCACATACTAGAATGAATGATCAGGAGGAGGAAGGAGAGAAGGACTACAGAATGAGGCTGGTCAAATTATGTTTTGTGCTTGTATAAATATGACATAATGAATCCCACTACTATGTATAATTGTAATGCACCAATTTTTTATAAACAGGCTTACATGTAGGATCCCCAAAAGGGTTGGTGTGAGCATATTGCTGTGGACTCAATTGTGTCCCAGGTTCACACGTGGACTCTCTCATCCCCATTGTAGTGGTAACTGGAGATGAGGTCTTTGGGGAAGTAATTAGTTTTAGATGAAGCTATGAAGGTGGGATTTGTGCCCTTCTAAGAAGAGATGCCAGAGAGCGTGTTTCCCTTCTCTCCCTGTATCATGTGAGAATTCAGGGTTAGGGTTAGGGGAGTTGTCTCTAAGTCGGGAGGAGGGCTGTAACCATGAACAAAATCCACCAGCACCTTCATGGACTTTGAGCCTTCAGAACTGTGAGGAATAAATGTCTGCTGCTAAACCACCTGTCTGCAGCATTTTTTAGAGCAGTCCAAGCAGAATAATATACATACCCAGTTGTTTTCCCAGACTTACCAATATGAGAAAAATATCCCTAAGGAGTAAATAAGTGGAGAATGATCAGAGATTACATTATTTTGACCTCTTATCACAAGAAGATTTCTGGAATGGAATTGAGGTATCCAAAATTAAAATTGTGTTTCAAATATTTGTTCTCTTTCTGCCCTGGAGAAAAAGATCCAGTTGATAGAAAAGAGAGGGCATCACTGATGTCGTCCTATAGAAAAGGAAGCAGACTGAGGAGGACCTTACACACATGAAGTCTTACTCTTTGATTTTTGTACTTAGAAGAGACTGAGAGAGGTAACAGTGTTGTGACCCAGGTTATTCATGGAAGAACTGGTTTCATGGCTTCTCACTCTTCGGAGTCAAAATTGTGTCCTCTAACTTCAATAGAACAGACTCAGGCTTCAGTGATTATCTTTTGAACTCTTTGAGCTTGCCAACTACAGGAGCAAAATTTATTTCCCATGAAACATACTTTGTTCTTTCCACTCTCATGAGCTTATTGCTGACTGTCCCTTAGCCTTTAATTAAAGAATTAATGTGAACGTTTGTCTTCAAATTTATATGAAAATCACTCTTTATCTTTGTTTTAAAATTTGGATTTCCTAATGAAGTGTTAATAAAATTCTTTACATAATATATTTCAAGTTAATGTGATAAAAGAGAAAACCACATTTATGTTATGTTTCTATCTTAAATTAGTTTTTGCATATATAAGTGGATTTTGCAAATTGTGTTTATGAAGGGGACTAGGTTAAGTGACAATAGAGGCAGAGAAGAACTTTTATTTTTGACTATGTATTATTAAGGTTTTCTTTATCATGTTATAAATTACTCACTCTTTAGGATTTAGGTGTTAGCAAAGATTTGTGTAATTCTTCATTCTATTTTAGAAAGTTACAAGTTGTTAAGAAAAGTACCCACCTAATGAAAAATTGAGAAATAGAAACCACACATCAGGATTTGACCTCTGTTCTGCCTCTTCCTGTTTGTAAAAGTTCTGAAAACTTCTTCATTCTTTGTTCCTTCTCATCTTTAAAAGTAAGGCTAATAGTGAAACAGAAGAGTTTGGCAATGATTAGAAACAATAAATCTATTTTAGTCGGTTTTGTTTTGCTATAACAAAGTACTTGAGGCTGGGAAATTTAAAAAGAAAGAGACTAATATAGCTTGCTGTTCTGGAGATCCAAGGGCATGGAACCAACATCTGTTCAGCTCTGATCAGGACTTCATGACTGTGTAACAATATGGTGGAAAACAAGCAAGAGGCAGGGGAGGGGCCAGGCTTGCTCTTTTATAATAGTCTGTGCAGGAATTAATCCAGTTCCATGAGACCTGGCCCACTCCCAGGAGACAGCACTAATCCATTCATAAGGGGAGAGCTCCCATGACCTATTTACTTTCTACTAGCCTCACCTACAGAATTCCAGCATCTGAACACCACCACACTGGGGACCAATCATCAATCATGAACCCTGGGTGGACAAATCCCACCCAAACCATGCAACACATATCAAGTCTGTTATGAAGATGATTGGCTGCCATGTTGGGGGGATGAAGGGGCCTTTGGGGGCCTTTCCGGTGTACCTAATTATCCCACTGTAATTGCTACTAGTATTGCTTTTCATTTTCAAATAATTGAAAGTGGATGATAAATGACATAGTCACCCTCATCCATCTGAGATGCGGTGGGGAGTTTGGACTTTATGGCAAAGCCTGTGGAAAGATACTGAGAAAGAAGAGCATGCTCCAGAGGTAGTTTGGTTTCTGAAATTTTCACCACCACAGGGAATGTCTGTACCGGTTGTTAAGTTTGCCTGTTTCAGGAGCAGAAGGTGCTGTAAGCCTAGAAGAAAAGGAAGAGACTTAAAACGGTCTAAGGTAGCTCTGAAAGATGAATCTGGCGATGGAAGGAGACAGGTATGAAATAAGGCTCCTCCAGAGCTGATCTTTGGACAGCTGCCTGCTTCTCTTCTGCTGCTGATTTGTTTGCTTTTTAAATTTCGGGACTGACAAGTATAAAACTGTTTGGATATTCCACAAACTCAGATTAAATTGGATTCACAAGCTAATACAGTGTTATTATTAGGGACTGAATCACTCACTCTGGAACCATTATCTGATACATTTCAGAAATAAACATTTAGTAGATGTGCCACTTTTCCTGCTTGTATTTGAGGGATGAAATACAAACATCAGAAAGTCATATGGAGCACAAAATAGAGGGTAGGATGGCTCCCAGGCACATAAACAGACTTGAAAAGAAATCCTAGGTAAAGATTTACCTAAAGACAGTGTTGGGTGCAGACATGAGCAGGTTACTCTTTCAGAGTGGAGAGTTTTAGGTAGGGAATACCTTGCATACCAAGTGGGTGGACATGCATCTATTATGGAAAAGTGGAGAGCAATGTCAGATTCCAATTTTATTTTTGTAGTTGTATTTAATCAGGGGATGGATGCATCAGTATTAACAGAAAGCTTTTTGTTGTGGGGTGGGGAGAAGGTACCAGGGATTGAACGCAGGGGCACTCGACCACTAAGCCACATCCCCAACCCTATTTTATATTTATTTAGAGACAGGGTCTCACTGAGTTGCTTAGTGCCTCACTTTTACTGAGGTTGGCTTTGAACTTGTGATCCTCCTGCCTCAGCCTCCTGAGCTGCTGGGTTTATAGGTGTGTGCCACCACACCCAACTTTTTTGGTTTCTTTTTAAATACATCTGTGGAGCCCCACGTCAGGCCTCCTAAATTAGACTGAGTGGATTTGAAAATCTTCCATGTGAGTCTAATGTACACCCTGGGTTAAGAACCAACGCTCTAGCCCTGTGGTTGTTAAACTTCTGCATTAGAAGAACCTGATAGACTCGTGAAGTTCAGATTTCTGGGTCCTGCCCAGGGTTGCTGATTCATGTACCTGGCATAGGGCTTGAAGGAGTGCATCTCTGACTGGTCCCCAGGTGATGCCAGCCTCTTGTCCACACTTGGAGAACCACTGCCTGAGACTGGGCCCTTCTTCCTATCTCATGGTGCCTGCTCAGGAGGTCTCAATCATTTCTTGCTTGGACTATTACTATGGTTTCCCATCTTGCTTATCTTCTCCTCCATTGCTAAAGTAATATTTATAAAATAAAAACTTGATGATGATTCCATAACTTGAAGCATTTCCATGAGTCTTCACTTGGTCAGATCCAAATGTTATGGAATAGTACTCTTGGGTCCTGCTACCCCCCTGGGGTCTCCTCTCCCACTGTTCAGTTACTGAGGCTGTTTTGAAATTGATCCTCTTGCCTCAGCCTCTTGAAGTTGCTGGAATTTACTGGCATGTGCCCGGATCCTTAAAACTTTTAACATAAAATAAGTCATGATACCTGTTAATATAATTATTTCCTCAATTCCTTTTCTAAATTACCTTCAATATTGTGGAGTTGTTGGATTTCCATGTGAATTTTATAATTACCCTGTCAATTTGTACAACATCTTGCTGAGATTTTGGTTGGTATTGCCCTGAATTTACAATTTTTTGTGAGGACAGTTGTTGATTTTATAATATTAAGTGTTCCAGTTTATAATGTAGTATAATCTTCCATTTTTTTAGGTTGTCTTTAATTTTCCTAATAATGTTTTGTAGTTTTCTCTGCAGATGTGTTGGCATACCTTTTAGTGGATTTATTTGTAGGCATTTGATATTGCTTGATATAACTACTTTAGATTTTAAGATTGAAATTTTTCAATTTGGCGCTAATTACATTAATGATAAATTATTAATGGTGACTATGAACTACCAACTTTGCTAAATTCATTTATTAATTATAATAATTTGTAGGTTGTTTGGGATTTTCTATGTACAAAAATCATACTGACTGAAACTAATCACATTTTTCTTTCTTTCTTTTTGTTCCATATACATTTATTTCTTTTTCTTACCTCTTGGCATAGCTAGGACATCCAGCACAAGGTTAAATGGAAGTCATGATAATGGGATATGAGGGATTAAACTTTCAGAATTTGAACATTAAGTATTACATATTTTGTACATCTTGTACATTTTGTAAAAGATACCTTTATATTCCTAGTTTGCTAGGGATATCATGAATGCTCATTAATTTTGTTATTATTTTATTATTTGTTCTAGTTATGTTAATAAAGTTACTAGTTTGAGTTCAAATCTGTACCTTTTTAGTTTACTTTGCCTCCTTGGTCCTTTGTTCTTTTTTTCTATTTTCTTGATGTGTTTTGTATCTTTCGAATATTTTAAGTGTTCAACTTTTCCTTCCCTATCAACCATGTAATTATATATTCTTTTACCATTATTTTGGTGGTTTCCCAGAGATCATACATAATTTAAACTTTAAAGATCCATCTTAAATATGTACTGTGTACTATTACCAACTGCCAGAACAACACAGAGACAGTGGTGGAACTCTTAAATTCCAATTATTTTCTTGTCTCTTTATAGTATTATTGATGTGCTTTTTTTTACCTTTTTTTTTTTTTTTTTTTTTTTCACTGGGGATTGAATCCAGGGAGTCTGAGCCACTGGGCCACCATCCCCAGCCCTCTTTTTAAATTTATTTGAGATAGCATCTCTCTAAGTTGCTTAAGACTTTGCTAAATTGCTAAACCTGGCCTCGAACTTGAGGTCCTCCGCTGGGATTACAGGCGTGTATGACTGCTCCTGGCACATTTTTATTCTAATATATTTTAGAACATCCAAATCATTATTATGGTAGTTTATGCAGTCATTTCCATTTAAATTTACCAGTGTATTTAGCATTTCTGCCTTTGTTATTAATTCTTGCATTATTGTATTTCTGCCTAGAATTTTTGTATGTTCTTCTGCCTAAAATTCTCACTGCAGTATTCCTCCTAGTGATAAATCACCAGCTTCCTGAATACATCTTAATTTTAACCTTAATTTGGAAATTAGTTTTACCAATTCCATACCAAGTATGGAATTCTAGATTGGCAAGTATTTTTTAAAAGTACATTAATGATATCTCGCCATTAAAATTAGAATTAAATCTCTTGAAGAGTTCAGTCTTATTATAACTTTTTCAAAATAAAATTTTTATTTTATTTCTTCAATAGGGAGTTAACTAATTCAATGTTAGTTAATTCGATTCCATCTTTGGATTGGAAAAAAATCAAACCAGTGCTTTCTCAATATTACACAGAGCTCACTGGACCATGCCAGGCACTGAACTCTGAGCTGGACTGTGACTCAGTAGATCTGGTCCTACTGCCTCCAACTAGCATGTGGCCATAAGCAAATATACCTCCATTTTCTCCTGTGTGAAGTGAGAGTGGGACTGGTAGAGTAGCTTTCTCCATCAACCATCCATGATCATATGGTTCTTCTATTCTGGTCAAAGTTGTGCTGGACAAGAGAAAGAAGAATGGAAAGAAAAGTTTCAGATACTATCTTCATGTATGTCGTGTGTGTGGGGTACTCGTAGTTCTAAAACGTCTTAGCGTGCGCACATTTTACTACAGTACAAAAATGCCTCATGTGTTTGATATGCATTGCATTTTTTACATTTCTGTGAAGTTTTATGAGATCATTGAAACAATTATGGCACTTTGGAAAGTGGCCTTTTCTACTATCATTGAAGGAACTTGGCAAAGAAAGTCATATATTCACTTTGCACTTGATGTCACGCTTGTTAGGTCTCTTCACAGTGCTGTGCTTCTAAATAAACACAGGGAATATGCACCAGGATATGGATTCAAATTCTGCTGGGTGGACCTATTCAACCTTTCTTTACCTGAATCTTCTCAGCTGTGAAAGGTCCACTATAGCAACAATTGGGGTGATCGTGAGGATCCAGTGGAATGGTCCATGGAAAGCCGTTACAGAGTCAGACGCAGTTTAATGAATATAGAACTAACCTTGTCTTACTTTCTAGAATCCTGGATCCTAATGCATGTGATGCTTAAAAAAGCTACCTAGCTAGCTTTGTGTACCTGCTCATCCCTTCATCTTCTACTCTAATACATCTTACTGTGAAAACCACAGATTTATGGAATGAGTTTGAAAGGGTTCTCACTACCCAAAGAAACTATTTTGTTTTTCTCAGGAGAGAGAATTATTCTTTCTATTTATTTTTGTTGTTGTTGTTGTTTATTGCTGCTTAACAAAGTACCCCAAAACCTAGTGACCTAAGGCAATAAACCACTCTTTCAGTTGGCGGGAAATCAGGGTTCAGCTTACCTGAGTCCTAAGGTTTTCAGTCTCACGGCTGCAATCTGAAAGTGTCAGCTGTGGCGTGGTCATTTCCACGCCAGGATTGGGGTCTTCTGGCTAAGCTCACTGACAGGGTCACTGGCAGCCTGAAGCCACTGATGACGTGGACAGAAACATCGGGTCCTGGACAGCTGGGCCTCTCACAGGCCACTCATAACATGACAGTTTACTCACCTCAGAGCGAGGGCAGAGAGAGAGGGGTGAGAGGCAAGAAGAGAAAGAATCAAAGTCTTCTGTTATTTAATTTTAAAAGTGACATCTCACCAAATTCACCCTCTTCTGTTCATCAGAAGTTATGAGGTCTTGCCCACTCTCAGGTGGGATTACACAGGACCTGGGTATCAGGAGGTGTCTTCACTGGGGCCCATATTAGAAGCTCACAGGTATGAAACTCAGATCATTCAAAATATTTGGTCTTCCATTTCAGCTTGGTAAGGGGAAGAAAAAGAACATCATGCACATACCAAAATGCAAATTTTTTCCCATGTTTTTACATAAGACTCATCAGCTTCATGAATTAAATATTTTTACCATATTGAACATTTTGGAAGAATCTAAAGATTTTAGTACTGGAAACCTCTCCCTCCCTCAAAACAAGCAGAAAAGAACAAACAAGCTCTTGTTTTAACTTCAAAGCTCAACAGGTTATATGTCAATGGGATGATTATTTTAAACTCCAAACAGCCATTTTTTTTTTTTCCAGATAACTTTAAAATTCTAGTGAAGAAGTAAATTTTCCTCTTTATGCCTCCAAAGGTTAGGAGGGTAGGACAGTATCTTGCCACACCTGGGCAATTCAGTTTGCACAGCTCCCTCTTAATCCAAGAAACAGAATTGTCTCTGAAAAACAGAAGAACTGATTAAAATTTCTGTCTCTGTGATTACTTACAACATCTGCTTTGTGCCCTGGGATCCTCCTTTATCCTTAGTCTGTTTAGAGTTTCAAAGATTTCTTTCTGCACCTGGTATCAGATGAATCTGTGACTCTCATCAGAGAAGATGTTAGAGTTAATTTATTCTACAGCAAAGCAAAGACACCTATGCTCCTCAGAGGTGACTAACAGGAAAAAGGGAGCAGAGTCTTTTGTTCTCTGTTTGTATAAGGCAAATGGCAAGGGGAGTTTAGGATGCAGACACACTAAATTCAAATTAGTCAAAGTCTGCTTAATTATAAAGAACTGACATGCAGGCAAATAAGGCCATTTAGCAAAAGTTTAACTGCTAAGCCTTGTACTTTGTTCTGTTTTAGTCACCCAGAAGACTTGTTGAAAACAAATCTGTCTTCCTTGATGGACATTATCTTCCAATTTTGCAGCTTCAGGAATGATTGAGTTGTACAGTCCTATGGGAATTTTGGAATCTATGAACCATCTCTCTAGAATATTGCATATACCCAAATAAATGCAAAATTTAATAAATTCCAGAGGTTTCGCAGACCTCTATTAGCTTATACATGACTTTCTGACTAAGAAACTACTGAGAAGGAAAATGGGAATTTATAAAAATCAGAAGAGGTTTGCTGAAAGGTGTATGTATTTGAGGCTTTTGAATCTCCCTGAGTGATCTCAAATGTTCTTCTGCTGCAGGGACGGGGTGTTAGTGTTTTGTGGAGTAAAGGGAAGTATTTCTGTTGTAGGAGTTCTCAATCTTTTGTCTATGGAAAAATAATCCAAGAAACTTATTAAAAAATAAATGTGGATTCCTGGACCCCCCCATCAATACTGATTTAATAGTTCCTAGGTGAGCCCTCAAGCATTCAACTTAGAAGTGCAAGGAGACACTAATCCAGGTACCCCAGGAACCAGGCTTGGAGAAATTCACCACACATGTGTCAAGGTCTCTCTCTCTCTCTCTCTCTCTCTCTCTCTCTCTCTCTCTCTCTCTCTCTCTCTCTCTCTCTCAATCTCTCAGGTGAGGCTCAGTGTCCTTCTCTTCCATAGGCTCTTGGAAGCTTCTCTCTACTGTATATGCTATTATGTCAAAACAACCAGTGTCACTAGAAACATGAGAAAGGGAACAAATAAAATCAAGCATGGACAGTTTATTGAATACCTATTTGTGCCATGCTGTCTTCTGAAGTTAGTTCTTAAATCCTTAAAAACTCACAAAATAGATATTATTAGTTCATTCCACCAATGGTGTTAAATAGACCACCACTCAGTTTTACTGAATTTCCTTGTCATCTCAGATATTTTATTAAATATTAGAGTTATTGGAATTGGAAAAAAATAACTAACCTAGTAATCTGAGGTTCAAATTTAGGTTTCATTCTGTTATTTAAATAAAATAATCATATTAAACTATGTAATGATCAATGTGGATTTTAATCTGCATTTAAAATGGATGTTTCTTGGAGTTGAGTATGTAGATCCCCAGTAGCAAGGAGGAGGCCCTGGGTTCAATCTCCAGCACCAAAATAGGAAAGTAAGTATATAAATAAATATTTTAAAAAGATGTGTGCTCCCTTTGAGGCAGTTTATAGCTTCCCCCAGTTGAGGTACATGTAATCCTTACAACTGGGAGCTTTTTCATAATGCCCTTTCTTGATGTATGTGTTTACCAAAATTCTGGGATTCATAAACCTAATAGTATTTACTAAAATTTTAAATTCCCAGACTTAGCCAGGACTTACCAAATTTAGAATGTCTAGGACAATATGTTTGAATAGTACTGTCATGTGAAAAAAGATGTTATTCTTTCTTGTGGTGAATATTTAATACTAATATTTAATATTAAAAACATTATGGCTCGGAGATTCATCATTGGAATCACAAGCAGCTTCTGGTCTGTGGATTGTGCTAATCTATCTCTACCCCTGTCAAGCCATGGTTCTGAGAGAGTCTCCAGTAATACTTGCTGTGAAGATGGGAAATTTAAGGGTTTTTCTGTATTGACATAAAATTTCCAAAATGTGAGAAGAAGGCCCACAAAGAACAAGGATTAATGAAAGTCCATTGTGCCAGTCGGTTTTCTATCACTATAATAAATACACGAGATGATCAACTTATTAAAATGACTACAGGTTTGAAGGTTCTCACTCATGATCAGTTAGCACCATTGCTTTGGGCCTGTTTTAGTCAGTTTTTCATCAGTGACCAAAAGTCTTGCTAAGAACATCTTAGAGAAGAAAAATTTAATTTGGTCATGGTTTCAGAGGTTTAGTCCATGGTTGACCAACTCCATTGCTCTGGGAATGGGTGAGGCAGAATATCATGGCGGAAGGGTGTGGCAGAGGAAAGCAGCTCAGGACAAGATAACCAGGAAGTAGAGAGAGATTCAGTGCTAGGAGCCAGGGATAATATAATCCCTCAAGGCATGATGACAGTGACCTATGTCCTCTAGCCATGTCCTACCTACCTACAGTTACTGCCCCATTAATCCATTCAAATTATTAATCCACCAAATGGATTAATCCACTCACTAGGATACAGTTCTCATAATCCAATCATTTCACCTTCCAGCATTGTCTTGCACACAGGCTTTCTGGGGATACCTCATATCCAAAAAAACAGGCCCTGTGGTGAGGCAGCGCATTGCAGTGAGAGTGTGAGGTGGGGCAAAGCTGCTCATCTCACTGTGAGGAAATGAAGGAAGAGGAAGGACGGGGCTCCCACTGTCCTTCTCGATGCACACCTCCAGTGGTCTAAAGCCCTCCCCCCAGGCCCTGCTTCTCAAAGGCTCCACCCCTCCCAACATTGCCACTCTGGGGACCACACTTTTAACACATGGGTCTTTGGGAGACATTTAAGATCCATCAATAAAAATATTGATGCAGGTACAATAAAATTTAGCATTCTATTAGTTAGGGATCTCCAGAGGAAGGAAACCAATAGATATACAGAAGAAAACATTAATATGCATGTAATTTTTGTTATTTTTATTATTATGTTACTTTTAAGTAGTATTATTTATTTTCTGGTTCTTTTTCCCCCCTTTTCTTCTTTTTTCCTTTCCCTTTTTTTCTTTCTTTTTGGGCAGTGTTGTGAGTCAAATCCAGGACCTTGTGCATGCTGGCAAGTACTCTACTTGACCACTGAACTATATCCCCAGCCTTCCTTCTTAACAGATTTATTTTTCCTTTTCTGTTTTTTCTTTTTACAGACTGCATTTTGATTCATTGTACACAATGGGGTACAACTTTTCGTTTCTATGTTTGTACACGATGCAGATTCTCACCATTCACGTAATCATACATCTACTTAAGGTAATGATGTCTATCTCATTCCATTATCTTTCATACCCCCATTCCATCCCCCTCTCATTTCCCTCTAGGTAACCTAAAGTTCCTCCATTCTTCTCTTGCCCACCGCCCCCATTGTGTGTCATCATCCACTTATCAGGGAAAACATTCAGCATTTGTTGTTTTGGGATTGGCTCATTTCCCTTAGCATGATATTCTCCAGTTCCATCCATTTACCTGCATATGCCATAATTTTATTTTTCTTTATGGCCAAATAATATTCCATTGTGACCCTCTAAAATTTACCCATGCTTCCCTGCCACCACACACCCCATAGGTATGCAACAAAAAGTCAGCTTGGTTGTATTGCTTACATTTGGCATGGTGCCCAAAGTAGTAGACATAATTTTACAAAAATACTGGCCCTCTGGGGGTGGGGTGGAGCTGGGAGACCTGCTTCCAGAAGTGTTATCTGAAGAATCAGCAGAGCAGGTCAATGTGATTTCACAGCCAAGGCATATACTTGGAATAGCACTAGTTTTTACTTTTTTCTCTTAATTCCTACATAGTATAATTTTTATTTTCAAATAAATGTCTTCCAAAAATGTTTAAAATATTAGACTCATGTGCCTCATGAATACTATCTAGAGTGAACATAAATATGATTGACAGGCAAGAAAGCCACACTCAACTAGCAGAGTATTTTTTAAAAATTTTTATTTGTTCTAATTAGTTATACATGACAATAGGATACATTTATGCTTTTTGATATAATCATACATAAATAGGGTAAAATTTCTCATTTTTTCTGACCTGAACATAGTATAGAATCACATCAGTCATGCAGTCATATATGTACATAAGGTAATAATGTCTGTTTCATTCTACTATTCTTCCTATCCCCATATTCCCTCCCCTCCCTTCACTCCCCTCTACCTAATATAAATTAACTCGATTCTTCCCTAGTGCCCCTCCCTTATTATGAATTAGCATCCGAATATCAGAGAAAACATTCCACCTTTGGTGTTTGGGGATTGGCTTATTTCACTTAGCATGATATTCTGCAACTCCATCCATTAACCTGCAAATGCCATCATTTCATTCTTCTTTAAAGCTGAATAAATATTCCATCAAATATATATACTACATTTTTTTTATCCATTCATCTATTGAAGGGCACCTAGGTTGGTCCCATAGCTTAGCTATTGTGAATTGACCTGCTATAAACATTGAAATGGCTGTGTCACTGTAGTATGCAGATTTTAAGTCCTTTGGGTATAAACCGAGGAGTGGGATCGCTGGGGTCAAATTGTGGGTCCATTCCAGGTTTTTTGAGGAATTTCCATACTGCTTTCCCTAGTGGTCGTACCAATTTGCCATTCCACCAGCAGTGTATGAGTGTGCCTTTTCCCCCACATCCTTGCCAAATTTATTGTTGCCTGTATTCTTGATGATTGCTATTCTGATTGGAGTGAGAGGGAAATCTGAGAATAGTTTTGATTTGCATTTCTCAAATAGCTAGAGATGATGAACATTTTTTCTTTCTTTAGTGTTCTGTAGTTTTCATTGTACAGGTCTTTCATCTGATTGTTAGATTGATTCTCAAGTATTTTATTTTTGGGGGGTGGGGCTATTGTGAATGGGATAGTTTTCCTAATTTCTCTTTCAGTGAATTCATCTCTGATATATGGGAACACATTTGATTTATGGGTGTTGATTTTATATTCCGCTATTTTGATGAATTCATTTATTAGTTTTTAGAAATTTTCTGGAGGAGTTTTTTGGATCTTCTAAATATAAAATCATTGTCATTGGCAAATAGTGATAGTTTGAGTTCTTCTTTTCCTATTCGTATCCCTTAATTTCTTTCTTCTAATTGCTCTGGCTAGAGTTTCAAGGACAATGCTGAATAAAAGTGGTGAAAGAGGACATCCCTGTCTTGTTCCAGTTTTTTAGAAGGAATACTTTCAATTTGTTCTGTTTAGAATTAGGCTGGCCTTGGGTTTGGAATATATAGCTTTTCCAGTAGAATATTTGGAACTGGGTGGGAACCTTCTATATAATTCTGATGACAAACACATGCAGTGATTCGAGTACTGTCATTCCATCTCTGGACCTTAATTTCTTTCTGTTTGTTGGAAATGATAGATCCTTTAGGCAAAACTATAGCAAATGGATTTGATCGCTGTAATGCTCTTCCAACTTTGCCTTTTTTCCACAGAGCCCGGGGTGGTTCTCTTCGGACCTGTGATGGTTGGGATTGGAGTGCTTTTCAACAGAAGAGATCAGCCATCTCAATTGAATCCTAAGAAAATCACTAGCCACTAACTAATGAATTTACCATGAGATTATTACAGTCTTGCACTGTGTAACAATAATTCGGTCACCAATGGTCTGCGTATAGGATGCTGATTCTATAAGATCATTGTGAAGATGCATAATTCCTATCACTTAGTGACACCGTAGCTGTCATAATGTTGCATGTTGCAGTGCAAGCATTTACTCACATGTCTGTACAGATGCAAATAAACCCAGTTGTATAAAATATAGTACCTAAAATTATGTGTAATACTTAATACCGATAACCATAATAAAGACTCTTGTTGGTTTATGTATGTACTGTCTACACTTTTCATCATTATTTTAGAGTATACTCTTTCTACTTACAAAAAAGTGTTTACTGTAAAATAGTTGTAGCATGTTATACTGGCAGCAACCCTCGCCCATCTCCTGTTTACTATGTCTCTTGGTTGTATTGAGAGGCCATACTGAGTGATTAACCCACACCATCTGGGTTTGTGTAAGTACATCCTATGGTACTCACACAACAACATAATTGCCTAACAATATGTTTCTCAGAAGAGAGCCATATGGTTCAGTGATGCATGACTATGCTTCATCTCTCTGGACCTTGCTTTGCTGACCTACAAATTATCTTCTAAGGTCCCTTCCAGTTTTGTGATCAAAGGTTATTTTTGCATAACCATCTTTGTTTTAAACTTTTGGAACTATCAAGAACTTCCAAGAGAGAATATTTGAAGAGTCCCCAGAATTAGGTGGCTCCTTGGGATCTGTAGTGATTTGGATTTGATCAATTTTGATTAAAATTCCAGTTTCCTTTTAGGGACTGCCATAGCAATACAGACATTGGCTTCTACTTTGTATGTTAACATGCCTCGGCATTCCTTTTGCTAGAAGATTCATAGTTTGTAAGATAGCTCTGAAAGGGGGAATTTGGAAAGCAGATAATAGCTTGGAGTATGTAAAGATGAGAAGTAATGACAGCAAAAGATGGACAACTGACGGACAGAGACATTGGGGCTATGCATTAGTCATCTGGGGCACAACCTACCACGGAGATGCTGGGGTCAGGCATGTAGCTCAGTGCTAGAGCATTTGCTGAGTGTGCAAAAGGACACTGTGAAAAAAAAAAAAAGAAAATAAAAATCAAGAAAAAGGAGATAAATCCAGCTCAGACACCAGAGAAGCCAAGGTAGGGTAGCAAGGGGAGAGAGAAGTCTGCTTTTTAAGTAACTTTTAAAATGTGTCTCAGGCTCATCGATCTTTGGAAATCTTTGGTAGTTCACGAATCATACATTTGGAAGCAGGAAAAATGTGCCTAAGAGGATAAGTGAAATATTAAAAATAAAGCAAGCAAAATAAGTCAGCTTCCTGACTCTGATTGAATGGGGAAATTTTATCAGCCTCCAGGGACCCCAAACTCTCTTCTGTGGGACTCCTCCACCTCTTCAAACCTGAAGGCCATTGTAGAGAATACCTAGCAGTCTATTGCATTGGTAACTGCATTTTCTTACACATTTTTAGCTCAATACTTATTTCTAAGTCTCTCTTCCCTGCGAGTTTGTCAAAATCCTGGCAGGGGGAAGAAATCAGCACAGCTGCCTGTTAACTTCAGTGGGACAAGAATAGTTCCTAATTAAACTCTTATGTCTTTGATTTAAAACTCCATTTAATCAAATTATTCACCAACTTAAGGCAGTTGTTGATTACAGGGAAAGTATACCTTGAATCTTTGTAAGTTATACCCCCCTTCAGGGCCTCATCAACCTCCCTAAAGGAATACAACACGTGCCTTCTTAAGAGAAGTTGAAATCTTTTCATCCTTTGACTCTCTCCTCCTTGAGGCTCTTTCTTAAATCCTGGGGAGGCTGGTTTTGAATTCCATGTGAAGATTACCACTCTTGCTTCCATATTTCGAACCTGATTCAGAGCCTGAAAAAGCTGCCAGGTGCTTTGAGGGCGGATTGTAGAGGCCACAGTCTCTAGGTTGCCAGGGAGTTAACTGTAGAGAGCAGACACAGTGGACCAGGAACACCAGGTGACTTTCTGGGGGTCTGGTTTGACAGCAAATGCTTTGGGGTCTATTGCCTCTTTGGGTGTTTTCCTGCTTTAGATTCTACTCCCAAGCAAGTCTCTGATTGGAGAGAGACAGGAATCCCTCTTCTGAGTCTTCTCCTGCTTCTTCTCTTTCTTGGAACTTGCCTCTCATGGTTGCCTGATAAGGAGCAGTATCAGGAAGAGAAGATGGTGGTAACTGTACGGAGTTGCTTAGGGAAGAACAACTGATGAGCCTCAGCCCAGCTGGAGGCCGATAGGACTATTCAGACTCAGCAAACAACATGGGCTTTTGAAGTTGGTCTTCATGAATGTGGCAGTACAACCACACATGTCTGTCTACTCACCTTTTAATGGGACATTTTACTCCCTCCCCTTCTCCCTAGCTCAGAACTATCTTGGCCAGGAGTGGTAGCAGGATGTCAGATATGGAAGTCATTTCCCATCTCCCGTTAATTTTATGAAAAGTTTGGGCTTCACTCTTCTGCTTTCTTCAGCTTGACATCTTTTGATTTTAAAAACACCCAGGCTCTTTGGCACTTCCTCTCTTGGGGGATGCCAGCATGCCTCATTGGTATCTTGTGGCCTCTTGCTGACGTCTTCAATAAAATAGCTTTTCCATCCTCTGGAAACCCTGACACGCTGCCTTCTCCAGGGTGCATTTCTTGAGAGTGACTGGAAAGGAAGTTTCATTAGTGACTCCTTCTAAATGCAAAGCTTGGCATGCTACTGTCCACATTCCTGATGCTGCAGTGACTAGGAGTGTTTATTAGCAACTTCACCTCAAAATTCTAGGGACACATCCCATAGTTACTGTAAGTATCATAAGTCTGACTGTTAATGCCACACAACTGTGGATAATAACTGTGTACTTAGCATCCCCAACCCCTTTCCCACCTGCATCAAGTAGGATATTGCTTTGTTAATTACGTAGATACGACTTGCTTACAGAGGGGCCTATTACTCGTTTATGTCTTGTTTTAGTAACAAGATGGTGAACCAAAGGAATGAAGTGTGTTTTAAGCAAATACTGGGAGTCCAGTTCTTCTTTGCAGTGATTTGTTTAGGTAAGAATATCACCTAATTCTCACTCGTGATGGAAAATTTGGGGCCTCGGATTATTTCTCCTCCTCAGAAGAAGCATGCAACACATCTCTTTTAACCATATTTATTTCTCCTTCAGATTACTGCTGTGGGAAGGCATGGAGCTTGGGACCACTGCGGTCATCTTGTGAACCTGAGGGGAAGGAGAGGTCATTTCAGGTCTGCTCTTTTCAGGGCCCTTCACATGCTGAGTCACTGAGTCATTTCTGTAACGACCTAACTTTGGACGTCTTTTTCTATGAGAAAATATTGTTTACTTCAGTCCCTCTAGGTGTTGCTTTTATTTTAATGTTTTCAATAATGTAATTTGAATAAATTCCAAATGGTCACAAATAAAAATATATCAGGTCTTTGCAAAGTAGAAAGTCCTGGCCACTTATTTATGGGCTCGTTTGGAATTTGGCCTATGCTTCCCCAAGGGAAAACTTGGCCTTATGTTTTGATAGTGAAACAGATGAATGACTCTTGGCCTGAGTTCAACAAGGATGGTTTAGAATGGTCTGGCTCTCTGAGGCCTTAATTAGTCTCACCTAGTCACCAGATTCAAGCAAAATTGCCCTAATTGATTTTTTTTTTTAAGTCACAAAGTGCTATGGCAATTACCATAATATCATGACAGTGCTAATAAAATGTAGCCAGCTGAAATGCAAAGCTCTCTCTGGAGAGCCAAGTAGAGAGAGGCTTTCGGTTGAGTTGTTCCTGAACTTTCTGTCCTACTTGACTGCAGAGGAGGACAGAGAAGTCAGGTGGAACTCAGCCTGCTATTTCTAAGTCATCAATCTCTTGTTAGAATGTATAGACACTTGTTACCTCTGGAATTGCCCTTCACAAATCACGTTGCTCAAGCTGCACGTGACTGTCTTGGCTGACTTTGTTAGACAAGGACCATTCCCCTCATGTGGTGAACATGGCTCTTATTAGGTCCTTTAATCTCTTTCCCATTCTACTTTGTCAGGGAGTCTAAAATTCTCCCCATTCAAGTTTAGAAGTTATGTGCAGAAGGTACTGTTTGTGGGGAGTGAGGTGAGTGGAGGATGTCATGTTTTTTTTCTGCAGAAGGAGGAAAAGGGAATAATAATTTATTCAGAATAGGACTTTGTGCCATGATAATGGACCGAAGTCCTTTAGATTAGGTGTTTGTGCCTTGTAGAGCAAAGGACAAGTGATCTGCATTTTTAAGAAAGACTGGAAAGTAGATCATTTTGGGGGGAGGTATGGTTTTGGGGAGATGTGCTATGTGGACTGGGGAAGATGAATTTGCCCATTTTATAACAATAACTGGGGACAACACCAGTAATGATTTGTTATAATGGGTTCTCGCATCACTAACTTGTAGGCTCCCAGTCCAGTTGCCTTTGGGCAGAGGACCAGGTTCCCATACATGTTTGGTCAATATTATCAGTATTCTTATAAAACAATAGACTTATTGGTTCTACCTTGGAGCCACTAAGACTCATAGTAAGCTTAGAAACTAGATTGATGAATTAGTTTTGGAATTTGTTTTTTTTCTTTTTCTTTTCTTTTGTTCATTCTTTCTTTTTTTCTAATCTTCCCTGTGATTCTGAAGTCTAGAGAACCTTGGGAATGCCTAATCTCACATGACCCCCTCTCATAGGAATCAGTCTGGCTGGTGATTGGAGTGAGTCTGGAATGTTGTCTCTCAGTTGCATGGCAGTTCTTTCTACTCAAAAGTCCTTTCAGATGCAGAGAGTTATACCAAGACCAAGTTTGAATGCAGAAAGGAAAGGTGAATTGAGAACTAAGACAGATTTACATAAAATAGTGACAAAAGATCAGGTGGGAAATATTACCTGTTTATGCGTTCTAGAGAGTTTTCAAGGTGAGACTAGGGTTTAGCCTAGGAAATAGAGTGTTGGTGAAGACTTGAGTAGTATTCAGTAATGTGAGGTGATTACTCAGTAGCAGTGTATATCATCTTGTCAAATGGGTGGTGATTGGCAAGGGAAACTGGTTTGGTCCATGGTAGTTGTCCAGGTAACTTGTGTTAGTGGGCTTTTCAATCACATATCAGATACTGGAGGTATTATAGAGACTCCAGTGATACCCAGGGGAACATTCAGGGGTAATATACATTGTAGTAATTTCATCTTCACTGTGACCCCTTATAAGAAAAGGTTTATTTTGACTCATGGTTTCAGAGGTTTAAGTCCATGATTGATTGACCCTGTTGCTTTGTGTGTGCGGCAAGTCAGTATATCAAGGCAGGAAGCATGTAGTGAGTTAAAGCTGCCCAACTCCACCACCAGAAATTAAAAGACAGCAATAGAAAGGGATAGATACCCACTATCCCCTTCGAGGGCATATCCTCAGTGACATAAGACCTCCTGCTAGGCCCCATTGCCCGAGAGTTTCCCACCACTCCTAATAGGTGCCAAGCTGGGGCCAAGTCTTTAACACATGGGCCTTTGGGAGAAATTCCAGATCTAAACTACAGCAATTCAGATGGGAGAGGGATGAAGAAAGCAGAGAACATATGAACGAGTGTGAACTGAAAGATGGTGATTGATTGTAGGGAGCAAGGGAGATGTGCATTCAAAGAAACTCAAAATTTTAGGGGCAATAAGAGACTACTAAGAGAATTGGGAAAGATATTCTATTTGGTAGAAAGGAAAGTTTGATTTTGAGCATTATTAAAGAGACCCTAGTGATACCCAGGGGACCAAATGAGTCTTTCATTTGTCTTTATAATATGGGGTCAATTGCCTATTTGAAGCTTTAAAAGCCTAAGATAAACATAATGCCCTCTCAATGTCCTAGTATATATTTATTGAACCAAAATCATTTCCTGATTCTATATAAGTGCCAGGTACTTTCCCAGTTGCTGAGTGGTCACAAAAAAGACCTTTGCTTTTGTTGGACTTATGTTTTGGGGGAGGGGGAACTATAGGAAATAGAACTAACAGGAAAATTTGGAAATTTATATCCATGTTAACTTTGTAGAGTTAAAACAGGATCTATGAGATGAGTGAATGATTAATTTGGAGGAGGTGAGGCAAGCTGCAAAGAAGAAGGCAAAGCTTTTTTTTTTTTTTTAAATTTTTTATTGTAAACAAATGGGATACATGTTTGTTTCTCTGTTTGTACATGGCGTACAAGGCATACCATTTGTGTAATCCATAAATTACATAGAGCTAATGTTGTTTGATTCATTTCCTGTTATTTTTCCCTTTCCCCCCACCCCTCCACCCCTCTTTACCCTCTATACAGTACTTCCTTCCTCCATACTTGCCCCCCTCCCTAGCCCTAACTCTAACCCTAACACTAACACTTCCCTCCCCCCCATTATGTGTCATCCTCCACTTATTAACGATATCATTCGTCCTTTGGCTTTTTGAGATTGGCTTATCTCACTTAGCAAGATATTCTCCAATTTCATCCATTTGCCTGCAAATGCCATAATTTTATCATTCTTTATGGCTGAGTAATATTCCATTGTATATATATACCACAGTTTCTTTAATCCACTCATCAATTGAGGGCATCTAGGTTGGTTCCACAGTCTGGCTATTGTGAATTGAGCAGCTATGAACATTGATGTGGCTGTATCTCTGTAGTATGGCTGATTTTAAGTCCTTTGGGTATAGGCCAAGGAGTGGGATAGCTGGGTCAAATGGAGGGTCTATTCCAAGTTTTCTAAGGAATCTCCACACTGCTTTCCAGAGTGGCTGCACTAATTTGCAGCCCCACCAGCAATGTATGAGTGTACCTTCTCCCCACATCCGCGCCAACACCTGTTGGTTGCTCGTATTCTTGATAATCGCCATTCTAATTGGGGTGAGATGGAATCTTAGGGTGGTTTTGATTTTGCATTATCTTATTACTAGAGATGTTGAGCATTTTTCCATATGTTTGTTGATTGGCTTGTAGATCTTCTCTTCTGTGAGTGTCTATTCATTTCCTTAGCCCATTTATAGACTGGACTGTTTGAATTCTTGGAGTAGAGTTTTTTGAGTTCTTTATAATTCTGGAGATTAGTGCTCTATCTGAAGTATGATTGGCAAAGATATTCCCCACTCTGTAGGCTCTTTCTTCGCATTGCTATAGTTTCCTTTGCTGAGAGAAAGCTTTTAGTTTGAATCTATCCCAGTGGTTTGATTCTAGCTTTTATTTCTTGTGCATGGGAGTCCTGTTAAGGAAGTCTGACTCCTAGACCAACAAGGTGAAGATTTGGACCTACTTTTTCTTCTATAATCTGCGGGTCTCTGGTCTGATTCCAAGGTCCTTAATCCATTTTGAGTTTAGTTTGTGCATGGTGAGAGATATGGGTTTAGTTTCATTCTGTTGCCTATGGATTTCCAATTCTCCCAGCACCATTTGTGAAGAGGCTTCTTTCTCCATTGCATATTTTTTGTCCCCTTTGTCTAGTATGGAGAAAATTGTATTTATTTGGGTTTGTGTCCGTGTCCTCTATTCTGTACATTGATCTACCTTTCTATTTTGATACCAATACATGCCGTTTTTGTTACTATTGCTTTGTAGTAGAGTTGAAGATCTGGTATTGCAATACCCCCTGTTTCACTCTTCCTGCTTAAGGATTGCTTTAGCTATTCTGGGTTTCTTATTTTCCAGATGAATTCATAATTGCTTGCTCTATTTCTGTAAGGTACGTCATTGGGATTTTAATTGGAATTGCATTGAATTTGTATAGCACTTTAGGTAGTATGGCCATTTTGACAATATTAATTCTTCCTATCCAAGAACATGGAAGATCTTTCCATCTTCTAAGGTGTTCTTTAATTTCTTTCTTTAGTGTTGTATAGTTCTCATTGTAGAGGTCTTTCACCTCTTTTGTGAGATTGATTCCCAAGTATTTTATTTTTTTCGAGGCTATTTTGAATGGGGTAGTTTTCCTAATTTCTCTTTCTGAAGATTCATCACTTATGTATAAAAATGCTTTGGATTTATGGGCATTGATCTTGTAACCTGCTACTTTAGTGAATTCACTTATGAGTTCTAAGAGTTTTCTGGTGGAATTTCCAGGTTCCTCTAAATATATAATCATGTCATCAGCGAACAGGGATAGTTTGAGTTCTTCTTTTCCAATTCGTATCCCTTTAATTTCTTTGGTTTGTCTAATTGCTCTGGCCAGAGTCTCAAGAACGATGTTGAATAGAAGTGGTGAAAGAGGGCATCCCTGCCTTGTTCCCGTTTTAGGGGGAATGCTTTCAGTTTTTCACCATTTAGAATGATATTAGCCATGGGCTTAGCATAAATGGCCTTTACAATGTTAAGGAATGTTCCCACTATCCCTATTTTTTCTAGTGTTTTGAGCATGAAGGGGTGCTGTATTTTATCAAATGCTTTTTCTGCATCTATTGAAATAATCATGTGATTCTTGACTTTAAGTCTATTAATATGGTGAATTACGTTTATTGATTTCCTGATGTTGAACCAACCTTGCATACCTGGATGAAGCCCACTTGATCATGGTGCACTATCTTTTTAATATGTTTTTGTATGCGATTTGCTAAAATTTTGTTGAGAATTTTTGCGTCAATGTTCATTAAGGATATTGGTCTGAAATTTTCTTTCCTTGATGAGTCTCTGTCTGGTTTAGGTATCAGTGTGATATTGGCGTCATAGAATGAGTTTGGGAGGGTTCCCTCCTCTTCTATTTTATGGAATACTTTGAGAAGTATTGGAATGAGCTCTTCTTTAAAGGTCTTGTAGAACTCGGCTGAGAACCCATCTGGTCCCGGCCTTTTCTTTGTTGGTAGGCTTTTGATGACTTCTTCTATTTCAGTACTTGAAATTGGTCTATTTAAATTGTTTTATGTCCTCCTCGTTCAGTTTAGGAGCAATTCATATGTCTCTAGAAACCTGTTGATTGTCTTCGAAATTTTCTATTTGTTGGAGTTATAGATTTTTCCAAAAATAGCTTCTAATTATGTTTTGTATTTCAATCCTGTCATGTTGTGATATTTCCTTGTTCATTCCGAATTTTAGTGATTTGGGTTTTCTCTCGTCTTCTCTTTGTTAGTGTGGCTAAAGGTTTATCAATTTTGTTTATTTTTTCGAAGAACCAAACTATTTATTTTGTCAATTTTTTGTATTGTTCTTTGTTTCAATTTCATTGATTTCAGCTCTGAGTTTAACTATTTCCTGTCTTCTACTACTTTTGGTGCTGTTCTGTTCTTCTTTTTCTAGGGGCTATTTGAGCTTGTAACTTGTTAGGTTCGTTTTATTTTGTTGATTTTACTTCTTTTATTAAATGCGCTCCATGAAATAATTTCCCTCTAAGTACTGCTTTCATAGTGTCCCAGAGATTTGATATGATGTTTCTTTGTTCTCATTACCTCTAAGAATTTTTTTAATTTCCTCCTAATATCTTCTGTTATCCATTCATCATATAATAGCATTTTGTTTAATCTCCAGGTGTTGGAATAGTTTCTGTGTTTACTCTTTTCATTATTTCTAACTTCAATCCATTATGATCTGATAGAATACATGCTAGTGTCTCTATCTTCTTGTACTTGCTAACAGTAGCTTTGTGGCATAATATATGGTCTATTTTAGAGAAGGATCCATGTGCTGCTGAGAAGAAAGTGTATTCACTCTTGGTTGGATGGTATATTCTATAAATATCCGTTAGAAGTCTAAATTATTGATTGTGTTATTGAGATCTATGGTCTTCTTTGCTTCAATTTTGGTCTGGAAGATCTGTCCAGTGGTGAGAGAGGCGTGTTAAAAATCACCTAGTATTATTGTGTTATGGTCTATTTGGTTTCTGAAATTGAGAAGGATTTGTTTGACATACATGGATGAGCCACTGTTTGGGGCATAGATATTTATGATTGTTATATCTTGCTGATTTATGCTTCCCTTAAGAAGTATGAAATGTCCTTCTTTATCCCTTTTGACTAACTTTGGCTTGAAGTCCACATTATCGGAAATGAGGATGGATACCCCAGCTTTTTTGCTGAGTCCATGTGCATGGTATGTTTTTCCCCATCCTTTCACCTTTAGTCTACGGGTATCTTTTTCTATGAGGTGAGTCTCTTGCAGGCAACATATTGTTGGATCTTTCTTTTTAATCCAGTCTGCCAATCTATGTCTTTTGATTGATGAATTCAGGCCATTAACATTCAGGGTTATTATAGAGAAATGATTTGGTTTCCCGGTCATTTGGTTCATTTTTTAAATTTTGCTTATTTATTTGTTTGACACAACTTGTTTCCTCCTTTATTTGACAATTCCTTTAGGATAATTCCTCCCTTTGCTGATTTGCTTCTTTGTTTTTCATCTCTTCCTCATGGAATATTTTGCTGAGAATGTTCTGTAATGCTGGCTTTCTTTTTGTAAATTCTTTTAGCTTTTGTTTATCATGGAAGATTTTATTTCATCGTCAAATTTGAAGGTAAGTTTTGCTGGGTATAAGATTCTTGGTTGGCATCCATTTTCTTTCAGGGCTTGAAAAATGTTGTTCCAGGCCCTTCTAGCTTTTAGGGTCTGGATTGAAAAATCTGCTGATATCCGTATTGGTTTCCCCCTGAATGTAATTTGGTTCTTTTCTCTCACAGCCTTTAAAATTCTGTCTTTATTTTGTATGTTCGGTATTTTCATTATAATGTGCCTTGGTGTGGGTCTGTTGTAATTTTGTGTATTTGGAGTCCTATGAGCCTCTTGAACTTGATTTTCCATTTCATTCTTCAGATTTGGGAAATTTTCTGATATTATTTCATTGAATAAATTGTTCATTCCTTTGGCTTGTTTCTCTAGACCTTCCTCAATCCCGATAATTCTTAAATTTGGCCTTTTCATGATATCCCATAGTTCTTGTAGATTCTGTTCATGATTTCTTACCATCTTCTCTGTTTGTTCAACTTTGTTTTCAAGGTTAACTATTTTGTCTTCAATGTCTGAGGTTCTGTCTTCCAGGTGTTCTATCCTATTGGATATGCTTTCTATGGAGTTCTTAATTTGGTTTATTGTTTCCTTTATGTCAAGGATTTCTGTTTGTTTTTTTTTCAATATCTCTAACTCTTTATTGAAATGATCTTTTGCTTCCTGTATTTGCTCTTTTAACTGTTGATTGGTGCAATCATTCAATGCTTGCATTTGCTCTTTCATCTCATCGTTTGCTTCTCTGATCATTTTAATTATGTACATTCTGAACTCCTTTTCTGTCATTTCTTCTGCCATGCTGTCATTGGGTTTTATTGATGTAACATCTAGATTTGTTTGAAGCATTTTCTTTCCTTGTTTTCTCATATTGTTCAGGTATCAGTGGACCGCTGAGATATTGCAGATTTCCTCTATTGACTTACAATGTCCCTGAAGATTTCTATATATATCCCCCCTTAGCCTTCAGTAGGCTGAAGTCTTGGAGGAAGTTGATAATGTAGTGCTCCACAAGGAAGCTGCCTCTCTAGGAGTGGTGGCCTTCAGGTGGGGTATAATCCCTGCTAGTGGGCAGAGGTGCCTCCAATTGTTGACCAATGGTCATCCAAAGGGGACCTAGGCTGCGGGCTGAGGCAAGGCCTGTTTGGGCCTGAGTCTCTGGTTTTACCGTCCTTGTGGGGAAACCTCACCCAGCAGGGAAGACTCACCCGGTGGGGAGGTCTCGCTGGTCAGTTCCCTCGTAGAGGTTCCCCTCAATTTACAGCTACCGCCTGGGCTGGGCTGCCTTCCTCTGCAAAGTTCCCAGGGGCCCGGCCCTGCCTCCTGGGCCTGGGAGCCTCACCCTTCGCAGATGAATCTCCTTAGGCTGCCCCTCCTCAGAGAATCTGCCCGCAGGCCTGGAACCTTCGCTCCACCCTAAGCCTGTCTCCATGCGGCTCTTCCACCCAGAAGCCTCCTAGATCCTGGGACCCTGCTCTGCACCTAATCGCCTGGCTATGCAGCCCCTCCTCTGAGCAGCCACCTGGGGCCCCGAACAATCGCTCTGAGTCCCAGAGACCCGCCACAGGCCTCTTCCTCCAGACAGCCGCCCAGTATTCTGGAGTGGTCACTAGGAGTCCAAGAAACTCACTTCGTGCCTCCTCCTCCCACCAACCACCCGTAGCCCTGGGCAATCACTCACTCCAAGTCGAAGTGACCCTCCCCGTTCCTCCTCCTTCTCCAGATAACCCCCCGGGTGTTCAGGAGCGGTCGCTCTGAGTGGCTCTGAATCCACGTGACCCGCTGCACGGGTCCTCTGGGCAACTGCCCGGAGCTCTGGTGCGGCCACTCAAGACCAAGCGACCCACCACGCTTATCCTCCAGGCAGCCCCCCTGTGTTCAGGCGCTGTCACTTTAAGTCCAAACAACTCACCACTCGCCTTCTCCTCTGAGCAGCTGCCTGGAGCGCTAATGCAGTCACTGCGAGTCCAAACGACCCGCCGCGCTCCTCCTCCTCCTCCTCCTCCTCCTCCGGGCAGGGCCCGGGGTTCAGAAGTGGTCTGAGTTCAAACAGCTCGCCACGCAGCCCCTTCTCTGGCAACCGCCTGTAGCTGTGGTGTAGTCACCCCGAATCCAAGCGGCCGCGCTCCTCTTCCTCCTCCTCGTCCTCAGGGCAGGCCCCAGGGTTCAGAAGCGTCGTTCTGAGTCCAAACAGCTCGCCGTGGAGCTTCTCCTCTGGCAACCGCCTGTAGCTCTGGTGCAGTCACTCCGAATCCAAGTGGCCACGTTCCTCCTCCTCCTCCTCAGGGCAGGCCCCGGTGTTCTGAGTCCACACCTCCCCTGGGTTCTCCTCGCCACTCCTCCCTTGGGCAGCCGCCGGAGCCCCAGTGGTTGCTCTGAGTCCCAGCACTGTGCCAAGCGGCCTCCTTTACGACGCTCCCAGTTGTCCGCGTTCACTGCTCCAGCGGGGGGAGGGGTGTCTCGCTGGCAGCTCTACTTCACAAAGTTTCCTGCGTTCCGGGACCCCCGTCCCATCCGGGATGCCTTCCCAATGGGTAAGAGTCACCCGGCTGCTTTGAGTTGGTCCCAAGTGTCTCAATACCTCCTCTTTTGAATCCTGAGTCCTGGAGCAACATGAAATGCAGCCACCCTCTAGGCCGCCATCTTGAAACCCGGCAAAGCTTTTGAGTGTCAGTGTTCATTAAATATGTTGAAACCTTTGGGAAGCACAGTCAGGTTCATGCCATAGAACAGTGAACTAAACAGAAACTGCCGTCTGTGGTATGAACGCAGTTTTATTGGGACACACAGGCACCCACTTTTTAACATCTTGTCCGTGGCTGCTTTCATGCAACGACTGTGGAGTTGAATGGATGAGACAGAGATTGCATGGTCTGAAGGCCTGTTGGATATGAGCCAAAGCTCCTGCCTTAGCGCAGGAATATTCAGAGATAAAATGATTGGCTTATGAGAGCTGTGATCTAATGAGTCCATCCTCGTTAGATGGAGTAAGTATTGGTAATATGGGCAGGTGGAGTGTGGCTGGAGGAGGTGGGTCACTGGGGTTGTGACCTGGAAGGGTTTCATCTTCACTCATTGGCCCATTTCGCTCTCTCTCGGCTTCCAGGCCACCAGAAGCTAAGATGTTTCCTCAGCTGTCATCTTTCTGCTTCATCTTGGGCCCAGAGGAATGCAGTCAGACAACTATGGACTGAACCTCTGAAACTGTAAGCCAAAATAAACATTTCCTCCTCTAAGTTGTTCTTGTCAGGTATGTTGGACATAGCCATGGAAAGCTGTTTAAGACAAAGCCTAAACTATTTACTCTCTGGCTCTTTATAATTTGCTCACCACATTCCATAGGCAAAAAAGTGTTTCATGAAATGAGGATTCACTCAGCATCTAAATAACCTACCAAGATGAAAGTTTGTATTTATTATTCAATGAATTACAATCATATTTGTTCTTGCTGTCAATCAGTGTGTCCTGGAATCATTGAATTCCTTTATGTAGTTGCTTCACACAGATGAGAATCACTTATTAAACCTTCCTATTGAATAAATGTCAGGCAACTGTGGAAATCTGCCTGGACTGCCTCTTGAAGATGGTGTGCTTTCCACTAAGGTAGCATATTTATTAACTTAGATGACTGAGAATCTATCATGAACATCAAAGCATTCCACAGCAAGGTTAGTTCTCCCTTATGGAATGTGATTATTCTCACGGTCCAGCATGTATGCCAAGGAACGTCTTCAGAAACATGCAGGACTTTTTCCTTGCACATTTACTTCCTGCTCCTTGTCTGGCTCCTGTGAAATATTTTTACATGTTTGCCTTTATAATTTGTGTCCTTTTACAACATGTTTGTCAAATATTGATTCTCCTCTACAATGGTGCTTGAGTGCAGCTGATGGTTGTTTTGTCTCACAACTTTGATTCATGCAGCTTCTGCTGCTGCCAAAGGACTTCTTTGTGTACCAGCTTCATCCACTGACCTCAGCTCAGCGCTGGAAACTGGATTTGTTCAGTGGCGGCAGCTGGGGTATCACATATCCTTTTTCTGATGTTACAACTTGTGCCACCATAGAGCTTTCCATCTGTGGTCTCAATGCCTTTTACCAGTGTTCTAATTGGAGTGACACAATGACCCCGTTATAGAAGATAGAATTATGCTTCTTCTTTTGCACAGAAGCAAACAATGAGGTAAAGGCATGTGTCCAAGTTCATGTAGGGATTCTCAGCTAACCCCAAACCAAAGCATATGGTGCTGTTTTTCTATCTAATATGCAAATGCGATCTGTCCCTTTTAGTGATCACAATTGTCTGTTATGATTCATACCATTCACCTTTTGTTAATGGCTTTCTTGTTTATATCCACTAATTCTTCTGCCACTTTGTTAACATTTTTCTTTTGGTGAATCTCCAAAATATATTGTTTATGCCAATTAATGAACTTTACCTCATTGCTTTCTTGACAATTTAGGTTTACTAATAGGCTACTTGGTGCTACATTTTCTTAGCCATTCATTTGTGGTGAGCACTTGTGTGGCTTCCATATTTTAACTATTATGATCAATGCTGTTAGGAATATGGGGTTACAAATATAGCTTCAAGATCCTACTTTCAATTCTCTTGGGTACATACACAAAAGTGGAATTGTTGGGTCACATGGTAATTCTGTTTTTAATTATTTGAAGAACTGCCATACTATTTTACATAGTAGCTATGACAATTTACCTTTCCACAAACACTATAAAATGGTTCCAAGTTCTTCAAGTTCTCACTAACACTTATTATCCATTAAAAAAAAACTTGTTCTTTTTAATTATACATGGTGATAGAATCTATTTTGACATATTTACACAAAAATGGAGTATATCTTATTCTAATAAGGATCCCAGTTTTATGGATGTACACGATGTGGAGAGTCACTGTGGTATATTCTTATATGTACATAAGAAAACTTTGTCAGATTATTCCACTTATTTTCCATTTTTTGATGTGGTATCACATTATAGTTTTGATTTGCATTTCAACATCATTGATTTCAAACATTTTTATGTGTTTATTAGCAATTTGTTTATCTTCTTTGGAGAAATGTCTATTTGGGTTTTCTGCCTATTTTCTAATTGGGCTTTGTTGTTGTTGTTGTTGTTGTTGAATTTTAGGAGTTCCTTATATATTTATCCCTTATCAGACTTGCAAATATTTTCTTCATTCCATGGATTACCCTTTTACCATGTTGATATTGATTTTTACTATACAGAATTTTAAAACTGTTTCATCTAGTTTGTCTGTTTTCTCTTTTTTGCCTATGAATTTGATGTCACATCCAAGAAATTGTTAAATCCGATGCCATAGTTTTTTTATTGATTGATTCTTTTTAGTTATCCATGACAGCAGAATCCATTTTGGTATAATTTCTCCTAAGAAATTTATAGTTTGAGGCCTCACTTCTTTTTAAGTTAATTTTGGCATATGGTTTTGCATAAGGGTTCAGCTCTTTTCTTTTGTATATGGATGTCCAGTTTATACAGCAGTGTGGATTGAAAAAGACTGTTCTTTACCAATTCTGTGATCCTGGTAAACTGTACAAATCATTTGATTATAGGTGTGAGGGTTTTTTTCCTAGGTGCTCTGTTCCAGTTCATTGGTTTATGAATTGGTCCTTATACTAGTTCCACACTGCTTTGATTAGTGTAGCTTTGTAGTAAATTTTGAAATCAGGAAACATGAGTCTTCTTGCTTTGACTTTTTTTCCCTCAAGATTATTTGGGCTATTCAGAAAGCCTTGTGATTCCATAAGAATTTTGAAATTAGGTTTTTCTTATTTCTGAAAAAAAAAAAAAAAAAAAAAAAAGAGATGTCATTTAGATTTATAAAGGGACTGCACACTCTTGAGATTTAAAGGAACAGAGCAGGAAGTCTTTCCACAATGAGTTTTGTTAAAAAATTTGGAAATTCATACTTAAGGAAAATCAGTGCCAGATTGAAATGATGGTATCAATCAGATATGTCCTTCAAACTTAAACAAAATAGAAAATATTTATCAGATATTATCCAACTGACATGGCCTTTCAGTTTAGAAATACATACATTGAGTATTAAATTGATATTCAAAATTTTTAAATCTTTTGCATTTTGTTTTCTGTTAGTTTTGTTTTTCCTTTTTATCTCTGCCTGTCAATTCTCTTTGTGTACTATGTCAGAGTAAAATGTGAATTGTAGGCCATTATACCTTGAAATATTCCTTCTCTGGATCATTGTCCAAGTTTTGAGTTGATACTCTTTAGCAATTGATATGAACCCTTCACAATCTGGCCATTATCTATTTGGAAAGCTTTCTCCTCTCCTAGCTTGTCCATTCTCCATGCTTTCTAATGTAGGAAAAAGCATGTTTTCATCTGCCAGGGTTCAGCCTACTCATCAGAACCTCTAAGACTTCTTTCATGGCTCCCTATTTTGGCAGGAAAATTAACTATCTTTTACTTTCTGCTAAAATAATACGGAAATATGCATTATGTAAAGGCAAGTCAGATGCTGCACCTCAGATATGGACATGGAAAATATCAAGACTCCAACTAAATATCTGATATAAATGGAACCATGCTCAACCATACCCCCTGGTGAACTCCAGTGGTATTTGGGATAAAGATAGATACCCCACAAGCCAAGCCTATCTGTTATTGTTTTTAATCTAGCAAAACAACTTGGATTGGAACTTAAAAGATTATATTATAACATAAAGTACCATGGTACCTGATCTACATGTCTTCTTCATTCTTGTCCCTGCTATTTATTTTCTATTTACAACACTGCTGATATCATCAGCATTAATACTGATGACACATTGTTCTATTTGAACCTTTATCCCAAACAAACAGCACATACAAGGTGGATCCTTGATGTATCACACCTTTAGACAAAATAGTGCTCTGAAATAAATATTGCTATTTTTAATATTAAAAACATATCAATATTTCCAATTTATATCCATTGCACAAAAATTTATAAACATTTTGGAAAGTACAAAAAGGTAAGATGAATAAATTAATCATGAACTATTCCCTGTTCCTCTTTTCTCCAGGGGAAACAGGGAAATATTTCTTATAATATCTTTCCATATATTGTCTTTCTATGGAATGATTTTTAACACAAAATGTACTGTACATTTGCTCTAATTTCTCAATTAAGACTCAGACTATTAAAACTAGAAGGAACCAACAAAATGGTCTAATTACAAATATTTCATTTCATTAATGAGGAAACAGATCTCACAAATGTCACCTAATAAAGCATGAAGCCAGAGCTTGGATTCTGATGTGTATATATAAAATGATTTCTGTTATGAAATTTAAAAACATTCATGAAACACAAGCATTCTTTGAATTAGTCATTTTGGGTCAACTTTAGTGGTAGCATGAGATAATTAAAAACAACTTCAGACTAGCCTATATAACTAGAAGTCTAATATTTTTTCATTAGTGTATATTAGGTTTTATTAGACTTAGTCATGTCATGCATTCATAAAATCTAGCCAAATGTCTAGGGTAATAGAAAAGAAGAATTCATCCTGCTTGGGAGTAAAGTTCTTTATATTTGTTATTTCAACAAATTGCCCAGTTAATGTGTTGGGAACAAAAAAGGAGAAAGAGTATGTAATAGTGATGCTACACATTTCAAAGCAAAATTCAAAGAACTTAACTAGGGCAAGAACTCAATCATCTCAGAATAGTGTCAATATTATTAATTGTATTTCTTTGTTTTCCAAGTGCTGGCAGAGGTTCCACCTTCTGGTCAGGGGGTGACAAGGGAATACTGTGGGAGGCTACAGCAGACATAGAGTGCACCACTGCCTCAAAGTTCCCGATGTTCTGCAAATTATTAGCCTCAATCTACAGAGTGGAGTTTCCATTTAGACATCCTGCTATGTAAGCCTTTTATTTCCACTCAAAAACTTTTAACCTAATGGCTACAATTTACTTGCCATGTTCTTTATCTTGATTTCCCCCTTCCCCATCATTTGTGCCTAGGTGTGTATATATAGAAGCTTTCTCTCTGCTAGTCACCCGTCTGCTTCTTGCTGAGCTCAAACTAGGTAACAACCGCCCCTCTGTGATCAAATGCTACGCTTCAAGCCACATATCGTGTCAACAGTGAACACGTCAGGCAGGGGGAGGAAAAGGTGGCTAATTATAAAGAATGGAAGCTGTGATTTGGACACAAATAGTTTGGTAATAATCCCTGAAAGTACCTGCCATTTAGAATACAGGAAAGAAAGGCCAAACAAGCAAAGTGGTTATGATAAAGTATAGATCTGATTTCAGACTCTTGGGGTTGTAAAGAACAGAAAAACATCCCCTTTATGACATACCAGCAAGAAGGTTGTCCAGTGTGTGTTCACACTTCCACGAGGACAACCTCTGGTTTTTTTAAGCAAGCTTCCCGATTGGAAGTTATTTTTCTGTTTTCTAGCTTGGTCTCCCTGTGATCTTTTCCCATTGGGTTCAGAAGGGGGAGGTTACTCATTTTAGATGGTGGAACCTGTGTCTCTGAGTGTTTCTATCAGGCCAGTTTGTCCCCCACCCCACAATCTCACATGCTGCTAGCTCCCTTGCTCCCCCAAGTCTTTAGACTTTCCTGATGTACAAATATTAGACTTTCTAACCATATAATTTAATTCCATAACCTTTCCGGTGTGGTAAGCTACCTTTAATGGTCATGATAGAGTATGTGCTCTGATGGAAAACAGATTGGGGCCAACCTCTAATTCGTCTTGGTGCATGACTATGAATTGACAGAATTATTTCCTTTCTTTCTTACTAACTACATTATGTGGTTGACTTTGATGGGACTTCCTGTGTACTAACGTATCATGTGTTATGTCTGAAATCCACTATTTTGACTTACAGTTGCACAGACTTAAATAATATTATGTAGATTTCTGTTAATTTTCAGATTTTATCATGTTAAAGATATTTTTAGATCAAAACATCAACACTGAATCCTCCCAGATGATGAAGGAGTGACTCAGTGGTAGATATCATGACCATCTGGATTCTTGTGGCCATTTGGGGAGAAGATGTTGATTTCATCTGGTTTTCATCAATATGTACAAAATAGGATATTTACTTTGGTGCCATGATCTGCATGAGGTTGAAATAGATCATCAGATAAATTTCTTATACATTTGATTGCAGAGTTGAACTAGGAGAGTTTTTTAAAAGCATATTTTACTTTAGAAGGTTTTGAATGTTTACAGACATGAAGAGAATAGCATAATAATTCAATCTCCTACTGTTAAAATTAAATTGAATTCAACAATTAATGATACATGGCCAATCTTGTGTAATATATACCACGACCTATTTTGCTTGAATCATTTTTGAATCAATATCAGATATCATCTTTGTCTAAATAGTCCATTGAATATTTATAAAGAGGTCTCTTTTAAAAGAAATTATCATTTTTATAGCTATAAAGCATTCATAAGATTTCCCTAGTATTTTCGGATAGTCAGGTAGTGTTCTCATTTCCAGGATTGTCTTTTATATGGAATTTTTCCTTTTCCTTTCTCTTCCCTTTTTTCTATCTCTATTTCTATGTCTCTCTCTTTTTTTCTTTTACACTTTGTTCATTTGAATTTGGGTACAAATATATTGCAACTGGTTCATATGTCTCTCGCTTCTCAAGACTCTTTTCATTATGTTTCTTTTCCTTTTTATTTTTGAAGAAAAAATGTAGTCTTACAGTTTCTCATAGCCTGGATATTCTTGGATTTTCTTACTGTATCTGTATGACATCAATTAAAATTATTTTGTATATTTCTCTGTCCTTTGAATGTCCTCTAGTGTATTAGTTAGATCTAGAGACATAATGAGATTCAAGTTCCAATATATTTGCTTACTTTTGGAAAACTGCTTCACAGGTGGTGCTCTGCTGTGCCTGCCACCAGGAGATGCATGATGTTTGGTTGCTTTACTTTTTGTGATAATAGCAATCCTTGATGATCATCACATTTATGCATCTGTCTGCTAGCCATTGTATGATGGACAGATGCTCATTTTGTCATCATTTTTTTTTTTCTTAGCTGGAATACTCACCTATAAAGAAATACCCCTTCCTCAGCTAGCGGATCACTGCAGGACATAGATTATATAAGAAATCAAGACAAATACTCACTTTCCTCTTACACTTTCAAAATGACAAGGAAGTTCTTTCATATCTCCCAAAGATGACCAGTAGGGTGGATGTGCTGTGTTCAGCATCCGTCTGCTTCCATGAACTTAAATATATTGAATTTGTATCCATTGGTTCCCCTTACTATGTTTCTTGGTGCTTAAATGTTGCAGGGTTTGCAACAAGGGAGGTTGAGTGACTATACTGCACTGGGTGCAACTTCTGTGAACAATGGGAAAAAGAACTTGATCTCTGTGCACTGAGGTCTGAGGAGAAGAGCTTTATTCAAGGGAGATGGAGCACTTGTCACAAAGGAAGCTGCTTCTGTCCATTTTGTGTATAACACTGTCTTTTACATGCTTGCAACTAAGGTGGCCATACATCGTAAAGGTCAAGGTTTGGGTAAGCTGTTATATTTGGCAGATTATCAACCAGTAACATAAAGTAACAAGCAATTCTGTGAATACAGAAGGTAATGGGCTCACAGACCATAGAAGAATTTTTTACCGACCACAGGAAAACATCCTGCTCACAGAGCACAGGACAGGGGGATGGGGCCCTAGTCCCTGACTGGCCTGAAAGGTGCACGCCATGTTGGCCTCCTTCCAGGGAGCAGGGCAGAGCCCTAGTCCCCAAGTGGCCTGTTTGGCATGCCTGTCTCCCAACAGAATGCCACATAGGCCTCCTTCCAGGACACAGGTCCCATACTTAAATTGTTCTTTTTTTGGCCAATAGCCACTTGGTTCCTCAGTCCTTTGTAGAAGACCCTAGTAGTTTCTGATAACTTAATTACTTTCTGATATCCCAAGTCTTCTTTATATAGAGTAGTGAGGAAGTTGTGAATGTAAAGACAAATAGATTCAACTGGGCCAAATATTCCGAGCATTTTTCTTGAGGGAACAAGAGGGAACACTTTCAAGGCCAAATGAATTCTCAATTTTGCTTTCAGAAAACCAAGAATGAAAACTACAATTTAATGCTTAGCTTTATTTTCAAAGATGAAACATGGAATTGTTCTAGTATACATTTCTGGTATAATAAAATAGGTTGTTTCACTAATAAACAATAATAATGATGATAATAATACTAATACGGACCCCAGCCAAACAAATAGCACTATTAGATTACACATTGTTTCTATTTTCAATGGCCCATATTCAAAGTCCATACTATTGCCAAAATCATGTAATCAGAGAGATAAGTATACATGCAAATTATGATAAAAATACCATTTCTTGCATTTTGAACTTCCCACATTGCCTTAATGTATGTTATCTCCTTTTGATTACAGTCTTTATGACAGATATTTAAGGAGAAGGAAAATAGCTAAATGATTATGCTAGCAGGTTGTTGCTTTCTGGAGAAATCTCCACGGATGTTTTTACTCTGCGATTTAAAGAGCAATGACATATGAAATAGTAGACAGGCACCATCCAACTGTTTTCTGATAGTCTTGGTGTTGTAAAATTAAGTCTTACCTCCAGGAATAACAACTTTTCTTTTCAGTATACAAATGCATAATTTTCATAACATTCATACTCATGAGCACAGTTGACTATACCAAAGAGTTTTGTGCCTGAAGGGTCAAATCAACAAATGTGTTGACCTATTGCCTTTCGAGGGTTGATTTTTTTTTTTTTTTTTTTTTTTTTTTTTTTTTTTTTTTGCCTCTTAGATCTCATTTATCTCATTTTTCATGGTTTTTACTACTTGTTTTCGAATTTAGTAGGAAGTTAGAATGGTGAATATTCTCCAACTATTTTGGCAACATATCTGGAAAATAAAGGAATATCTTTCTGAAGGCTGTTTGCAGAGAGCTGCGGACTGGGGAAACCCTTAAGAGCAAGTTGTAATTAGCTTCACATTCCTTATAGCATAAATCAACACCTGATGTTCTAATATAGTTTTCCATCGGGCCATATTCCTCTGTCCGCACAGCCAGACTGTGATCACTCATTTTCACTCAACAGAAAATTATGCAGTGGGAGTATAGGACATTTGCGCAGCACAAAGCTACAGGTTGTGCGAGGTCTTGAGAACACAGAGATGAATAAGACATAGTCCCTGTCCACAGGGAAGTCTAGTGTAGTTGGAATAGGAGGAGGGAGAGATTCATAAGGAAATCAAAGCCCAGCACAGCATGTTCAGTGACAACATGTGGTCCAACATGGGCGTACAGGAGGAAGCCTGGCCTGAAGGAGACAGTAGGCACTACACACAACTTACTGTCCTTCTACCCCAGGTGCTAGTGCCATGTCTGTGAGCAGCAAACAAGTGCTCATTGTTTATCTGTCATGAAATTATGTTGAAATGACCAATAGTTCATGAGGGAATTTTTTTCAATAATTCTTTTTGTGTTGTTATTTTTACTGACTCCATTTTGATTCATTGTACACAAATGGGGTATATCATTTTGTTTCCATGGTTGCACACGATGCAGATCACACCATTCATGCAATCATACATGTACATAGGGTAATGATGTCTGTCTCATTCCACCATCTTTCATACTCCCTGCTCCTTCTCATTTCCCGCTATGTAATCTAAAGTGCCTCTATTCTTCTCTCATTCCCACCCCTAAGCACCCATTATATATCATCATCCACTTATCAGGGAAATATTTGATCTTTGGTACTGGCTTATTTCACTTAGCATAATATTCTCCAATTCCATCCATTTATCTGTGAATGCCAAAATATTATTCTTCTTTACAGCTGAATAATATTCCATTGTGTATACCACGATTTCTTCATCTGTTCATCTGTTGAAAGGCATCTGGAAAAAAGAAGAAAGGCATCTTGGGTTGGTTCCACAATCTAGTTATTGTGAACTGAGATCCTATAAACACTGATGTGGCTGTGTTACTGTAGTACGCTGATTTTAAGTCCTTTGGGTACAAACCAAGGAATGGGATAACTGGGTCAAAATGTGGGTCCATTCCAAGTTTTCTGAGGATTTTCCACACTGCTTTCCAGAGTGGTTGCACCAATTTGCAACTCCACCAGCAGTGTAAAAGTGTGTCCTTTTCCCCACATCCACACCAACACCTATTATTGTTTGTGTTCTTGATAATAGCCATTCTACTTGGATTAAGATTTATGCAAAAAATACAAAGAACCAAATCAATAAATGGGCCTAGGAATTTGACAGACACTTTACATAAGAAGATATACAGGCAATTAATAAATATATGAAAAAGTGTTCAACATCTCTAGTAATTAGAGAAATGCAAATTAAAACAACTCTAAGATTTTTCAATATTTCTTGAGCAAAAGATCCCTGTTCTTATCTATTTATTTTCATCAAAGTGACTTATTTAAAAACAATACAATAGTCCTCATCAGAAATCCCTTCTAAGAAAGGGGCACCAACAATACAGAGGTGCCAGAACTAGTCATTGTGCTAGGATTTAGGGATCCAAGGACATCTCTCCTTTGCTTGGTACCCACAGCTGTTGTAACTGAACTCAGTAACTGGTGTGCCTTCCTTCTTTACCACATTCCCACATGGTCTATGTGTGACTATCAATGCTTTTCCAAACAGTTAGATTTGTGTGTGTGTGTGTGTGTGTGTGTGTGTGTGTGTGTGTGTGTTGTGCTGGGGATTGAACTCAGGGCCTTGTGCATGCAAGGCAAGCACTCTATTTTAATTGACTCCTGAAAAACTGCTAGAAAACATTATAAGTTCCAGCACATGGGTCAAGTGTAAGAATGCCCATGACTTAGCATCACTGAACTGGACAAGGTCAACGGATCCTGCATATTTGTTTCTAATCAGTACACAGGTGATATGAAAAATATCATTTTAAAAATCTTCCTTTCAGAATGGGATTGTTGATTAAATAGCATCAAGTAGATAAGAGCATTGGACTGAACCAAAATCTCTAATGTCTGCATGGTAACTCTAAGTATCTAAATATTAATGATCTTTGTTTGACTTTGCTTCCTAAGTACTTTGATACAGTTATCTTCAAACACTTAATAACTGTGAAGTTGGAGGTCTGTGATGGTGTCCTACTTATCATCAGTTTGCTTTTAAAGCTATGTTTAGCAACATTTTGATGTCAAATTATCTTATTTGAATTCTGATAATTTCAGAAACAGTAAGATTCCCAAGGCTTATAGTACATACACTTCTTTATTTTGTTTTGCTAACATGCTGTTAATTGATTAATAAGGTCAATAAGTCATCTGGTACTCTCTACCTTTCCATCACTTGGCACTTTTAAGGGGTGCAGCATTTCAAGTGTAGATCACCCTGAAGGTCCAGCAGGGGATACTGAGAACTAAGTCTCTGCCCCTCAGTGATGTCCCAGGATCCCTAAATCCTAGCACAAAGCGTGGATCTAGCACCTCTGCACTGTTCTGTTCCCTTTCTTGAAACAGATTTCTGATGAAGACTATTTTAATTGTATTAGTCTTTTGAAAATATGTCAAAATGAACCACACCATGGTGTAAACTATAATGCACTATTATAAACATTAAAAAAAGGATAATAAAAATTTTAGCTCCTGCTGTATTAGCATTCAAAATATGTGATACAAAACCTGTCTGTTATCTTCGGAAACACTATCAGGAACCTATTTGTGAAGGACTTTCACCATTCATATTATCACATATAGATCAGCAGGCTGTAACACTGACTTGGATAAAGCTTAGGGAAGCTCAGAAAACACACGTTTCTTTGCAGAGAATACAATTATGAGTGTAATTGAATTGTATGTAGTTCACTTGGATAAAAATTTCAGCTTGGAAATTTATTTGATTTTAAATTGGAGCACTGACAAAAAAATCCCTTTATCAATAAAAAATAACTAGTGACATTAGATGTTTAAAAATGCATGGGCATTTTTAAACCACCTAGAAAGTCCACTAGGTATTTTAACAATGGTTCATGTGCCACAGCTTGTACTAGAAGCTGGTGGTTTGGATCCCTTAAAATGCAACTGCAAGCTTGTGGAGCTAAAATAGGCGCTTGAGCCAGGGGTGTACAGAGTGGTACGGTACTTGCCTAGCATGCACGAAACCCTGGGCTCTATACCTAGCACAACGTGGGGGGAGAGAGGGGGGAGAAAAAAAGCTCCTTGGAACACCATATTGGTGATGCAACCAGGACTGCTTCACCTAAATGATGTGAAACAGTTTGGCCCCTTAATGTGAGGAAATGCAATGCCGGGGTTGAAAAACCTGACCAAGCTCGACTTATTTCCAGGTTCTTTGTCCTGTGCTTTAGAAATCCTAATCATTACTCATGCGTCCAAACGTTTTGTCACCTGGAAAGCCAGACCCTTCGCATAGGTCATCGCCGGTAGAGCAACCGGGAAACTGCACGCGCCGGAAGGAAGAGGCCGGCCGTGTGCTCCCAATAAAAAAAAAAAAAAAAAAAAAAAAAAAAAAAAAAAAAAAAAAATGCATGGGCATATGTTTGAGAGCACAGAAAGTGAACCCAGGCATGGTGACATGAGATCTTACTCTGTGCAACTGACCTTAAGACTATCTTCCAAATCATAATGACATTTACTAAGGGTGGTTTTCTATTTACCCTGGTCCATCTTTCCATATTGTAGGATGCCCTCTGCTCTTTTGGGGGGAAGAGCTAAGAGTTTGCTGGAGGTGACTGGGACATGTTGGTGTTGGATGATGGGTAATTGCGTTGAGTAAGCATGCATGTACCCTGAACCTTCCGTTTGGCTCTCCAATCCCACTGCTACCTCCCAACTTCCGTCACCTGAACTTCTATTGTAACATGACTAAGATTGAATTTATATTATACGACTATAATGAAGGGAATATGGGATGTGCAACTTGTCTATGGGTTGGTCCTAGAATTTCTAAACTACACTTGGTAGGTTCTGGAATTTCTGAAAAATGTATGAAAGAGTATTTACATTACAGAGCCTGAGAAATGCTGTTGGCCAGGTAGCCAAGAACTGTACTAGTACTACATTTACCATCTTCGTCTTTATCACATTCTCATTTTTTCCCTTCTCTCTCCTGCATCCTTCCTGTTCACCTCTTATGGAATTCCCTTTATCTACAGACCTCCCTCCCTATCCCAAATACAAATGCTGTTCTTAATAGTTTCTGAACAGTTTTTGCTTTGGCATTCCTAGGTTGGTTTCTTGATTTCCTTTATTTCATGGTTTTTAGTTTTTTAATGTTTGATTAACACATATTGATTATACAAAACAGGGTTCAGTGTGGTATTTCAACCCTACATAATGCGGGTACTGACCAAATCCTGTCTCCCTGTATCCATTCTCCCCTAGACTTACAAGCTACTAGTAATCACTATTCTACATTCAGGTGGACCTTCCTAAAGCTTCCACACAGGGGAGAGAACTTGCAGCTCTTGTCTTTTGGTCCTGGCTTATTTCACTTACTCTGCTTCAGTTCTACCCATTTTGCTACAAATGATAAAACTTCATTCTTCCTTATGACTGAAAAATATTCCATTGTGTGTACATGTCACATTTTATTAATCCATTCATCCACAGATTACTCAGTGGTTTTGTTAGACACTCAATCACTTCATAAGTGAGGTGGGCTTGAGAGAAATCTAGGTTCTTATGAATCTGACACTTTTTTCTTCTACCATGGTTCTTGATGGTTATTAGGTAGAGTATTGGGGTTCTTATTGAACCCTTTCCTAAAGAACTTGAAGATCATGCTTCCCTGCTTTCTAGAAACAGTGTTTGATGGGGGTATGGCATCAATTTGACAATTGATCACTATTATTTTAGCAATACTTTTTTTTTTTTTTTCCACTCCTGGACATTTTTGGGATCTTACTTGAATTGTGATGTTACAAAATATCACAACAACATTCTTAGAGATAGGCCTCCCTTCATTCATTTGAAGTAGTTTTTGGAAGCACTGTGGGTCTCAGACGAAAGATCAGCTTTTTGTTCTTTGATAATTTTCCTGGCATTTTTAACCTTTTGGAAGATGTTCCCCTGAATTGGTTGTCTGTTTTATATTTTTCCTATTTATTTGTTTTTTTTTTTAAATAAGATGAATTGGTTTCATCAATATTGTCTTCTAAAGCTTCAATTTACTTTTCTTTGGAAGTGATATTGAATATGTCAAGAGTGTTCTCTTGTTCTCTGACATTTTTATAATTCCTTGATTTTAAGAATGAATTAACTTTTCAAAACTATATGATTTCACTAATTGGAGGCTTTTAAAATTATCTTTTCTTTCTTCCAGATTCATCATTTTTCATGGGACTTTTCCTCCCATTCATCTTGATCTCTTTGGACTTCCAGGATTTCCTCCATAGATATCTGCTCATGTGCAAGGTGAGCAAAGGGAAGGCTATCTGCCTGAGAGCTTTGTGTCCTTGTGCTGGGTTTCTCCGATGTCAAGCTGGAACTGGAGAGACAGGGATAATACAATGAAGACTTGAAAAAGTCAGACAAGTTCTTGCCTGGTATATATCACTCTAAATCTTCCTGGGGTTCTTCCCAGTATGTAAGCTCTTCCTTCAGACATGTACACCTCTATACACATTCTAGGTCAGTGCTTCCTCTAGTTATTGTGTCTCTATCCCATTCAGAGTCTTATTGGTTGAAATCTTGCATTCCTAATCTATTTTCTATTCCTTGCTTGTCGTATGACTAGATTTGTTTAACCTCACACATAGTGGTGATTTAGGATAAAGAGAAATTAACATGTGACCAGTCCACTGTATTTTGGGGGAGCTCAGTTTGATTCCTTATCTAGTTTTATTCTGTCACAGATATATAAAATATCATGAAGCATGGGTGCTCTACTGGATCAGCATAGAACAAAGATCTACATATATAAAGCATACTTTAGTAAGTTTGATGTATGTAGTGCTTATGGAGCTAAGACCATCAGGATAATGAACAATCAGCTTTCACCCTTGTGTTTCCTCATGACCCTTGGTCAACCCCCATAGCGTCTTCTCAGTCCCCATCCTTAGCCTCCTAGACAACCCTGTTTGGCATTCAGTCATATAGATTAGTTTGTGTTTTGCTAAAACTTTATATACGTTAGGATCATATACAGCACCTGATATTTTTATCTGGCTGATTTACTTCAGCTTAATATTTTGATGATTCATTCACGTTGTTACACACATCAGTAATTCATCCTTTATATTACTAACTAACATCTTGTGCGTGTATATGCATGATTTTTCTAATCATTTACTCATTGAGGGATATTTGCTTTGTTTCAGTTTGGGCTAATAAAATGAAACTTCTCAAGCTGAACATGTGGGGCATGTGTGGTGGCTGAACGCCCAAGGATTGCAAGTTTGAGGTCAGTCTTGGCACTTAGTGAGACCCTCCCCTCAAAATTAAATATAAAAGGGATTGAGGAGTGTAGCTCAGCAGCACAGTGCTTCTGGGTTCAATCCCCAGTATAAACAAATAACAAAATAAACCTTGCATGAACATTTGGTTCATAAAAGACATGCAGGTCTTTATGGACACATGCTTTTATTTCTCTTGCACAAATGCTTAAAAGTGAAGTGTCTGAGTCATGTGGTAGGCACTTGAGGCGGCCTGAACCTGATGTCTCTCTCTGTGGTGGTGTTTAGAATGCCAAGTCTTCTTCTACAGCTTGGAAATAAGAACTAGTACAATTATTTTATGCAATCAAAAAAATTTAGGAGGAATGATTTTTAGTATGTACCATTTAAAGTACCATTTCCAAGAGCAACAAAAATTAAAGTACTGTTATAGATTGAACTGTATCCCTCCAAAATTCTCATGTTAAAAACCTAAATGAGAGGGAGTGGGGTATGAAAAATGGTGGAATGAGACACACGTTATTATCCTATGTACATGTATGATTACATGAATGGTATGAATCTACATTGTGCACAACCATAGAAATGAAATGATGTACCCCATTTGTATACAATGAATCAAAATGCAGTCTGTAAAAATAAAAAAATAAAAATAAAAATAAACTAACCCCAATATTATTGTATTTGAAGATAAAATATACATGTGTATACTTATCCTACTTCTGCAGGAAATATACAGAGGTAATTAAGATTAGATGAGTTTATTCCCATGGGTAGAGCCCTGATCCTATTGTATTAGTGTTCTTACAAGAAGTGACACCAGGCTGGGCACGGTGGTGCCCACCTGCAATTCCAGCAGCTCAGGAGGCTGAGGCAGGAGAATTTCTAGTTCAAAGCCAGTCTCAGCAACTTAGAGATGCCCTAACAACTCAGCAAGACCCCACCTCTAAATAAAAAGTAAAAATGCTGGGAGTGTGGCTCAGCAGTTAAGCACTCCTGGGTACAATCCCCAGTACTAAAAAAAAAAAAAAAAGAAAAGAAATAATGAAGTGGAATGACAGAGTGTTGACGTCTTTATACCATGTGAGGACACTGCAGGAAGGTGGTCATCTACAATTCAGGAACTGACTTGACCTGCACCTTGCTTTTGGATTCCCCAGTTTCCAGAATTGTGAGAAAATAAATTTCTGTTGTTTAAACCAGTCAACACATGGTATTTCATTATGGCAACTCAAGCAGACTAAGATGAGTGCCTAGAAATAAATCTCGGAAAAGAGGTAAATTGCCATTATTTAGAAAATTACAAAATTATAAACAATTATAAAAATAATAAAATAAAATTTCATAGAAAAACATTGAAATAGTTTAAATGCCTCATTTGAAAGATTCAGTGTTATAAAAATTATGTTTGAATGGATCTATGAATTCAGCATAATTCTAATAAAAAATAAAGACTGAGTCTTAAAATCTAATCAAAAGAAAAGGTTGAGTAATGACACATTGAAAGGTGGTGAGGGAACTTGCTTTTTTATTTCAGGGCTAGGTATAAGTTAGATAAGAGCAGATAAAGGAAATGAACAAATCAAGGGAAAGATAAGTCTCTTTCATGAGATATCAATGCCAGCACCTTGATCTTGGACTTCTCGGCCCCCATGACTCTAAGAAGTAGATTTCTTTTGTTTGTAAATTACCCTTTCTAAGGTATTTTTGTCATAGAATCATGAGCTGAATAAAATATGGGAAAAGATAGGTCATTAAATAAATAGAAAATGGATTGTAGACATAATATAAAAATGTAAGTAGTGCTGTGTAAAGTGTTTTGGTAATATGTTACAATTGAATGCAAGCATCATAACAAAAAATATGGATATCGACCTCACATTAGATGCACAAATAAATTCCATAGTGATTACATACCCAAATGGGAAGTACAAAATTATGCTTTTAAAAAGAAAGATATCGGAGTTCATTTACTTGCATGTATGGTACAGGAAAATATCCTGAATCAGACCTCCAACATAGAAATCATGGAAGAAATATTTCAAAATTCAATGATGGTAAATTTAAAAGTTTTTAAAGAAGTCACAAACTAGGAAAAGACATTCGTAGCAAATATAATCAACAAAAGGTCAACATATGTGTTACATATGTGACATATATGTTACATATATGATATATACTACAGAAAGAGAACCACTAACCAAGAAAGGAATTTGGTAAACATGTGGGCAGATATCAACAAGCTGTTGATAGCAAGAAGAGGAAACACAATTTGTTGATGAACACGTGGACAAATATTCAACTTCAGAAACATTCATGTAGGCAAATATTAAGAATATGATGACATTTGACTTTATTTCTCACTCTATGGGTAATAAGTAAACATATACACATGCAGCACTGCCACATCTAATCATACCAAATATTTAGAGAGGGCATAGAGAACAGGAATTTTTATATAATGTGGATAGGAATGTAAATCAGGCACCATTTTGGAAAATACCAATTGACACTACCTAGTATATGTACTAGATATGTGGGCAAGCATTTTTTTTTAATCTAGCAATCACACTCCCAACACAGAAACTCTTACATATGTACACCAGAAAACTGAACAAGGATGTGTAAGGTAGAATTATTTGTCCTAGCAAAACATACAGGCAAACCAATATCTGTCAATAGGAGAATGAATAAATAAATTTTGGTATATTAATGTAATTTGATATTATAGAGATGAAATTCATTGAACTGGCACTATGTGGCAATATCATGTATTATTTAAGCAAATAGAAAAATGTTAAAGAACAGGTAAAGCATAATGTTGTTTCTTATTTTATAAAGGTCAAAACTGACCTAAAGAGTAAATTGAAGAAACATTCAAATGCAATAAAATTTTAAACAGAGGAAATGTTAAATATAAAATTCAGAATAATGCCCACGTCATTAAAAGTGGGAGAGAGGAGATGAGTGGGGAACACATGGGAAAAGTGAGTGGAACAGGTGATAATTTATTTACAAGGAGGGAGCAAATGTTTTGGTCATATTTTCATTTTTGTTTTTCTATGAAGAATATGAACTTCAAGATGCTTTCTACATATTGTATATATGTATATATAGTTTCTTCAAAAGTGAAATATCACAAAACAAATCATAGAATATTTCTATTTTGTTTGCATCAAATTTATATGGTATCTTCTGACTCCTGTGGTGACAAATGAAGAATATTGTGCAATTATTCTTACATCCCTGCTATCATTTCTCCTTTGCTGCTCTCTAATTTTTATTAGATTATCTTTATGTTGTCAAGGATTACAATGACATTTTCTGTCTAATTATAATACAGTCTACTGAGCTTTCTCTAAAGGTTGAGTCTGAATATTTAACTTCAAAAATACTACACTTAGGATTTCCTAATTGTATTGCATACAACCTAACCATACAATGTGGTTGAAATATTTAAGTCACTGTGTACATTATATAGCTTGAAATTGAATTTTGAAGTATCGGGGTGCCATGAATTCATTTTAAATTTATTTTGAATTCATCAACGATCATAACTTGATTGCATAGTTGAGTTACCTTGGAGATGGTGAAAATAAAAATAAAAAATGTTAATTACTCATTCTCACCTTAGAGATTCTGATTTCTTCTTTTTTACCAAGGTTGGGGGTGGGTAGTTTGTCTTTTGACTGATTCTAATCTGGTTTAGATTATGACTTACTTGCTATTATTTCTTATTTCCCATATTGCCTCCTATATATATATATACATATATTTATATATTGCATAACATATTTATATTTATATATAAATATTTATATATTTTAATATTTATACTGAATTTTCTGCAAGTAGATTTTTTTATATTTTTGTGGTTTGTACATTTTTGAGTACTTGCCTATTTGAAATGTCTTATTTTAGACTCACATTTTATTAACAGCTTAGCTGACTATAAATTTCTTGAGATGAAAAAATGTTCTAAGAAATTGTACTTCAGTATTTAGTGGTGCTGATGAGAAATCTACTTTACGTAGACTTTTCTCTAAGTTTTAGTGTTTCACTCTCATTCTTGGAGTTCTGTTTCAATGGTATGTGACTTGCTTTATTTTTCTTAGTATTAGTTCACCTCTTTAGATATGAATACCATTAAGATCTTTTATTAGTTCTGGAATGTATCTTATGATTTCTCTTGCTAATCACTGATCCCTTTTCCCTGCCTGTTTTCTGTTTCTGAACTTCTGTTACAGCACTGTAATGTGTAAAAAAATTATAATGCAACACAATTTTATGTGATTTAAATTTTTCTAGTAGTCAAATTAAAAAACTAAGAGGATACAAGCGAAGGTAATTTAAATAAATTTAAGTGAAAATAATTTAAATTTTAATTCCATTTTAACAATTTACTTTAAGATATAAACAATGTAAAATATTAATGAGACATTTTTCATTTGTATACTGGTTTTGTTTTAGCATTGAGTCTGTGTATTTTACACTTCCTGTGTGCATTTACTGTTATAGTGCATCTCAGTGTGGACTGTCCACATTTAAAGAGTTCAACAGCCCCATGTGGCTAGTGTATCAGACATCACTGCTCCATTGAATAGATGTTATCCCCCTGAGGATTCTTCTCCTATCTCCTACATTTTTCAGGATATGTTCCAGGTTTTTTTTAGCTCTCTAATCTGGAATATTTCATATTTTAATTTTGAAATTACTTTCTTGGATTTCAGTACTGTTCATTTCACGAGTTAGTTTTTTCACTGATCATTCTCTCTTCTTCTCTTCCCTTTCCTTCTTTCTTTTCTTTTTGTATCATCCATTCATCAGGAATTGTCATAGCATCCTTTAAGGTTCATGATTTAATATGAGCCTTTATTTATATTTATAAAAGAAGGGCTTGACTGATGAAAACGGGTGATGGGCATGTTCCCTGGCAGGGATGACATGTACCCTGTATAAATACCAGGCTTGCTAAGAGGCTGAGCTCCCTGGAGTTGTGTGGACTGAAAAGAACATGGTTTTTAAAACTGTGAGACTTTCAATATGGAGTGTGTGTGTGTGTGTGTGTGTGTGTGTGTGTGTGTGTGTGTGTGAAGTAGTTGGACTGCTGAATTCCCTGGAGATAGGAACATATTATCACCATTATCTTTTATCATTATGTATTATTCAGATTTTTATGCAATACCTGATGTATAGTAGGTATTCACAACTTAGAATTAATAAGTGATTCTTACTTTTTATTCTTTCTTTCTGTTTCCTTCGGTTTTCTCCTTTTTGTTATTTGACTTTTCTTTTATGCTATCTTTTCATTTGAAACGTATATAATTCTATTAACAGTTATTTTTATAATTAAAGAATAAATGACAGTTTAAAACTATGTCAAATATGAATATGCTTCTATGCTTGTGTATATAAATGCATATAAAAATGTAGGCATGTTGTCAAATATAAAGGCAATGTATTGACTTCCTCTATAACACATATTTTCATTTGTATCACCTTTCATTTCTTTTACTCCTTTCCTTTTACTGACCTGTTTATTAGTCCCAGCCCACTGTAAGCATTTATTATGATTGCTAAGTGGGTAGATTTCTTTCAAGTTTTGCCAAATACCCACCCATTTGTCCTCATCCTAAGTCTTGTTCTTGACCTTCATATTTATACAAAATTTCATGCTTTCTGCCAGGCTTTAGTTTCCGTGATTTAACCACTGAACCAATTAGAATTAACTTATTCTAATATATTTTTTGTTCCAAGAATTTTCCATCTTCACATGGGTGTGAAATGAAGGAAACATTACTGCTATACGCCCTGATATTTTTACTTGTTTGGTTAGGGAAGTGTTTTCCAGCTCACAAGGATGTGATGTCTTCCAACTGGATGGCATCGGACTTCCCTGTGTGTACTGGCTTTAGTCATATCTCTTTGCTCCCAGTACATATACTGTAATTGAACAAATATCTGGGCACATGAGAGTCAGAGACCAAACTTTTTACTTATTTTTCTTTCTGAATGACATGCAGGTCTTGCATGGATCATTAGAAAATTGCTTCTTTGTTTTGGGTTTCTGTAAATTCACTGGGATATGCTGTAGTGCACATTCCTGGTACTAACCTTTCCTTGGAATCTGACTCTTCAGGTCTTCTTTTATTTCGGGAAGTTTTCCCTATATCATGTATTTAAAAATGTGTTTTTCTCCTTTCATGTTATGATTTGTCTTCCCCAGGGGCAATTATCCATAAATGGGTCTCCACTGCTTTTTCTTCCTAGTTCTGTGTTCTGTCTGATCTCTGCAATCTCCTTATCTCCTCACTCTGAATTTTGTGTGATTACCCAGCCCTGACTTCCCTTTACTCTCACCAGATAGGCTTCCTCCTCTGCAATTCTGTTCCTTTCTACTTCTAATGGGGTTTCAAATACTTTAAAGGTTTTAATTTCCTCTTCATTTTCTTTTTTAGGTTTTCAGCTACTTTTCCATAGGATTCTATTTTCGAATTTCCTTTAATATCGTTCTTTTTTTTCTTTTGCTCTTTTATCCATTCATTCACAGATCCTATGTTAACTTTAAGTTCCTGTAGAATACAGAGCAATCTGTAACCCGCATTTCTTCTGTATGCTTTGAATGCATTTCATAGAGAGTTTTTTATCTACAAGCACTTAAACACCTTTCATTATTTTATTCTTTTGCTTATCGTCTCATATAAATGAATGCAATTCATATCCAGTCTTCTATTTGTCCCCAAATTTTAAAAGGAATCTTTTCCTGACTTTATTCTTCTTAATTGTACCAGAGCTTGAAATCTCCCTCTCAGTCCTTTGACCATAGGCTGGCTGAAACTTGGTATTCTTGATTCTTGATTCAGCCATTTGATGGACGTTGTAAGGAGGGACTTGCTAGTGTGTCCTCAGCAGCCACAGTTCTGGTGTGGTATGTTTGAGTATTTTTCTCTATTCAGAGCAGATATTAATTATCTGGTAAGGATGCTTGGAGAATTAGCTGTAACCATATTGTGGCACACAGGAATTGCTTAATGTATTGTTACATGTAAAAGTTTTGATTTGTCAAGTTCTGATAAAACATACACTCTTCCATTTAGTTTTGTTTTCCTGGCAGTGATTATTTCCCACTTTATTTTGTGCATTGTAGAGTCCAAATAATACTTCTTGATTGGTTAATTGACTAGGCTGTTATCATTTGGAAAGATAAATTTGAATGATTTTTTTTTTCTTCTAGTAATTAGGTTAAAAGGGAACATGCATGTTTAAAGCAACTCCAATGTTCCAGTAGTTTCCACGGGCATCATCAAACATGTCACATAATTTTTATCCTTTGATGATCTAGTAAGTATTATTAGCATCATTTTACAGATGAAAAAAAAAAACCCTATGGTTGGAATCAATAATGAAATACATCTTTGTTGACGCCAGTGCTTACTCTTTCTTTGAGAAAGTGCCAGTGTTACTGTCATTCTTAATTTCTTTAAGTTATTGTGCCCATAACTTGAGTTATGTAATCATGTTTTAGAATCAATACTTTGAAATTTATAATTCATTATAATTAAGCTGAATAAAGTTTCATGATCTTCTCACTGGATCTTGCAACTCATAAAGTATAGAAGTTGTTCTCATGTTCCAAAGTGACTGCTAGAGCTACAGTCATCACATCTGCATTGCAGAAGCATCATGGAGGGAGAGTGGAAAAGGAGAAGTTGAGTTTCATCCCTGGTCTGCATCTAGTGGAATGTTGGAATGCTAATTTTTCAGTGGTCCATGATGGTTTCCAAGAATTGACAGAGGAAACAGATGACTTTTAGGGTTTGGTAGAAAGTCTTATAAATGCCATTGCCTTCCAGGAGATTGGAAATCAGTTACGTGACTGGAAGCTGGAAGAAACTAAAGAAAGCACCATCTCATAGATTCAAAGAATAAGAAGTGAAAATAAAAATGACCAACAGTATTTTATGCTGAAAACGCATCTTTGAAAAGGCTATACCAAGAGGACCCTGTGTAGCCAGGTTGCCACTTCCAGAAACACCTTCCTTTGCTACATGAGGGGACACCTGTACCTTAATTTAAACTTTTAATTTATTCATTCATTAAGGAACCCTTGTAGTTGCTTATTGAGATATAACTCACCAACCATAATATTGACCCATTCGAAGTGTATAACTTAGTGGTTTTTAGCATATTTACAGATTGCACAATCATTACCACACTATAACTTGAATATTTCCCTTATCACACAAAGAAGCCCCAAACCCATCAGCCATCCCTCCCCATACTTCTCTCTTCTGCATCCCTAGGCAGTCACCAATCTTTGTGTCTCTACAGATTAGTCCATTATGAATATTTGATGTTAATGGAATCATACAATATGTAGCTGGCTCCTTTTACTTAGCGTATCATATTATGGTTCATCCATATTGCAGTGGGAATCAGTAACTCATTCAACAGGTACTTTTGCATGTGGATCATGTACAAGGACCTCTAAGCCCCGAGGGATATGACTACAAGTCCAGAGGCATAAAACATGGCTTGTCCTCCTGCAGCTCAAAGCCTAGTGGCTGAGGATTTTCTACAAGAACTCACACTAATATTTATAATTAAAATCATGATAAAATCTATCAGGAAAATCTCAATGGAGATACAAAAGTCATCAGAGGTGTCAGGAAAGGACTTTTGGTGAAAGTCATATTCAAGTTAAGGTCACGGCTATGAGAAAAAAGAAAAAAGAAAAACGACCAAATGAAGAAATATCATCATCAAATTCTTGAGTTCCTGCTATATTCTAGGTCAAATACAAGGTCAAGAACCCCAAAGATACAGGGTAGGTATTGTACTGAAGCAGCTTATGACATCAAGAGGCATCATAAGAAATAAATGCAGTGTTCACTGGGGATTAGCAGCTTCGAGCAGAGGCAGCTGGCCTGACCGGGAGACTGAGGCCTAGAGAAGTCTGCTTGTGAAAGCGGACGGATCAGCTGAGTTCTAACAGAGACAAGGAACTATCCACTTGAACAATGAGGAGAAGTCTGCTCCAAGAAAGGAGCCAAATCGCCTCAGCCTTGAGATGACAACAACAGGCCGTTTTCAGGAAGTGCTTCTCATAGCAGAGCTTCCCAAAAGTGTTCTCATTCACCCAGGGGTCTCCAATGGCCTCTGATCTCATTTCTTTTCTGATCGAGAGCTTTGGATTATCTCCAGCCACGAGAGCTATGGCTCCATATTTTACGTGTCTTCCTTTTATGCAAAGCATTCAGTGAAGGCTGCAGTATTCTAAGAATGTAACTACCTCATCACATGGGATTGTTCTGAGCCATGGCATGTTGAGATGAATCATTGTGTGTGGTGCTTATTCCATATCCGGAGATTGCTCTGTAGATCCATATTTAGTTAGGCTTATTGAGTTTGGTTCATATTATTAACATTATTATGGAACTAATAACGGATGTGTATTTCATTTTTCACTGGCAGGGCATTCTAGTTATAACAGTCGAGTAATTGCTCAAGAAATATTTTCAGTAAAATACCCTGTTTATAGTCTTGAGTAGAAAAATAAAACACTCTTAGGGCATAAAAATGTGGCATCACCAAAGTGAGATTTCATTGAGTCATGCTGCCTCCATCTTTGAAGGAAAGATTAGAGGAGAAGAGGGTTGGGACCAGGAGCTGTTGTTCAAGCTCTCAGCTTCTGAGCAGCAAGGACACGACAAAGAAGCTCTGCCTCTGTGCTCAAATCCTCCAGCATAACATGGAGAGGGAGTGTCAGGAGAGGTTTGGAAGCTAACTGCAAATGGTCAGCTGCCTGAACCCTCTTCGAGGAAAACCCACCTTTCCCTTTATGACTCAGAATATGTTGGAGGGAGAGGAGGATCTGTTGCTGCTATTACATCTATTACATTTATTTGTGATTTAAGGCCTCTGAGAAATGTTTTTTTTTTTTTTTTTTTTTTTTTAACCCACATATCTGCTGTATGATTACAGCCTATTTAAGCTTCCTGAAAATTTGGGGAAATTGCTAGATCTCTTGGTTGTACAGAGGAAGCCAGCCCTCAGGCCATGGGAAACTTGTCTCTATCTCATTACAGCCGTTGGTTTACTCTCCTCAAGTAACTTTCTACCATTTTTTTGTTGGTTGTTTGGTTTTAACCTGGTGCTTTTGGAACTTCAGAATAATGAATAATACTTAACAGAAGGAATTGCTAAAACCTATCTTCATGTGTATAAATACAGAAAGAGGATATTGTAGGATTTATTTATTGAATAGATATTTGTTGAGAACCTTCTATGAGCCAGGCTTCATTTTAAGTGCAGGCAATCAGTAATGAACAAGGGAGACAAAACCCCCAATCTCATGGGACTTAAGTTCTAGTTTTTAATCACATTCAGATAGGTCATAAAATTTAAAAAAGGAGTGGCTTCTATACACTACAGATCTTGCTCTTTTATATTTGTGTTCAGAGCCTGCAGAGGTTAGAGTAATTGCATTTGAAGAAACTTCTGTAGGAAGTCATGAAAAGAACTTGACCCCAGATGTGGGCAAGTATCTATGAACAGATGAAGAGATTTCAAGATGTGACATACAGAACCTCACACCAAGGCAAGGGAATTGGGAATGAAGTGGGAGCAACTGGAGTCAGGTCACTAGCATTCACCAGACTCGCTGATCCCCTGGATAAACACGAGGGTGAGAGGAAGACGTCCAGGTCAGGAGGAGATGGCTAGAATCAACTTCTGGTAGCACTGTTGGGGAGATGGAAAGACCCTGGAAGGAAATGGCTGAGTAATGCCTCTGAGCATAGGTAGTCCTAAGTAACCTCAGTGTTTCAAGCCCTAGAGTGTTGTCAAGGCAATATTACGGTTGCTTTAAGGTGTGCGCCAGGTATGGAGATATGAAACTGAGCTGTCAGATCCAAAGGTGCCATGTGAACAGATAGGAGTCTCACCTCTGTAGCACACTGTATGGTAAGCTCTCCGAGGACCAGGAGCAATGAGGGGAGCCTGGGTGGCTCCATGTTTGGTCATACTATTAAGGTCATCTGCTGGTGCTTCCTAACCCCTGCCCTGCCCCCTAACTCATGGATGTTCTAAGATCTGGTGTCTGTACAGACAGTTATGCAGTTATAGCTGTACAAAGATCCTAAATAGAAATGAAGGCAGAAAAGAAGGAAAGAAGGGAGGGAGGAAGGAAGGAGGGAAGGAAGGAAGGAAGGAAGGAAGGAAGGAAGGAAAGAAGGAAGGAAGGAAGGAAGGAGATTGGCAAGTAGGTAGGTGGCAGATAGTTTGTGGACTGAGATTCCTCCTTGCCCTTCCAGCCCCACCTCAGTGAAGCCAGAAACCATTATGGGAAGCGTCTCATGAACCAGCTAGAACCAGTGTGTTTTAAAGCAACAGTAGTCTCCTTCTCCCTAGAGCAGTGTGGAGAGATCTTCACTCTTCACTTAAAGGGTGATTCATGGGGACTGTATAGTGCTTCTAATGTAGATTGCCTCATGTGAAAGATCCCTCTTGCTTTTATTAAAGATTTCTTTCCCTATAAGGTGTCTCTTTTCATATCTGCAGTTTATAGTATTGGATATGGTGCTTCCCACTGTGTCTTGTTTCTCTGCAGTCATCCTGTAATCTCCTACTTAAAAGTAGCAGCATACATATGCACAAAAACGTCACAAGGTAAATTTAAACTGCTTTCCACTTATATTGCATTAGTGTATGTTACCACTTATATATATTTGATGCATTATAACTATACGTATGAATGCGTCCTAAGGGGTAGAGCTCTAGTGACCTAAATTGTTTTCTTACTTCTTCTCTACCTTCCCAAATGTCTCAATTGGGCGTTCTATTATCTGCAATCATAAGACAAAAAATAGACATTCTTTATGATAGGGCCAATAACCAGGAGTATGGGGATGGCTGGGGTGGGCACTGGAAATTGTAGACCTAAATAATAGATGAAATCTATCCTTTAGCTTATATGCTACTTTTTAAAATATCTTCAAATTCCTTGCAAACATGGGAAGATATGTCCCATAATAATGTGGTGTAAAACTTTTCTCCATCTTTTTATAGTTTAATCATATCTCTAAGCGCCTCTCAGCTTTAATGAGTTTTTTATTGTTTCTCTCCCTTTGAATGATTGCAGTCTGGTACTGCACAGTGAAGAACAACTCTGCGAGAAAGCACTTCTGGTTCATCTTAACAGATACAAAAAAGGAACACAAGAGTCTGTTATTAAAACACTTGTTAGATTGTTAAATGGAATGGAAGGTTAAATGGGAAATTCGTTTGGCTTAAACTATCGGAAAGATATGCATTTGTTGTTGGATTGAATAATTTTGCCTTCGTTTGGAACTTGACGTTTTAAAATGCCTCTGTGAATAATGAGATGTTTGGACTGAGGAAGAATGCTGGGACCACCAGGAGAGGAGGTAACACTTCTCTCCGTTGGTGTATAGGAGCCACCCCCAGTTGTGGTCCAAGCCCCCTTGTGCTTCTCTGGAGGGTTCTGAAGTACTGCAGTGAGGTGTCTCTCCCCATCCACGGTTTGCCTTGTTCGTTAATGCTGAGCCTCACACAGAGTATCTCTAATAACAAGGGGTTGGGGCAAGCCTGGTAAATGCCAGCACAGAGTTTTCCTTATGGGTATAAGATTGACTGAAAATTTCCCCTCTCAAATCAAAAAGGAGCCTGTGATGGATAAACAAATTAGTACCCTTAAGAAATGTTGTGATAATAATAAATGTAATAGGAGGAAAAAAGGCTGAGCTCTCAGGAAAGGTCATAAAAAGGAAGCTGAAGCTGAATTTTCCTTAATGTGCAGTGATAGAGCTGACCTTCTCCAAAGCCAATAAGGTAAAAAAAAAAAATCACTACTTTTCTTAGACTGTTGATGCTGGCTAAAATTTCAGTTCTGACATTCGGTTGAAATGCAAGTTCAAAACAAACAACGCATATACCATCTCATCTTAATTAAAGCATCTTAGAGTGATGTCTGGAAGCAAGCACCTGCTCTGAGCCATCGGGCTGTCTATTCCCTTTTATTCTTATTCTTGCACATGACTGACTGACTGACATTCTGTACTGCCTTTTGGGTTTCTAGCTATTTAAAGCAAAAGTTTTTATCAGGCTCAATGTTACTGTTGAACATCCACAGCCATATTTTGGCAAGGAAATCGGAGCCTGGCAGCCTTTTTCAATAATTTCCCATAATGCAAGAGGGCTTAATGCCCCTATTATAGAACTGATTCTATTATACTCTCCTCTCCAGAACTAATGGAGCACTCAACTTATTCATGTTAAAGAAAATGATTGAATATGAAAAGCATCCAGACTCTGCTTCTTGCCAGGATTAAAGCTGCTCTGTTCTTTATACTGACCAGAAAAGTCACCCCTTAATTAAGTTTATTGTTATTTTTCACCTACCAGGAAGTACCATACAGAGCACACAAAGATCCATTTGTTGGAAACTATTTTAGATTTCTCTTTAAAACCCTTATTTTTGTTTTAAAATATACAATAATAATAGCTAACCTCTACTGAACACTTACAAAATGACAGATTACTCTTCCAGTTCTTTGTATGAATTAAATCTCACAAAACACTAAGCAGTAGGGACTGTATTATCACCCATTCCATGGATGAAGAAAGTAAGGTTTCAAGAGTGAAACTAGATATAGAGGTTGAGATATAAACCACCTAAATGCTTAGCCACTATGCTAAAAACATTTAGATACAAATATACGAAAGTGAATTAAACCAGTGAGTTGGGGATCAACACATTTATTAAGAAATTACTGAGTGGCTACTGTTTGTAATATGATCCTGGTAGGTAGGCAGGCTGGAGAGCAAGCCAGGTGATATAGTTGCTAATTAAGTGAACTCTTCATCCAGTGCATGAGATGGGGAAGCACAAAGCTAATTAAAAGATAAGGTAGTATACACTGTGCTAGTATTCAAGTACAAATTGAATAGGTGGTTTGGAGAGATACGTTTATTATAATTATTAATATGGGGCTAGATAACCATTTATGGAAAAAAGTGACATTTGAGCATACACTTGAAAATTTGTGAAAAGTTTGGACAAGTACAGTTACAGAGGTGTGATTTTAGGGTAGAGGAATAGTGTCATGCAAAAGAAAGAACATTCAGGCTTGTTCATGAATTGTTCATTTTAGTATGGTTAGGGCAGTAGTATGAGGTGTTTATAATATGAAAAGTTGTTTGGAATCCTATAATATTAGATTTGGATTAGATTATTCACTCTACTACAGAATTTTTACTAATGTAGAAACCAAAGCCCAACGAAATATTATGCACCTATTTTATTTACATGAGCTCATCTTGCAGAAAGAACAAAGGTTGAAAAGAGAACATTAACTTGAAAAGATGTGACATTTATCTTATGGATGAAACTGAAAGGTTCAATTTAAGAATTTAGAACTAGGTGGAAAGCCAATGAAGTTTTTGAAAAAAAGTATGTTTGGCAGTCTGTGTTGGTCTCTGGACTTAGGCGAGGGCTTAAATTCCACCTCTTTCTTACCTCTCTCACTTGCTAACTGTCTGATTTTGAGGCAAGTTCATTAATCTCTCTGTTGGTGATTAAAACTATTTCCTTCTAAGATTTGCCTGAGTGTGTCTTAGATATTAAATGTGAAGTGTTTGGCTAATCCCTGGCATAGAGTAAGTACATAATTGTCACTTTCAATTTTTCTATCAGCGACTTGATAAAATCTGGATTTAGAATAATAACTGATAGCAATGTAGATCATATTTTTCAAGATGGCAAAATTGAAAGTAGATTGCTAGATATTATATTTTCTCAGGAAAGGGGTGAAAAGTCCCAAACTAGATAATTAAGAAAAGAAACAAGTCAAAGCTTCAATGTCAGAATCGCTAGCTTTTGGTCAGTGATTAGACGTCAAAAGTCCAGGAAGGGAAAGTGGACCATACCCTGATCTTCAAAGAATGAATGATATTGGGGATGACCTTGACAGAGAGCAAGGGTAGGCACAGGTTAGCCATGAGCATGATGGATTTGATACTGAGGTACACTTTGGAGGAGATCTTCTGGAGGTAGCTTGGAAAGATTTAAAGATCAAGGAGTGTACGTTAGAAAGGAAGTCCCAGGGATGATTCACGGAATTACAAATCAAGGTCCCAGAAGGAAATTATATGAAGGCCTGTGAAACTGAAAAAGGTGAGGGAAGAGGAGATTCAAAAGGGAAGAATCGTCGAAGGGTGGAAACCCATCAGCAGAGCATGTGGCAAAGAAGTGGTGACAGCATTTCCACAAAAAGGCACCAGACAAGATGCAGGACAAGAGCAGCACCACAGTGCCCACTGCATTCATGTTGTTTTAAAAGTAAACACTGAGATTACAGGCGGTTCATCAAAATGACTGGGGGAGGAGAGTTAACAGCAGAGTGTATCATGCGTGCGTGTGTGTGTGTGTGTGTGTGTGTGTGTGTGTTTAAGTTTAGTAGAAAAGACAGTGGAATAAGAACTGGTGGCTTCAAGGTTAATTTTATTTTTATGAGAAAGGTCAGAGTATTCAAGAAGGATAAGCCCTGTGTGGAAACAAATGAAAGACATTTAAAGACCATGAGGCTGTTCCCTTAGATCATCACAGAGTAGGATTGAGGACAAAATATGAAGGATATATTCTGAAAACTAACAAGAATACTGGGTCCTCATAAGAGAGTACATCACACCATGAACATACAGAGAAACACACGGAATTCAATGGAAGGTAAACCAAGGGAGTTCCCGTGGGGTGGAGGCATGTTTCATGGAAGTAGAGAGTGAGATTAACCACTGGGTTGAAGAGGCAGACGTTTCATTCATGAAAGGACAATGCAGAGTCAACTGAGAAGGACTGAGTGGGTTGCATTACAGTTGCATTTGATACAGAAGATAGCATGAATTTGCAGGACAGCCAATGGTTGCATTGTGTAATATTTTCTCCTTCATTGCTCTGGAGATTTGCATTAAAGCTGGAGAATATAAAATGCTTATTTTTTGCTGAAATGGTCAATATGGTAAAACATCAAGAAGAGAAGTTTCTGACCCACAGGAAGATTTCATTTTGGCCAACGTGAAATACATTGTGATATAGATGTGGACAGAATACTACAGAAACTGGAAGGTATCAAGGACTAGAAATCATCGTGAAGCTAAATTGAAACTTTAAAATGAGATGTGAAGTGGCAGAGGTGAAGTGTAATTCATTCAAAGAGATAATTTTCCATACTTGAAGTTTAGGGGAAAAAAAAGCATTTTAAACTAAACTGAGATAAATTGGTGATAATGATGATATATGTGTATTTCCATAAGCTCAGACACAGAAAGGGCCAATAAAGAGTATTTTTAGTTTTATGCAGTATTATTCATATGACATGTACATCACCCTTTAAAGGATGCAATTAAAAATTATTTGTGTATTCAGAGGGTTAACAGCAATCACCATTTGCAGGTAAATGGATGGAATTGGAGAATAGCATGCTAAGTGAAATAAGCCAATCCCAAAAAACCAAAGGCCGAATGTTTTCCCTGATAAGTGGATGATGATATATAAAGTAGGTGGGTGGAGTGGGGGGTAAGAGAAGAATCAAGGAACTTTGGATTATGTACAGGGAAATGAGGGGGACAGGGTATGAAAGATGGTGGAATGAGACAGACATCATTACCCAATGTACATATATGATTACATGAATGGTGTGAATCTACATCATGCACAACCATAGAAATGAAAACTTGTACCCCATTTGTGTACAGTGAATCAAAATGCAGTCTGTAAAAATAAAAAATAGAAAATAAAATCAATCACCATGAACTAATTTTAAATGTCTTTGTCCTCCCTAAAGAAATCCCTTGCCCATCAGCAGTCACTCCTCTTCCTCCTGCATCACTTTCTCCCCTCCCCACAGCCAATGCCCATTTCCACTGAATCGTTTATTCTGGAATTTCCTATAAGCCCAACCATACTCTGCATGGTCTATTGTGGCTGTTATCTTTTACATAGCATCATGTGTTAATAGTTCATTGTGTTCTAGTCTTATCAGTATTGCATTCCTTTTATTACCAAATAATATTCTATTAAAGGAGTTGGTCACATTGTCTTTATTCCTTCATCAGATGATGGAAATTTGTATTATTTCCACTTTGCTTTTATTAATGTGGTTTCCAATACATTTTTGGGTGGTTATGCTTTTTGTTTCTCTGGAGTATATGCTTGGGGGTGGAATTTCTGGGTCACAGTTAACTCTAGTATGTTGAAGATTTGCTATTATGATTTACAAAATGGATAAATGCTATAATTTCCTCTGATTATGTAAGAGGGCTTCCAATTTCTTTACAACTTCACCAACACTGTGTGGTCTTCATTTTGATTATAACCATCTTAGTAGATGGGTGTGAAGTGACCTCTCTTTGTGGTTCTAATTGACTCAGTGTCTAAGCACCTTTTAATGTTTGCATTTGTCATTATCTATATTGTTTGTAGCAATATCAAGTCAGAAACTTTTCTGATAAAAAGTTTCCTCTTAGTACCACTTTTGTTGCATTCTGGAAGTTTTACACATTGTGTTTCATTTTCATTCATCCTGAAGTATTTTTTATCATTTTCCTTGTCATTTATTCTTTGGTATATTGAATATTTAGGAATAGGTTATTAATTTTAACATGTTTGTGAATTTATTAATTTTCTTCTCTTACTGACTCCTAGTTTCATTTAATGTAGAGAACACCTTCTACAGTTCTAGCCCTTTAAATGCATTGAAACTTATTTTATGGACTAGCTTATGTTCCATGTGTGATTGATAATAATGTATATCTGATGTTGTGGCAAAGTTGGTTCAACATGCAAAAATAAATCAATGTAGTGTGGCATATTAAGAGGAAAAGGACAGAAACACATAATTGGTTCAATAGGTAGAGAAAAACATTGGAAAAATCCAACATTATTTCATAATAATGTTAAAAAAAACTAAAAATAGGAAGATCTTCAATGTGATAAGGTCATCTACAAAACTCTCACAGCTCACAGCATACTCATTGACTAGATGCTTTGCCCTAAGATCACAAACAAGACAAAGATGTCACTCTCTCTACTTAATTGCATTTGAAGGTCTATTCTGAGCAATTAGGGAAGAAAATGAAATAAAAGTCATCCAAAATTCTATTTGTAGGAGACATGATCTTTTCTATAGGAAATCCTAAGGAACCAACTGGAAAATTATGAGAACTAATAAGATATTTGAGCAAGTTTACAATATGTAAAACCAGCATATAAAAAGTGTGATCCCCAGCACCGCAAAAAAAAAGTGCATTCTATATACTTGTAATGAACAATCTGTAATGGAGATTATTAAAAATTCCATTCACCATAACATCAAAAAGAATAAAATACCTAGGAATAGATTTAATAAGATAAATGCAAAACTTGTTTTCTGACAACTACAGAACATTGTTGAGAAAAGTTGAAATGATTTAAGTAAATGAGAAAGTATTACATTCGTGGATTAGAAGACAATATTATTCAATTGACCTACAGATTCTCCAAATTAGCCTACTGATTCAACATATCCAATAGATAGGAGAATCCTTCAAAATAACTATTTGCTACCTCCTCCATGTTTTCCCATTCTTTTGAAAAATGTATTTATTAATGCATTATAGTTATACATCCCATTCTCCTTTGATAATGTGCCAGAAGCACATAAAATTCTGTTTTTATCCCTTGGCATCTTCTCCAGTGGTTGTTTTAAGAACTCAAAAATGGCCATAGAGTGCAGAACACTGTGAGAGTCCCATTACCCTTGATAGTTTTGAGACCAATAGTTTTAATAAAGAAAGGAAGTCATCAGAAAAACCATTTTGTACATTACTCTGAACACCAGTGAAAAGACGCTTGGTGAAATTGAAGCGGTAAAACATTAGCAGGTGTGGTCAAGCAATAATCGAGTTAAAAATATCAAAGAACATTAAATAATAGGGTTATTTGAATATGGAGCATCAACTTTAGAAAAGAGAATTAAGAATACTAAGTGATCTTATAAATCAATAAGGATAATATAATTATAATATACAATCCTAACTATAATCCAAGTATAATCCCAAATAAAAAGTCACAATAAAAATATTAAAGAAGCATTTAAAAAATATTCAACACAACTATAACCATACAATGGGATAACACACTACCTTTAATACATTGAAAATTTTCAAATAAATTATATATAATGAATATGTAAATATTATATGATCATATATAGCACACATTACAATATATTTCAGAGTATATATTAATGTTTATGCAAATATGTTCATCCCAGTGTTTGACAGGAGGCAGAAAAATAAATCTCTAATTTATTTCAAAGGACAGTAGACAGTAAATTTGAAAAATGTTTCTAGCAAGCAATCTGATTATATGTATTAAGTATATATTAAGTATATTAAAATGTTTGCTTACTTTGACCTCTTAATTCTTCTTTTGGAGTATATTCTAAGGAAACCATTGGTTATATATGCACGGACTTATTTATATGCATGTTCTTTACATCACTATAAAAGGAAATAATGGAAATAGTTTAAATATACAAATAAAGGATGAAAAACTATGAAGTCTCTAAACCTCAAAGTGTATTAAGGAAAACTGGGCAATGCTGACAGTATTTTAAACAGTTTGTTACTTAATATTGGAGGCACACTCAAAATTATTTGTTACAGGCTTACAAAATTTGAAATATAATTAAAGGGACATGTATGTGAACCTAAACTGGAATATTCTTAAAGAAAGAACGGGGCTGGGGATTTAGCTCAGTCGTAGAGTGCTTGCCTTGTAAGCACAAGGTCCTGGGTTCGATCCCCAGCACCCAAAAAAAAAAAAAAAAGATCACTGTAGCTACCTACAGGACATAATACATACCAATATGTAAATATTTGCTCACAATATCTTAATTTTGTTTGCCATTTTATTGTAGCATAGCATATGCATAAAAATAACAGAATCGTGCATGGGGAGACAATGAATATTATAAGTAAACATACTTGAGTAACCACCATCCAGATTTTTCAAAAATGAACATAACAAGCACTCTGTGCTCTCTCCAGATTGGTGGAGTAAGTTATTCCAAAAATCTACTCCCTCTTGTTAAGCAACAAGAATGCTAGCAGAACAAAACATACAAAATTAACCGTTTCAAACTTCTGGAAATTAACTGAAGACTTGCAGTTATTTGAGAAATAATGTTTCTTGGGAAAATGTTGAATATTGGTAAGTACAGAAAATCTTATGACTTTTTATCTTCCCCTAATCACATCTCCTTCTTCCCAGGTTCCTAGTAGCCTTAAAAAACACAACCTCACAATTATGTAGCCATGAAAATCAACTGCCTAGCACCCACACAAGGCAGAGAGTGAATCTGGAGCAACCCCAAAGCCCATTCCCACTACTGTCACTACTGGGCCCGTCTGGAAAAGCTCCATTGTCAGAGCTTTTCTTATTTGACCTGACATGGAGTTTGTTCAATGCAAAAACTATCCTCAGAACATGTAAGCAAATGTTTAGCATTGCAGCTTCTTGAGGTGGCATTACTAACTGGGTCTAAGGAAAAGCAAACCAAATCCTAAAAGGGAAAACTGGAGACAGAGATGTCCTTAAGAAGCTTTTGAAATCTCAAATATATTCTTGAGAAAATAGAAGGCCACATATATGTGCACAGCTGGGTGTATTTGAAAAACTGTGTGTATGCCCAAGAAAGGCCTAAGCAGACCCCATACCTTTCCCTTTGGCTGACCCATCTCTGTCCAAGCAGAAAGTAAAGACTAGGGCAGAGTTGTGAATTGCTTGCTGGGGCATTGAAAACAAGTTCCAACATATATTAAACACAGTAAACAAATTCAGGAGGGTTATAGGACATAAAATCAATATAGAAATGTCAATTGTATTTCTGTACACTAGCAACAAACAATCTGAAAATGAAGTGAGGGAAGTAATTGCATTTAAATAGTATCAAAAATAAAAACACTTAAGGGAAAAATGACATAAGACATGCACTGAAAACAAAGTATCATTGAAAGAAATGATAGAAGATGTATATGAACAGAAAAATACCTGTAGTCATGAATCAGAAGTAATGCTGTTCAGATGAAAATATTCCCCAGTTTGGTCTGCAGGTCAATGTACTCCCTATCAAAATTGCATATCTGGTTTTGGCAGAAGTTAACAAGATGGCTCTGAATTTTATATGGAAATGCAAGGAAACCAGAATAGCTAAATCTGAGATGAACATAACTGAGGACTCACATGTCACACTTTCAAAACTGTAGTATATTACTTTCTTGTCCAAATATCACAATTGTCCTCATACCTAATGCTGTCATACTTGTTAAATTTTCTGGACTGGCTGGTTCTGTACTTCTTACCTAACTCCCCCAGGGCATGTAGTAGTGCTGTGTAGATGTTCAGAGATGGGTTTGCTGAGGGTGAGGACGAACGATGCCTACCCTTACCCAGCGCGCTTACCCAGGCATCAGAGATTGAGCTCTGAAGGCACGGATCTCATTTTATTTAGGGTTGCACAGGACATATATAGACACATTATCCAATCAGGTTAACACGCTTGTTAAAGTATAACAGAGTCAGCCTATAGGTGAACTATATGTTGAGGATCCAGGTAGTGTAAACAAACCAAGCATGCCTAAGCAATTCTGCCCAGCAACAGGTCTGAGACAAAGGACTAGGGGAATGGCAAGCTCCTGCACACAGCATGAGGCAAGACAGTGCGGGCGAGCTCACATCCCAGCTTTCTGTGATGCATGTCAGAACAAGGAACCCCTCAGTTCAAACTCAGCCTCAGCAACTGCAAAGACCTTCATTCCATGGCGAGTCTTTACCATTACCTCAGTTTCTCTGTTTGGACTGTTGGGCTTACTTAGACCATGGTGTCAGTGACTGCTGTCAGATAAGCTTGAGGAATGTTCCCTAAAGTGCTGCTTTAGTAATCTGCATTTACCACTGCATACAGTCCCGCCCACCTCTTTTTGGATTGCCTTATGGTACCCTGCTACAGCTAGAAAACCTAGTGCTGATTAGGGGTCACACTCCTCTGCCCCTCCAGGGTGTCACTAGCATGGGGCAGGGGCTGTTGCAGCAGCCTTCTTGGGGAACCATAGTCATCAGAGCAGTGAGTTTCTAATGTGAAGGATGGGTGACAACAGCTATAGATGACCCAGCTTGCCAGGGCCAAGGAAATAAATGTGTAATCAGATACAGCTCACAAGGAAGGCTCTCAAGACCCTCACTGCCTCCCATTGGTTCTTGGGGACATGGTCTTCAGCAATTGCGTGGCTTTGACTTTCTCTTGGCATCCCAGGAAGTTTTGTTCCCATCCTACACCTCCTGCTGTTTATGAGTACATGACACCAGATGTCTTAGGTGGTCTAGGACCTTAATTACAGACCAGAATCACGCAGATCATCACCCATGTCCAAGAAACCCCTTCGCCTTATTTTGAGTTACTCTTCTGGTTGGCCCTCTGTGGACTGAGGACACTTAATTTGCTGTTGGGCTTTCTCTTACTCCTCTTGGCCTTCTCCTTACTGTAATTCCTTACTCTCTGACATGAGATCTGTTTTTCAAGATCTGACTGATCACAGAGTATACTTTTGTTCTCAGGTTGTATTTTATTATTGACCCCTAAGGGTCAGGGATATAGTGTACCAAGAGACATTTCATGGCTCAAAGTGTAATCATAGTCATAAAGTTCACTTAAGCATCTCTCAGGACCAACACTATGATGTAACCTAGTCCAGCAATTTCTAGGAAACAAGGCAACCGCAGCATTGATGCAGCATTCAGGAAACTTAAAACAAGACCACCCTCACAAGAATAGCCTACACTTCCTTTATGGAAGAAACACAGAGTAACGGACCTGGATAAATACCAGTATTAAAAAGAGGTAAGGAGTCCCCAAACTTTGAGAGCAGTGCTTGCACAAAGACCCTTCTGCTCAGAGGACAGTGTGACTGACACCAGCCTGCATTTACTATATACCTTGTAAAAGCATTTCCAGCTTAAACTGCGTAAGCATCAGATGGTGTCTAAGGCTTATCTTTAGCTGAGGTCAGACCTAAGGGGCAAAGTCATCCTGCCGAAGCTTATCAACTAGTGTCTCCCCAAATCCCTGACCACAGCAAAAACTTATTACAAAGCTACATTACCAAGATAGTATGTATGGACACAAGGAGATGTATAGATTGATAGAATATAATTGAGAGCAAAGAAATAAACCATTATATTTATGGTTAATTGATCTCAGACAAGGGTGTCAAGATCACTAAATATGGAAAGAATAATGTTTCAACAAACCATTGTGGGAAAAGTGGATAGCCAAATACAAAAGAAAAGAAATCAGTTCCTTACCTCACACTGTAGACAAAAAGTTAACTCAAAGTGGATCATAGACATAAATGGCTAAAATTATGAAGTCTTAGAATAAAACACAATAGTAAATATTTATGATCCTGGACTAGGTAATTATTTATTAGATATGAAACTGAAAGAACAAACAAGAGAAAAAAACTTTTTTTCATAAAAAAATTAAAACTTTTGTGTTTCCAACTTAACACTGTTAAGAAAGTGAAAAAATAACCAGAGAATGAGAGACCACATTTGCAAATAATATATCTGACTTGTATCCAGACCATAGATAAACTCTTACAACTCAATAATCAAAGATCAAGCCAATTAAAAATGGATAATGATTTGAACTGAAATCTAAAGAAGTATATGAAAAGATGTTCAAATCAACAGCAATTATAGAGATGCAAGTCCAAAAAGCACAATAGGATGACTATAATAAACAAGATGGTTAATAACATTTTGGTGAGGATGGGGAATAATTCAGTTCTTCATCCATTGGTGTTGGGGATATTAAATGTAGGTTCTTTGAAAAAGGTGTGGTAGTTCTTTAAAAAGCTGTATCTATATTTACCATGTGGTCCAGCAATTCTATTTCTAGATATATACCCTAGAGAACTGAAAATACATGTTCACAAAAATAAATACACTTTATTTCTCTGAGAAGCTTTATTTCTAATAGTGAAAAGCAGAAACAACTTAAATGACCATCAAGTATTGAATAGATAAGCTAAATGTAGGTATCCATGTAACTGAATTATAATGTAACAATTATAAGGAATAAAGAAATCTGATAACGCTATGACACATGCTATTCTTTAGAATGTTATACTAATTCAAAGAAGCCAGATAGAAAAAGACACACATTGTATGACTCTATTTATATGAAATGTCTAGAAGAGAAAAATTCATAAGGACAGAAATTAGATCAGTGGTTGCCAAGGATTGGTAAGAGGGATGATAGGGACTAACTGTCAGGGGTGATGGAAATGTTCTAGAATTAGACAATTCTAGTTATATGCTCAAGTTTTTACATGCAGTAAAAAAAATGACTGAATTATATACTTTTAAAGTATAAACATCTTTTGTGAATCAAGTTGATGAAATTGTTAATAAAATAAACTCTACAGTTCTGACACACACTGTCTTTGATCTTGTTCTTGAAGACATACACGATGAAGTGGCAAATTGCACACAGGAAATTTATGGGGACTTTTTTGTGTTAATACCCCTGGTAGGAAGGAAGATTTGCCTCACCCAATCCCACAGGGATCTCTGAAGGTGGGTATGGTTCTTCAGCTCTGTCCCATTAGGGGTAAGATGACATGTACTTTATATTTCCACGTGGATTAGTCATTGTATTTGGGCTGTCCTTGACAAGTGGGCTTAACTTTAGGGGAGGCAACTGCCTTGGGCTAATGACAATTCCTGGGGAGGTACTGAAAAGTGAGTCTCAGCAGGCAGCGCTTAGGGTGGATGTGGCTTCCATGAGTTCTGTTGGTTCCGGAGGTGGGGTTTATCTGGAGAGTAGTGTTGCCCACAATCTACTAGGTGCAGCATGAATTTTCACTGGGAGGAGCTATAATGGGAATTGGTTAATCTCCTTTCCTGGGAAAATGTAAGAGGAGATTAATTGGAAGTGCACTACAATTAAGGTTGGTTTCAGAAAAGAAAAAAAAAGTAAAGTACTGGGGATTGAACCCAGGGGCATTGTACCTCTGAGGTACATCTGCAGACAATTATTTTTTAACTTTTTATTTTGAGACGAGATCTTTCTAAGTTGCCCAGGCTGGCCTAGAACTTGTGATCCTCCTGCCTCAGCCTCCTGAGTGGTTGAGATTACAGGCTTGTGCCACAGCATCCAGCCAAGAAAGGAGGTGGTGCCATCATTTCCCTCCTACACTACTCATTCTGGATTCCCATCTCCCCGAGCAGTACCTCTGCTGGCCTTGGTGGCTTCCCTAGTGGGTGACACCTGAGAGGTCTGAATCTTTAGTTAATTTGTCCTTCTTAGTCAATGGCTCTTGCTCATGTCAGTTACCTTCAAAACTAGCAGTGGAGCTAGAACTATCCCTATGGATTACTTGGTGCCAGACATATTCTTCCCTTCCTCTATTGAGCAAGTTCAGCTCAAAGTACTCTTGATGATCAAACCAACTACATCTGCCAGGGTAAAAATTATTTGCCCTATGTGATGGTCTCTTGAAATACAGAGCTCCAGGTCACAAGGCAGCTCTGGCTTAAAATGGAACTCTTGCCCTCTCTTCCTATCTGGGAACCCGAATGGTAGAACCACAGAACTTAGAGTTACCAAAAAGGGAAGTGTGGATTGGCCAGCAGATTACTTGGATGTTAGTATACTCATGTCTACTTCTTCCCTTTGATTCTGAACCCATGTACTCTACCTATGGGGGACACAGTAACACATAATGGTCATTGATATAAGATATCTATTTTGTCTTGGAAAGAAAGAATTCTATTCTCAAAGGGTATTTTTTCCAAATCTGAGCCTCAGTTACACCTTCATGATATAGATTCACTGCTCTGTGTTACCAACCTCTGCACTATTGACAAATGGTACCATATATTTCTTTGTGGGGCTGGCCTGTGCACTTTGAAATATTTATCATCGTCACTGTCTTCCATCCATTAGATGCCAGTAAATCAACCAAAAGTCTCCAAACATTGGCAGATATCCCTGAGGAAGCAAAACTGCCCCTGATTGAGAAGCACTGATACAGAAGTTTATAATTGCATTTTCTGATTTTATAAATAGAAATTACTTACATGAATCTAGAGAGATTCTCTAGACCTCAACAGCCTGTGGCTACAAATTAAACTATATCAAGCTTAATAAACTCAAATTTCAGAAAATCTTTACCCACATGTGCATGTAGGACCCAGGCTGCTCTTTTATATACTTAGATACATTGAGGCATGTGCTCCATACTTCTAGTTTAGGAAGAAGGAGAATTGGATGAGGTCATATGATAAGTCTTGGTCAGTGATATCTTCACTTCCAGTCTGAAGATTTTAATGTCAGCGTACATCTTCTGGTTTCCTTTTCTTAGCTGCATTAAACCTATATGGCAGTTGGAGGAAGCTGGAACCTAAGGACTGGATTACTGACTTGCAGCATCAGCTTTGCCCTGGAGACCTGGTCTGGACCCACCATGGATTTTGTGAGTGAAAAATGAGTCTCTGCTGGGCTTAATCACTGAAGTTTTGTAGTCCTTTGTTACCACAGTACAACTTAACTTATCCTTATGAGTAGACCCTTACTAAGTCCCTACCATACATGCAGATACTTTATGATGCCCTATGATACATGTGCATGCTGTCAAAAGCAAATCTGGTCTTTTACAATATGGTGTCTACCAGGCACTGCTATAGTTTCTGGATAGTGTCACTCTATGGCCTGGCTGATCACAGCTAACCCTGTTCAGCCAGGGATCCATTTTTAACTGACAGCATCTGGGTCTGCTTCTGTTTCTGCCCTGGAGACACCAACAGTATTCAGTGATACAGAATGAGGGAAAGCAATCTCTTCTCTTTCCTTCCCAGTTCTTAAAAGCAGTGGGCTTGTACCCCTTTGTCTTTTCATATCAGTTAGGAAAATCACTTGATTTTTCCCCTTATTTTTGACCCTCAGCTCTTTCTCATAGGAACAAAAACACAAGATGGGAAGGTGATATTTTATGGGTGATATTAAGGTACGTTCCAAAATGTTTCTATTTAGCGACAACTGGGATAAAGTTTTTCTGGCTCTGATTTTATGCAAATAGATTCCTGGCAGTCTCTCTTCATCGATTCAGCAGATCTATTCAGATGTTTTTTTTAAATTCAACAGTAAATACTACTTAGGCTCAAGTTGATTGCTTTGCATAGGTTGGATATAAAATTTTGGAGAAAATATAAGTAGCATCTTAAGGCCAGAAACTCTAAAAGAAGGTAATTAAGGAGTTTAGAGATACTGTAAATCTACTTTTCTTTTTACAGTCCTAGTGGTGAAAGAATGAGGTGATCTAACAAGTTATTGAGGTTATACAAAGAGTTTTCCAATTGCATTAGATATAAAAAGTACAGGAACACAAGTTAGAGAAAACAGACAAAAACCCAACAAAGCACATATGGACACTCATATAATTTTACATATATCACTATCAGAAAAATTAAAATTTGAAGTGAACAGCACCTTTACAAATACCAAACAGAGATTTTCATCCTGTACATGGAGAAAAAGCACAAACGGTTACATGATAAACTCACGATATATGAAAAACTTTTACTTGTCAAGTGATAAAAATCTTCTGAGAGCAAGCAGTATCAGGGAAGTAGGAGCCAAAGCCCTCTCTTTTTAGGCAATGGAAGGTTAAACCCAGTAGAGAAGAACTACTTTCAAGGAAAACTTACTTAGGTGACAGGTCATTGGTCCCACTGTGTCTGGTGCAGGAAGGAATATGCAGAGGAGGTAAACAGTTGCTGCCGCAGCAGTCTCTGCCATTCGTTACCAGGAGAACCTGGAAAGCTAAGGCAGAGCAAGGGGTTTTGCCATAGAGGAATGTCTCTCCTGGACACCAGGAGGATACCCAAGAGGGAGCAGAAGCCCAGACACGGCATGCTAATCTATCCTCTTTCTTATTTATTTTGCTCCAAATCAGAAGATTATAATTTGAATGCAAACTAGTATTTCTTTTGTGTGTGCATGTGTGGTATGTACATATATGTTGATTTTATTAAGTTATTTGCTTAATAACTGTGTTCCCTGATTTATTGTCAATTCCATGAGAGAAGTGACTGTGACTTTTTTGTTCATCTCTAAGACTTAGACACAAGTGTTTGAATCTCAGAAGTGCTCAGTATTTCAGGGGATGTCTGAGAATTAGCCAGACAATGGCTTATAAATGCCAGCTAGGAAATGCATGTAAAAGCTGCTTGAAAGGACACTGTTCCCAATACAGAGAACTCACTTGTCATCTGCATCTGTCTTCTCTAGCCCAAAACGGAGAGAGTAAGAAAATTTTGATTAATTCTAAATTAGAAGAATCTGGATTAAAATGACATCTGACTTGAGGAGCCAGATGGAAACTCCTAACTATCACAATTGAGTATACACAAAAGAAAGAAAATACCACACCACTAGCAGAAACTCAGAATATCATTAAAGTTGTAACCACACTCTAGGAAGATATATCAGTGCTTTCCAGATGATTAAATCTGAATTGGAAAAATATAGTTGAGGGTTCACTTGGGCTCTGTTGTCAGAAGTAACAACCTCAACCCTGGAAAGAGGTTGCTACATACTTCACTCTTCTACTTTCTAAGCCCCACCTCAGAATGACAAGGGCTGTTCTAACCAGAATATTAGAAAGTTACTTGGGTGTGTATTTCAAATATACAGACCTTCTGAAGCAGCCAGTACTCCCTGTCTTTCCCATGTTGTGCTGAAAGGTCCTCTCATAGCCCAATAGACTATAATCTTCCAAAGAAAGACTATTAAACGTAGAGTACATAGCATTGTATCCCACGCACAGAAATCTTCCTACAGGTTATAAACAGAAAGCCCTCTGAGCTCATTGTACATGGTTGTTTGGTTTTGTTTCAACTTTCCATGTTTATGGAGTTCTGGACACAAGACAGTGAATGTGGAGAGCTTTGATTCCTTGGTCCAGTGGACTAACACTAGAGGACAGGCTGCTGGATGCTGTGCTACTGGCAAAGTGCAAGTTCTCATTCACCAGTGTGCATGAAAAGGGGATCAGTTGCTCTACAAGAGACCAGTAACCATGGAACTAGAAAGTTCTGGGTAGAGACTGGTCTCTTTTCATTTTATGTATAAAATAAAATACTTCAATAAAATGCATATTCAAAAGGAAACGGTACCTGTGATATTCACAGGAAGATAATGAGATGTATATGTATGTATATAATACTTATATTTGATTCCATAAAATTGTACAAAAGAGTGTGTGGAATTGCCAATAAAATACAAAACAATGAATGTTTCTTCTCACCCTTTCCCCCTACATAAAAATAACTAAAATAAACAAGAAATATAAATAGAATATTATGAAAAAGTATAGAATCAAATGAAAAGGCAGATAGCTCAGATGAAAGTATAAGAATTGAGAAAAATTATAAATATGATAACAGAATTACAGAATTTGAATAGATACTTAAAAAGAAAACCTGGGCATTACATAACAGAGCTGATAAAATTCTGAAAGTTGTTTCATATTGTATATATAGGAATGAGGAATACTTACATATGTATGAAAAATAAATGTATATATGTATATTTCTCATATATATGTATTATATCTATATACATGTATAGATAGATATAATGAGAAAGAAATGAGAGTAATTATTTTGAAGTCAACAATCCAAGATATGGTTAGAAATTTCTCCTAAATCCTGAGGTTAGAAGATGGTGAATCAAAAGGACTAGGTAATATCAGCCAAAAAAAAAAAAAAAAAAAAAAAAAATCTGTAATTAGGCATATACTACAAATTATTGAAATGCAGAGATAAGGGAAAAATAATCTAAAACAACATAATGTGACTATTTTAGTGAGTTTTTTTCGCTGCTTTGATTAAAAGACCTGACAATAGCAATCGCAGAGGAGGAAAAGTTTATTTGGGAGCTCATGGTTTCAGAGGTCCTAGTTCATGGACAGCCAGTTCTATTCCTCTGGGCTCAAGGTGAGGCACAGGTTATGGTTGGATGTGAGGTGTCTTCCAAATCTCACGTGTGAGCCAGTGCAAGAAGGTTCAGAGGACAAATGATTGGGTTGTGAAAATCTTACCCGATCAGTGAATTAATCCCCTGATAGGGACTAACTGAGTGGTAACTGAAGTGGTAGGGTGTGACTGGAGGTGGGAATTGGGGATGTGGCTTTGGGGTGTATATATTTTGTATCTGGAGAGTGGAGTCTCTCTTTCTCCTTCCCTCTACCACACTCTTCCACCATGATGTTCAGCCATAACTTGAGCCCCAAGAATTGGAGCCAGCCTTCTATGGACTAAGAGCTCTGAAACTGTGAGCCCTTAAATAAACTTTTCCTCCTCAACAGTTGTTTTGGTTCAGTCCTTTTAATCACGGTAGTGAAAAAGTTGACTAAAACACACAACGTCATGGCAGAAGGGTGTGGTTGAGGGAAGCAGCTCACATGATCATCAGAAGCAGAGAAAGAGATTCCACTTGTCAGATACAAATACATACCCCTAATCCATGCACCCAAGGACCCACCTCCTCCAGCAACACCCTACCCGCTTTCAATTACTACTCAGTTAATCCCCATCAGGTAATTAGTTCACTGATTGGGTTAAGACTCTCACAATCCAATCATTTCTCCACTAAACTTTCTTACATTGCCTCACACATGAGTTTTTGGGGGACACCTCACATCCAAACCATAACAGTCACTTTCCACGAAGCAGCAACTAGGAGGCAACAGCCACTGCATCAATGAAAATCAGGTTTCCACCGCTGGTGGGTAGGTTCTGGTGACCTAAAGCTTTGGTCCTCTTTATTTTTCTGCATTTTCTATTTTCCCACAATTTTCATGTGCTATTTTATAAGTGGTACAATACAGTTGCTAAAAATTAAGATGTTATGCTATATATAAACTATAAGTTTTTTAAATTTGTAACTTTGAGTTGCTGTGTATATGTTTATATTTTGTCATATGTCAAAATATTAATAATTGTTACATTTGAATGGGAAATATAGCTAAATCTATGTTCCTTTTTATGATTTTGCAAAAATGTATGGCTTACACTTATTATAAAAATGTTTTTTTGAAGGATGAAAAGTTTTATATAAAAATAGCTTTTTCTGTGATAACAAGTATAAATTTAAGAAAATAAAATCTTAGAATAAAATCCAGGAGACTAAAAGTACAATCTACCCTTGGGAACGAACTTCTTCACCAAAACAAGACACTTAAAGCCATAAAAGGGAAAAAACATATTTGACTACATAAGAATTATCGTTTTGGTGGCAAGATGGCCCAAACAAAATAGACAAATGTTATGCACAAAGAAATATTTCCCAGAAAGGATGACAAAGATTTCATGCTGATAATATACAAAGTCTTTATAAATTGACAAAAGTGACAAATTGCTCAATAGAAAAAATTGAATAACTAGCAAGGATACACATTTCATGAAAAAGCAAATCTGAATGCAAAATAAGCACATGAAAAATGCTTAACTTCAGTCATTATCAGGAAAATGCAATTTAAAGTAACAGACTGGCAAACATTTAAAACAATGATAACACCTTTTTTGCTGGCAGGATATAGGTAAAGGATTTATTTGTTCTGTCATGTATTGCTAATATAAATGCGAAAGTTTGCAGGATTTTCTAAAAGGAATTCAGCAGCATCTGTTAAAATATGTCATTTGGCTTAGCATTTCTACTGCTGGGTATATATGCAATTATGTTAAAGAAAACAATTTAGTCTATAATGATATTTATACAAAAATGGATTATATTTACTGGCAAAGGAGAAAATGGAAAGAAGAAAAGAAAATAGTGAGATCTCATCAATCAGAGGAAGGCTGAATAGATTGTGACAAATCCATATTAGAAATATGAAGTCCTTAAGAATGAGTTAGAGCAATTCCTTGGCAGGGTTGCTATGAGGACTTGATGATTGGCAAAATAAAGATGCAGAAGTATGGAAGAAATGCTTTAAGTTGCACAAAGTCACTTGTTAACAAAACAATTCTCCTTTTGTGTTTGTTCTTACTAATCAAATTATAGGCAGAAATGTGATACATGGATCCCATGACATACCATGGAAGGATAGAAGTAAGAGGATGGGGAATGGGAAGAACAGTAGTAAGTTTTAAAGTTGTAGGCACTGCTCCCAGGGCTAGAGATGTGAAGATGAATCAGACCTGTTCTTCCTTTAAGAAACAGCTTGTCATATATAACCGAAAAGGACATATAAAAAATAAAAATAATTTTGCCTGGAAAAAAACAAAATAGAAACAGCTTGGAGAGAGTAGGGATTGGTGAGCAATGGGAGTGAATCAAAAGTTGCATTCCAGTAAAGTGTCACCACTGGGAGATCAGCCACCCAAGAGAAATGTGAATAGGAAAGCTAAGAAAAAGAAGCCACATGTAGCATGTGGAATTTCTCAGTATCTTGGTAAAACCCATGAGGAAAGCATTTTCTAAACCATACATATTGAATAGGAGAGAGGAGTTGGAAAGGCAAGCCCAAATAAGAAGCAAGTTCTAGTGTTTTAGAGGTGAACAAGCATAGTTACATGAGGGAGGCTAGTGGTTTGAGAATAAAGTTGAGATCTGCCCTGTTCTTGATATGAATAGCTTTAGGAGTAGGTATTTATGAGACTTGAAAATGTGCTTGAGGTAAAGAGAGGGTAATCCAGCTTTCAAGTTTCTCATCAAATTAAATCAGTTAGCAGATGTAGAAAATTAGAGCAGATTATTGGATTACTAGTTAATAAATGTTGCGAAGAACATGGTTATTTCTTTGATGTGCAGAATCCATACAAATTTTTTGGCAGGGCCCCTATCTACATAAATAATCTGATTAAAAATAAGAATATTTATAGGTCATACAGTGGTCTAGTTTTCTATCAAAGATATATATACATATTTGTGTATTGTCTGAATGTGAATTTATTTGTAGTGACCAGACATTATTGCTTCCTTTCTAGGTCCTGGGACAATGTCTTTACATTCCCTATTGTCAAAGGTGTCATTCCTAGCTAATTTCCTGTCTACCTCCCGTGAATACAAGTTTCAATGTCCTACTCAAAGGTTGTTACTATGTTTCATATACAAGAAGCATAAAGTCAAATATTACCAAAGTATAAAGGAAAATATGAATGAGAATTCAGTTTTTGATCGTCTTAACTTTATGAATTGAAACACAAAACAGCCTGCCTTCAACCATACCTTCTCTTGAATGCTTCATGCTGTAGTTACTAAATTCCTAGAATGGGATCTTGTTCAATGTCATCCATTCCCTTGCCTTCTGTACACTGTCACTAGTGGGGAAGAAAGATGAAAACTCAGCAAGAAGAATGGTCCTATCCATTCAAGGAATTTATGAAAGAAGTCCCTTAGCATGACTAAGGCCTGATTCACAACAACATGACCTCACCACATTGATTGGAGGTGGTAGAGGACATCATAAGAATGACCCTTTGGCATTGTGGAGTAAGGGTCTCATATACTCTCTGAGGAATTATACAGCCACCCCTGAAGGATTTCCTAGAACATGGTATAGAGCTGGTAGTGGGGGTGGGTGGCCTCCCTAAATATTGATGGTTGTTGTCTTAAGAGCAAATGCCATCATCCTGGCCACCTTTGAATGCTATGGACTTGAGGAAGTACTGTGGTCCAACACAAAAACGTGAGATTCTATGCAGGAACTGATTCATGGGCTCATACCATGTGGGCCGTTGAAAGACCCAAGTCCTGAGCTTCTCCTGTATTCTGACAAGGGTAAAAGTAACCCAGAATGTGTGTATCGACATCATTCTAGTGACCAGTCTCACACTGTAGTATCAGCCAGACAGTGCCATAAAGTGAGCAGATCAACCATAGGGCAGCAAATGGATGTGACTTGGCTGCCTGAATAGTTTAGTGAAGCAGAATCTTTTCATTCTCACTGTAGATTGAACTTTGAGTAATTAATGCACTTCCATTGCATAGGCCATAGAGAATTCTTGGTTCCTTGTAGAAGCTAAACTAACACAGTTGAATTTAAAAACTGTATGTTTGTGTCAGGATTATTAAAGTTATAAATATTAAGGATGGGAAATAATTTGGAAAGAGTGTTATTGCCACTAAAGTGTGACAATAAATATACTGAGCATTTGGGACTAAAATTAGAAGTAAATGATAATATTACTACCTTTGTGCCTAAGACAAATACTATGGTCACAGTTATTTATTTTTTCCCTTTCTATTATTTATTTATTTATCACTCCTATTTATGATACTAAGGATAGAACCCAGGGGCACTCTACCACTAAGCTTCATCCAAAGTCATTATTTTTATTTTGTGACAGTGTCTTGCAAAGTTGCCGAGGGTCTCACTAAGTTGCTGAGACTGTCCTTGATCTTGTGATCCTCCTGGGTAAGCATAGCATGTATCTGGGGCTAGAGGGGTGTGCCACTGTTCCAGGTTTATCTTAGTTTTAGCAAAGCTTTGATCTATATCTCTTATTGATCCCTTGTGGCTATATACTTATTAATAAAAGGGTAACATGAGTGAGCTCTGTCAATAAGAGGGGAAGTGTCTAGTCAAATTCCACAAAAGCTCTCCATTCCTTACTGCTTGATTCTTCATTTTCGGTAGCAACTTAAAGATAGATGAGAAATTCTTATCCAATTTGCAGGTGATGAAATCAGGAAGAGATATGACATGTCAGAATGAAGATTCAAACTGACAGACTGACAAAATGGAATGAAAGAAAATAACATTTAGCAGGAAGAAATGCACAACACTGAAGTTAGATTTAATGTAAATTACCAAAACTTTATTGAAAAGAATAAAATCGAGGACAGTTTTGAAAGAAGAGGCACTGCTTCAAAACCCACAAGGTTCCAGGTATATTGTATCAAAATTATCCTATAGTTGGTCCAAAAAGAGCTAAAAGAATAGTTGTACAGGTGTACCTGTAACCCTAAAAACAGTGCTGCTCAGTGGAGATGTTCTGGAAATTTGTGGCTGTATTCTTTTAGTGTTCCAGTGCTTTGAGTTTGATGTGCGTTACTGTCTGAAAATGCTAACTATCCACCAACGCAGAGCCAGATCAAAACTCTGAAGAACTATCTGACATCATTCATGATCTTCAAATGTCCTGAAGATTATTATGACTGATAAAAGATTATTTAGAAACATCAGAGTTTAGCACTTAACTTCATGAAACAAACAAAAGTTCCAGCCACTTATGCAAGGTATTAATGAGGTATTGAATTTCCTTGGGATAAAACTACTATGTATAAAATGAAAGATTGCACTTTGGTTTTTGTTCAGAACTTTACTAGAAGCTATTTATGATTGCAGAGAATTATCACAGTAGCTCCATCATTCATTCCTTTTTTTGTCTGCATTTGAGTTTGATGCTTTCATGGATATCTTATGTACAAGTGTAATCTTCTCTTTTCTTTATTATACCAACTATTGTTTATTTACATTTTGAAACAAACATTACATTATTATGCTGCCTTTTTTGAAAGTCACATATTTATTATACTTCAGATATTATATTGGTTTTTTGAAATTATTTTTATAGGTAGTCTTATTTTCTCTTAATATATTTTGATGGTAGAAAAGAGGGTATTACAAAAATATTTATTATAAAAATGGGATGCCAAATTACATAAATTTGAAAACATACCTATAAATATTTACATTTCATCTATGAAATATTCAATGCCTTCTAGAATTTGGAATTATAATGAGGTCAGTGGAATTTGATATTATGATAAGGAATATAGAATATAGACCATTAAGGAAAATATCAGATAGCTGGAAATGAAGGGAATACGATAGGGAAATTTATCAGATATAGACATCAAATATGATGCTTATTTTTGTCCTTAATTTACATAATTTGTCTCAATATTGTCTTGTAATGGTCACGATAACTTCATTGGGTAAATTTTCCACATTTAAAAGTGAAGAAACAGATTCAGAACATTTAAGTAACTTATGGAAAAGCAGAAGATGTTGTGTTGCTTGCATAGGATTTAAACTAACCTATCTGTCTTTGAAACCCAATTTCTTAACCATTGTACGAGAGAGGACCCACAGGGAATAGATCTCTTCAGTTGCTGGAAAGGCAGATGTTTGAAAGGAGTAGTTTTAACCTGGGTCTTTGCAGAGACTGTATTTCCCAGAATAGTGAAAAGAAGAGAGATGAAAGTAAAGTTCAGCTCAGTTGAAGAACTTTATCACATTTGGGTTTCCTTCAGTTGAATAGTCTCATCCAGGAGGGACCAACCAAAAAGGATCACAACAAACAATAAATATCAACACTGATGATCACATTTCAGAATTAATGAAGAAGGGTTTTCTGCATTTGGGTAAGATATTTGGTCCAGACTTTAACTCAATCTTAACTCTAAGATTCAGTGTCTGTTCTATATCATTTAGCTCAATCTTCCAGGAGAAATTATCTTCTGCAACATCATCATGTGCGATCCTGAAGCCACCAGATGTCAACCATTAAGGAACCTGTTGTCTCCTGTATATTCTTGTCTGTACTAATCCATATAACTTTTAGTATTTTATTTATCCTTACATAGTAGCTTAAATTATTTTTGGAGCAAGGTGGCAGAGAAACATATTACCATAAAGAGTTCATACCATCCTAATTAAGACAGCACAAAGCATCAGAAATTTTTTTCTTACATACAACTAATTCTTCCTGCTTGTTGAATTTTGAAATATTTGAAGCCAGGGTCTGTGTTTTCCAGCAGACTTTGATCACGAGCCTTTTCCCATTTTACCTGGCTTCCTATTTGTTGATCAACCCCCTTCGGATGGTGTAGTTTAAAAACAATCCTTCACGTCACGAACTTCAGAATTAAACAAAGCTGTGCATAGCATCTTCATACAAAGTTTGGTGAGCTTATTGGTTCATGTCAGCATCTGGTCTGTCTTTCAGGAAATAGGGAACCTAAGAGGTTAAAACTCTGAAGTCTAAGAAAAAAAAATCAAGTACACACTAAATACAACTGGTGTAATTAACCTCCTAATGATCACTCTCATAATGGATTATTATTCAACACAGCTATCAAAGTCTTGGGCAGATGAAAATGATTTTTCACCCCAGGTGGATGTGGACATGAATTTTAAAAGGTTAGAGCCCTTCCAACCCCTGGAGGATCACCTGGAGTCTCTTGTATCTAAACCGTAAAAGCAAATATAAGGAAGAAATTCTGCCAACTGGTAGTGGATTGCCATGGAGCTGCCCCCAGGCACTGGTCTGGAGAGCTAACCTTGGTGTTCTCCAACCATATATTTCACAGTCTTGAACCTTGTTGACATTTGCTTCTTTGTGCTTCTTGCTTGCTTCTGCTACATGAAGAGGGAAGGAACATAAACTTCTCTTAGTCAAATATAAATACAGACCACATAAAGAACATGAGTGGGTCACATACTTGGAAAAATGAGTCTGTAATTGCATTCCAAATATTGAAGTTAAAAAAAATCACCAGTGCCTGAGTTCCTAACTTATTACTGAAGAACATGCCATAATTTTCAGACAGTGGCTGTTCTCTGACAGCAGTAGGAAGAAAGTACATTTGTGTAATACCTGTATGCTTGTGGAGTTTGAAATAATTATTTCACTATGAATATATTATATCCTAAGAAGAGAAGAGGCTGCATATACCTGTGATGGATCACCTATTGTAGTCCCATCATTTGATGTCCAGTATGTTAAATGGCTTGTCAAGATCATACACCTAGTTAGTGATATGGATTCACCTAAAAATATCTCCAGAAAATTAGTCTGATTCGCTTTTCATGATTGCATATAATTATGAGATGCTGGGGCAGGGGATTCAAATATTAATCTTTCTATGCCTCAAATATCTATCAAAGTGCCTTAAATTCAATTGAATTCCTATTGAATTAATAGACATCACATATTTTCTCCTGACCTAAACTTTTCTTCCTAAAGAAACTCCCTTGACATTACTCTATTCCTTTGCTTTTTATTCCCATGAGTAAAGTTACTCTTACAGAAAGACATTATTAAAATGTCAACTGATAAAAAATGAGGCCCTTGGAGGGATTCTTCTCATTATTATCATAACATGGATTTATTAGTCATTTAGCTAATTGAGCACAGTAAATGTTGCTAGATATGTAAGCCTCATTTTAAGGGTGAAAAAAATTATTACTTCTGATAAGCTTTTGAGCCTAAGGTGCAGACAATAAAATAGTGGACCATGTATTGAAACTGTTGAGTTCCCTGGGGGTGGGGTGGCAATCATGTAATTTACAAGATGAGATGCTTTTTTGAATGAAAGAGGATGTTAGTACCAACAGTATAAACCACACAGCCTCAAAAAACCAGCCAGTTATGCCAGGGCTGTATGAATGAACCAGAGGAAATTCCAGACCCTTGACCATATTAAAAGTTAGCTTCCCAAGGTCTGCCCCAGGAAATTTAACTGTGGATGTGAAGTCTTGAAATGGGAAGTGATTTAGGGAATACAAAATTTACCTAATCCACAGTGTTACCCAGAGACCTTGGGTTTCCTGAGCTAAATCTCTAAGATGAACAAACCACCACAAACTAAACAAACTAAACAGCATAACATTTTGTTTGTATCCAAAATATCACAGCAAACTCTATTTGTGCTTTAGCCTCCAACCTGCTTGCAAATGATGTCATTATGCAGACCTAGCTTTGGCATGAAGACATAATTAGTATTCAGTCTGACAGAAAACCATTTTATTTAATTCCACTGGCTGAGATCCAACCTGCACTATATATATGACAGCATACGAAGCAGACACTTTGGGTAAAAGCAGGCTTGGCATTAGTATGCTGAACAGTGACCTGGATGGGGAGCAGGAACAGAGCAAGGTTGGAAGGAGCAAAGAAACAGAGGAAGCTGTCATTCCAGTTCAGAAACCCCCTGAGTTAGTGTTCTAGATACAAAGCATGAGGTTTATTTAATAAAGATTCTTATGTCCTGTTAGTCATGCTGTCTGACAAATTTAGGAACATAGTCATGATTAACTTTTAACCTGAAAAAAATTACATAAATTCTCCCAGGAATTTACCTGGAATGAAAATCTGATTCCACGTATTATATGTCTTTTGCAATATGAACTGAAACCTGTATGCTATTTCTTTCACATGCTAATTCCATCTCCGTGACCTGAGAATTTTGATTGAACTGGGAACCATTTGTGAAAAGTACTTAATTGACTTAGAGATTGCAATTAACCAATGACGTTGTTTAACACGGAAGATCCATCACTACTCTTTCTCATTCTGTGCCCTGGGAAAATGACCTATATAGACTAAATCAGTAGACTCCCTTGTCCCAATGCTTCTGGTTGGATTTTGCCAAAGGGAGGCACCAGCAAGAAGTCTGGAGGCTGGGAGGTAGATGCTTGCGAGTTCTCTGTCCTTAGGTGGCCCTCTTTCTTGGAGTTACTGTTGATCCTACATCTTGTCTTTTTCAGGACTTACATAGCTGCCCTGACCTTATTAATTCTGATATATTGATTCATTATATTTCTACTTAAACCATATCTTTGAAAATGGGCCTTAAGTTGTCTAATTTCTGTTCATCATCTATTTCCTGCTGATTATTACTGCCAATCACTACTTCTTACCATATTGGAAATAAGGCAGAATCTTCCAGAGGAAGAAAATAAAATAAAAGTAGAAAAGGCCATGAGAATTTTGCTTCACAGCAATGGAGAGCTATAGAATTAATTAGTGGGATTAAGAATGGAAAGGAATCTCAGATGTCAGAGATTGGTTGATAATTCATTGTCCTGAAATTTGTAGTCAAGTATGTTTCTATTAATTCATCATCAGTAGAATGTGTGCTTTGATGATTGCTATAGAAATTAGTACAAATCTGGGTTGATTTTTACTTTATAATTATGGATTTCATGGTCAAGAATGAAAATAACAATTTTTGCTTGATCAATATGGGACACAAGATTACCATGATGGCCTTTCCAAACTCCATATTCCAGCATTAAAATTCTCAGTTTGAATCTTAGATACTTTAACCATCATAGCACAAGGCTCAGATACAGAGGGATGAATGATGTGTTTTGGAAAATTGTGGATCTCTCTCTCTCTTTTTTTTTTTTTTTTTCTGTTTTCATGGTGAAAGTGCAGCAAAGTCATCAGCTGAACATAAATATTGGGCTCAAGGAGTGAAAGGTTTGAAATGATAACTTATGAAACTGTTGTTTGTGAGGGAATGTTGGAAAGTTTCTGTGAGGGACCTACCTGAGGTTACTGGATATCAACCAAATGTGAGAACGGTCAGAAAACCTGGTCTTTCTCCAGTCACATATCACCTGAAGAAAAAAAAAAAAAAAAAAAAAAGCACAGGATTTAGCTAAGTAAATAGAAATAAGATAGGGACAAAAGATTTAAGGTTAATGCAAGAGGTGATTATAAGATTATAATTTAGACCATGATACCCAAACTGGTTAAAGGGATAAGTAAAATATTGAGGAAAATGAAGAACTATTAAATGGAGGCAACGTGTAGATTATAGGTACTGATGACACTGAATAATTGTAACCCTTAAGGCAAGAGAGAGAAGGAGCTATAAATATAGTAGGTGGTAGCTGGAGAGTAGGATGCTTAAAAATTAGGTTTGAGGAGGGGTCATAGTTTTTTTGTTAATATCAAAGGATGGGATATGATAATAAAGTTATGACTATGATAGGATGAGAAAAAAAATTAATTTTAGAGAATTAAGAAATTAAGATTCTGGGTTTTGGAACAATCATCCATGTGAAATTTTAAGACACTGAAATTGTCCTTCTAAAAGTGACAGTCAAGAGCTGACATCTCCAAGGAGTACCTATGAGTGACTTCTAGAATAAGCGGTGATAACAAGGAGCTGTGAGGGTGGTGTGACTTAGCTATAGGAGACACGATGCTTTTCTTTGTTTCTATTTTTTCAGGGAAGAAACCCATAAGATGGTACAGGAGCAGTGGGAATTACAGGGAATTACCTCCCCTTGTAGGTAAAGTGGGAGTAGAAGAGCAAAGACATTCCAGGAAACTTAGATTTCAGTAGAGAGGGAAATTAAAATGCAGATACAGAAGAAAGGTGGCAAATATTTAGAATTTTGCAGATGGCTGTCTATGAACTTTAAAGGGAGGAGTGGATGGGTTTTAGGAATTGGGCAGAAGTGCGGGGGGAGGGCATCAAGAGCTTTTAGGGAATTAGATTTGGGGTTGAGGGGCAACTCGAGAGTTGTGGGTTCTATCTAGTAACTAAGAAAAAGCTGGTAAAATGAGAACAACAGCTCTTAGGGATGTTGGGGCCGGATTGGTGGGAAGGGAGAAGGAGGCATCTTGTTAGGAGCATGCAGTGACCTGTTCCATTTGATTCCTGTCAGAGAGGTGTTGAGGGTGGGCACAAGGGGAGAAAGGTCTTCAGACTAGTGCATGTAAATATATTAAGTGACAAACAAATACCTTTTATTGTCATGAAAATGTATTTTCATTCTCCTCATCTTATCTCAACTATGATGTATCAAGTACGTATTCTGTGTCAGTACTAGAATTGGAATTTACACATGCTTTTTTCCTGTTAACATCTCACAAAAGCAGATATTATGAATTCTATTTTAAAATTTTATTATTAAGTATTTTTATTGGAAATTAAAAATCATCTTTATCGGTCATGTTCAACATGTTTTGACTGATTTATACTTTGCAGAATGACTAAATAAGTCTATTTAAAATACTTCACAAATTTGTTATTTTGTTGTTGAGAACATTTAATTTATTTTACTGTTTTTAACTTTACCATAATTTGATTTTAACCATTGTTGCCATATTGTACAATAGGTATCTTGAATATATTCTTCCAGTCTAACTGAATTTCATGTTCAACATCTACCCGCCCCTTCCCAGTCCAACCTCTAGAAATTATCATCTTATACTGTGTTTCTGTGGTTTGCTTGTTTTAGGCTCAACATATGAGTGAGCTTGTGTGGTATTTCTCTTTCTGTGCCTGACTTATTTCACTTAGCACAGTGTCTTCTAAGTTCATCTGTGTTGTCAAATGACAAAATGATTTTTCCTTTTCTTTAAGACTGAATACTATTCTGTATAGAACTATTTTCTTTATTCATTATCTGTTGGTAGAAACTGAGGCTCATTTTATATCTTGGCTCTTACGAATAGTTCTATAAAGAACATGGGAATGTATATATCTCTTTTACATACTGATTTTATATCCTTTGTCTATGAACCCAGCCAGTATTGAGATTGCTGGATCCAAGGGTAGCTCTATTTTAATTTGCATTCCCACAAATAGTGTTATAAAGATTCCTCTTTTTCTCTATCTTGGCCAGTTATTTTTTTTAGCCTTTTTTTATAATAGCCATTCTAACTGGTGTGAAGAAATACCTCATTGTGATTTTAATTTTCCCTGATTAGTATCATCAAAGTAAAATATGGAGCATTTTTCACATATCTGTTGACCATTTATATATCTTCTTTAGAGAAATACCTCTTCAGTTTCTTTGCTAATTTTTAATTGAGTTGTTTTCCTACGATTTAGTGGTTTGAGTTTCTTGTAGATTTTGAATTTTAACTCCCAATCAGACGTATTATTTGAAAATATATTCTCCTGTTCCATAGATCGTCTCTTCCATCTGGCAATTGTTTCCTTGGCTGTGCAGAAGCTTTTTAGTTTGATTTAATCCATTCACCTATTTTTACATTTGCTGCCTGTACTTTTGGAATCTTATCCAAATAAAAAAATTATTGCTCATATCAACATTGTGAAAGCTTTTCTTTCTTTTTCTTTTAATAGAATTGCAGTTTCTGGTCTTGTACTTAACTCTTTAATCCCTTTTGAGTGCATTCTCGTATATGGTGTGAGAACATCTAATTCCATTCTTCTCCTTGGGGATGCCCAGTTTACCCAATACCAACTATTGAAGAGAGTCTTTTCCCCATTGTGTGCTCTTGTCATTTTTGTGGAAAATTGACTGTGAATGTATGGCTTTAATTCAGTGCTCTCCATGTTGTTTCAGGGGTATATGTGTCTGTTTTATGCCATTACCATACTATTTGAATACTATATCATTGTGTTAGATTTTGAAATCAAGGAGCATGATGCCTTTGGGTTTGTTATTTTATTGAAGATTGTTTTAGCTATTTGGGGTCTTTTAGGTTGCATATGAATTCAAGAATCATTTTTCTCTTTCCATGAAAGATGTTATTGGAATTTTGATGGGGGTTTCATTGAATCTATAAACTACTTTGGGTAGTATATGCACATTTTATCAATGTTAATTCTTCCGATCTATGAGCATTGATATCCTTCCATTTAGTTTTAATTTTTTCTTCAGTTTCTTTCATCAAAGTTGTGTACCATCCATTGTATAGGACTTTGTTTTCTTTGTTTGCATTTATTGCCAAGCATTTAACTTTTTATACCTCCTGCAAATGGGATACATTTAGTGATTTCTTTTTCTTTTTCTTTTTCTTTTTTTTATAGTAGATGGAATCACCACTGATTTTTTTGCTGCACATTTAATAGATTTTTAAAATTAGTTCTTTTTTTGTTAGGGTTTTCTATATATAAGATCTGATTATTTTCTCAGGTAATTTACCCTCTTCAATTCTGATCTGGATGCCTTTTATCTCTTTCTCTTGCCTAATTGTCCTTGAGGAGAGCTTCCAGTGCTATGTTGAATAGAGTTCAAATGCTTGTCTTGTCTCTGACCTTAGGGAAAAAGCTTTGACCTTTTCACCTTTGAGTGTGCTATCCATGGCTTGTCATACATGGCCTCTACTGTTTGATGTAGATTCCTTCTGTATCTAGTTTATTGAAGTTTTTATTTTCTCATAAAAGGACAATGGTCTGTATCAAAAGCTTTTTCTGCATCTATTGAGATGAACATATAGGGGTTTTATCCTTCATTTTGATAATCTGGATTATTACATTTATTAATTTTGTATCTTGAATCATCCTTGAATCTCAGGGATAAATCCAGTTGATGATATTTCATGATACCTTTTATATGCTGTTAAATTTGATTTGGTACTATTCAGTTGAGAATTTTTGTGTCTAATTCCGTCAGGAATATTGGCCTGTAATTTTATTTTCTTGTAGTTTCCTTTTCTGCCTTGGGCATCAGGGTAATGCTGTCATTGTAAAATGAGTTTACAAGTATTCCTCTTCATTTTTTAAAAAAAGAGTTTGAGAAAGATTGATACTAGGTCTTTAAATGTTTGTTAGAATTCAACCATGAATCCCATAGTTTCTGGGCTTTGGGCTTTTCTTTGTTTTCTTTCTTTTTTTTAAAAATAATTTGATTTGTTCTAATTAGTTGTACATGACAGTAGGATGAATTTATACGTTTTGCTAGATCACACATAGAGTGTATTCTCTCATTTTTGATTATACATATTGCAGGATCACATCAGTCATGCAGTCATACATGTACATGAGGTAATAATATCTGTTTCATGATGTTTTTGATGGGAGAATTTTTATTATTGATTCAATCTCCATACTATTGTAGGTCTGTTAAGACTTTCTATTTTTTCATGATTCCACCTTTTTGTTTGTATATGTCTAAGAATTTATTAATTTCTTCTAGATTTTACAATTCAATGGTGTATAATTGTCCACAGTTCTCTCTCATGATCCTTTGTAATTTGTGGTATCAGTTGTAATGTCTCCTTCTTCACTTCTGATTTTACTTTTTCTTAATGTAGCTAAAGATTTGTTGATTTTTCTCTTTTGAAAAAAAAAGCCAACTCTTAGTTTCATTGATCTTTTCTGTTGTTTATTGAAACTCACTTTTCTTATGTTCTCATCTTTATGACTGAATTTTTTTTCCTGCTAAATTTGGGCTCAGTGTGTTCTTCCTTTCCTATTTCCTTGAAGTGCAAATTAGGTTAGTTGAGGGGCTTCTTCTTGACGTAGGCCTTCATTATGAACCTCCCTCCGGGAACTGTTTTCACTGTACACCATACGTTTTGGCATATTGTTTTTCCATCTTCATTTGTCTTCCCTTGTCTCAAGATATGTTTTTAATTTCCATTTTATTTTCTTCTTTGACCTATTCTGCAAGAATATGTTGTTGAACTATCTGAAATTCTGCCATTCCTTCTTATTTCTAGTTTCATACCATTATGGTCAGAAAAGATTCTTTTTTTTAAATTTTTTTTTTTTGCAGTGCTGGAGATTGCAAGGCAAGCACTCTACCAACTGAGCTATCTCCCCAGCCCAAAGATTCTTGATATGACTTCAACCTTGTAAATTTGTAAAGATGTTCTGTAGCCTAACATGATATATCCTGGAAAACTTTTCATGTGTTCTTTAGAAAAATGTGTATTTAGCTGCTGTTGAATAAAATATTTCATTGGGTCTATAGTATAGATCAAATGCATGTTTCTTTTTTGGGGATCTACATGATATATCTATTGTTAAAGGCAGAGTATTGAAGCCCCCTACTGTTACTGCATGGCACTGATTGTTTTAAAATTTCTTCCTCTCTTACTGACTTTATTTATGATATAAAGATTTTCTTCTAGTGGTATGCTTTCATTTTTTACTTATTATCTTTTGTATATCTTCTATGCTTTTGCTTTGCATATGCTCTTAAGATTTATGTAAAACATGTAACAGTTATACAATACTATTTTAAGTTGACAAAGAGTTAACATTGATCACATGTAATAACTACATTTTAATCACAGCTATATGTTGTTTTTATAGCACAACTTATAATTTTTATATTGCATATTTCTTAGCCAAATATTGTGCTTATTACTAGTTTTTGCCATTGAAGGCTTTTATTTGTATGTTTGTGTTGCAACCCTAAAAAAAGAATCCCAGGGTTTTTCTTCCTGTGTGTTTTTGTCATGTTTATTCATGGTGATTACTTCAGCTGAGGTTATCAGCCCAATGAAACCAAATGATGGAATGGAAGCAGATTATTCTGCCATTTTCTTAGATCTTTCATTTACACATCAAATCAGGGGCTGATCATTGCACACTTACTTAACTTGCCTGTGAGGGCCAAATAGGTTTCCCATCTCTGTGATCATCATTGAGATTCACTAATGTAATCATGCTTATTATCACTTAGAAAGTTGATGATAACCTTGGAACATAGCCTAATAATAATCTGACTCTCTTCTTGATATTGTTGATGCTCTTGAGAGCATCAGTCAGGACATTCATATACACTATCAGGACAACTAGAAAGATGGTGGAAGGGCTTTATTATTATTTTTAATAGTTCTATCTTTAGCCTTCCTATAAATAATATATATCCACATATCATTATCACAGTGGTTGCATATTTGGAATTTGGACTGATTACTTTCTTTTGCCAATAGATTTTGTACTTTCATATACTTTGTGGTTATGAATTAGCATCTTTTTATTTTTAACATCTCCCTTTAGCATTTCTTCTAAGACAAGCATGGTTGTGATGAAGTTTCTTTAGTTTGAATGGGAAAATCCATGTCTCTCCTTCATGTGTGTAAAACAGCTTTGCTAAGTATGCTTGTTTGCGAGTTTGTTTTGTCCATCACATTGAAGATTTCTCCTCCTGGCCTATAAACTTTCTTCTGGGAAACCCACTACTAAGTCTAATGGAACTCCTTTATGTGTAATATACTTATTTTCTCTTGTTCTCAGAATTCTTTGATTTTTTTCACAGATCTCTTATAATATATTGTGTTATAATATTTACATTGAATTTGATGGGAGACATTTGATCTTCTTGTACTTAAGTATTTTCATCTTTCCCCAGACTAGGTAAGTTTTTTGCTTTTATATCTTTAAGTGCGCTTTCTGAGCTACTTTTATTCCTCCTGGATTTCTATACTGTGAATATTTGTTCTTTTGATGCTATTGCATAGTCCTGTAAACATTCTTCATTTCTTTAAAACACTTATTTTATCCTCAGACTATATTTTTTTATTATTTATTTATTTTAATTAAAAATCATAAATTTACATAGGGCAATATTGTTTGATTCATTCTGTTATTTTTTCCCTTCCCCCCCACCCCTCCCACCCCTCTTTTTCTCTATACAGTCCTTCCTTCCTCCATTCTTCCCACCCTCCTTATCCCTAACCCTAAACCTAACCCTAACCCTAACGCTAACCCCTCATAACCCCCCTTATATGTTCTCATCCACTTATCAGCAAGATCATTTGTGCTTTAGTTTTTTGAGATTGGCTTATCTCACTTACCATGATATCCTCCAATTTCATCCATTTGCCTGCAAATGCCATAATTTTATCATTCTTCATGGCAGAGTAATATTCCATTGTATATATATGCCACAGTTTCTTTATGCATTCATCAACTGAAGGGCATCTAGGTTGGTTCCACAATCTGGCTGTGGTGAATTGAGCAGCTATGAACATTGATGTGGCTGTATCTCTGTAGTATGCTGACTTTAAGTCCTTTGGGTATAGGCCGAGGAATGGGATAGTTGGGTCAAATGGTGGTTCCATTCCAAGCTTTCTGAGGAATCTCCATACTGCTTTCCAGAGTGGCTGCACTAATTTGCAACCCCTCCAGCAATGTATGAGTGTACCTTTTTCCCCACATCCTCGCCAACACCTATTGTTGCTTGTATTCTTGATAATCGCTATTCTAATTGGGGTGAGATGAAATCTTAGGGTAGTTTTGATTTGCATTTCTCTTATTACTAGAGACGTTGAACATTTTTTCATATATCTGTTGATTGCTTGTACATCTTCTGTGAAGTGTCTGTTCATTTCCTTAGCCTATTTGTTGATTGGATTATTTGTATTCTTGGTGTAGAGTTTTTTTTGAGTTCTTTATAGATTCTGGAAATTAGCGCTCTATCTGAAGTATGAATGGCAAAGATATTCTCCCACTCTGTAGGCTCTCTCTTCACATTACTGATAGTTTCCTTTGCTGAGAGAAAGCTATTTAGTTTGAATCTATCCCAGTTGTTGATTCTTGCTTTTATTTCTTGGGCTATGGGAGTCCTGTTAAGGAACTCTGATCCTAAGCCAACATGTTGAAAGATTGGACCTACTTTTTGTTCTATAAGATGCAGGGTCTCAGGTCTGATTCCAAGGTCCTTGATCCATTTTGAGTTGAGTTTTGTGCAGGGTGAGAGATAGGGATTTAGTTCCATTCTGTTGCATATGGATTTCCAGTTTTCCCAGCACCATTTGTTGAAGAGCCTATCTTTTCTCCATTGCATATTTTTGGCACCTTTGTCTAGTATGAGAAAATTTTACTTATTTGGGTTTGTGTCCATGTCCTCTATTCTGTACCATTGGTCTACCTGTCTATTTTGGTACCAATACCATGCCGTTTTTGTTACTATTGCTTTATAATAGAGTTGAAGACCTGGTATTGCGATACACCCTGCTTCGCTCTTTCTACTGAGGATTGCTTTAGCTATTCTGGGTTTCTCATTCTTCCAGATAAATTTCATAATTGCTTGCTCTATTTCTGTAAGGTACGTCATTGGGATTTTAATTGGAATTGCATTGAATCTGTATAGCATTTTTGGTAGTATGGCCATTTTGACAATATTAATTCTGCCTATCCAAGAACATGGGAGATCTTTCCATCTTCTAAGGTTTTCTTTATTTCTTTAGTGTTCTGTAGTTCTCATTGTTAGAGGTCTTTCACCTCTTTTGTGAGATTGATTCCCAAGTATTTTATTTTTTTCGATGCTATTGTGAATGGGGTAGTTTTCCTAACTTCTCTTTCTGAAGATTCATCACTTATGTATAAAAATGCATTGGATTTATGAGCATTGATCTTGTAACCTGCTACTTTACTGAATTCACTTATGAGTTCTAAGAGTTTTCTGGTGGAATTTCCAGGTTCCTATAAATATACAATCATGTCATCAGCGAAAAGGGATAGTTTGAGTTCCTCTTTTCCAATTCGTATCCTTTAATTTCTTTGGTTAGTCTAATTGCTCTGGCTAGAGTCTCAAGAATGATATTGAATAGAAGTGGTGAAAGAGGGCATCCCTGCCTTGTTCCAGTTTTTAGGGGGAATGCTTTCAGTTTTTCACCATTTAGAATGATATTGGCCATGGGCTTAGCGTAGATGGCCTTTAAAATGTTAAGGAATGTTCCTACTACCCCAGTTTTTTCTAGTGTTTTGAGCATGAAGGGATGCTGTATTTTATCAAATGCTTTTTCTGCATCTATTGAAATAATCATGTGATTCTTAACTTTTAGTCTATTGATATGGTGAATGACATTTATTGATTTCCGGATGTTGAACCAACCTTGCATCCCTGGGATAAAACCCACTTGATCGTGGTGCACTATCTTTTTAATATATTTTTGTATGCGATTTGCTAAAATTTTGCTGAGAATTTTTGCATTGATGTTCATTAAGGATATTGGTCTGAAATTGTCTTTCCTTGATGTGTCTCTGTCTGGTTTAGGTATCAGGGTGATATTGGCTTCATAGAATGAGTTTGGGAGGGTTCCCTCCTCTTCTATTTTATGGAATACTTTGAGAAGTATTGGAATGAGCTCTTCTTTAAAGGTTTTTTAGAACTTGGCTGAGAACCCATCTGGTCCCGGACTTTTCTTTGTTGGTAGGCTTTTGATGACCTCTTCTACAGAATTTTAAGGGCCGCGAGAGAAAAGAATCAACTTATATTCAGGGGGAAACCAATAAGAATATCGGCAGATTTTTCAATCCAGACCCTAAAAGCTAGAAGGGCCTGGAACAACATTTATCAAGCCCTGAAAGAAAATGGATGCCAACCAAGAATCTTATACCCAGCAAAACTTACTTTCAGATTTGACGATGAAATAAGATCCTTCCATGATAAACAAAAGCTAAAGGAATTTACAAAAAGAAAGCCAGCATTGCAGAACATTCTCAGCAAAATATTCCATGAGGAAGAGATGAAAACTAACGATGCAAATCAGGAACGGGAGGAACTGACCTAGAGGAATAGCCAAATAAAGGAGAAACCAAATCATGTCAAAAAACAAAAATGAGTCAAATGACTGGGAATACAAATCATATCACAATAACAACCATGAATGTTAATGGCCTGAACTCATCAATCAAAAGACATAGACTGGCAGATTGGATTAAAAAGAAAAATCCAACAATTTGCTGCCTGCAAGAGACTCATCTCATAGAAAGAGATATCCATAGACTAAAGGTGATAGGATGGGAAAAAATATAGCATGCACACAGACACAGTAAAAAAGCTGGAGTATCCATCCTCATTTCAGATAATGTGGACTTCAAGCCAAAACTAGTCAGAAGGGATAAAGAAGGACATTTCATACTGCTTAAGGGAAGCATAAATCAGCAAGACATAACAATCATAAATATCTCTGCCCTGAACATTGGCTCATCCATGTATGTCAAACAAATCCTTCTCAATTCCAGAAATCAAATACACCACAACACAATAATACTAGGCGATTTTAACACACCTCTCTCACTGCTGGATAGATCTTCCAAACAAAAATTGAATAAAGAAACCACAGATCTCAATAACACAATCAACAATTTAGACTTAACTGACATGTAGAATATACCATCCAACAAAGAACGAATACACTTTCATCTCACAGCACATGGATCCTTCTCTAAAATAGACCATGTTTTATGCCACAAAGCTACTGTTAGCAAATACAAGAAGATAGAGATACTACTTTGTACTCTATCAGATCATAATGGATTGAAATTAGAAATAAATGACAGAATAAAAAACAGAAACTTCTCCAATACCTGGAGATTAAATAATACACTATTAGATGATGAATGGATAACAGAAGATATCAGGAAGGAAATAAAAAATTCTTAGAAGTAAACGAGAACAAAGACACATCATATCAAAATCTCTGGGACACTATGAAAGCAGTACTTAGAGGAAGATTTATTTCATGGGGCGCATTCAACAAAAGAAGTAGAAATCAACAAATAAACAACTTAACACTACAGCTCAAAGCCCTAGAATAAGAAGAGCAGACCAACACCAAAAGTAGTAGAAGACCGACTATATTTTTAAATAACCTATATTTGAGTTAGAGTCTTCATGATATAGTCTTCCGATGACACTTTATATTGTATTTTTTATTTCAGTTATTGTATTTTTAACTTTAGAATTTCTTCCCCTCCTCCTCCTCCTCCTCCTCTTCCTCCTCCTTCTGAGTTTCAACCTATTATAATTCTTGCTTTGGCTATTTAGTGTTTTCACAATTTTGTTGAGTTATTTCTCTGTGTTTTCTGAAGTTCACTGAGATTCTTTGAATTCAATTATTTGATTTCACTGTCAGGCTCACTCCATTTCTTTGAAGTGAACTATTTTGTAATTATCCTATTCTTTTGGTGGTGGTGTTTTGTGTGTGTGTGTGTGTGTGTGTGTGTGTGTGTGTGTGTTTCTTGTTGATTGATGTTGATGTTTTCACATTTAGTGAAGTAGTTACATACTCAAGACTTTGTAGGTTACTGCTACTGTGGGAAGATGTTCCCTATAAGAAAGTGTAATCATGCTTGCTGGGTGGAGTGTGGCCATTCAGACACTGGCAGGGGTAGAGCTGTGTGATCTCTGTGAAGCTCTGTCTGCTACGTTGGTGATGATGAAGTTTGCAGGGATCATCAGCAACTAATGCTGTGGATGTCTGCAGTAATAGTGATGGTCATTGGCATCTTCAGTGTGATGACTGCTGAGGTCTTTTTGCTCTTTTTATGTAGACAGGGAAGTGGTAGCTGTAGGTATCCTTATTGTCAGTGGGTTTGGTTGCAGGTCCACTTGCAATGGTAGTAGAACAATTGCCTGATGGAGCGGCAATGGAGCTGAGGCCTGAAGCATGAACACACAAAAGGAGTGCATCTCTCGAATCTGGGGTGGTAATGAAAGTGGTGCTTGGACACAGGTACCCTCATTACTGTGTTGGTAATTTATGTGGGGGTTGGATGCTTGTGAAGCAACTGGAGAGCTAAGAGTGAGAGCACAGTCTTGTGCAGTGTAAGAGTAGCTACCTTTGCTGCCGAGTGTTGACGGATGAAGTGTGTGCAGACTCATCTTCTCTGAGGTTCCCCTGTGGGAATGACTCTCTTGGTTACTTCAGTGACAAGAGATGCCCATGCATCCTGTGGAACACTGGGGACTGCAATGTAGCCACTTCCTACTGTGTAGCTCATACTAATAGCCTCTTGATTTCCTCTTTTTCCTAGCTATCTCCTGTTTTCTCAAGTATGTCAATCTATGAATAATACTTTCTAAATAGAAATTTTCCCTTTATGCTTCACTGTGTTGCTGTAGATTTTTAACTCTTAAGGCAAGTGTAGGCTATTGTGTTTTGTGGTTAGTTGTCTGTGTCTCTTTTGTTTGTGGGGGAATGAAGGCTGATATATCCTACGATGCTAAGTAGCAAGCAGTGATGCTGTCTAATGTTTTTAAGATTGGTACCATTGAGACTCTGGAAGAGTAAGTAAGCTATTTGAGATCTCATAGTGAGTTGTGAAGTCGAATTCAAACCTGGAACATATAGCTCTGACATCATTCTTTTTATTATATTATTAACTCTTTCCTCAAACAATAAACATAACTACTTTCTCATTTTTAATTGTTTTGGTTGTAATTTTTTTCCTTTTCTGAAACACCAAATAGAAATGCATACGTGGTAGAAGTATAAGCTTTTCTACTGATGAGTTATCTTTCTGAGGTGATATTCTTTAGAGAAAACTAAATATTACCTGGAAGATTTTTTTGTTAGTGATGTCAAACTTAGTGATTTCTCCTAGGCTTGGTATAATCTGACATAAAAATTCCAGTTGTAGACTTGTTGACTTTTCCATAGTTCAATGAGATTTGCATGATCTTTGCTTAAAATACAAGACAATTATTCTTTCATTTATATACATACCCAACCTACTGTCATCTTTTCAAGTCTCCCCCATCAATTAAATGCTTTCTTTAGTAATTTACCTCTAGATATTTTCTGGTGATTAATGCTGGGATGATTTGAGTTTTTTGACTATCCAAGGCCCTTGAATCTTAGACAGTAGAGTGACAGATACCATACAATAGTGTTTCTTATCATGGTATAACAACAAATCTCCATTGGTGTAAGAAAAGAATTTCTTAGTATTGCATTAGAAACCAACTTGACCATTTTCCACTTTTAATATTTAGAGTGGCAATGTGCCTGCCCAAACCAAGATGCAGAAAAACTTTTATTTAGGAATTGAAAAGATGCACAGGTCTTAGATAACAGTTCAGATTCTTATGCATTTGAATTCTGTTGAGTTATTTTGTTTGTCTAGGTTCTCCTTTCTTTTTTCCCTGCTAATCTCTCTATATTCTTGTCTTGTTTTGGTGTTAATTCTTCCTTCCTAAGCAACTTATAAAAATTAAGTTAAATTTAAAATTCTAATAGAAAAAAATCATTTTTTATGAATCAACTTTTCTACTTACCTCATAAAAAATTTACTTGATGCAAAATGGAAATAAGAAACCAACAAAATCATCCTTCTCTATCCAAACATAAAAAACTGTGAGCAAATATTAACGAAAATTGAAAGAATCAAGTATCTCTTTTGTGAAGTAATAACTACTTTCTCTAAGACGACACTATCCTCTTCTTTGCTAGAGGGCTTCCATTTTATGAACCCAATCGTGGGGAATGTCATTAAAGTCTCCATATTAGAAGAGAACAGCAGTCATTCTATAGAGTGAGAAAGAGAGAGAAAAGAAAGAAAAATAATTAGGATCATGTGGAAATTATGAGAGATGTGGATAATTTAAATTTGGCAGTTTAGCAAATCAACAATAGTGCAATTATTGCAATAAAACAGGAGAACCAAGATTGGTAATTGTTTCAAACCTAAGATGTATGTTTACAATTGCCTAGTTTGCTTATCTTTTCCAGATGGCAAACATCTTCAAAACAGAGACTACATCTTATTCACATTATGTACTCTACCATGTCTTCCAAATATTTATATAATTCTACCTCCTTCCTCTGCTTGCTTCCTTCTTTCCACCTTTCCACATTTACATTTATTCTACTAAAAATAATTGTCTAGCTACCCTGTGTGTCAGGCACTATACTAGATCTGGAAAGAGAGGAGGAAAATTCAAGGGCCCCATTTTCAAAAACTCATTCATTTGTTTTTTCATACATATAACAAATATTTATCAGAAGCTCAAATTTGGGCTGGGGTTGTAGTTCAGTGGTAGAGCACTTGCCTAACTCATATGAGGCACTGGGTTCTAGTCTCAGCACCACATATAAATAAATAAAATAAATGTCCATTGACAACTAAAAAAATATTTTTAAAAACTCATTGTCAGTTATTACGTTGGGCAATTTAAATTCATTAGTGAATGAAACAGAAATCTCAGTGAATCTCAGTGAATAAAACAGTAGCCAAATACAATGGTAGATAGAGATAGGTAGAAGAGTAATCCACAAGCCCTGCTTTTATTTACCCAGCCATTTGTTTACTCATCGATTTAATAAATATTTACTGAAAGCATATTACTTGTTAGTCCTTGTTTTAGGAATTTTGAATATATTAATGACTTAAAGTCTTTTTTGTTTGATATAAACATGGCTACCCCAGCTCATTTTTGGTTACCATTTGGATATAATTCCTTTTCTTTTTCCAATCCTCTCTTTCCATCTATGTGTATCATTACAGTTAAAAGGAATCTCTTCTAGGCAGTGTATCACTGGATTTTGTTATTTTAAAAAATCTATTCAGCCACTCTATGTCTCTGATTGATAATTTAACACACATGCATCTAAAACAGTTATCAATAGCTAAAACTTACTATTTTCATTTTATTAGTTGTTTTGTGCTTTGTATTTTCTTTTTTACTGTCCTTATTTGTTATTTTATGACTTTTTTATTTCATTGATTAATTAATTTTTTTTTCAAGCCTAAGTTGAAACTATGTTGAGCACAGCTGAGATGAGATATTGTGTAGGTGACCCACATATTGCTGAGTGGGAAAAAATATTACTGTTTATATTTTTAAACCATTGAAATTTTGTATAGCTTTTGTTGACAAATACTTATGTTATTTTATAACATTTTGATAGCTATGGATTTCAAAATTAAAGGTAAATGATAAATGGATAGTGTTAGAATATGGAATTTATTATAATAAACTAAATGTTAATTAAATGTTACAATATTAATATGTCTCACCAAGAATGATTAGATTTTGGTGACTAAAAATGTAATCTACACTGGAAACAATTTTTATATTTGTGAAGCCTACAAGAAAGTTCAAACTGAAAAGTTCAAATGAAACTACACAGTTTTTAATAGGAAAGCTTTAAATCAATTGAAAGTTTCAACTTCACTAACTAACATTTTATAAATTTCCCTTTGTTATCTTTTTTTTGACCTTTTTTCTTTATTGTAAACAAATGGGATACATGTTGTTTCTCTGTACATGGAGTCAAGGCATACCATTTGTGTAATCATAAATTTACATAGGGTAATGTTGTTTGATTCATTCTGTTATTTTTTTTCCTTCCCCCCAACCCTCCCACCCCTCTTTTCCCTCTATACAGTCTTTCCTTCCTCCATTCTTGCCACCCTCCTTTTTTTTTTTTTTTTCCGGGTACTGGGGATTGAACCCAGGGCCTTGTGCTTACAAGGCAAGCACTCTAGCAACTGAGCCATCTCCCCAGCCCCTTGCCACCCTCCTTAACCCTAACCCTAAACCTAACCCTAACCCTAATGCTAAGCCCTCCTACCCCCCCCATTACATGTCCTCATCCGCTTATCGCGAGATCGTTCGTCCTTTAGTTTTTTGAGATTGGTTTATCTCACTTAGCATGATATTCTCCAATTTCATCCGTTTGCCTGCAAATGCCATAATTTTATCATTCTTCATGGTGGAGTAATATTCCATTGTATATATATACCACAGTTTCTTTATCCATTCATTAATTGAAGGACATCTAGGTTGGTTCTACAGTCTGGCTATTATGAATTGAGCAGCTGTGAACATGAATGTGGCTGTATCTCTGTAGTATGCTGATTTTAAGTCCTTTGGGTATAGGCCAAGGAGTGGGATAGCTGGGAAATGGTGGTTCCATTCCAAGCTTTCTGAGGAATCTCCATACTGCTTTCCAGAGTTGCTGCACTCATTTGCAACCCCACCAGCAATGTATGAGTGTACCTTTTTCCCCACATCCTCGCCAACACCTATTGCTGCTTGTGTTCTTGATAATCACCATTTTAATTGGGTTAGATGGAATCTTAGGGTAATTTTGATTTGCATTTCTCTTATTACTAGAGATGTTGAACATTTTTTCATATACCTGTTGATTGCTTGTACATCTTCTTCCGTGAAGTGTCTGTTCATTTCCTTAGCCCATTTGTTGATTGGATTATTTGTATTCTTGGTGTAGAGTTTTTTGAGTTCTTTATAGATTCTGGAAATTAGCGCTCTATCTGAAGTGTGATTGGCAAAGTTATTCTCCCACTCTGTAGGCTCTCTCTTCACATTACTGATAGTTTCCTTTGCTGAGAGAAAGCTTTTTAGTTAGCATCTATCACAGTTGTTGATTCTAGCTTTTATTTCTTGTGCTATGGGAGTCCTGTTAAGGAAGTCTGATCCTAAGCCAACAAGTTGAAGATTTGGCCTACTTTTTCTTCTATAAGATGCAGGGTCTCAGGTCTGATTCCGAGGTCCTTGATCCATTTTGAGTTGAGTTTTGTGCAGGGTGACATAGGGGTTTAATTTCATTCTGTTGCATATGGTTTTCCAGTTTTCCCAGCACCATTTGTTGAAGAGCCTATCTTTTCTCCATTGCATATTTTTGGCACCTTTGTCTAGTATGAAAAAATTGTATTTATTTGGGTTTGTGTCCATGTCCTCTATTCTATACCACTGATCTACCTATTTTGGTACCAATACCATGCCATTTTTGTTACTATTGCTTTGTAATAGAGTTGAAGACCGGGTATTGCGATACCCGCTGCTTCGCTCTTTCTACTGAGGATTGCTGTACCTATTCTGGGTTTTTTATTCTTCCAGATGAGTTTCATAATTGCTTGCTCTATTTCTGTAAGATACATCATTGGGATTTTAATTGGAATTGCATTGAATCTGTATAGCATTTTTGGTAGTATGGCCATTTTGACAATATTAATTTTGCCTATCCAGGAACATGGGAGATCTTTCCATCTTCTAAGGTTTTCTTTAATTTATTTCTTTAGTGTTCTGTAGTTCTCATTGTAGAGGTCTTTCACCTCCATTGTGAGATTGATTCCCAAGTATTTTTTTTTTTTTTTTTTGATGCTATTGTGAATGGGGTAGTTTTCCTAACTTCTCTTTCTGAAGATTCATCACTTATGTATAAAAATGCATTGGATTTATGAGAATTGATCTTGTAACGTGCTACTTTAGTGAATTCACTTATGAGTTCTAAAAGTTTTCTGGTGGAATTTCCAGGTTTCTCTAAATATATAATCATGTCATCAGCGAACAGGGATAGTTTGAGTTCTTCTTTTCCAATTCATATCCCCTTAATTTCTTTGGTTTGTCTAATTGCTCTGGCTAGAGTTTCAAGGATGATGTTGAATAGAAGTGGTGAAAGAGGGCATCCCTGCCTTGTTCCAGTTTTTAGGGGGAATGCTTTCAGTTTTTCACCATTTAGAATGATATTGGCCATGGGCTTAGCGTAGATGGCCTTTACAATGTTAAGGAATGTTCCTACTACCCCAGTTTTTTCTAGTGTTTTGAGCATGAAGGGATGCTGTATTTTATCAAATGCTTTTTCTGCATCTATTGAAATAATCATGTGATTCTTAACTTTTAGTCTATTGATATGGTGAATGACATTTATTGATTTCCGGATGTTGAACCAACCTTGCATCCCTGGGATAAAACCCACTTGATCATGGTGCACTATCTTTTTAATATATTTTTGTATGCGATTTGCTAAAATTTTGTTGAGAATTTTTGCATCGATGTTCATTAAGGATATTGTTCTGAAATTGTCTTTCCTTGATGTGTCTCTGTCTGGTTTAGGTATCAGGGTGATATTGGCTTCATAGAATGAGTTTGGGAGGGTTCCCTCCTCTTCTATTTCACGGAATACTTTGAGGATTATTGGAATGAGCTCTTCTTTAAAGGTTTTGTAGAACTCGGCTGAGAACCCATCTGGTCCTGGACTTTTCTTTGTTGGTAGGCTTTTGATGACCTTCTCTATTTCATTGCTTGAAATTGATTTATTTAAGTTGTGTATATCCTCCTCATTCAGTTTAGGTAATTCATATGTCTCTAGAAACTTGTTGATGTCTTCTAAATTTTCTGTTTTGTTGGAGTATAGATTTTCAAAATAGCTTCTAATTATGTTTTGTATTTCACTAGTGTCTGTGGTGATATTTCCTTGTTCATTCCGAATTTTAGTAATTTGAGTTTTCTCCCTCTTTCTCTTTGTTAGTGTGGCTAAGGGTTTATCAATTTTGTTTATTTTTTCAAAGAACCAACTATTTATTTTGTTAATTTTTCCGATTGTTTCTTTTGTTTCAATTCCTTTGAATTTGGCTCTGATTTTAACTATTTCCTGTCTTCTGCTTTTGGTGTTGGTCTGCTCTTCTTTTTCTAGGGCTTTGAGCTGTAGTGTTAAGTCGTTTATTTGTTGATTTCTACTTATTTTGTTGAATGCACCCCATGAAATAAATCTTCCTCTGAGTATTGCTTTCATAGTGTCCCAGAGATTTTGATATGATGTGTCTTTGTTCTTGTTACTTCTAAGAATTTTTTTATTTCCCTCCTGATGTCTTCTGTTATCCATTCCTCATATAATAGTGTATTATTTAATCTCCAGGTATTGGAGAAGTTTCTGTTTTTTATTCTTTCATTTATTTCTTATTTCAATCCATTATGATCTGATAGAATATAAGGTAGTATCTCTATCTTCTTGTATTTGCTACCAGTAGCTTTGTGGCATAAAACATGGTCTATTTTAGAGAAAGATCCATGTGCTGCTGAGAAAAAAGTGTATTCATTCTTTGTTGGATGGTATATTCTATATAAGTCGATTAAGTCTAAATTGTTTATTGTGTTATTGAGATCTATGCTTTCTTTATTCAATTTTTGTTTGGAAGATCTATCCAGCGGTGAGAGAGGTGTGTTAAAATCGCCTAGTATTATTGTGTTGTGGTCTATTTGATTTGGAATTGAGAAGGATTTGTTTGACATACATGGATTAGCCAATGTTCGGGGCAGAGATATTTATGATTATTATGTCTTGCTGATTTATGCTTCCCTTAAGCAGTATGAAATGTCCTTCTTTATCCCTTCTGACTTGTTTTGGCTTGAAGTCCACATTATCTGAAATGAGGATGGATACTCCAGCTTTTTTACTGTGTCTGTGTGCATGGTATGTTTTTTCCCATCCTTTCACCTTTAGTCTATGGGAATCTCTTTCTATGAGATGAGACTCTTGCAGGCAGCGTATTGTTGGTTTTTTTTTTTTTTAATCTAATCTGCCAGTCTATGTCTTTCGATTGATGAGTTCAGGCCATTAACATTCATGGTTGTTATTGTGATATGATTTGTATTCCTAGTCATTTGACTCATTTTTGTTTTTTGACATGATTTGGTTTCTCCTTTATTTGGCTATTCCTTTAGGCCAGTTCCTCCCATTGCTGATTTGCATTGTTGCTTTTCATCTCTTCCTCCTGGAATATTTTGCTGAGAATGTTCTTTAATGCCGGCTTTCTTTTTGTAAATTCCTTTAGCTTTTGTTTATCATGGAAGGATCTTATTTCATCATCAAATCTGAAAGTAAGTTTTGCTGGGTATAAGATTCTTGGTTGGCATCCGTTTTCTTTCAGGGCTTGGTTGGCATCCGTTTTCTTTCAGGCCCTTCTAGCTTTTAGGGTCTGGATTGAAAAATCTGCTGATATTCTTATTGGTTTCCCCTCTGAATATAATTTGATTCTTTTTTCTCATGGCCTTTAAAATTCTGTCTTTATTTTGTATGTTAGGTATTTTCATAATAATGTGCCTTGATGTGGGTCTGCTGTAATTTTCCTATAAGCCTCTGTACTTGGTTTTCCATTTCATTTTCAGATTTGGGAAATTTTCTGTTATTATTTCATTGGATAGATTGTTCATTCCTTTGGTTTGTTTCTCTAAGCCTTCCTCAATCCCAATAATTCTTAAATTTGGTCTCTTCATGATATCCCATAGTTCTTCTAGATTGTGTTCATGATTTCCTACCATCTTCTCTGTTTGGTCAACTTTGTTTTCAAGGTTAAATATTTTGTCTTCAATGTCTGAGCTTCTGTCTTCCAGGTGTTCTGTCCTATTGGTTATGCTTTCTATGGAGTTTTTAACTTGGTTTATTGTTTTCTTCATTTCAAGGATTTCTGTTTGTTTGTTTTCAGTACCTCTAACTCTTTATTGAAATGATCTCTTGCTTCCCATTTTTGCTCTTTTAACTGTTCATTGGTGCAATTATTTAATGCCTGCATTTGCTCTTTCATCTCCTCGTTTGCTTTTCTGATTGTTTTAATTATGTACATTCTGAACTCCCTTTCTGACATTTCTTCTGCTGTGCTGTCATTGGGTTTTATTTATATAGTATCTAGGTTTGTTTGGGACATTTTCTTCCCTTGTTTTCTCATATTGGTCAGATGTCAGTGGGACTCTGAGATATTGCAGATTTCCTCTATTGGCTTATAGTGTCCCTGTAGATTTCCAGTGTATCACCTCCCAGCCTTCAGTAGCCTGAAGTCTTGGAGTAACTTGATAATGCAGTGCTTCCGAAGAAAGCTGCCCCTAGCCTGCTACTGGTTCCAGGGCTTGGAGTTGGCTCTGTGCAGAAAGGTTCTCACTCGGCAGCCTTCTCTGAGAACCTGGCCTTGGAAGGAACCCGCCGCCGGAGGGAGCATGGCTGCCTGGGGAAGACTCTAGCTGCCCTGCCATACTCTGAGAAGCCATACCTGTCCAGGCCTGCTGCCCGAGCCGAGCTTCACTTGGTGGGGGAGACTCACCCCGTGGCTCTATGTTAGTCCGAGTCTCTCAATGCCTCCCCTTCTTGAATCCTGGGTTCTGGAGCAACAGGAGATGCAGTTACCCTGTATTCTACCATCTTGGATCACCCCCCTGATTAATTAATTAATTTATATGCTGGGACTCAAACCCAGAGCCTCAGTCCTCCCAATCAAACATGCTATCACTGAACTAATCCATATCTTCTACAGATATATTCTTTGTGGTTGCCATTATTCTTACAAAAATTATATCATAGTTATAATAAGCTATTTAAGTTTATAAAATTTTAACTTAAAATTATACAAATATTCTGTAATTTTACTTTCTCCCTTCTTTACCTCTTAGGCTATTGATATCAGACTATAGTTTTTTTATTATTATACACCCCAATATCAAATTGTTTTATACTGATTTTTAATGCATTTGGCTTTTTAAAAAAAGTTATTTTTATGAAAGTTGAAGGTGATTTTATGCACCATCATTACCATAAACAATAAATCTGACTTTGGTCATATACTTATCTTTACTAGTGAGTTTACATATTTTTATATTATTAATTAATGTCCTTCCATTTCAGCTTGAAGAACTCCTTTAGCATTCTTGTAAGGCTGTGGTGATGAATTCCCTCAGTTTTTGTTTGACAAAGTCTTATTTCTTCATTTTTGAAGGACAGCAATTGCCAGGTATAGTATTCACGTTTGACCGGTCCTTCTTTACAAAGTTTGAATATCTCATGCTACTTTCTTCCAGTCTTCAAGGTTTCCATGGAGAATTCTCTCAGAGTCTTATGAAGTCTCACTTTTATGTGAAGACTTGATTTTTCTTTGCTGCTTGCAAATTTCTCTTCCTCTTCTGACAACTTTATTATAATGTGTTTTATGCCATTTTGAATTTTAAGTTATTTGGTGACTTTTGGGTCTAAACAATATGGAGGTCCATTTCTCTCCTTAAATATAGAAAGTTTTCAGTCATTATTTAAAAAACATACAAGTCACTTTCATCCATTTTTCTTTCTTTTCTTCTGCTTGGATTTTTCATAGCACATCTATTGCTCCACTTGCTTATGTCCCATAATTCCTATGGGCTTTCTTTATTCTTTTGTGTTCTTTTTCCTATGGCTAGTTAATTTCAAAGGACCAATACTTGTGTTCTCTGATTTTTTTCTTCTTGACTAATCTGTGGTGGAAGTTATCTATTTAATTTTTTGGTTTAGTCATTGTATTCTTTACTCAAGGATTTAAAAAATATTTTTCAATATTTGTTGAACTTCTAATTTTGTCATGTATTGTTTTTCTAAATTTATTTTCTAAATTTATTTAGTCATCCATCAGTGCGTGTGTGTGTGTGTGTGTGTGTATGATTTTTTAATTCATTAAATTTCTTTAGGAGGATCATTCTGAATTCTCTGTAAGTCTATAATTTTTTATCCTCAGTTATTGGGGTCTTATTAATTTCATTTGGTTGTGCTTTTATTATTATTATTATTATTATTATTATTATTATTATTCATGGTCCTTGTATTCTTGCACTGATCTCTGTAAATGTGAGGAAGAGAGTCATGTTTTCTGGCCTTTACAAAGTTGCTTTGTTGGTGAAAGACCTTTAAGCCAGGTCTGAGGTCTGGATGAGAATACACCAGTGTAGGGAGGACCCAAAAACTCTCTCCTAGAGAAAAGAAAACAATAACCCCACGAACAATACATTAGAATGAAATGAAAATATCAGTAGAGCAAGGCCAATATACTTAGGAGGGCCAGGATTGGATAAGGATTTCAAGTTTAAATTTTGAGTTTAATAATATGAGTAAGCCTCAATGGGAAAGTGACACTTGGGCCCAGAGTAGATGTGGGTTACCCATGGGGCAAGAATAGATAGGACAAAGGCTCTGAGGTGGTATGATTTGCCAACAGAGAAGACAACTGTGATGTCAGGTGGACTGAGCAGGTGGAGAGTAGTAGGAGTTGAGGCGAGAAGATTTCAGGAAACCCATCACATAGGGTCTTCCAAGGTTTGGCTTTTTATTCATGTAAAATTGGAAGCCCTGGGAGAGTTTTGGGCTGAGAAATGCCATGACCTGATTTACATTTTTAAATGATCACTCTGGCTGATGTTTTGAGAATAAATAGCTCAAAGGCAAGGGAAGACAGTAAGAGACCTGTTGAAAAGTTATTGCAGAAGTCCATCCTCATGTTGGTAGCTTGGACTGGGAAGGTAGAGAGGAAGTAGTGTGAAATGACCAGATTCCTCAAGTATTTAGAAGTTGGTTCTAAGGCATCACAGCTAATCTCAAAAAAATTATAATAGAATTAATTATTATTATGTATTGCTATAACAGAGGCACCCATGCAATTTATGGGGATCCTATAGTTGGTCCAGTGAAATGAAATAGTGTCAGGGGAGACTCCCTAGAAGAGATAGTAATTAAACTGACTTTTGGTAGAGATAAGTATGTGTTTCAGGCAACAAAACTAAGGAAAGATGATAATGCAGATTGTAGGGATGTTAGCAAGTAAAAAAGCAGGAAGGATCAAGGAATATAAGTAGAGAACTGATGAGAGTGGATGAGAAGAGGTAGGCAGAAAAAGAAGTAGGCAGCAGCAATCATCCTTGTGTACCAAGTAAATAATCCTAAGCTTTATCATGAATGTTGGGGATAGTCTCTGAAGGTATTAACAGAGGTATGGCATGATTATTAAAAGAAAAATTTTGGAAATACTATGTAAGAAAAGATAATGTTTACAGGAGACAGTTATAAGTTCACTTTATAATTTAGGTAAGAGACAGCAAAAATAACTAAGTTCAAAGCTGAGGGAACACACAGGAGACAGGAAGTAAGATCTACAAAATAGGGTTGGATATTAGAAGAAAGTGGAGGAATACCTCAGGGCATCATCACCTGAGAGAGGAAATGAAGGATGTTGCTGTGGTCTTGGAGTTGGTCCACCAAGGTTAGTGTGTTGGAAGGTTAGACCACAGGGCGGTGGTATGGAGAAGGGGTGGAAGGTTTAAGAGGGTTGGTTTAGAGCAAGGTCCTTGAGTCACCGGGTGTACGCCTTCAGGAGGTATTGTGAGACCCCGTCTCTCTTTGAGTTCCTGTTTTGAGATACATACTCTCACCATGATGTGATCCAGCCAAGAGGGTCCTTACCCAAGCTGAACAGATGGAAGTTCCACATCCTTGAACCTCCAGAACAATGAGGTAAATAAACTTCTTTCCTTATAAAATTATCTTGCATTAAGTATTTTATTATAGTAACAAAAATGAACTAAGAAGTGTATACAGGTTTGAAGAGGTAGATGATGAACAAAGTGAGATCGTGGAATATCCAAGTTGAAATTATTAATTGGGTCAGATAAGTGAATCTAAGGTCTGTAGAAAAGTTCAACTGGGAATTCAGGTTGGAGAAGCATAAGGATATTAGTGATATTTGAAACTTGCATACTTGGATAATTTCACATAAAGTGAAAAAGATAAAAATAGATATGACTAATAATACTAATTAGTAAGTTCTAATATTTAGAGACAAACAAAACAAAATGTCCATAAATAAAAGATGGAATGGGAAGAGAGGAAGGAGCTTCAGGAGAGATGAGGGTCATACAAATGAAAGTATTTGTAAACCCTAGAAAATGTAACTAGATATATTCCATGGAGTTGGCCACATGAATGTTTTTAGTGATATCCACAAAATGCTGTGGTTTATGATCCTAGAAAGAGCAGTCAGTGTGGAAGCTTTCAAACCAATGGTAAAATAGGCAGGAACACAGAGAAAAGCGGAAAATAGACTCAATTCAGAAAACAGGTCAACATTTACTAGGGAAGTTGTATTAACCAGGTATAGAATTCAATATACCCATTTTTTCCTACCTTTTGCTTCTAAGAATATTGTCTCTCTGCTTTTGCACAGCTTACTTTTATGCATGCTTTTATTTTAATGAAAATGTGTGTGTTTTGTAACTTGGAACTTGAGATTTATTTTCCTGGATCCATATAGAAATTTCTTTTTTAAAATTATTTTTATAGGTTCTTTTTAGTTAAATATGACAGTAGAATTCATTTTGATATAAATAAATAAGCATGGGATATATTTTATTCTAATTAAGACTCTATTCTTATGGATGTATGTGATGATGGGATTTACCATGATGTATTCATATATGTACATGGGAAAATTATTTCAGATTAATTCCACTGTCTTTCCTATTCCTATCCCCTCCCTTCCTTTCATTCCCCTTTGTTTAATCTATTGAATACCTTCCCCAACCCCAGCTTATTGTAGAAATTTCTATGGAAGAGTATACCTTCCCTTGTATTCTTTGCCTTGCCATTGTATATTTGTGTCTGCATGTTAGAAATTTGAGCAGTGCATGTCCTAGAGAAAGCATCAAATCAATGTTAATTAATAAAAGTAAAAACAATCTTAGTTCAAAATAGATGACTAGTCATTTTAAATCTTGTCAGTTTTTTGCAGTCACAATAGATTTATAGTAGGAACTTTTCCATAGCCACAGGGACTCTCCATTTTGGAATATGGCTACCTGTTTGCAGTCAATGCCATTGGATATGAGGGGTAGGGTACATAAAGGGGAATGGTTCAGAATCACTCATTTTCCTCTTAGGAAAGAAACTTAGAATAGAATTTCCTCTTGATGGCAAGGTCAGAAGGGCCACTTCATATGCAATGTTCTTGGAATACATTTGGTCCTGTGGGACTGCTCATCACTTCATCGGAACATTTCACTTGTTTTCCTGCTTTCCAAATTACACTTCCATCTATCATTTCCAAAGGAATTGTTATACTTATCCTAATGTATGAATAATTCTAATAATAGACCATTGGAATACAGAAAAATATTCCAACTACTTGTCCAAGTTAACATTCTACATGACAAAGAGATAATGAACGTCCTCAGTACAGGGCAGCAGAGCTAAATTAAATCTGACCTAACTTTAAAAAGTGTGTGAGAGATGGCGTTGTCAGGAACCTGAAAATAATACCAAGAATCCATAAATAGGTGTGACTAATGGTAGATTTTCAAAAGTATATAATCCAAGTGATCCATGTTCACTAATACCTGGAAATGATGGAAACAAACACCTACTATAAACATTGATAAAAATATTTTAAGCTCAGAATGTTCTTGGTATAATGTGCAAAGCTCCTACCTTAGACAAATAGTTGTGCTCCACCTTAGTTATTTCATTATGTATACACTCTAAGACAGATATTTACTCTTCCTGACCATGAAGATAAAGAACATAGATCAGAACCATTGAGGTCTGTTCTCTCTTACTGTTATGAACACCTTGTCCCTTCACTTATTTATTCTTTTAAGTATACATTACATTTTAGGTAACCTTCTTATATCTGTCCCACTTTTTGTGCTTTCATAATAGGCTATTAGGATAGAGGTACTGGACAGTCAAGACCATGATATGGAGCATGCAATATACTTATGCATCAAGTCTAGGGCTACCTGTCCAGTTCTTGTTCCCTCATCATTCCCAATCCTGGAGACACTGCAGTTTTTCCTGACTTGGAAGATAGACTCAGACTTTGGAGGTCCAGTAGTGTCAAGCCTGCGCCCAGAGAAGAGCAAGTCTTCAAGTAAATATAGATCCATAATTCCCTACTCCACTTCAGTTCACAACAATTTCTAATTCCTATGGCCTTTTCAATATTCAGTTTACATACATAATACTTCCTTTATTAATCCAATGTTTATTGAATGATAGTTCAGTACCCAGTTCTATTTTTGTGCTCAGACTACAATGGTCAGAATATACTCACATTCTTAAACAACTTTCAATGTAGTAAGAATAATAGACAATTGGTCTTGCCTCACAGAGAGAAAGCTTACAGGTCAAAGTCTGGAGAACTCTATGTTCTGTACCCCGATGAGGTATAGATTCATTTTATACTACTTCTGTTGTGAGGAGATCAGGTTCCTGCCACAGATAAAGTATTCATGGTCAAAAACTTTTCTAATCCAAGATATTTATTTATTTTCCCCATGGGATTATTTCTAAGATCTGGTATCCAGTCCAACATTATATGGTTTTGTTGGTCTATTTCCAACCTCCCCCCGAATGACATCAAAGGAAGGGACATGTGAGTTTGAAGGATCTTCTCTATTGTCATATCCTCCAGGAAGGTTTCTTTGTTTTCCATATTAATTCTTTCTCACAGAAATTCACATAGAACTTTGTTACACTTATGACAAATTTTCTTATTCTGATTTTCTTAATAGTTGTTTTGTGCACTTCTTGATGGCTTTGAGAATGTAACACAATACTTTTTACATGACATAAACTATGTTCCATAACTGAACATTGACTCTATTTTTTTATGTTCTTCCATACCATGTATATTCTTCTTCTGGCACAAAAGACTGAAACAAATCCAGCATCTGAGACCAGTGTTTGAAAAACATGACAAAATTCTCCTTATACTCAATGCAATTATCAAGTATCAAGGAGGGAGTCATTCTGAAGCTCAGTTCACAATAAAGGTAGGATTTTTAAAATTTAATGTTTTTAAATTTAAACTTCTGCAGGGTAAAAAAAAAAAGTATTTTAAAGAACATAATGTCAGAGAATTGTATAAATGTTAACGTTAGGGGAAATGATCTCATCAGAACATCTGAGGAATGAGTCTACCATAACATCACTCACAGCCTGGTTCACTCACAGTGGAAATTGTACTTAGGTTTCACTCCAGTGGAAATTGTACTTAGTTTTGGTTGTGCCTTGGGCATTGGTAGTTTGAATGGGTGGCCACTGAAGTCTTTTATCCTCCTCTGTAATATCCACAAACATTTCTCTTCCCAACCCCACACCCATGCTTCTTATGTATGTCCACTTTCTCTATCTTACATTACTTGCTATGAACAGTGAAAGAGAAGACTTTAGCTGAAGCCCCTCTCCCTCCCCATAAGATTTCTCACCCTGACCACACTGTGTAGAAACACTGACTCTCCCACCGACCTCAGAAATTCAGCCCAAAAGCTGTATATGCATTTATTCACCATCATCTCTGGCCTGAGACTAGACATTGTAGGTCCTCTGGAGAGACATATTCTAGAAGTCAAACTTGGACTAATTCCACATTCTTACACAACATTTAAATTCATCCCTATTTTAGGAGTGTAACCTCAGACAAGTGACCTAATTTCTGAAATGAAACCTATAACATTAATATTTTAATCATATGGTTATTTTTATAGTTAAAGATTGTGTATAAAGTAGTTAGCATAGTAACCAGCACATAGCAAATACTGAATAATGTAGTCTTAGGTAATGATGAACATGATCATGCCATGAACCTATCTGTTCTCAGAAAGATTTTGCCAGACTTCAAAAAATATTAACCCTTGCTCCTAGTCCTCTCAGGAGTATATTTAAATAGTTTCCATATTTCCCACACAAAAGGTATGCTTATTCTTTCCCTAGAAAACATTGGGGGATTTATGAACTAACATCAAGAAAGTTTACTTGTTCTGAAAAAAGGCAGAAGTCATCACCAATGGCCTCAGGTTGGCTGTGAATCCATTCAAATTGGATCATAGAGTCTAGGGGCAAATGGGAAATATTACCATGCTCCAACTAGTCTTGAGGAAAATGGAAAGTTAATTCCTGTGTATCCCACCCCAATTTTCTAATAACTTTAAAATTTAACTATTATATTCATTGATTTGATATACAGAGAAGCTACTTATAATTTCTACTTTAGTTTTGGTGTCAATTGCATAAAGACAGATATGCATTTTTGTTTATAGTATCACTCAGCAAGTGATTTGACAGTGCTGTGGGAGGTAGGTGAGGGGGTAGCATTATATTTCAACAAGCATTTAGAAATCTTTGGAACTTAAGATTGTACAAATAGAATTAACCAAAAATGGAGTAGCTGTGGCTATTTTTGATGGATATTCCCATAGTGATATATTGTTCTTTTGCATTTTAGTTTATTTAGCTTGACAGAGGATATTAAAAAGCTGCCCTTGATTAAGCACCTTAATATCTTACCTTTGTATGGTATCTTTCACCCCTAAGGCATAATAAACTATATTTATACAGTTTTGTAAACTTGAGACAGAATTGGCCTTTTCTTTACCAGGAAGGGTAGAAATCCATCTGTGGCAGACATCTCTGCCCAGTGAAGTAGTTAAGGGATTTCAGGTCAAGATTTCTAAGGAAGAATCATTGGTACAGAATGTCCTAAAATCCTAACAATTGGGGAAATTCTGACTTGTCTAATGAGTTTTTGGAAGGCATTTCACTGACAACATTAATTAATATACTGTTTATACGGTTTATGTTGAGCTGTTTCTTGTTCTTGAGAGCATGTGAGGGGGGTTACATGAAGTTTGACATTTCCAGTCCAAAACCACTGACTCATTCCCCTCAGCTTAATTTTTTAAAAAGATAATAAATACTTCATCAATTATATACTTAAACTTTTCAAAAAGATTTAGTTTGGGACTCATTTTCCTTTGGTTAGAATGGTGAACAATATAACATATATATAATAACATATATATATATCATTAGATGGAATAACTAATAAATATTCAATGATATTTTAATTTATATTTGTTATCTATAGTGGAGATGATCTTCAATGATACATGTCATGATTGTAGTCACTAAAGTTAAGTAAAATAGAAATTATTATTGGGTTTCATACTAGGGAGTAATACTTTTAATAGTTCCAAGTGCTTATTCATGGCAACTCAAAATAATGAAATACAACTTATTAGCTATAAGAATAGAAGTAAAGTTGTGAGCCAATAACAATAAATTTCTCCTCCTCCTCCTCTTTCTTCTTCCTCTTCTTCTTTTCTCTCTCTCCCTCACACATACACACATATAATTGAAAAATCCAAATCTGGGATTTAAGAAACCAACAGGTTGGTCTCTATTTTTGTCACTGATGAACTTTCTGTTAGTCTCTTTCTAACTCCAATTTCTTAGTTTATATTTCTTCCTATAAACTTCAGTGATGGAGACAGTCCACATATTATGATAATGGCATATTTGAAGAATTTGTTTGACTCTCAAAATGCCAAATATCATTAAGTTAAAAATCACCAAATTCTTCTAGGTCCTAAGATACCTTTGAGTCGTGTAAACATAGCTTTTGTGGTGGGTTTTAATGCATGAGAGCAGCACGGGTATATTTCTTAGATTTAAAAGAATCTCAATGTCCCATTGATAACTTTAAAGTTCTTTTTACTCAGGTTATATCTATAATATGTTAAGTTGAATTGAAAAAGACAGCAAATTCAAAGTATTATAAGCACCATAAAACACCTTATTAATATTTATATTTTGAAAAAACAAGACTAAAACCTACCTTGAAATATATGTAGGCTATTGCTATACCCTCTCTTAGTCAATGCTTCAAACTCTTATGTATCCAAATGTATGCAAATAGCTATTGGATTTGAGATACACCATGTTTCTTTAGTTTGTAAGAAAGATGATTTACCCCATTTTATTATTTTATTTTTCAGCAACCAGCAGCATGACTAAGCTCTGAAGTTTGTTCAGATTTTAAATCAAGGGACTAGAATAGTATTTTAAAAGAAGTAAAGAAGCTAAGTATCATGGTATATAGAGAAAAATCCATGTGCTGCTTCATTGTATTGTGACAGGTATAATTTCAGGTGACATGTATGTTTACTTTGTTGTTACTGAAAGTACAACAATCTCATGCCTTGTTCACGCTGCTTAGAAACAATCAACTCCACTTTCTTTGTAGCCTATTATATTTCTCAGAAAATTGCTTGCGTAAGGAACTCTCCCACATTAAATTGTGGTGCTTGGGAAGTGGATTATGCCTGTGCACATGGAAACAGATGATCCTGCGGGCTGGGTTTCATGGGAAAATAAAAACTGAAAATAAAATGCATTTTAGCAAAGTCAACTGGGTTAAAGTGATTTTTCCATCAACTGTCTTTTCCTGGGCGCCCTGGACTGCAAATAATTGATCTTGTCAAGATATTTTTTTCTAATATGCATTTGATAGGAAATGCCTAATTAAGGTTCAAGTATTCAGCCAACTGCATAAGTTACTGAGCCCAAGATCAGAGTTTCATATTGTAGGTTATGCAGAAAAGAAAGGGAATAGAAAATAGAGACCAGGTTTCTACTGTTCTATCTTATTTATTTAATTCTGCTTTATTATAAACCTAGCTGATTTATGTAGGTCATTATTTTTCCCCCACTCAGGGCCTATACTATGATTATTTATACATCCACTCAAATATTATACATTGTGCCTTAAAGTTGGCAAATCAATATCTGGAACAATCTGGAACACCTAGAAGACAGCCTGATTTGACAAAGATGTTTTGTGAAATGAATGACAAAGTATATATTTGCCCTTGAATTTTTGGATTTCTAAAAATGGAACAAGCTGACATGGCACCTAATCAGTCAAATTAATACATTTGTAAAAAACTTTCCTAATATCTCAAAAGAGAGTCCAAAACTCAATGGCTGGAAGCCACGATCCTATATAATTTGTCATTGTTTATATCCCTGGTCTCAACTTCATGACTTCCTCCTATATACCACACGATTCTAGCCATGTTGAATTGTGCTTAGATGATCATGCATCCTGCTTTGCCCAGTTTGTATATAGCCTATACCTGTTGTCTTTGCATAATTATTAATAAAACTGCTTTTTATTTTTAAGTGTATTGGTTTGGATAAAGCATATGTTCATCCTGATCCATATACTTGCTTAATGGGTGTGTGATACCTTGTGTTTTGTAGATTTTGGAAAACTATTGTTACAACTTCTAATTGTACACATGTGCCAAATATTTGGCACATTTTCAACTTTTAGGTCTTCCCACATGCAGCTTAGTAGTTGAATTGGCTGATGGTTTCTGAGAATTTTGAGTTTCCAAAGAGCTGTATAAAACTAGAATTATGGAAGCTCGGTAGGTTTAGGTATTTGAGCAGAGTCTCATATTTTTCAGTAGGAAATTCCAGCACTATACCCTTCTTTAAATAATATTGTGGACACTCTGGATCTGACTTAATTATCCACTAGGACTATAGTTGACCCCTTCTCAACTTTTCCATAAGGATCCCAAAACATGGAAGTACACGTGTGATATATGTTTTCAATAGTTCAGGAATTTCTTCCTTATTTTTTAATGTTTTTCCCACATTTTTATTGGTGCATTATAGTTGTAGATAATGTGATTTAGTGTTACATAACTGTACATGGTCACGATATAACAATATAATTTGGCCAATATCACTCCCCAGCATTTCCCCTTCTCTCCCTACCTCTCACCCCTTTGTTCCTTCCCTCTGCTGATTTCCCTTTGATTTTTATGAGCTTCTTCTACCTTTATTTTCTTCCCCCCACCTAGCTTCCTCATATGAGAAAACATATGACCCTTGACCCTTGAGTTTGACTTATTTTGCTTAACATAAAGTTCTCTCGTTCCATCCACTTTCCTGCAAATGACATCATTTCATTTTTCTTTACAACTGAATAAAACTCCATTGTGTATATATGCCACATTTTCTGTATACATTTATCCACTGATGGACACCTAGAATATTTCCACCATTTGACTCTAGTGAATTTTGCAGCTATACACATGGATGTGCATGTAGCACTGTGGTATATTGACTTTAATTCTGAGGATAAATACTGAGGAGTGGTATAGCTGGATCATATGGTGGTTCCATGCCTCACCTTTGGAGAAATCTTCCATACTGATTTCCATAGTGGTTCTACTAATTTACAGTCACACCAACAGTGTAAAAATATTCTATTTTTCATGTACTCTCCAGCACTTACTATTATTTGTGTTCCTGATGACTGCCTTTCTGACTGGTATGAGATAAAATATCAGTGTGGTTTTGATTTGCATTTCCCTAATTGCTAATGATGTTAGACATTTTTTCATATATTTTTTGGGCATTTGTAGCTCTTCTTTTGAGAAGTATCTGTTTAATTCATTTGCCTTTTTAATAATTAGATTATTTTATTTTTGGTGTATAGTTTCTTGAGTTCTTTATATATTCTGAATAATAATCTGTCAGAAGAGTAGCTAGCAAAGACTTCTCTCCCATTTTATAGGTTCTCTCTTCACTTTCTAATTGTTTCCTTTGCTGTGCAGAAACATTTTTAATTTGAAGCCTTCCCATTATCAACTCTTGGCATCATTTCCTGAGCTTTAGAAGTTCTATTGGGAAAGTCGTTGCCTGTGCCTATAAGCTGGAATATTGACCAGTTGCATAGTTTCTGTTCTAAAGAATTTCTTCTTTGATGGTAGTTCTATTTCTAGAGTAATTTTGGTCTCTTCAGAAGGAGCTAAGAACTTCAAAACAGAAAATATCAAAGTACCAGAGTACACATGGGTACTTTTGATAAAGATTATGCTGGTTTCTTTCCGTGTCCTTGGATAAAATTCTGAAACTCGATAGCAATATATTTGGAACACCTGCCTGGTTGAGTTTTTTTGGTTTGGTTGTTAGCTCTCCAGTATGTTAGTAAATGTTTATTTTCTCCTTTGGCTCATGTCATGCAGCTTCTGTCACAGTTAATATAAAGCACAGGCATTGGCTCCAAGAACACTGCCGCTCTGAAAGCCTGCAGTTCAAACGCCATTCCAATTCTTCCTGCTCCCTGCCTATTTTCAGTCATGAGGGTGTAGGAGCAGGACCAAGCCCACAGTTCTTAAGACACTGGCAAAGTTTTATTCTGGAAAGAACTTTGGGTAGTTTCATAGGCACCGGGGTCACTCGTGGTTTCTGGAGTTGCCTGTTTTGGGACTTATAAAAGGAATATGAACAAATGGTGAAAAAATATTGGTTGTATTAATTGTATTCATGGTTAAATGAAAGTGATCTTAAATGCAGAAGATAACTTAGAAAAAATTATAAGAATTATTCTGAATCATGCCTGGGGCATGTATGAATGTGTGTGTGTGTGTGTGTGTGTGTGTGTGTGTGTGTGTGATCATAGACTGTCACCTGAAAAGTATTTCTTAATGTTCTTTCTTTATCTTTCTTTCTTCCTGGCTTGTTTTCTTTCTTTCTTTTCTTTTCTTTTCTTTTCTATTTCTTTCAGGAAACACATAGGACTTAGGTGTGAGCTGAGGGAGGGGACCTTACCCAGTAATAGGGAATGACATCAGTCTTTCTTGTACTCTTTGGCCCTGTTCAAGTAAAATGCCAAATTAACCATTTATAAACATAAATGGATTGGTACTGGGCATCCCTGCCTTTGATAGGACTGACAGAACTCAGCTCCTGAGGAGCAACTTGGGCTGTATGATCTCTTGATGTCCATACATGCAGAGTCATCTGTTTGTCTCTATGAAAATGTTTTCTTTCCAAAAGACATATAATCCTTTATTGCAGATGGCCTGATCTTGCTTGAGAGTCCTAGCAATCTACACTTTCAATGAATTTTCTAAGCCTAAGAAGAATAATTGGTTGACATATGGAAAATGATTAAAAATATGAACTTTTCCTTCAAACCCCTGATGTCTCTATACCCCAAGGTTATATGCATTTCTGCTTACTGTACTTCAAGAAAAAAAAATAACAGGAAAGGAAGATTAATAAAGAGGGACTATAATAACCTGAGATAGAAGAATGCTAAATGGAAATTAAATGTTGGATATATGAAGGTTAAAAGAAACATTATGATGTCCACAACTATCAGACTCCCATTAAACAGATTAACTGGCTAGGAAAACAGAGAACCTCTATTTATATGTGATTAAAATAGGGGATTTATTAGATTTCCTTACATAACCCGAAGCTGGAGAGCCTCACAATAGCAGTCTACATGGCTGGAAAGCTGTAGGAACCTGCAGCTGCCTAGTTTAGGAAACAGGAGCTTCAGAAGAAGGAGGACCAATGATTCAGCCCCAAACTGGACCAAAGGCCTGAGAAATTCCTGGAGAGTCCACGTTCAGAGTCTGCTTTGAAAGAGTGAAAGAGCTGGAGCCCAAGGTCCTCAGCCAATCCCAACAGCAGTTGAAACGCGTGCTCAAGATGGACGGAGCTTATGCGGGTGGCAGCTTCCTCATTTTTCCAGCTTTTGAGTCCACTGGGGCCTCCAACTGGTTGGACTGTGCTGTCCACACTTAGGCTGGGTCCCCACTTCAGTTTGCTGTCCCACATACCCATCATTCCTAGAAACACCACGAAATCCCATAAATTGTTAGTGTTAATTCAATCAAACTGAAAATTAAGGTTAAGCATTACGCTGGGTCTTGTTGAAATGTTTCTTTAAGATGCAAAGATTATCGTCAAAAGTGTGGGCAGAGTTGGGGAATAAATGAATGATGTTGAGTTACCTGGAATCCAGTAATGACAGGAAGCCCTTACCTCTACTAAACCTAAAGGGCCAAACACAGCAAGTGATGCTACCAGAATCCAGAAAGGGCTGGACTTACAGAGAGAGCCTCCAACAGGAGCTGGAGAAACCAAGGAGACATCCTGCCATAACCATGGTGCTAAATTAGGGCTGGAGGGAGAAGTAACCTGAGCTATCTTTTTTGCATTTTTAGGTTTCTGATGTTTCTTTTTAATTGAATATAGTTAAAAAACAAAAAAAAAAAACAAACAAACAAAAAACAAACAAACAAACAAACAAAAAAAGAAACAGAGTGCAAGGGATTTCAGATAATGAATCCTTGGGGATCAGCCCTTCTGGGGTTCAGAATAGAACTTAGAAAATGGAAAAATTGTTCTGGGAGTGAGGGACAGGGAACTGAATGAGTGGAGAATTCTCAGTACAAATATGTAGAATGATGTTATGACTTTGGTATTATTTTCCATTTTGCAGAGACACAACCTGAGTATAACATTGTTTAAATAATTTGCCCAAGGTCATACAGCTAGTTGAAATCAGACCACTACTTTGAATTTATGTTTCTTACTCAGTAGCCAATACTAATTACTATATTATATTGCCATTCCAATAATTAAATTTTTTTCAGCTGATTGCAACTGTCAAACATAAAATTAAAGGAAAATATACATAATAAAATCAGAATTTATTAATGACAAACTAAATTGAAAGCAAAATGTGAGAGGAGCCCAAACTAATATTATATAGAGACAGTAGAGGGCAAGTCAGTAAATACTTTTTTCTATTCTTTGCTTTGATTGCAGTATGTTTTAGTTCTTCCACTCCTAGAAAAAGCTCAGAATTCCTGTCACATCCATACCAAATTAGGTCTTGCATGCTCAGGGCTGTAGGCACGAATGTTTCTGCAAATTGCATGCAGAGAGCATTGCAGCGGTCCAAAGGCTCACAAGTCAGCTTGCATTTATAGCATAGCTTGGCCCCCAGCCTACACTGTCAGCTTGGGATGTGTGAGTGTGAGGGAAAAGTTGAAAGTGCTCTTATTTCATAGTTTCAACATTAAACAGAAGCCACAAGAAAAATTGTTCAGTATCTTATCGTACATATCATTTCTGTATTCCATTTTAAACCAACAGTATCGTGTTTAGGGCTACAATGAAATATAGCAGATGGAACATTTTCATTTCAAGGTGAGAAACTTGTAGTATGTGATTTAAACAATTACATGTGTTTGTCTCTCTACATAAATATTTTCAATAAAGGGTAGAATTTGTCAACTCTACCACCCAGTAAAATTAAATTTGAATCATTTTAGCTCTTAGTACAATATGATGTCGTGACAAACTATACTACACAGTGAGTTGTTTTGTTTGGATTGTTTTTTCAATCTTCAGTCTCAAATCGCACAGTATTCAGAGGATGGAGGAGAGCCAGTGGTCATCATTAAACAAGACATTTCATTAAAGTGTAAAAAGGTGAAAGACAGGAAGGGGGAGCATCCAAATGGGTATATTTTTTTCTGTAATTTGTCATATAATATCAGAAATTATAAAAGAAAATAGGAAATGCATTTTCAAATGAAGGGGAACAAAGTAGAAAAAAACAAGTCACTGATGCTATAAAGGAAGGAAATATCATAACTATTGGGAAAAATGTTTTGTAAAAGATAAAGAATAAGAAAAGTGACATGAAAGATGAACAGAGAGAAGTCGATCGTCAGATATGTGTTCCAGTCAGAGGAACTGACTGAGCCATGACCCAGGGGGATGGTGGGTTAGGGAGTTTACCTATGTGATCGGCTAGGAATATTTATCAGAAGAGAACCAGTGAGTTTTGGTTAAATATAGTCAAAGCATGGTGGGAGAACATGGAGGCTTCTAAACCAAACCAAGAAAATGGAAAATACTGAACTTTTTGTGTATTTGGGGTATGACTAGAGGGGTGAAGTCCATGTCATTTCTTCCTCCATATCCCATTTCCTGGAAATTAATTTAGTCCTGAAAGAAACATGGAATTCTCCAAATGAATTTTGGAAAAATTCATGAAAAAGTGGCATTTAACCTCCCTATCCCTACTATTTCCACTACTCTATAGCAATCTACACGAAAATGTAACAGCAGCACGTGTCTCAGTGTTGCTTTATGTGTCTGTTTTAAAACATATTGCAAACGCTTTCTTACTTCAGCCCCTTTCTCTGTCACTCTGCACATTTGAAGATGGGTTTCTGGGATCCATCAATTTTGTATCAATATAAACATATTTAATTTTTTCATTGTTGGATAGTGGTCCCTCATGTGGATTTACACAGCATACTTATACAAATATGTTTATGTTTTAGCAATAATGCACATTCGAGAATATGCTGGTGCCCACACCACTGTCTCTGCCTGTCATGGGAGACACCAACGAAGGGCGCTTGGCATCCTGTGGAAGTTTCTACTTATCTGGGGCAAATGCTGCTGTGATCATTTAGACCATGGAAATCTTCAGCTGGAAGGCAAAAAGGAATTACAAAAGACTGGAAAGAAAGTGTGGGCCCTGAAGAGGCAGGTACAGGGGCTTCACACTCCTTTTCAGACTTTTCCTCCAGGAACCATGTCAGGTGTTCACTCGGAGACCAGGGGGCGGATACTGAGCAATCTCCTCAGTGGTGCTGGCAGAGGAGAACAGCAGCAGGCCAGTGGCTGCTGATCCACCCAGACTCAGCCTCTCTGTTTCCCTATTAATGATAAAAGACCACCTGAAGGAGAAGGGTAACAAAAACTGTGACTAGGATGGGAACGGAAATAGGGAAATAGAAAGTTCTGCACCTTGAGGAAGGACAAGAAGACAGGATAGCTGCATAGCCAAGAAGGGCAGCAACACAGAAGGACACACCCCTAAGACCCAGGTACCCCGCACCTGCCCACAATTGAGATTTGATCAACAGGTCAGGAAACATTCCCTCCTCCCAGCCCTCTCCACACACCCAGCTACCATCGCCACACTAACCAGCAGAGGGTGTAAACAGTAGTGTGAGCCTCTAGGAGAGCTGAAGGAGACGATTCTCTCTGGGCAGCATGTCTCATTCAAAGACAAGTGGGGAGACCCACAGCCAAGACCAAAGCAAACACTGAGGGGAAAATACTTTGCACCCTAAGCACAAGTATCACGTGAGAAATTTGAAGTCTGTGTGAAACAAGGTGAATCACAGACTAATTTAATAGGAGCCCCCACACCGAAGTCCTGGCAGAAGGAAAGGAAGGTTTAGCTTCAATATTAAAAATTATTTACTTTCGAATCTACTGTTCTACTCAACATATTTGGGTTTCAACAACAACAACAACAAAAAACTAGGACACATAAAAAAATGAAGACAAACAACTAGAAGAGACATAGCCCTCATCATCCAAACAAGATGTACATGCATAATGACATACACATCAGAAATATCAGACCCGAATTCACAATAACCATGATTGATTGTTTAAGAACTCTAATGAAAAAGGTAGGACAAGGTGCTTAAGCAGAGCAGATGGAAATGTTAAGAAAGAATCAAATCAAAATACTAGATTCCAAAAAGAAAGTACAAAGTTGAAGCAATAGAAACTACCCTTACTGAAGTGTCTGTATGGGGTGGGGTGGAGTGGGGAAGAATAAAAACCCAAGCATCCAAGAGCTGTGACAATATCGGATTTTTTTTTTTTTGTAGTATTAATGGGGTTTGAACCCAGGGTACTCTACCACTGAGCTGCATTTCCAGCCCTTTATATGTTTGATTCTGAGACGGTCTCACTTCATTGCCCAGGCTGGCTGCAAACTTGTAATCTTTCTGTCTCTGCTTCCCTAGTAGCTGGGATCGCAGTTATGCACCACTGTAGTTATGCACCACTGGCTATTACCAGTGTTAATTGATATGTTGGAATGTGTGGGACTGAAATTCCAGAAGCAAAAATGAAGAATTTAAAGAAGAAACATTTGAAAAAATAATTTCTGAGAATTTCCCCAAATTAATGAAAGACATGAAACCACAGATAAAAGAAGTTGGGAAACACCAGCTGGGAAAAAAGCAAACAAGCCACAGTGAGGCACATTGATTTCAAAGCTGAAAATGAGGAGCAAAGAGCAAACCTTGAAAATAGCCAGATTAAAAAAAAAAACAAAACAAAACAAAAAAAAAAAAACAAAAAAACACAGAAGAGCAAGAGTAGGAATTTACACCCCAGACTGCTCATCTGAAACCATGCAAACAAAACAACAATTGAGTGGCACTTTAAAAAGCTAAAAGAAAAATCTTCGACACATGGGTATTTACTGAATGTATTCATCAGTAGTAAAAGAGAATAAAGCTTTTCTCAGAAAAAAAAATGAGTTTTTTGCACAGATGGATATATAACATTTAAAAATGGTGATACACATCTGGAAATGAGGAGCATCAAAAGCAGAAAAATAAAAGTGAAACAAATTCCTTTAAAATTGTTCTAAGATCCTACAGATTGGGGGAAATCTTCACCACCAGTGCCTCAGATAAGGCATTGATTTCCAGGATATACAAAGAACTTAAAAAATTAACACCAGAAAATCAAATAACCCAATCAATAAATGGGCAAAAAAAAACTAACTAGGCACTTCACAAAAGAAGAAATACAAATGGTCAAAAAATATATAAAAAATGTTCAAAATTTGTAGCAATTAGAGAAATGCAAATTAAAACTATACTGAGATTCCATCTTGCCCCAGTCAGAATGGCAGTTATAAAGAATATAAGTAGCAATAAATGTTGGAGAGGATGTGGGGAGAAAGGTACACTCATATATTGCTGCTGGGATTGCAAATTGGTGCAACCATTATGGAAAGCATTATGAAGATTCCGTAGAAAATTTGGAATGGAACGACCATTTGACCCAGTTATCCACTCCTTGGTTTATATCAAAAGGACTTAGAATCAGCATATTACAGTGATGCAGCCACATCCATGTTTATAGCACAATAGCCAAGCTATGGAAACAACCTAGGTGTCCTTCAATGGATGAATGGATAAGGAAAAGATAGTATATATACACAATGGTATATTAGTCAGCCATAAAAAAAGAATGAAATTATGGCATTTGCAGGTAAATGGATTGAACAAAGAATATGCTAAGTGAAATAAGCCAATCCAAAAGAACTAAGGCTGAGTGTTTTCTCTGATTTGTGGATGTTAACCCAAAACAAGGGAGTTTAGGGAGGGGAATAACAGAAATAAGATGGGACTAGACAAAGAGTAGCAAAAGGAAGAGAGTGGGGTGGGGAATAGGAAATATAGTAGAATTAATTGGTCAAAACTTTTCCAGCTTATATTTGTATACATACTAGGGTAACTCCACATCATGTATGACCACAAGAGTTGGAACCTAATAGAATAAGTTATACTTTATATATGTATTTTGCCAGAATACATTCTACTGTTATGTATAACTAAAAATAAAAATGAATTTAAAATTTAAAAAATCGCTCTAAAAGGTAAATGAAATGTTGATGATAAAATAGTAATGATGCATTTTATTTTCATACTATACAGAAAATGAGACATATGAGAACAACAGTTCAAGAGATGGGAAGGAGGAATTTGGAGCATAATACTATGATGTTATCACATTACACAGGAGGCATTATAATGTTTTTTGAAGGTTGACTCAAAGTATTTAAAGATTTTTATTATAAAATCGAATTTGATCACTAAAATAAAATTGCTAAATAATAGAAGGCATAAGAAATAAATCATTTGAGAAAAACTTAAAATGCTCAATAAAAACGAGAAAAAGGAAATTAAAAAATAAGAGGAATAATTAGAAAGCAGCTGGAGAGACAGTGCATTTTGATACAACCAAGTTGGAAATCACTTTTAATATGCATGGTCTAAAGTGTAAGTTAATAAACAAAATTCGTTAGGTGACACTACAAAGCAGTCATGTGTATGTGTTGTCTAAGAAACACCCTTTAATGTAAACAAGCATTTATTTTAAAAATAAAGGAACTGAGAAAGATATACCATACAAACTCCTACAGAAAGAAAACCAAAGTAGCTATGTTAATGAGTCAAAGTAAACTTCAAAATATGGAAGACTGTCAGGTTATGATAAAGAGGGTCATTCCACAATGCTGAATTAGTCAGTCCTTCAAGAAGACTTAACAATTCTTAGTGTGCCTTCATTAACAGGGCTTCAAAATACTTGAAGCATAATTTGATAGATCTGGAAGTAGAAATAGACAAATTCATCATTACAGTTTTAGACTCTAACCTCCTTAGTAATTGACAGAACAAGTCAACAAAAAATTAATAAACAAGGATGCCCTAAAGACACTACCAACCCATTTAACCCAACTGGCACTCACCACACAATCGAATGGTCAGCAGCAGAGTATTCTTTACAGGTGCGTGCCTGCGAACTATCCACAAAGATATACCATATTATAAAACTAATATCAACCCTTCTTTGTTCAGCCAAGATCATGTCTAAGAATTTTATGGGCATACTTGGTAGACAATTTCAACCAGATGAAAGGCTTGTAAAAATTTAAAAACAAAAAGAAAATCATGAAGTCAGTCTCTTATAGAAAAGGGAGATGATCCAGAGGGCAGAATCTAGAACCCAGAGCACAATGCCAAGAGTTATAGTAGAGGATTGTTCCCAGGCTCCTCATCAAGGTACTGGTGATGTATACGTCATGATTTCAAACTTGCACGTTCAGTACCTGTCATGTGAATTTGTCCACTGTCTTTTCAAAAGGGATCTTCCTGGAAATTATTCTTTATCTGTTTCAACACTGTGTGTTGTGATGGTAAGTAATCCTCTCTTTAGTTTATGGTCTTTGAATTGGGAGGAATTGTTCTTAAACTTCAAGCAAGGATCTTACATGTGCCTGGACATGATGTTTATGATGAGATCTTAGAATCTGAACTAATTTCATAGCAGTATGAGATTTTTGAGAGGCTACAGAAAAAGTAAAGCAATAGTCTTTACAGCATAGTATGCTCAGCAGAAAGACATGCATCACCAGGACCAAAGAGGGTACTTTGATAGTTTGTCCCAAAAATGGCCACCAAAGTGTTTTTATTTTCCATACACACATTTCACTCCTCATTAAGAAGTAGAATTCATTCTTACTGTTTTTTGGACTTGGGTGCTCTTAATGACTTTCTTAACAAGGAGTTTATGGTAGAAACATCATTAGATTTATAAAATAAGGATAGTAGGAAGACATTTTCTTTCTTTGGACATGTAGAACATATTTGTCATGGTCCACTCCTTGTAGGGAAAAGTAGAAGCCTCCATATAAGTTGTCAAAGTAGCCAAGCACTGACATCTGTGTTAAAGTGCCTGTTAACCATGTAGACAGGTCACATTTAGAAAGTCACCCATCCCCAAGCTATTTTAGCCATCCTAACTCAGTACCAGATGTGTGAATAAAGAAGTTATTCCTCACATCCAGTCCCATCAAGCCTTCAGATGACTTCAATTCCAACTACCATTAGCAAAATTCCAGGTAGTAGCAACCTAACGGAACCTGGCCAGACCAAACAATTCTAAGAAATAATTGTCACTTTAAATCATTAATATGGGATCAATTTATTCACAGTAGTAGAAAACCAGAATAGCAGTACTAGTAAAGGAATTGAAAATAGGCTAATGGAATATAAGACAGATATAAAAACATATCCCCACATATTTTGTCTTTTAATTTTTGACAAAGATAATCTGAATTGCCATGGAGGAATATTTTTCCAATATATGCTGCTTGATAAATTGCATGTTACTATGAAAAAAATTAATCTATATATCTACCTTAGATCCTACATGGAGATAAATATTTTGTGAAATGCTAATTTAAATGTGAAAGGTAGAATACACACACACACACACACACACACACACACATATATAATATATACTATATATGTTAATAAAAATAAAATATAGGCTATCTTTTCTCCATTGCATATTTTTGGCACCTTTTTCTAGTATGAGAAAATTGTATTTATTTGGGTTTGTGTCCGTGTCCTCTATTCTGTACCATTGATCTACCTGTCTATTTTGGTGCCAATACCATGCTGTTTTTGTTACTATTGCTTTGTAGTATAGTTGAAGTTCTGGTATTTCGATACCCCCTGTTTCACTCTTCCTGCTAAGGATTACTTTAGCTATTCTGGGTTTCTTATTCTTCCAGATGAATTTCATGATTGCTTGCTCTATTTCTGTAAGGTACATCATTGGGATTTTAATTGGTGCTGGGAAAACTGGAAATCCATATGCAACAGAATGAAACAAAACCCCTATCTCTCACTCTGCACAAAAATCAAATCACAATGGATCAAGGACCTTGAAATCAGACCAGAGGCCCTGCATCTTACAGAAGAAAAAGTAGATCCAAATCTTCAACTTGTTGGCTTAGGATCAGACTTCCTTAACAGGACTCCCATAACTCAAGAAATAAAAGCAAGAATCAATAACTGGGACAGATTCAAACTAAATAGCTTTCTCTCAGCAAAGGAAACTATCAGTAATGTGAAGAGAGAGCCTACAGAGTGGGAGAATATCTTTGCCACTCATACTTCAGATAGAGCACTAATTTCCAGAATCTATAAAGAACTCAAAAAACTCTACACGAAGAATACAAATAACCCAATCAACAAATGGGTTAAGGATATGAACAGACACTTCACAGAAGAAGATCTACAAGCAATCAACAAACATATGAGAAAATGTTCACCATCTTTAGTAATAAGAGAAATGCAAATCAAAACTACACTAAGATTCCATCTTACCCCTATTAGAATGGCAATTATCAAGAATACAAGCAACAATAGGTGTTGGAGAGGATGTGGGGGAAAAGGTACATTCATACATTGCTGGTGGGGCTGCAAATTAGTGCAGCCAATCTGGAAAGCAGTGTGGAGATTCTTTAGAAAACTTGGAATGGAACCACCATTTGACCCAGCTATCCCCACTCCTCGGCCTATACCCAAAGGACTTAAAATCAGCATACTACAGAGATACAGCCACATCAATGTTCACAGCTGCTCAATTCACAAAAGCCAGACTGTGGAACCAACCTAGATGCCCTTCAGTTGATGAATGGATAAAGAAACTGTGGTATATATATACAATGGAATATTACTCAGCCATAAAGAATGATAAAATTATGGCATTTGCAGGCAAATGGATGAAATTGGAGAATATCATGCTAAGTGAGATAAGCCAATCTCAAAAAGCCAAAGGACGAATGATCTCGCTGATAACCAGATGATGACACATAATGGGGGGTGGGAGGGGGGCATGAATGGAGGAAGGAGGGACTGTATAGAGGAAAAAGAGGGGTGGGAGGGGTGGGGGGAGGAAAAAATAACAATGAATCAAACACCATTACCCTACATTAATAAAAATAAAATATAAAATAAAAATGAAAAACATTGTATAGCTTTCAGAAAGAAACAAGGAATACTTTTATGACCTTAGAGTAGGACACTTTTCTCAAAGAGAGCATAGGTTCTAATCCTAAAATAACAAAAAGATTTTGATAAATTGGATTACATTAAAATTAAATTTTCTGTGTAAAGTGTGAAAAGGAAAATCTGACAAGGGAAGAAGATATTTATAATACGTATGTCCAACTAATGACACAGGTACGTTCGAGTAAGAACTCCTACAAATAGGTAAGGAAAGAGCAGAGAAATAATAGAAAGAAATCTAAATAGGAACTTCACAAAAGAGAACATCTAAATGCCAATAAACATAGCCTACACAAAGAACATTTAAAGTAAAACCACTAGTTTATGCATCCACACCCCTGGATAGTAAAAGAGAAATGACTAACGGTAACAGAATTGACAGAGGTGTGGAATGATGAGACTCACATCATCTGTAGATCATACAACCTCTCTGATAACGGGAAGTGCCGACATGGCTGAACACACGCGTGTCCTCTGTCCCACGGTTCTGTTCCCGTGTGCTCTCTGCAGCAGTCTGTAGCACTGTTCCTGGCAAAGTGTGAACGGGACTGTAGAAGCAACAGTTGTCATTATAAAATGGGTACCATCTAAATTCCCATCAGCTGGAGAACTGATGATTAAAGTGGATTGTATTTCCACAGAAGCATATTACCCTGTAGTGAGAATGAAAATCAATAGCTATACTCAATGATTAGGATTGATTACACAAACAAATTGATTAGGAGGTCACATCTATATTCATAAAAGAAAATGATTGCTAATTACCTTTTTGGTACCACCATTCTTTAGTTTATAATAACCTAATAAAATTCTTAATAGACTATTGCATTTATTCCATTCTATGAAAATTATTATTTAATAGGGATTTTTTTTCCTATTAAAAATAAAAAAGCTTGTCTGTCAAATGCCTTGGTACTAGAACATTTTTTGGGAAGTTTGGAGGTGTGTAGTGACCAATGAAGGTAGGGAGGGGGGAATTAAATCCTGTGGGATGTCCATTTAATTTCTTTAATTTACCTCACTTACAGACTACTTGTTAAAATCAGTTATTTCTCCATAAGTAATGATTTTAGGTTAAATGTATTTTAGGTTTAATGTATTGAGATTTTAAATACTATTTTTACATAAGAAATTACATTTACTGGCAGTTATTCCTGTCAAAATAATTTAAATTTCTGGATTTTCTAGATTTCTCTTTCCTTTGATTTTCCTTCTTGATAATACATATAATTCTTATAACTTTCCTCTAGTTTTCATTTTGACTCTTTAAAAATCTTATTGATTCTATTACTTTTTTCTTATATTTACTAGCAGACGTTTTCTAAATTTTTCTTTTAAAGGCCTAGAATTTTGAAATGAGCATTTTCAGGTGTAACATATATACACATACTTGGCTTTAAAAGTACACATTCATGTGGTCATAACGATCTGACCCATTATATTTCCATTGGCAAAACAAGTCTCTTGATGCTGAGATCACTTCTACCCACAGCCTTGGCAGCCACTGCCAAGTGGCTGCCTCCTTGTTAATCAGATTTGTTTTTCTGATGTTTCATGTAAATAGATTTACAGAATAAATAATCTTGTGCATGAGAGTCAATTTTAGTTTAGCAGAGGTTCAGAGGTTGCTCCTGTGTATTAATATTTTATTCTTTTTATTGCTCAGAATGCACCTGATACAATTACCTCAATTTGTTTATCCATTCCTTAGTTAATGGAAATTGTATTATTTACATTTTTAGTTATTATTAATGAAGTTTCTATGATCATTCCTGTGAAAGTCTTTGTACTTCCATTTCCTTTGGGCAAATAACCAGGAGTAGGCTTGCTGAGTCACGCTGCAAATATGTGTTTAAGTTCCTTAAGATACAGGCAAACATTTTCCCAAAATGCTTGAGCCATTTTGCATTCTTATCAGTAACATATTAGAATTGTAGTTGATTCACTGCATTTTCCCCAGGACTTTTTATTGTCAATCTTTTCAATTGAAGCTATTTCACTGGGTTCCTAGTGATAGTTCATTGGAATATTAATTTGCACTTTTCTGAGGACTAATGATTTTGAGCTTTATATTCTTCTTCTTATTTTTTTTTACAATACTGATGTGAATCTTTTGCTTTTTTGTTATTAGATCATCTTATTATTTTGAAGTTATAGGAATTATTTGTATATTCTAGGCATAAGTCTTTTACTAGATACATATTTTTTCAAATGTTTTTCCAAAATATATTATGGATTTTCATTTTATGGTAAACACTAATATTGGAATTTAATTCTAAAGATTCATTCTTTCAGAAGCTTAATAAAGTAAATCTGACTACTGTGAAACAGAAAAGAAATTTGGACTATATTACAGAAATATTGGAATTCAGATATTAAAATAAATAATTCAGATGAATTTTTCTAAGTAATAAAGCTCTAAGCAAAAGTAAAAACCATGGACAAAATATACATCTCATCAGATGATGTAAGTATTACAAGAGAGAAATGTTTGGAAGGAACAGGAAATATGGTAGAAATTTAATATAGTCTATAAAAATTAAAAAAACATAAAGTTTCTAGGATACATGTTAGGTGATTATTTAAAATTGCCAGCTAATAATCATCTAACTCTTAAATTCTTCTATGGAAGAGATATATAACACATTAAATTCTAATCCATTTTATTATTTTTCCACAATGTTAGTAAGATAAGCAAAGAAATATAGCTTCTAAAAATGACATAACCACCATTTCTGAAAAGAGACGCTAATACTCAGCACAAATAGGTCAAAACAAATGCTCTACAGAATAAAATCATAGTGTATACACGAAAGATTTGTTCTGGGAATGCAAGAATAGTTTAACATTAGAAATCTAGTTGTACACCAGTTAAGATTTGGATGTCAGGGGTCCCTCCAAAGCTGTGTTAATGCAGGAAAGTTCTGACGTGAACATTGATTGGATTGTGAGAGCTTTCACCTAATCAGTACATTTTAGTTTGAAGGGACTGATTGGTAACTGTGGGCAGGTGGGTGTGTCTGTAGGAGGTGGGTCACTGGGGGTCTGCCCTGGAAGGGTTGTTTCCTTGGCCTAGGCCCCCTGCTTCCTTGCTGCTGGGAGGAGAGCAAGCTTCCCCCATGGTGTGCTGCCTCACCTTGGCCCCAGAACAATGGATGACTGTGTATGGACTGATGGACTGACACCTCTGATATTTTGAGCCAAAATAAACTTTTACTCCTCTAAGTTGTTCCTGTCAGTTATTTGGGTCACAGCATCACAAAACTGACTAAAATAATACCTGACTATACATTCAAAGATATTGACCAAACACCCAAAATGCAACTGATAACATGTAACAATGGTAGTTGATGAATATTTTATTAAGATACTAGATACAGACATCAGATTTAAAGCTAAAACACTAGAGACATTCCCTGGATAGTTACGAGTAAGACAAGGACATAAATTATGCCAAGCACATTTGCACAAAGTTCAAACTAAATATAGGTCAGAGGAAAGTAATAGTTAATATCTTTTAAAAGTCATATCCATATATTTTTCCACCTGGAAAATTCACGGTCAACATAAGTCAACTGAACTTTATTTACACTAAAAGAGAGTTCAAATAACACAGAAAACTGAAAGCAACTTAACTTTCTTTTGGTATATTTACAAGAGTCAGAAATTACACTTAGGAAAATATTAGTAATACAGACTTAAAGATTTGTAATTATAATTTTAATAAGTTCTTAGAGATATTGACAAAAAAGAGCACTGCCTTCTTTATTAAGGTATTATTTTAGTTGCAATTTTGTAAAACTATCAATTTTCTTCATCCTCATCAACATAACAAATAACATAGTTTATTTAGAATGAGCAGAGAAATTGGTATGTAAGTGTTTGTTCAGTAGCAGTGTTTGCAAAAACTATTTCTAGGCTTAAATTTCTTTAATGATGACATGGACTGTAATTTTCATTTTACATGAGCTTTTTTTATATAACCAGTACTTTATATTCATGTTATCAACCTGGTCTCTGAACACAAGTGGTTTCCTAAGTTTTACTTAATAAAGTTACATGTAATAAATGATACCCTGAAAGAAATTAAATGAAATATTGGTTATTATATTATAGACAGACATCCCTCACAGCATGGTCTGACATGCATGAATTTCTGTTACCACGGTTTAATTAAAAATATTAGTTCTTCAACAACCAGTTCAAATTTCAGTTACCACAGTATATTAACACTGAGTAATTGCATAAAGTACAAATTTTGCTGCTAGCTCTTTGGTTCAGAATTAAGCAAATCACTACATGAATGATTAGTGACTGATCAGGTCATGTCTTTCAAAATTTATGGATTATTAGTCTCTACACATCTGTTGGTTCACAGGAAAGTTTACAATTGTGTTGTCTTCTTGACCGCCATCAAGAAACTTTGAGACATTTTAGAAAACATGGATGATAATCAAAAGGAGAGAACTGGTCAACAATGACAAAAGTGTAGACTGGAGATAAAGTGATAATACTAGTTATAAAATTGGAAAGTTGCTGGTATGATAAAGGACATGGACATCCCAGATCAACTGCATCAATTGGCATTACTTCTTACATGAAAGAGACTCTTACAGACTTTTCATGTGTCAGGGGGAAAAAACCTACTGGAAGTTGATCCATACTTGGAGAGGAGAATGACAATCACCCAGGCATAGAAAAACGCCCACCCCGCTGTTGCGTACAAGACAAGCGTTGTTCCAACCACGCTCGATGTGTTCCCATTTAACAAAAAAGTGAAACATGTTCACTTTTAAAAAATCTGAACATTTAAAATTCCAGTGTACTTACCAAACATTGGTTTTGCTATTTTTTCATTTTTCTACACATTTATAATAAAAATATGGAAGGTTTTAAGATTTTTGACAAGGAACTTTAAAGATAACTATTGTAAATTTCCCTACAGATTATTGGCTATTTCCCCAGTTCAACTTGAACATTTCATGGTCCTGTATTATCATATATATATATATGCATATAATAATATATATTATATTTTGTACAAAAATATTAATGTCCCCTTAGGGCTTGAAGGTGTTTTGTTAGATAAATGAAATAAACCAGCAAATAATGATATTTGAATATTTATAAAAATTATTTTTAAATTTTTACTTTTACTTTAATGAAAGCAAAAAATAGAAGACATTTTCAAATTATATGACATGTGTTAACATCCTTCATATGAAATGATCAGTTAGAAATCTCTACGAACATATACTGCAGCTGACTAGAAAATGGTCATGAGTTGACAATTCACCAAATATGAAAAATTCAGGGTCAATTAACTTATAGAAATATGTTGAGCTATCAAAGGGTTGCATATTTTAAAATGCTGAAATAATGCTATGTAGAAGTATTTGTTTTATCTGGATATACATCAAAGTCACTTATGGAAATCACTCTATATAAATTGAGGACACACCCTCTGAGATTCTGATGAGAATGGAAATGGTAAAATTCTATCTGAAAAGCAAGAAATTTGAGAAAACCCTCTTAGAGTAAGAGACATGGACTCATGAGGTTGGTGCATTGAGAGATCTGAGATTTAAATCAGGGGTCTACAACCTAAAAGACTACTATTCTACTTTATCAAGTAGCCTTTGTATCTTTTGGATGAAAAAGGAGACCATGGCCCCTTTGTAATGGTTATTTATACCTATTATGTGGTTATATCACACCCTTTATAGTGGCTCTATTTTATCAACACTATAGATAGCTCTAACTCTGAACTCTCTTGTCCCTTTGATGTACCTAGGGTAAAGAATTGAATATGAGCTTTACTTCTGCACAGCTAATTGATTCACATACCATAGAGCTCTGTATTAAGAAATGTAACTCTTTCCCTAGAGCAAATAAAAAGGCAGAGTGAAAATCAAGAGTCATCTTCCAAAGTACAGAATATAGAGGAAAGAATACAATGGAGATGGAAGGAAGAGTTTTTAATATACTGATGGTTTCTATCCAAAGCTGCTTCCAACTCTGCATCTTACCAATATCAAGATGAGGGACACGGCTTTAGCAGATCTCCACTGGAAATCTGGATGGGATGAGTGGAAAATGATCACACTGTACAAAGTAATTCATATTGGGCAGGTCCTTTTCTGCCGGATCAGGTTTTCATTTCACCTCCCTGATCTCTGCCATTTCATACAATACCAGCAATGTTAGACTTAAGAAGATGAGGAAGGACTTAAAATAGGAGCTGTACGCCCCTTGGGCATGAAGATCGGAAAGTACCAAGTTTACTACTAACGGTTTTCCCTCTTGCAATCCGTTCTACACAACTAGATTTAGAATAAAGGGCACAGGCTTCCTTTTTTCTGCAGTTTTCCAAAACTTTAAAAAATTCTTCTTCTTAGACTGGTCAAGGAATTTTTTCTCTGCTCTTTTCTTTGCTCAGGAAAACTTATGCTTTTCCATTACCAAAAACCTTAGTACTTTTCAAAGTTGATTTCCTGCCCTCTTTTATAAAAATTAAACAGTGTCACTGAGAAATATGTGACAAATGACCCTGGACTTAGAGCTAGTAGTGAATGTTAGAAAACAAACCAGGAAGGAGCAAGAAGGGAGACTTTGTAACTTGTGAGTTGGTTTGGAAGATTTCAAATTAGAGCTTGAAAAGTGCTTTAGCCATGTTGAGTAGCCCAGGAAACACTGACTGAGCTTGGGGAAAGAATAACTTTGAAAAAAAATTTATAAGTCTGTTCTTCCACATTATATGTTTGTCTTAGAGATACAGTGCAGGCAAAATTTTCTTCTCCATTTGTTCTTCCCTTTAATTTTAACTGAACTGATACAGATGGTAGATTTTTCTTTGTATTCTTAATTCTACAGAAAGACCAATCGTTTTTTTCTTTATGTTAAAGGTTCATACCACTATGAAGTGTCTTGCTCAAGTTCAAACTCCAAGTGATCAAGGCTTTTAGAATTAACTACAAAAAGTTAAACTCAAAATGTACACAGTGCAGAAGAACCTGTTGAAATAAACCAGGGTGATGTAATATCAAATAGATTTTGGGAGATGCTACATGTCTATAGGGATTGGCTTTTTGGATAAACAAAATGCAAAAAAAGATAATAATGGAAAAGAAACCTGTAGATTAAATCTAGAGACATACTAACCTTTTGCAATATACAGACCTTATTAGTATTTCAGTTCTGTCACAAAGGGATCTCTCAGGGAAGGATGGAGACTAATTGTGTTATGTTATTAATGGAGTATTCTTCATTTAAGTTATTATAAGAGTATTGTGATTATGTTCAAAATACCTCTGTCCTTGAGAAGTACACAATCAACATTTATGGGAAAAATATGGTATGTCAATGAGTTCTGAGATTTGCAATAAAATATTCCTGGTGATGTGAGTGGAAATGGTATCAATGAAACAAGGCAGGTGGTATGTTGATGGTTTCTGAAATTTGTTGATGGTAAATGGGGATTGACTGGTCTGTTCTCACTACCGGTGTGGAGTTTTGAAGTTTCCTTATACTTAAGAGAATCAGGAAAAGGTCAGCTGTTTGATTTCTCTTTCAATTATTTGGTGTTTTCAGTTTTACTTTTTATTTTCCATTTTCAAAGACTTTAAAATTTTTCAAAAGGTGCTTAATTGTGACTTTGAGCAAATATTACCTCTTTGCCTCAGTTTCTCAGTGTAATATGGAGATAATAATAGGTGTTCCTCAGTGTATTGCTATGATCCTCAAATTTCACAGATATACAAGTTGCTTAGAACAGCAATTATGTTATTATTTTTTTCCTGTTTCCCATATGGGTTTCTTTCATGATTTTATTTATTTTTATTTTTATAGACTACATTTTGATTCATTGTACACAATGAATGACTTTTCATTTCTCTGGATGTACACAATGTAGATTGACACCATTCATATAATCATACGTGTACATAGGGTAATGATGTCTGTCTCAGTCCACTATCTTTCCTTCCCCTGCCCCTCCCCCCACCTCATTTCCCTCTACACAATCCAAAGTTCCTCCATTCTTCTCTTACCCACACTCCGTTATGTATCATCATCCACTTATCAGAGAAAAACATTTGTCCTTTGATTTTTTAGAATTGACTTTTTTCACTTAGCATGATATTCTCCAACTCCATCCATTTACCTGCAAATGCCACAATTATGCTACTATTAATGAACTATTAATAATTATTATGTAAGAATATTGCCTAAAATAGTTACCTAACTTTAATCCTTTACAACTAAGAATAGTATCTTGCCAATATATACCTGTTTCATTTTGTCTTTTTGACTATCAAGTGAAATGAAGTCAGGGTTATTTACCATAGTGAACAGATATCTTAAAGGAGACCGTAAAAAAGCATGTATGATAAAAGTATTGATGGAGATAGCCGTCATAATGGAAAATTTAATGTGTCGATTTGCCTGGTCTTAGGGATGTCTAGGTATCTGCGGAAATATTATTTCTGGGTGTGTCTGTGAGGGTGTTTCCTGAGAGAGTTTAGCATTTGAATCTGCAGAATGAACAGAAAAGATCCACGCTCACCAATGCTGTGAGCATCATCGAATCCACTGAGGGTCTAAGATAGAGAAGAAAGGCGGCTCTCTTTCTGGAGAATCCAGATACCGCTGTTCATCACTGCTCTTGAGGGTAGAAGGGTGATTTGCTTCATGATGTCCCACGTGTACAACTGTTGCTTCTCAGAGCAAACAGCAGGAAGATGAGGGCGGGTGCAAAACCAAGACCCAACAAGGGAGTGGTCCAGATGATTTCTGGAGTGACTTTCAAGCCCTGTGATCCCAAGATGTCATGTTGTCTATCTTCACAACAGTTGTGAAGCTCATGAATAAATAATGTTCAGATTATGATATTTGGATTTGAAATTCCGTGAGATGATAAGGAGAAGGCACCGTTACTCCGTTAGAAGAGTGGGGATAGACATCCAGTGGAAGTTACGTGCTGACTTAGTTGCAAGGGATTTAGTTAGTCTTGGTGTGATGTTATCATTAACAAAAATAAGCGTGTGTGGTCAAATCTGGCAAAAAAAAGAGAACATGACTAAAACAATCATGAAAAAGGGAAAATTATCATTCCAGTAAAATGTCTAGGGGGCCAAAGAGAGATTATCTTCTGTTTATGGTTAACTTGAAAGTAAGTATAAGAAGTGTGTTTTTAAAATTATTGAAGAAATTATTACATGGCTAAATTGAGTAGATTAGTTTTTTAGTTTTATTCTACTCTTTTTGAAACTGTTTTCCCTATAGAATTTCTACACTATAGGAAAATTGATTGTTACCTCTTCACCCAGGAACCTTTTGGGACACATGATGTCATATCACAGATATTTCTCTCGTGTCAAAAACACTCGAGTTTCCTGCATGTCAACTCCTTTGCTTCTGCCTCTTCTTTGCTGATGTCCTCTCTCATTGTTTTCCCCCAAAACAAATTTGAAAGAACTGTCAATTCCTTTCTCATATCTTTTATTTTAGATTTTAATTTCTTCTAATTAGTTATATATGACAGTAGAATGCATTTATGCACTTCGATATATCATACGTAAATGGAGTATAATTTCTTATTTTTCTGATTGTATATGTTGTAGAATCACATCCATCATGCAGTCATACGTGAACATAAGGAAATAATGTCTGTTTTGCTCTACTATCCTTACCCCATAACTCTCCCTCCCTTCACTTACCTCTATGTAATCTCAAGTAACTCTATTCTTCCCTAGCTCCTCCCTCCTATTGTGAATTAGCATCCACACATCAGAGAAAACATTTGGTCTTTGGTTTTTTGGGATTGACTTACTTCACTTAGCATGATATTCTCCAACTCCATCCATTTACCAGCAGATGCCATAATTTCATTCTTCTTCAAACTGAGTAATATTCCATCATGTATATATACCATGTACTTTTATCCATTCATCTGTTGAAGGGCACCTAGGTCGGTTCCATAGCTATTGTGAGTTCAGCTGCTATAAACATTGATGTGGATGCATCCCTGTCATAAGCTGATTTTAAGTCCTTTGGGAATAAACCGAGGAGTGGGATAGCTGGGTCAAATAGTGGTTCCATTTCAAGTTTTCTGAGGAATCTCCATATTGCTTTTTATAATGGTTGCACCAATTTGCAGACCCACCAGCAATGTATGTGTGTACCTGTCTCCCCACACACTCTCCAACATTTATTGTTCCTTTTATTCTTGATAATTGCCATTCTGATTGGAATGAGATGAAATCTTGGTTTTTATTTGCATTTCTCTAATAGCTAGAGATATTGAACATTTTTATTCATATATTTGTTGATCAATTGAATTTCTTCTTCTGTGAAGTGTCTGTTCAGTTCCTTAGCCTATTTATTGATTGGGTCATTTGTTTTTTGGTGTTAAGTTTTTTGAGTTCTTTATATATCCTAGAGACTAATGCTTTATCTGAGGTGCATGTGATAAAGATTTTCTTCCAATCTATAGGTTCTCTCTTCACATTATTGATTGTTTCTTTTGTTGAGAAAAAGTTTTTTAGTTTGAATCCATCCATTTATTGATTCTTGATTTTGCTTCTTGTGCTTTAGGGGTCTTGTTAAGGAAGTCAGGTCCTAGGCTGACATGGTGAAGATTTGGGCCTACTTTTTCTTCTATTAGACTCAGGGTCTCTGTTCTAGTGCCTAAGTCTTTGATTCACTTTGAGTTGAGTTTCATGCAGGGTGAGAGATAGAAGTTTAATTTTATTTTGTTACATGACATTCCATTTTTTCCAGCACCATTTGTTGAACAAGCTCTCTTTTCTCTACTGAATGTTTTTGGCACCTTTGTCTAATATGAGATAACTGTATTTATGTGGGTTTGTCTGTGTCTTCTATTCTGTATTGTTGGGCTACATGTCTATTTTGGTGCCAGTACCATGCTGTTTTTATTACTGTAGCTCTGTAGTTTGAGGTCTGGTATTGTGATGCCTCCTGCTTTACTTTTCTTGCTAAGGATTGCTTTGGCTATTCTGGATCTCTTATTTTTCCAAATGAATTTCATGATTACTTTTTCTAGTTCTATGAAGCATGTTCTTGATATTTTAATAAGAATTGCATTAAATCTGTATAATGCTTTTGGTAGTATGGCCATTTTGACAAAATTAATTCTGCCTATTCAGGAGTGCGGGAGGTCTTTCCATCTTCTAAGGTTTTCTTCATTTTCTTTCTTTAATTTTCTGTACTTTTCATTGTAGAGGTCTCTCACCTCTTTGTTAGATTGATTCCCAGGTATTTTATTGTTTTGGAGGCTAAGTGGTTTTAACAGAACTCACATGTACAATGCACGAATTCATAGTCTACAGTTCAATTTTTGAAATACATTTTGAGTCAACTCCAAAATTTAACTTTGGTGTTTTTTTATTGATACAAAAAGAAACCTTTTAAATTTAGTAAATTGTTCTCCATTCCACTATCCTCCCTCCTTGGTTACCACCCTTTAACAGACACTAATCTATATTCTGTGTCTACAGACTCTCCTATTGCTATTTCCTGTTACTGGTAAAATACAATACATAATCTCTTGTCTTTGGCTACCTTCATTTAGCTGAATTCTTTAAAAGTTCATCCATATTATAGCATATCTCAGCACATCATTCTTTTTATTGCTGTGTAATATTCCATTATGTTGATATGCCACATTTGTTCATCTATACATCATAGGTGAACATTGTTTCTCCTTTGGCCATTATAAGAAAGACTGTTGTAATCCTTAATGTACACACTTTTGCGTAGATGCAACTTTCATTTCTTATAGGAATGTGCCTGGGTTGTATGGTAAATTTATCTTTGACCTTTTGAAGAACTACTGTACTATAAGGACTGCACCATTCTACACTCCTGGCAGAAGATTTAAATTTTTCCACAAACTTTACACTTGTCATATGTCATTAAGTCATTCTATTGAGTGCGAAGTGTTTTCAGCTTTCATTTCTCTGATTATTCATTATATTGAGTACCTTTTCATGAACTCATTAGTCATATTAATGCCTTCATATTAAAAATATACATTCAAATCCTTCGCCCATTAAAAATGGATTGTCTTATTGTTGGAATGATAAGAGTTCTTACATATCCTGAATATAAATCCTTTATCAAACATGATTTGTAAACCTTTTATTCCATTCTGTGTTATACTTTAGTTTTTAAATAGTACTCATTTTAGCAGGATTTAAAAATACTTTTTATAAAATTCAATTGATCTTTATTTTCTTTTGCTTTCATATCATCTCTAAAAGACTAGGCTAACTTAAGTTCATGGAGATTTATTCTTATAGTTTCTTTTAAGAGTTTTATAATTTTAACTTTAACATTTGGTTCCGTGATCTATTTTGAATTAAGTTTTGTGGAAGATTTAACTTAATTCTTTCTCATGCAAGTATCCAGCTGTTTAAAAAATCATTCTCTGGAAAGAAAATGTCCATAAAGGTAAGGGCTTACTTTTGGACTCTTAATTCATTTTATTGATCTATTATGTCTATATGTAAAACCACAATGCCCTATTACAGCTTTGAAGTAAATTTTGATCAGGAAGTATAAACTCTCAAAATTTGGTTTATATTTTTCAGGACTTTTATTTTCTTTTTTTACATTTCTATACATGATAAGCCCAATTATATAGTTACATGCACACTATTTTATAATACCAATTACTTTTTTAAACTGTTAAGGTAGAGAAAGAAGGTTTATCACCATTTCTATTTGATAATCCTTTTCTTCTTCTCTTGTCACCCATACGTTGGTGCACTTAATGGTGTCCCACATTTATCTCAGGCTCTGTGCCTTTCCACCATTGTCTTTTTATCTCTGTTTTACAGACTACGTAATCTCTATCAATTTATTTTCATGTTTGTTGATTCTTCTTTTCTAGCAGCTCAAGTCTTCTATTGGAACTCTCTACTAAATTTTTCATTTCAGTAACTATACTTACCAACTCCAGAATTTCCACCTGGGTCTTTTATATAATTTATATTTTTATTTATATTTTTTGATTATACCTTTAAACATAGGTTCCTATAGTGCTCTGAATATATTTATAATAGTTACTTTTTAGCATTTTTCTGTTAAATAAAATATATGGCCACTTATACAGGTAGTTTTTTGCCTGCCTTTATTTCCTTTCAATAGATCACATGTTACTGTTTCCTTGCATAGGTTTGTGTGGGGGAACTAGACATTTTTAGCAATGCATTTTCTCAACTGTGCTATTGATCTTCCCTTTTGGGGGTTTGTTGCTTGTGCCTTTGCTTTCTTATTATTCATCTTGGCTGGACTACATTAGGGAAGTCTACTTACCACACAGTGTTGTAGTTGCTGGTGTTACTTCTCAGAGGACAAGCCTTAGGCACATGCACAGTCAGCCTAGAGTGAGAGAGGTTTTAGCAGGGCTATCTTTCTCTATCTCTTTCTCTCTATCATATTCTCTGCTATGCTCTCTGCCTATCTGGGTAGTACACCCAGTTGTTAATCTCCACTAATTGCTAATGGATTTTATATTGCTTGTAATAATGCCCCAGAGTTTAAACTACTCAGCAATCTGATCCAATTAGAGTCATGACCCTTTTTCAGAAAATCTTTGAAGCTCCTCTTTGAGACTTGTTGCTCTCCCTGGTTTTCTTTGGTAAACTTGTAGCCAGCTTATGACTTAGTTTCTTGCTCCCATGAAGGTACTACACTCCTGCTCATTGCTTACCAAACCTCCATTGTTTTTGAAAAGTGCACTTAGGCTTGGATTTGCTTGCATTTTGCTTCAACTCCTCATTTCAGCACTCTCTCCTTTGTCTTCTTCTTCTCTGGCCTAAACCCCTACAACTGGAGGCAGAGACACTATTTCTTTCTGAGTAACATCACTGCTTCATGGGCAGGGAGCTGAGCTAGGGTGTTAGCTTACAGATTTTATGGCTTGTCTATTCCAAGTCATTTCTCCTCCTTATGAGTGAACTTGAACATGGGTGATCAGTATTTCATTATCCTTAGGCTACTGCTGAGTGATGTTGATTTGAAGACAGAACCATAATTCTCAGGGACTCTTTTCAAGAATAGAGTTTCTGCAAGAAGGAGCTGAGAAAGATGAGAAATTCTGGTGGCTCACCTCTTCCTAGGAGATAATGTAGACTTTCTTTGAGATCTGGAGAGATGGAGAGCCCTGTGTTCTTATTTACATGCTCAGATGCCCAGAATGGAACTTTCAAAATGCTGAGCTGGGAGGAGAGAAGAAGAAGCAGGTTATGGCTCAAATGCCAGACTGTTTGTCTTCTAATCCAAATTTAGTAGATTTTTTGAATCAGTGTTTCTTCATTCACTTGCTGTATGTTTCTAGAAAAAAATTCCAGATATTTAAAATTGTTGTTTGTACAAAAATTGCTCACCAGTTGCTTCATAGGTGAGAGGGTCCACGAAGCTCTTCTTTCTGCCATTCCAAAAGTTCTCAACTCTACTTATGGTGATGTTCGCATAGTTGATTATTCGGTATGATATTACCGACTTATCGGTGGTTTTACTTTTTGTAGTTTCAGTGACTGACTTTAAACTGCTCTGATCTTAAAACTATTAAATGGAAAATTCCATAAATTAACAATCCATAAGTGGTGAATTGAATATCATTCTGAGTAGTCTGAAGAAAGTTAATAAAGTTCCACTCTGACCTTTGGGAGAGGTCAGATTATCCTTTTGTCCAGCATATCCATGATAGATGCACTACCCTTCCATTAGTCCCTTAGCAGTCATCTGAGTTATCAAATCAACTGTCATGGTATCCCAGTGCTAATACTTACGTTCAAGTCATCCATCCCTATTTTACTTAACACAGGCTCCAAAGCACAAGAGTGGTGATTCCAGAAATATATCAGTGCATAAAATATAGAAGGGAAGATTGATTCTAGTGCTATGTGGCAATGCTGCAGGGAATATAGGAAAAACATGGTATGCATAAGGTTCAGTAACTTCAGGCATCCACTGGTAGTTTTGGAACTATCAGTGCTTAAATCTTGTGAAGGTTTCCTCATATGACCTTTCATTTAGTCCTATAAGAAGACTGAATTAGAAATTATGATATTGATTTTACACAAAAGAAACTTAGGTATGAAATATTAAATAGCCTCTCAGGATTAAAACCAGATTTATCTGTCTCCAGGTAGATAACTATTCTCTTCTATTGCCTGAAAAAAAAATTATACGATTATAAATAAATATGATATTTTCTCTTTACTTCAAAAGTTATAAGCTAAAAATATAGCCATCCTCAGTGACACTGAGGCAGACCAGAGGGAATACTAGAAAAAAATCTCTCCCTCTCTCTGTCTCTGCGCAGGGCTCCATATACTCCCTCTCCTTTGCTGATCCATTTATATTTTGTAATCCCAAATCATGGACCTTTGAATCACTAATGCACTTCAACAAATGGTTGTATAATACTAAAACATGCCATAATTTTATATTCTTATAGAAGGCTTATTCGATTTCTTAGTGACAACAATTTAAAGACTCTGACTTTGTCCAGCTTTGATGAAGTTACTTTATGACATCTTAAGACCCAGGTTCTTCTCACTGGTTACTTACCTGAAGGTTGGGGTCACTGAACTCATTGCTCAGTTTATAGACTTAATGTTCATCTAAGACATCTTTTTAGTAAAAACACAGGAATGACAATAGGTGATAAATCAAAATGCCCCCAAATTACATTGAATGTCAAAACCATCTTAATTCAAGGATAATTCTGGTCAAAGATTTTTAAAATTTCTTTATGTTTTAAGGATGCTAATAAAGGCGATACATTACTTGATTTTTTCCCCATATTTTTAGAAAGTCTGTAGAATGTCTCCTCAGAGCTCAGGTGATCTTTAAACATTGTTGGAATGCAGAAAGGAAAAAGACTTTCTGGAAAACAGTTATGCATATACAGGTTTTGTCCTAAAGGGAGTTAACTAAGTAAATATTTTAAGATATGATAGCACTGAATAGCAAATCTTTATCTTCTTGGTTTTTATATTCAAAAACCAATTTCTATTTCTTCCATAAGCTCAGTGTTTCTCTGGAACAATCACAAGCAGCAAGGGATAATTTCAAGAAGCATCATTTAAAGGTATTGAAAATATTTAGACCTATAATCCCTTCCTTTAGAACAGGTTAATATGAGCAGAGTGTTAACCTGCAGGCCCTGACTGAGAAGGTATGGGGTTTTAGTGGACTGTCAATGAAGGATAGAAGTAGTTCATTGAATCCACAACCACTTTAGCTGCTAAGTTCATCTGCTTTTTTCTTTATTGGCAAAAAATTTAATACAGAGTTCTTGTATGTCAAGAAAAAAAGTGACACATATTTTCTGCCTTGGAAAAAAATCAGGAAATAAGGAATATGATGAGTGAAATAGGACTAATCCTCTTGTGTAACAGAGCAGGCTAATGAAGTGAAACGATTGTAAAACCAGCAAGGAGAATTCCTGATGTTAGTGACATTCAAGAAAGGCAAGAAGCTGAAGTAAATGTGATAAGACTTTTAAAACACAAAGAACAAGTGACCAACTGTTGTAAGGCACACATTTTTTCCAAAACCTGTAATGAGAGAGAGTCAAATTTTAGGAGAGACAGAAAGGAAACCAAAGTCCAGTTTAGAGATGATTTATAAGTGACAACAAGAGGATTTAGCATCTAAGGCCTTGGTTTAGACTTGTGCTTTATGCTCCTTTCAATCTTCCTCTAAATGACATCTTTCCTTAAGCATTCTTAAAGGTCATTACGAGTGTCCAGCAAAAATATTTATGTTACTAACTTGACAAGAAGTTATGTTTTACAGAAAAAATTTCCAGGAATGGAATCGTTTATTATTGCCCATGTTTCCAGTGGTCCATGCCCAGGGAACATCATGATGGTGGAGAGATTCAGATTTAAGTTGGCAGCTACCAGAACTGCAGGCTCAGGGCTCAGGAGGGGAATGATCACTGTCTATGGAGTCAGTCTTACATTTCCAAACATATTAAGTGACAATAAACATCAAAATCCCCCTACAAAGACAGTGTCTTTTTTTCTTGCTATTATTTAGAAGAGAAGAGGTAGCTAGCAAGAGCCTGTTGTTTTAAATACAATCTTGTTTCCAGGAAGGCAGTGTGTCTAAATTCACTGCTATGGCAAATATTAAGCTCATCTGCCTGAAAAGCACAAGCACAGCTGCGTCCCGAGGGTGCATTGTCAGACTTTTTGATTTTCAAAGAAGCAACAGAGCTCAGATGCATGTAACCCTTTTCCTAACAGCTCATCCTGATGCCTCAGCCCTCTGCACAGCCTCTTTCTCCTGCTAGGCAATTAGAATGGTCCCGAGCTTTTCAAAGCAATGGTACTGATCGCTGTACCTTTATGTCCTGATTGCACAAGGCTCACAGGCAAATTCTTCTAAGGAGTTTAAAATGCAGTGATCTTCTTCAAAGTCATGGTGCAGCCTCAAACCCAACCTCCTGCAGGGAAGACAAAGGGAAGAGAGCAGAAGAGACAATTTCACAAAATGACATAGTCAATTCAACAAATATTCCTTCAGTCTCCCACTTACAATAGCTGGGTCTATTTTCAGCATTGGTCTCTGTGTTCTCCATACATTATTTCATTTGATCTTTAAAATGAACAAGTGAGGGAGGTATTTGTTAGCTTTTATGGGGAAGTACACAGCATTCCTCTGAGATCCTGTTTCAGTTCTTTCTCAGTCATATCTTGAAGAAGTTGAGATCAAGGTCAAGTTACTCCATCTCAAGGTGGAAGTTTCCAGACCTGGATCAGTCAAACTTCAAGTTTCATAGTGCACCTCAGTGCTAATGTTCCGGGGTCTGCTCATGATACAGCAATAGCTTACGTAGAAATGTTGTGTGCTCACTGTCCCTCTGTAACCAGATCTGCAACAGTTTGGGAACAAATGACCTTATTTCTCTTTCCTTTCCTTTATCACTAGGGATTTATTTTAACTTTTTAAATTTACTTTTTTACCATTGAAATGATGAATTGAAATGAAATAAGTCTAACCTTTGTTGGTTTAAGGTTAAAAAAGAATAAACAAAGTTTTTTACTCTGCATCCAGAGTTTAAAACAAAAAAAAATCAAAAAAACACAAAAACTCATCTCTGGAGTTTGGGCTCAGAAAACCCCGGCTACTTCTATGCTAGCTTCAAGGACTTTATGGGCAGAGGCAACTACATTACATAGGACTGGGACTTGAGGCTCCGGTCAAATATCATAAGGCCGTGTTAATTGCCCTATAGCTCATACAGCTTCGACAGTATTACCATTGCAATTTTACACATGAAGAAACTCAACAGCAGGAATTTAAACAGTTTGCCTGAGCTCATAGAGTACTAATACATGGTAGAAGCAGACTTTAAGCCCAGGGTCATCTGACTACAAAGTCTCTACTCTGAACAGCAATCTTGAACAAAATAATGTTTAAAAATATCATAGCAGTCCAAACTATGTACAAACACCAAGTGAATGGAACAGTTGCTGGTACCAGAAGAATTAAGATGAAGTAGCTACCGCAGTAGATAATGAGTCTTCATTAACATGCTCCTAATCCATAATGAAGCATGCACACTGAAAACTAGGAAAAATTAAGCAAGAACCAGACACAAGAAGGGAAAAGTCAGCCCAATTCAACTTGATGTGCTCCCAGTGGACTATCTGCAGCCTGACACATTTATGTTGGTTCCCAGGGAGAGCAATCTGCAAATTAAGGTAGAGGGTGATCAGAAGTTGGAAGTCACATCCCCACATCAACACAAGCCTGTGAGTACCCTTCCCCAGTTGTTTCTTACCCCATCCAACTTCTAACTGACTTGGAAAGCTCAATGTTTAACTGACTTGGAAAACTCAATTTTACATTTTTTTCTTCAACCAAAATAAACAAAAAGACAAGGAAAAACTATGTCCTCTTAAACAAACAAACAAAAAATATATATATATGTACTTAAGAAAACAATGACATAGAATATTAAAATTTAGAAAATTCAGATATTGTATTTGATGCACCTAAATTGTCAGTATAAATTATGGGATATTGTACCCAAACCAAAATCCATCTTTCTGTTTAATCACAAAGCTGTAAACATTCTTTCTGAATATTTTGTTTTTAAATTAGGATATTATTAAGCTAAGTATAGGAAGGCCTAAATGAAGTGAACTGTGCAAAAGTGTACAGCCATGGGTATGCTTTAAAGACATGATAGAAGTATAACCATTTAAAGACATGATAGAAGATAATGTATGGTGTATTTTTATATTTGACACAATTTCCTGGAACTATTTAAATAACATTATCTTCAGATAGACCATGATACTATAACTTTTACTGTTAGGTAAATATGAAACAAGTGAAATGTCCCTGGCAGGCATTTGTTTGAAATTTGCAACGCTTTTCTGTTTAACATTTCTTTGCTAGTTTCTCACACAGCATAAGTTATCTCTGTCTTCAAAGCACTAAACAACACCATTAGGAAATAAATTCAAAGGCAGGGGTCCTTGTATGAAAGTAGAGGACACAGTTCTTATATTTTATTTTCAGTAACGGAGATTTTCTTTTTTCCCATGAATAGTTTATTCAAACTTTTTCACTAAGAAAAAGTTCTAATTGAAAACCAGTTTGCTAGTCCAAGAACTTTCCCATAGTACTTGATGTCCCAGCAAAATTTTTCTTCCTCAGGAAATCTTATTTGTCTTAATGGAGAAGAGTCTGATGACATGATGATGATGATGATGATGATGATACTAAAGTTTTATTTCAGAAACAATTGAATAGGATTCAGGTTTTAGTTTGCCATTAAGTTTAAGGTATGTATGTTTTTGCAGAGGGTAGAGGTTCTGAACCAAAAATGTAATTACTTTGTGCTGATGTGTAACTTCTCAATGGAAGAAAACTGCCTCTCTCCTTCTATCTCCTCTAAGGCTGTTTGACATGTTTGTATCACTTTCTAGGTGGAAATAATGAAAGAATAGATCATGTGCACTTTTAAGATGGTGAGTTTGGATTTATTTTTGAGCAGGTATATCTTTTGTTCAGATAGAGCCTCTCTGAAGAATCAGATTTCATATGAAAACTACTAAAATGCATTTTGAGCACAATGGGGACTGAGGCACAGATTCCTGCCCTGGCAGGGTCTTCTGGGATGGCACTGGAACCTGAAGCAGCTCATGAGACTCCCCTGCATGCTCACAGCATGAAACCTCTGCTTTTGAAGAACACATGTCAAGCTATGTAAAACTGGGACTTTAAAAATGTCTTCCTAAAATGAAGTAAGTGGAAAGGAAAAACTTTCACAGTAGGAAAGAGTACAATAGAGCCTTTTTTTTTTAGAAAAGCATATTTTGAAAATCTGTTTGGAACTCATTGTATTTAAACAATATCCCTAATATCGAAATGCATATTGAAAACAAAATGTGTCTGAAATAAATCTAATACAAGTCTCAGGTCCTTCTGAGGCTACCTCAGATCCTACCTCAGTCTCATGTACATTTATTTTATGATGATTCCAAAATCTTCCAGGCCTTGAATCAAGAAACCCTCCTTGACATATGCCAAAAAATTATCCTAATAGAGAATACGGAGAGAATTACAGATCAACAATGATAAAGTCTTATTTTAGAAGGCAAGGACAATTTTAAACTATTTGGTCTTGTTGGACCCTGTGTCTCAACTTTTAGTTCAGAAAATATCCATATTTATGTTAGGTATGCATGTGAACTAGTGATATATAGACTAGTAATGCCAATCAAAGGTTGTGGGTAGGAGCTATGATTTATCAGTTGTTTGCAACATTGGTCTAATACGACTCTCCAAAGTCAGTGTTCATAAATTTTAAAAATAAGAGAAAAGTAAAACAAATGAACCTGTGTAGGAAATGGATTATATAAATATATTTGAGAATTATTTCAATTATTTCAGAATAACTACACATTCCTAGTAGTGCATATCTTAAGAGAAAATATAAAGAAATCTTGGTCTGATCTTAGTATTTTTGAAATAATAATATTGGTATTATCATTTCAAGATGTATTAATAATAATTATACTGATGGTTTGAAAAGCACTTTGCATAATGGAATAGAGATTCAAATATAAGATCAACTCAATTTTAATGAGCTGTATTATATTAAATCTGAACTTGGAATTTTTTTTTCTCTCTCTAAATGTGCATATTTTCTTGTTCTGTACATTGAAAAACTTAAAACCAATGATAGTCCTATAAAATGACTACTCTGACCACATTAGGGTCCATAAACTTTCTTACTAAAATGAATCTGAACTCCTTGAAGAAAAAGCGGGAGTAATAAATATGCAAGATGAACCTGGAATGTTTATCAAGAAAGCTATGAGGAAAAAAATAGAACTATCTCAGTTACTTCAATTTCACAAAAGAACCTGCCAGACCAGCAGGCCAAAGACGGGATAGTCGGGGCATAACAACAAAAATGATGACACTAATCGCAACAGCTCAGATATATGAGAATCCCTGAGTACATGATTATAATAAAACAAAAATGAAAAGTGATCACTGTCTTTGTTAAAGTATCAACTCATTTTTAAAAACTAGTTAATAAGGAGAAAAAAGAAAGCAAATCTTTTACCTATGTAGACTGTACTTTGTGAAAACATCGATGAAGAAAAATTCTTCACTAAGAGTTATAGAGTTTAAATAAAGAGGGAACTGTATAGGTAGGAAATAATTTTCAAAATAATGAATCTAGGTGACTGCCATCAGTGGTTGAGGCACCAATAAGTAGAACACTGATGACTTTTTTGCTGTGAATGAATTAGACAGGTGTCATTCTGGCCTACAGATTGGCCATAATATAGCTAGAAGTGGGACATGAGCCATTTCATGCTCCCTGATGGGATACAGTAAGAAATATACTGCGGCATCTGTGGAATGTCAGTACCATTGATTCTGAATTGTGTCTTCGAGTTTTAAAGACAAAGGGTGGATAAAGGAACAAGTGAAAAACAGCACAGGACAATCTCTCAGGTCAAAACTGTGACTCTGTGTGAAAAAAGATGTAGTTTCTTTGACAAATGGGTTATATATAAAATGAAGAGGATTAACATACATTCTAGAAGTTTCCTTAGAGACATGCCAGCAGGGTAATGTAGGATATGGTACTACTTCTGCCTCCAAAATAGTGGTTAGAAAATATTATCTTTGAGGCAAATGAGACATTTGATCGTGGAGTGGACATTGTATGATATTAAGAAAATAATCCTTATTTGGGTAGGTTGTGTCTCGGTGTTCTTGAGCTGCTGTATCAAAATATCCATAGACTGATGACTAAAATAACAGACTCTTATTTTCTACAGTCTGGGTGCTAGAAGGCTCAGAGGACCAGCATGGTGGGATGGTGGTCAGGGTCCTCTTTCTGACTTGGAGAGATTTGCTTCCTTGTTGTGGCCTTGCCCCAGTGTGTGTGGAGAGGGAGCTCTGGTGTTTCTTCCTTTTCTGCGAAGGGTATGAAGCTCATGGGGGCCCTCTGTATGTCTCATCTAAGCCTGATTACTTCCTGAAGGCCCGCCCTTCAAAGACCTTCACATTGAGTATTAGGGTTTTAGCATATGAATTTGAGGAGATCACAAACCTTCAACCTACAATGTTGTTAGGTATGCTGATACCTTTGTGGTTATATATATTTTAAAATACTTATTTGATAGACCTACATGCTGAAATATTTGCAGGTGAAATGTTTGATAGTTTCTTAAATTAGATATATGAAACAAACATAGAAAACAAGTACACAAGAAACTAAAAAGTAAACATTAATTAAATAGCATATACAAAACATTGTGCCTCTATAAACAAAGGCATACATTCTTACATATAGTTCACAGTGTATTTTCACAGTTTTCCACAGACTACCTTCACAGATCATTTTACCAAAATTAATCCTGCTGTTTCTTAATTACTTACAGATTTAAAAATTGTTTTCTGAATATAAATACAATGAAGTAAATATTAATAACAATGAGAATAATAATAATGAGGATAAAACTGTAAACAATAGTACATTAAATTGCAATGTACAATGTGTTGATTTAGCACCATTTCTGTAATAAAAGACCAGCTTATCTCATTTGTTTAGAAAAACAATATTTATGTCAATTCATCTGTCATGGATAACTCATTTCCTATTTAAAATTATTTTAAAATATTAAAATCAAACTTCAAATTTGAGAAGAAATTGTAAAATGAATAGTGGACGGTCATTCTGGATTGAAGAGGACTCAGAGAAATAGGTGTTTGGGAGTATATTATACAAACCTGTCATTTTGCTCTTACGAGATAAGTCACTAACACAGTATTTCACAAGGGAGAACCAACAGTGTTGGGGGAAGATGTGATTGTCTTTTTGTTGTTGTTGTTGTTGTTATTTTTTTAAATTGCTTTCTTACCTTTGTCTCCACTTGCTGGGGAATGTTTCAAACAGAATGCTCATATTTGCCTGGCACTATTAAAAAATATCTCTGTGCTCTCTGGAACTGGCAGGTATATTAATCTTGTTATGCTTCCATGCAAATTCCCTTGCTGGATTCTTTCATATTGCAGTTCCTGTGCAATGATGTCCCTATTGCTCCAGTGGTTGCACCACCTGAGGCCATGGATTTGCAGCAACCCACTGCAAATAGGTATTCTCTGTTGTCATTTTATTATCTCCCAATGATTTTTTGGACAAGAGAGAAAATGGGTCTAGTCCAACTTTATCTACTACAATGACTCCTAGTCCCAGGATTCTTACTGTTATTTCACTGACATTGGGGCCTTCTTCCCAAAGCGGTGTGCTTCTCCTTTAGCCCAAACAGATCTGTCTTTATGTAATTAGTTCTCAAGTTTGTGGCACATGGTTTTCCAATATAATCTCCAAATTCCAATGGAAATATCTGTCTCTTCCAAATCAATTGGAAGGTAGGCACACCTACAACTTCTTTCTTGGAGTGGGTTTGAATGAAAGCATGACTTGTTTTCAAGTTAATTCTTACCATAAAATCTACATTCTGCTAAAGCACATTTGTCATAGATTACATTTGAAACCAGGTCTCCAACTTTCTTTTTTTTTGTGAAAAAATTTTACATATTCTAGTATGTACTTCAAATGGGTCCTTGTAATGTTGGAGTTTCAAATAGTTACATTCATTTCAACCTCACTGCAATTCTAAAATAGATAAAATTAATCCAAATTCTAATACAAGGAAAATTAAGGTACAGAGATTGGGAAAAAACATCTCATAACTCACACGGAAAGGCAAATGCTAGAGTTTCATCAAATGTAGGAATTTGGGCTCCTGAGCCAAAGCTTCTGATCATTAATCTCTTCTGCTTAAGTAATTATCCACTGTTGCCAAGCAACAGTTTTTCTTCAATGTTTTATGAGTTTGTGTCTGTTATCTTCAATTAGATTTTAAGCATCTAGAAAGTAGAGAAGATGTATCTGGTTAACACTCTTTTTGAATTTTCAAAGGAAAAAATATACAGAAATGTTGTTTGGGTAGTTCTAGTTAGTTAATAGAGCAGACTGTCATGATATCTGTCTCCTATAAATATTTATAAAACCTGGGAAAATGTGAAAAAATAAATCATTACTCTTGTTCAAAACTTTGAATGGAAAGCATCAAATTGTGGAATAAAGAGGGGAATGGAAGTCAAAGAAGAGAGAGAGTGTAGACTTAAATACTCAAAGAAAGCATCAAAATCAGGTAAGGTTTAGTAGCTTAGAGGAATGACAGAAATCATTTGGTATAGAAGCATAGCTGCATCTCACCAAACACCAGAGAAGCCATAATTTATGAAGAAAAAGAAGGAATGGAATTTAGATAAATTACATTCTCCAAAAAAGGGAAAGTTTTCAATGGACTTGAGTCAAAGTCAGAAAATGTAAACCTTTAAATATCAAAGCACATTGACTCTTTAGCAGAATAAATACAATTAAATTTAATTTAGATGCATCCCAGTGAAATGACAGAATAAGAAAAAAAATTGTGAAAGTAAACAGGGGGAAAAGGTAGTTAACTTTCAGAAGAATTTAAACTGATGGTAGCATTATACTCATAGTAATAGATTCCAGAAAACAGTAAGAGCCTTATCTTCAAAACTTGGTGGGAAATAATTTTCACCCTGGAATTCTATACCCATTTCAAATATCATTCATAATTAGGGCAAAACAAAGATAATTTTTGGACAACCAAAAAACTGGGGGTTTGGTATTCTCAAATTTTTGTTAAAGACATGTCATTAATGATACACTTAAAGATGAAACTCTAAAGGAAGAAGGGAGTCACAGAGCAAAGATAAACTAAGAAACACACCAACAATTTTTTTTTGGTTCTATGATTTTGATGATATGTACTTAGATATCCATACAATATACTGTATAGTATAACTTCTTTGTTTTTCAAATTTACGTGAATGTTGTCATGCTATCTTTGTCAATACAAAAGTTTGCTTCTTTTCACTCAACATTAATTTTTCATCTCTGTCTGTGCCAAGCAAGAAAGAAAATGTAAGGACTATCAACTCATCAAATAACATTATCTTTCAATTAAAAATCACTGAAGCAAAACAACTACATTTAAAAACTTATTAAACTCTAGGTACTAGTGATAGAGGTTTTGCTATTTTCCCAAATGTATTCATTTTAAAAGCTAAAAAAAAATCATAAATGAGTTGATACATAATGGAGGAGGGAGAGGGAGAAAAGACAACCTCATGGTGGAGAGAGCTAGCGAATTTCGTTTTGTGGAAGGGATGGAGTTCAACCCATCAGAGAGCTTTATCACTGTCATGTTCCTCACTCCCATTTGATGTGACAAGTTCACCAGTTACATTTTCCTTCCCAAACCTTAAAACTTCAATCTAATTATATGAATATGATAAAATATGCCAAACTCAAGTTAAGGGATATTTTATAGAATACCTACCTCGCCAGCATTCCTCAAGACTGCCAAGGAAATCAAAAGCAATTGAAGTCTGAGACACCATGATAGACCAGAGGAGGCTGGAGAGATAAGACAACAATAAGCAGCAATGCGGTACCCTGATCAGATCCTGGAACAGAAAGGGCATTACAGGGAAAACTGGGAAAATCCAAATACTAGTGGGGAGTTTTCTTAATGTAATGTACCAATGTCAGTGTATTAGTTTTGACAAACATAACAAAATAATATAAGATGAAGGAACCGGGAAGGGAGTACAAAAGACTTATCTCCATATTATCTTTGCAATTACTCTATAAATCTAAAGTGATTCCAACAATCCGTTTGCTAAGAAAACACAAAAGAATCTAAAAAAAATTATTTAAATGCAGATAAATGACATACCCTTATTGTAAAATTGAATGGATAATATTTTACACACAAAGCAAATATGATAAGAACATGAATAAAGAGGAGGATCTCTCCCACTTTGGGAAGATGTTAGCTAGTTAGCCTGAAATATTTAAACAAATCAGGAGCTGCAGTCACTGAGATATTTAAAAGCCTAACATAGATTTCATAATTTGCTCCACATGGAGCATCTTTTAAGCTTGGATTGAGTTAGGAAATGACTTTTTCTTCCAGAAAGTTAAAGGCTATTAAACTCTCGCCGTTGCCACAGTGTTGGGCAGATCCCAGAGAATACTCAAATGAGCGACAAGTCATAGATGCTGATCATACAGCAGAACAACACTGCATTGCATCCACAGATGCTTTTCTAGATTAAAACAGGCAGCTGTTGTTTTACAGTCTGCTGGGGAGGAACAATCTTCATAGCAGTCTTGTAGAAAACTGTATTTAAAATCCAAACTATGAATAACTGTTGATACAGAGAGCAAGGAGTCTGATAATGGGACCTGCTGACTCAGCACAAACTTTCCAGGTTTGCGATGACATGGGACATAAAGAAGACCACAGACAAAGCCTCAGGAACAAAGCTGGAGAGGCAAGACAATTACGTTAGCATCACCAGTCTCAGGTTTCCACCAGTTTCTTTGAAAGCAATAAATTCAAAATAGGTATCTGAACGTCAATCTGTGTGTGAATATTTGCATTGAGGCCTATCGTGGTTGGCTTCATATTATGCTCATTTAGTTGCCTTCTTAAAATTCTTAATTGAAAAGTACATCAAGCCTAACTATGGATAGACATGTAGTTGCTGTTGCTTTTCATTGACATATTCCAGCATTTAGAATGGTGTCTGGCACAAAATAGATGCTAAGTAAATATTTGTTGAATGATTTCATGAAGAATACCTGCACTGGTACCACTGACCACTGACATCTTCCAGTGTTGGCAGGAGTCCCAGAGGCAGCAGGGAAAGAAAGTGTGTCCTTGGACAACTATTAGTAGAGCTCCTGGTAAATCCTCCTTGCTAGGCCACTAGTCTCTTCTAGGGTTGTCAACAGAGGTCCTGCTCTCTCTTGGGGGAAGAAGGACCTACTGGGCCCCTTAGTTCTGACTATTATAACAAAGTGGGTGACTGGGTGGCTTACACTGCAGACATTTAGCTTCTCACAGCTCTGTTGCTGGAACTCAGATCAGGGTACCAGCATAGTGGGGTTTTGGGGAGGGCAGTCCTGACTGTTGATGGCTCCCTTCTTCCTTGGTGCTCACAGGGCTTTTCCTCAGTGCACAAGTAGTGGAAAGGGGGGTCCCATGTCTTCCTCTTTCTGTAAGAGCACTATTCCCATCATGGGGTCTCGCCCTCTTGACCTCATCTACACCTATCCACCTCCCAAAGACCTACCTCTAACATCATGTACACTTTCACATGTGGATTTGGGGAGATGAAAATAGTCCATAACAGCCACTGCCTGTTGTCAGCATCTGGAGACATGAGCCAGGGTCTCCTTCTTTTGTTGGGTAGGAGGTAGTAGGAAGCCCTGATACTATGATGTAGATCCAGTCCTGGGGTTCCCAATCAGTTTGACTTTTTCTTTCCACCTTCCAGGGTACACTTATTATCATCTTTTGTATTATTTCCAGGATTTTTAGTTGGACTTAGAAAGAAGAACCAGGAAGGATATATTTATGGTACCATGTTTCCCTGGAAATTGCATTGAATTTGGAGCTCCACAGAAAGCTCAGCTAAGTCCATCCTGTTGTCCTGAGCTTCCCACAGGTACTCAAGTGCCCCAAGTCTAGCACTTTCCCTTCTGTAATCCGGAGAGTGCCTAAACTATCCATTCTTACCTCAGAGAGCCCCTGAACTCAATATTATCTGCTAATAAAACTTACTAATGAGCGCCTCTCTATTTGATTACTTAAGAGTGGACTCACTCTATCAGAGTACAAAAGGTGGAAAATTGCTTTTTAAAGGTCAAACTTGGTCATTTTCTCTCTCACGACTAAGCATAGCACTGTGTCCTGACTTGCCTCATTATGGGATTTTTCCCTCTCTCGTTGGTATAATTGAGTCTCTTAATTTTGATTTCTTTTAATTTTATTCAGAGGATTAAGTCATCATTTGTGTGTGTGTGTAAATGTTTTAACTGAGCTTATTATGCATGAAAAAGAGTGACAATAACTATTTTGACTTATTACTTTCTGCCTGGTAAGGATAATCAAACATTCAGCATGGAAGAATGAAATTTCGTAGGTGGCATAAATGAACAGGAGAAAGAGCTTCCCAAGCTCTTTTCCAAAAGCAGAACACTTTCCGCTCCCTTTCCTCCCTTCTGCCCACCCCACCCACATCCTACCCCTACTTTTAGACCTTTCCTAAACCAGGAAGTCAAAGTTATGAGTGGGAAGGGCTGGGGAGTGTGTGTGTGTAACCAACAAGGGAATTTATTCTCCTGATGAATCATAATGATTGTACTATAATCACATCTTCCCACAGGCAGTCCCGAATTTCTGTGCCAGGACTCAACTCCCTTTGCAAACGGGCAGGCTAGCTCCTTCTGCTGCCTTCACCAGCTTTTCAAGAGACACGATACCATCAGAAAATGGAAGCTGTAAAGAGCCTTGAGAACATCAAACTTCCACCTTTCACTTACAGAAGAGAAATGGAGGACCTAGAACATGACGGAAATCACTCAAGTTCTCAGACATGTTAGAGGCAGTGTTAGGGTTAGGACTTGTCTCCCAGCTCCTGTTCCAGTGCCCTTTGCTGAAGGCAGGTGGTCTCATTTCAGTTGTCACCATTGTGAACTGCTGTGCTTTCATGCACAGTGATCAGCAAGGACAGCAGAGGAGAGGCCATCTCCCTGCTGCCTAGGGCTGGCTATGCATGTCAGAAAAACATGCTCATGAGCAAATGAATGGATGCTCATACCAGTACCAACTTACGTGCACTTAAGTCTTCCTACAACTAGTATGCTGTATTCTCACCTCTACTTCATCTTCATTTTCTCTTTACTGTTTGTATGATCACAGGGACCTCGTGGATGCTGTAGTATTGTCTTAATAATGAAAATGTTTCAAATGGAATGGGACAGTGCATCTCCTAGCTGAAGTTCACATTTTAAGAGCAGAGAAGAATTCACCAGCCAGACCAATGGAAAATTTCCTATTTCCCTGTGTAGTTTGCTTGAACAGAGGCCCTTCCATGTAGAAAATCCTTCCATGTAGAATATTTTTGAATGATCCTTGAATAAACATCTCCTCAATTAAGACGTTTTATTTTGTATATTGGAACAAAGTGATGAATGCAGGTATTATCAGAGTGATTGTCAATAAGGACAGTGGTTTCAAAATCTATTAATTTAACCATCAATTAAAAGAGGGCCAGAACCTGACACCTGAAGAAGTAGAAATTCCATCCCTCAAGCCCTAAGTGGAAGCCGGAAGAAGTACAATATGATTAATAGTAAATACTTGGGGAAAATATACACTGTAAGGCTAGGGCAAAGTAAAGCTGTATTCAAATAAACAATTCTTGCCCAGTTTTATATGGACTGAAATATAAATCTGTCTGATTACATAAAGAGTGATCACAGCCAAATGTGGGTAAATTCCTGTCAAATCAGGCAAGGTTTGATTTCTAACCATCATGTGACTGTAGGCTGATTGCTCTAATATGTGAGGTGAATGGAGCTCTTGCAGAAATACAGGCAGCTTTGAAAAGCGTTTCAGAGAGCAAGGTGGTTTGATGCAAGCTGGGTAACTGTAGAATTAAGTCCATATGAAAGTGCAGCAAATGAGCAGGTTCTGATGAAGGGACTATTTTCGGGGAGATATAAAAGAGCTAAGGACACAGAAGTGTATTATTTTAAGTGTTGTCTTTTCATATAACTATGAATGTGTCTGGCAAGCTCTTGGAAACCTTAGTTGAAAAGAAAAAAATCAGTAAGATCATAATAACTTTACTCAAATATCTGAAAGATGACCATGGAGCCATGAGATCAGACACATTAAAGATGGCCCTGAAGGGCCTCTGTTCAGTGGGAGAAATCGTATGGGCAGATATTTATATGAACATGAGGGGAAAGTTTCTAAAGCTAAAGCAGTTCAAGATTGTAATGGGCTAATGTCCCAGTTGAGTCTCAGTGCTGGTTATGATCAAGCATGGGCTTCATGTCTTCACGAAAGCAACACAAGGGGACTTTACATCCTGAATGAACTCCTTCCTATACAGTACACTGAAATCCAGATTGCTATAATTTTGTGATACTCTTAAGGTCATCATGGCTAGTAAGCATTAGGAATCAAACAAGAAAGGTCTAAAATTGCTTTAAAATTTTCTTCTGTCTTGTCTTCCCTTGGGTTGTTGCAAAATAAAAAATTATTTCTTAGCATTTTTTCTTACTTTTGTCTCCAAATGCTGAAAGTCATGTGACATTTTCTCTTTCAAATCTTATATTTTTATGTGACCAGTTTAATGACTGACCAACATGACGGCTGAGCAAATGATACAAAGAGACAATAGACTGCAGTTCCCCGGCAAAGTCAGCTGCTTACATCAATGGGGTCATGACTAGAATATTGCAGGTATGTTAAAGGATATCAGAAAGTCATGGTGGCTTTAAGATTTTGAGAGAGCATATCAAATGTTATATCTTAAGCCTTTGATGGTGACTTTTGCAAAACTACATATTTGAAAGAAGCACAAATATATATTCACTTCTTTTGAAGTTTCTCTGACACTGATTTCTAGAGATGCTTTATGTTTTGAACTAGAAATGTCTTTAATTTTTCTCTTATTCTGCTTCCTTCGGTTTACTGTTTCTCATTTTCCTCTTGTATCTTCAGTTCTGTATTCATTATCTAAATATTAGCACATACTATTTAATCTTATAAGGCTTCTATAAAACTGAAACCAAATAGGTTATTTAAAAGAAAATGGTTGTTGTAGATGGAAGAGTGATTGGTACAACTGAGGAGACATATAAAAGATCGTCCTTGTTGAGTTGAGGAAAAAAGATCTGACTTGAGGAAAATAAGTTGATGTGACTTTTCCAAGTTGATTACTGCAAAGGAGGAACCGAGGCAGAATAACGGTTCCAAATATCTGCATAGGGACCCCTCAAGTCTGTTGATAAACAGTAAGTTATGCATACACAAAGTGAAAAGCAGTGTAGCTAGGCAAATGACAGAAACTGAAAATTTAACAATCTCCTAAAGTCACTCAGAGATGGGGCACATTCAGGTTTATCCACATTAGAAAATCCCCCAGGAGTGTCAGGGCATTAATCAAAATTCCACAAGGGTAAAATCTCAGAGTCTGGTTGAAAGAGTCTTAGAATTAATGCTGCTAGAGATTTTTTTCCAAACCGACCTTGAAAATATCAAGTTAATTTGCAAGTAGCATACTAACCTGCCAAAATAAAATTTCATACACTGTAAAGAAAACAATAAAACCCAGATGCTCAACCACATCCTATCTATAAGTCAGCATCAAATTTAAAAAATCACCAGAGACATAAATAAAAAGGAAAATATGACCCATAACCAGGAAAAACTTCAGTTAACGAAAATAGACTCAGAAAGCAGAAAAATAAAGCACTCAACTGACATGAATTAAACAAGGATTATAATAAATATGATCAAGAATTAAAGAAAAGGTGGCATGGTGGTGTACATCTGTAATTCCAGTTGCTCGGGAGGCTGAGGCAGGAAGATAGCAAGTTCAAGGTCATCCTCAGCAACTTAGGCCCTAAACAACTTAGTGAGACCTTGTCTCAAATGAAAAAAATAAAGAGGGTTGGGGCTGTGACTCAGTGGTAAATTGCCCTGGGTTCAATCTCTAGCACCAAAAGAAAAATTTTTTTAAAAGAAGATATATGAATATAATAAGAAAAGAAATACAAAATATAAACAAAGAGGTAAAACCTGCTCTGGTAATCAAAAGTACTGGTTTTGAAGTAAAGAGATGTTGAATAAGCTTTCTAGCAGAAAAAATACTGCATGAGATTTCATCAATAAATCCAAAGAGATAGCAATAAAAGCTTTCCAAAAAAAAAAAAAAAAAAAAAAAGCTGAACAAAGATTCAGTGATCAGTGGGAAAATATCAACTTTCTCACAAAGACGCTGGATTGATATGATGAAGAAAAGTCACCGAAGAGTCAGAAGTCAAATTTAAGAGTTGTATGCAAACTCTAAATGCACAGAGCCCAAAACTTCCCAGAAACACCAGCAGCAGAGACACAGAGCGACAGCATGGGGAATCTTTATAACATTATTGAAAATCGGGGATAAAGAGAAAGCTCTGGAAGACTTCCAGAGGAAAAGGAAAACAATGAATCAACACCAACTTCCTATCGGAAATGTGAGCCAGAAAAAAAGGCGGCTATGTCCTCAAAACAAAAAGCAGGACTGTCAACCAAAGATTCTACATCCAGACAAAATGTCCTTCAAAATACAGGCAAAATACTTTGTCAGACACAAACTGGGGAAGCATTTGTTGCCAGGAGGCATCATAGTTCACTTACAAATCAGTCCAACTCAACAGCGAGTGTGTGTTAAGGTGTAACTTGGTTTTGTTTTTCAGAAAGAAAGTGTGGATCTTAGAAACAACACAAGAGCTTCATGTTGGCCACTGAAAAAGCAGTTGCCAAATGGGTTCCTAACAGGTGACCTGCAGCATTGGGAACAGCGACACTACCAACAGCTGGTAAATGCTTAGAAGGTCGGAACACAAACATGCCAAGCTAACTAGTTGCTTCTGGTGGTTTACTGGAGATGCAGAATAAGAGGATGTGACCATCATGGTGTGTTTCCAAACCCACTTAACAATTTCCTTAAGACTTCTATGCCAAGATGGAGAAATTTATAATGGCAGCAATGCCATATAATTGTTTTCTCAGACAATTAAGAACTATAATCTCAAGCCAGTGGCCTGGCACTTATATGCCTGTGATCCCAATGACTGGGGAGGCTGAGGCAGGAGGATCCAAAGCTCAAAGCCAGCCTCAGCAACTTAGCGAGGCCCTGAGCAACTTAGCAAGATCCTATCTCAAAAAGAAAAAAAAATTAAAAAATAAAAAGGGCTGGGGATGTGATTCAGTGTTTAAGCACTCCTGTTTTCAATCCCCAGTACTAAAAAAATTTTTAAAAAAGAGAATTATAATTCCAAGAATTTGGTCATGGAAGAGAAGGGAGGAATTTAACAGAGAAGCTAGGATTTTATTTTTCCATTTTTTACTTTTGTAATTGATATATAAAAACATAAAAAAAAAACTGTAGATTTTAAGGAATTTTCCATTATTGAAAAGGAACACAAAGTTACTCCTAGTTTGATAACAATATTCTTTTTATAATAGAAAAATCTTTTGTTCCTAATTAAATTTCATGCACAGTAAAATTATAGGAAAAACATTGATTATAGGGAGTTACTTGTGATTTTTGTTATATCACTAAATTTTCAAGTGGTTCTGTATCTTCATTTTTTTTGTGGGGGGAGTATAGTATATGGACTTCATAATCTCTAGACTTTTTTATGGTTTTATTTCCCAACTTTTCATACAGTCACAAATCTGTTAGGTTCATACTCTAAAGTAGCAAGGTAAGACCACAGAAAATCCTGGGATTTGCATTATCATAGTAGCCCATGCAACAGCACCAAAAATTTTGTTTAAATTTAAGAAATAAGATTTGATATGTGCAAAGATGTATATGTGTATTTACTACAGAACTTTATGTATTATAATAAAGCAGTATTAAAGCAAAATCTTTGAAATCTCCTAAATAAATAAGAGAAGACTGGCTAATTAAGATGTCCCCACACACAATATTATGTAGTCTTTAGATCATATTACAGAAAAAAAATTGTTTTTGTGGAAAATGTTCACAATATTATAAATGAAAACAATATCTTTATAATGCAATATATTATATTTTTGATCTAAAACATTGAAACTCCATTTAATTTTTTATAATAACTTGTTTTTGGAAGATTTCTTCAAAGTAGCTAAAGAAGCCTATTATAAACTGTAGGTAAAAGCAAATCTTTTAATTAAACATGCCACATCTGCCTAGGTATACACTAGATGGAAAATTAGAAGACTCTTAAATATTTAAAAGGCAGGTCTATAAATTGGTAAGAGAATATTATTAGAGAAGACAGGATGCATAAAGAATTGTCAAACAGAGATTAATTATTTTTCTCCTCCCCCCAAATAGTAGACATAATTACCAAAGATGATGAAGTTCAAGGCTCTATTTTTATCTTTGATTTATTCCTCTTTCTCCAAGAACAACTTCTTCCATTGATTTTTAAAATATTAATTGGTGAAATGTAAAAGATGGAAGGTCTGATCATTCACACACGTACATATTCTAGTACGGGTGTTTCTTCAAATGCCTGAATATGCAGCAAAGGACAAAACCAAGCAAAGGAGGTGTGTTCCAGTGGAGACTCCTACAGGTGATGGAAGTGACATCACTTCAAAACGTGACATTTCTTCAAAGCACGACATAAGGAGGAAGGTATTTGAGTGAGGTAAATGCCCTGCGTACTCTCTGTATATTAATACTTCTTAAATAACAGTTTTGTTAAATGTGCCAAATTTATATAATCATATTAGTGTTTATCCTCAATATTACCTGAACACCTTTAAAAATATTCTACAGGAAAACCTTGTCTTGGACGTGTTCTTGGTTGTGCAGCTAGATGACACTTTCTCTTGATATGTCATTTTACCTACGGCTCCACAAAGTTGTGGAATTTCAGCCTCTAATGGATCATCCATGCATAAGAAAAGAAAAAGCTTAAGGTTTAGGACTTGGAATAGAAAACTAAGGTTATTCCTTTAAGAGAGAACTTTTGAATCCATTCAGCGCTCCCAGGAGAAATAATGACACTCCAAAGTCCCACCTTGGGGAAAGAATAAGAATATTAACTCTCATAGTTCAATCACTATTTATGTGTGTTTGATGCTCAAATATGTATTTCAACCCCAGTCTCTCCCCTGAGATTCAAACCTGCATGTCCACTGCCTGCCGACACTATTCTTCGGATGCTTCATAGACCACCAGCATCCAACTTTGCAAAAATAGAATTTGTTTAGTCTCCTCAACTTTCTTTATCCTGTGCTCTCCATCTCTACAAAAATCCCCCTCTGGCAAAATGTGGGTAAAATGGGATGGGCGGTGCCAGGACAGGCTGCTGCTGGGTGAGGGCCCGAGGAATGACAGTCTCACCTGGCAGATTGATCTTTCCATGAGGGGCACTTGTTTTCTTTAAGAAATTCTGCATCTGTAGAAATATAATATGCAGATAAATGTTTCAAAATGTTTGTAGCTGATTTTAGATATTATCAAGTACTATATGTATCACAATTTCAAGTCACAAATATTCCCCATTCTGTGATTTGTGATATTATGTAACATTTGAAGATGTAGTATAACATAAGATACAGAATTGAAAGAGGTTCCAGAGGGCAAGGGCTAACCCTCTTGATGCCATATGCTAAAGATGCCACCACCACCTGCTAGATTCTCCAATGCAGAAATGTAAGAATTGTCTCCTATTATTCCTTCTCCCTCTCTCCTCACATCCATTAATCGATTTGAGCTGGGTGTGGTGGCAGATGGTTGTAATCCCAGCAACCTGGGAGGCTGGGGCAGGAGGATGGCAAGTTTGAGGTCAAACTCAGCAACTTAGTAAGATATTATCTGAAAAATAAAAAATGGCTGGGGATGTAGCTCAGTAGAGAGCACATCTGAGTTCAGTCCCCAAAACAAAACAAAACAAAACAAAACAAAATGGTTATACCTTTCAAGAATTGAAGGGCAATTTCAAGTGGTATTTTGTTCACTGAAACATATACTTCTATCTCAGATTCTCCAGTCCCTGGAATGAATAGAGCACCCAGTCAACTACCAACATTTGGGGTTTGTTAGTTTTAGAAGTCTACACAAGTTCATGTTGACAGATGTATATTATGTAATTAAGAGTTGGGAAAGTAAGTAGCATTGCTCTTCTTCCCATTCTCATGGAGTGTTCTTGAATGAAAACAGAGAGGACAGTAGCTTGAGTGAAGTCACTTATTGCTTGTCCATTAAGGATAAAATACCTGGGCCTATAAAGCAAACTATATATCCGTTAGCCATCTGACAGAGACAGAGTCTGAGACAGAGTCCTGCACCTAAGTCCTCAACATGGTCCCCCAAGCTAGAAAGTAGGGTTCCTCTGGGAGGTTCATCAGTGTTAGTAGTTGCTATGTGCTGCCTTCTGCCACATCTCAGTGTGGGGACCTATGCCTTCAGGCATATCTGCAAGGAAACAAACTAATAGCTGGACCCTCCCACAAAAGACCCAGATTCTTTATCTGCATAAGGCTTGTGGGCGCTCTCCTAAAAACCAGGCTCAGTGTGCTATGCGGCGGATACAGAAAGGGGATGGTGAAGGCTGACCAGGGCTCTTGTTCAACAAGGCATGACAATTTCTGTCACTAGTAAACAGCTCACCTACTGACTTAGGCTTTACCAATCATCTTAGTCATGCCTTCTTCCTCAAGAAGATGTTGGGAACGTGTGGAAGTGACCTGGGAAATAAGAGTGGACGTTTCTCCCTCCCCACAGGACGGGTTGACCTAGTGCGTCAAAAGAAAGCTAGCCCCGCCTCCCCAACGAACCACTCCCTTTAATTGATGGACAGATCTCTGTTTTCACTTCCATTAAGAAATTGAGGTGATCATGATCCCCAGGATTCTAGCAAGGCTCCCAACTCCACCTAGAGTCCTCTTCAGTCACTTTTTTACATGTAACTCAAGTGAAGTTTTTCTAAAAATACTCTAAGCCTCAGGACCTTGCTTAAAATTCTTAGTGGTTTTCTTTATCCAAGGATGAAGTCCCCAAATCCCATTATAACTTGTAGGATTCTTCAATGTCTAAAACTTCCTCTACCCTTTTGCTTCATCCCTGTTCTGCTTCCCCTCCAACTTATTCCAGCCACACTGAACTTTTTTCCGTTACTCAAAAGCACTGTGTTCCCTATTGCCTCTGGGCAACTGCATGGTCATTCTATTTTCTGGAACAATCCTCCTCCTCATTGACTAATACCTACTCATCCTTCTGGTTTCACATCTAAGTACATATTTCACTGGAACAAAACACTTGTTACACTTCTCTGTGTAGAAATTAATGCAAAATGATCCTGGTACCATCTTACACTTGGCAGGTTTTATTTCTCATCCTGCCTACTCTCCTGCAAAGGCCTAGAGGTAGATGTCATAGGAAAAGAATGCTCTAGAATTTGGAGATAATCTTAGATTCATCTCAATATTATATGGTGGTAGAATGACAAATGTTATAATAATAAATGATGAAGATTTTTCTAGTCTTAAAAACCCTTTAATTTCCTAGTCTATTCCTTTCTCCCCAACTACATTTATCTGTGTCCAAATTTTCTCTTCTCACTGACTTTTCTTTTTGATTACAAATATACTCATGTTCCCAAAAAAAAGAATCTCTAACTTGTTACTGGTTGAGTTACTCTCCTATCTCCTTCCTCTTGTCACTAAGTTTAGTGATAAAAGAAATATACCAATAAACTTTATTCTTGCAATATTCCCTCAGTTCTCAGCCAAGAATGATCTGACCCTACACTTAGGTTGTCATTCCAACTGACTCTTGCAGTCAACAAACTCCCAGAAGCCAAAGAGAGACTGCAAGGAGCATAGTGCTTTTGACTAATTAGAAAGAAGTTCAGAGTGGTTGTAAGTTATTCTTACACAAGGGATATGGAGAAGATGCTGTAAGAAAACATTGGACTAATGAGACAGCAGGCAGAAAAACAGATGGCAAAAACATTTAGTAAGCGAGACTAGACAAATATTTTGTCTCCTGTGGTCTTATTGGGTTTTCTGCATTTCCCCTCCTGGAAGTTTTTCAGTGAGCTCTTCCAGCAGACCTGAGTTAGTTTATGGGAACCCAAGGCCCTTAGCTGATACCAAGAGCATTAGTATGCAAACTCATCTAGCTAAAGTCAGGAATAAAAAGGGCTTATTCCCAGCCAGGAAGTTTCCACCATCCCATCATCAGCTGGGGACTGCCAGCCCCTCCAAACTACCTTATAAATATGTCAGGTGGCATAAGTGGAGTCCCTCTTCTGGAGTACTTGCCATGTGAGTTCAGCTGTGCCCCGATCAGCATGTCTCCCCTGGGATGGCAAATGTTTACTTCCAAACTTACATATGCTCAGCTGCTTTTCTGCCCATAAATCTCCCTAATAAATCTGATTAAATGTATTGCCAACAGTGTATGCTTCTGTGCTTCTTGGACACTATGGTATAGTGCTAGGGTTTTGAGGAATGGATGAAAGAGTTCCAATGGGTTAGCCTGTGATAAAACACCCTCCTGGGGAAGGTTGAAGATCACCAAGGTGGCTGGCCACCAGGTGCACATCCTGCTTATGAGCTACAATAGTCTTGGAATGACCAGGGCACTGATCACGCTAAGATAACTCATAACTGGGTAGTTATATATATGAGCTATCATGTCTATGGATCCCCCCAAAAGAAAAGGATCATTTGGAAATTCCAGAATGGTGTATTAGCTCCAGGGTAAAAGCAAACAAGGTGAGTTTAGCCAGGGGAGAGAGGCCTGCCCAGCACAGCCTGGGCAAAATCTGTCTGCAGCACTAACACACAGGTGAACACATTCAGCCCCAGACACTTATACCGTAACAGCTGCTCTGGTAGTTCAGGAAGGCATTTGGGATCACTGAGAACATTATACTCTCTGTACACCCAGAGCAGACTTAAGAGAAATGCAAGGAGAAGCTCAGCAGGAAATTTGAGCAGAGGAGGGTCAAGGACCCCATCCCAGGCTCTACTTCCCAATCCCCATCCCAGGGGTGGTGGGGAAGACTTATGTAAGACCTCATGGTATTTTCTGCTTCCACAGCTGTAGCTGGCTCTTTTGTCTGGACTGCCTTGCTGTTCTTTTGTTACACTGTATAATTGATTTGGACTTTCTGAGTTCCTTAAATCCAGCTCTAGTGAGAGGACAAGGTGGTGGGATGAAATCATTATGACCCCTGCTGCTGGCTTCTATCACATTTGATCAGGGGCATTGCTGAGAAATGACTATAAGGCTAAAACCTGCCACAGTCATGCAACTGAAACAACACTGCTTTCCAGGTGTAGAGAAATGAATTCGTCTCCATATAAAAGACTTAATGTAGGCAGAGATGTTACCCAACATAATTTACCAGTTCAGCAACCTGATCTGACTAGAACAGTTTTAAAAATCACCGGTACTGGGTACTTCATGTAGACTGTCAAGACTATTCACAGAAATGACCATCATCATGAAGAGGACTTAACAAACATATCTGTTTTTGGCATTCAGTGTGTGGTCCTGCACCGGGCTTTTCCCCCATAATTCTCCACTAGAAGAGTAAGGATAAATTTGTTCTCCTCCAGAAAGACATCCCGTGTACAATGTCTGCCCTGAATCTTTGCTAGTGATAAACTAACTGTGAGCTTGGAAAATGCTAACATACTAGGAATGGCTTGTTGGAGTCCAAACATTACATTAGAAAATTCTTAGTTTGAAGTTTTTAAACACGCGAAACAGGAAGATTGTATATTAAGCCACCATGTATACATCCATATACATTTTTAATATCAACATTTATCAACATTTTGACATTCTTGTTTCATTTATACTACCCACGTATTTTTCTGGCAGTATCTTGAAAACTTCCAGATGAATATTCATGATTTTTTAAGAGTGCTCCACCAAGGAGATGGCCTGCATTGCTTTGCATGCCATCTAAACACAGTTAACTAAAGACAGCTAGTTGCAAGTATAAAAATCTAAAGCCCTCTTAAGACCAAATGGGCATCAGCCCAAAGTGACATTCCCTGGCCTATTATGGCTAACTGATCTTAAAGCTATCATCTCAAAAAAAACAGGTTCAACACCTGCTTGTCTTCTTTAGATATCGGAAGCAGCATAGTTCATGCTTGGGAGTTTTGCCATAGCCAAGTCTCCAGAAAAGTGGCCAAGTTAAAATGAGACCCCTGAAACCAGGACCCTTGAAACATTCCAGGACATTAGTAAAACCAGCTCTGCTTTATACATTCAGAGTTACTGTTATAATTGTTGTTTGTGCATAGTATTAAAGATGACTGACCCTGGATTTTTGCATTAAAGGATTTTTTTCCCCATTTCAGACCAGTAGATGGGACTTAAACTATAATTGATAGTCTGTCCTAGGGTCCTATTTTCTCATCAATGGAAGAGTCTTGATACCCTGATTTAATATTCTCACCCTGTGGTAGGTCATCTCTGAACCAAAGTCCATATGTTCAGTTGAAACAGATTCCAAAAAGCTCCATTGAAAATGCTTTTCTCTAGGGAGCTAGGACTAGTCTTGCTTTATTCCTATGATTTTTTATATTGTGATAATGTGAGGACTTGCCTATTCTCACAGTTACAAGATGAATTTGTTCCTGAGTGTGATCATGATCATGATTGACCAAATCCTGACTCAATAGAAAACATTCCGAATATATAACATCTCTTCCCAGTCTTATCCTTTGACTGCCACGGATTTAACTGTGTCCTCCCTAAAATCCAAACGTTGATGTCCCAGTGTTTTGGTATTTGAATATCGGCTTTTTAAAGATAATAGATTTAGATGAGGTCATGAGGGTGACATTGTTCCCTCTCTCTCCCTGCCATTTGAAGGATCAAAAAGGCAGCCATCCGCAAGCCATAAAGAGCTCTTACCAGAACCTGATTTGCTGCCACCCTGATGTCAGACTTCTAGCTTCCAGATCAGTGAGAAAATAAATCTCTTGTTTCAACCACCCAGTCTATGATATTTTGTTATGGCAGTGCAAGGTGACTCATATCCTTGGCTTTACCTTTGCGTGTTACTCCTGAGAGCTCCTGCGAAATATTTGCTCTGGTTCATGCTAATCCCTCTGCGTGGAATACCTCCCTCACTCCATTTCTGCATATTCAAATCTATTGACTTTTCTAAGCACAGTCCAAATGGTACCTCCACCTCCCTGACTTCTTATAGAACTTTATATTTCTCTTATAACATTTCTTTATTGTATTATAGTCACTTGTATTATTAACAGGCTTTCAACAATCCTGTTAGGAGATGAATTCTATGAGGTTAAATTTTGAAAGAGAGGCTTTAAGTTCAAATTCTTGTCCTCTGGTAAACCAAGATTTAGCAGAGTAGGTGGACAATTAACCAGTTTCTCCCACAATAAATGGCAGGGACATGTTAAGGATACTGCAGGAGGGCAGAAAGGGGTGGCCCCGACATTGGCCAGATTATCGAGGGGCATAGGAAGAAGTGATGCTAGGACACAAGGGGGAAGGATGTGTAGGAGTTTCAGTGTAGACAAGAGAGGGGCAGAGAGTCCAAGTAGAGTGTATCCCATTGCCTCTCTGGTATCAAATAGTGAGCTTCTTGAGGCAGAAATGGTTCCAATCACTAAAGTTCTCAAAGTAATGCTTTGCCTGGCATAAAGAACTAGTTCAGTAAATATGCATTGTCTGAAGGAAACTTTTAGGATAATTAGGATTAAAAGATATAAAATTTGGGCAACTAAAGAGGTCAAAATATAGTGAGAGGATAACACTGAGTACTTCACCTGGTACTTAGGACTAGCCCTGCCAGTGTGTAAACTGGGGCACAGAAGATGCTGCTGCTGTCCAAAGTTGGTTAAAAACCTAGGAATAGCTGGGCATGGGGGCACATACCTGTAATCCCAGCAGCTCAGGAGGCTGAGGCAGGAGGACCAGGAGTTCAAAGCCAGCCTCAGTAACTTAGGGAGGCTCTAGGTAATTCAGTGAGACCCTGTCTCTAAATAAAATATGAAAAGAGCTGAGGATGTGGCTCAGTGATTGAGCACCCCTATGTTCAATTCCTAAAAGAAAAAAAAAAATGCTAGGAACAGGGCAATTCTGACTTTTGCATGTGGAGTCTCTGAAGATTCACACTGTTTCTACCATAGATCAAAAACATAATTTTTGTCCAAATTTTTGGCCTCTAGATTCATATATCCAATACCACTTGAATGTTGCCCCATTAAACTTCCAAATTGAACATATTTTAAACTGAACTCCATTCACACTTTATTTAGTTCACCAAGTCTGAAAACCTGAAGTTACCCTGTGTCTATACGCGCTTCGGTATCTTCATGTCCTCTTCCTTCTCAGTGCGTCTTCTCAACCTAATGCAAGTCCCAGACTCCTTCACCCTCTGGACTAAACCACCTGCATCCAGGCCTCTTCCTCCTCTGAACAATCCTTACACACTCTGCCAGAGGCTGCTTTGTTTAGTTTTATGAAATCAAATCTAATGATGGTATGTTCTTATTAAAAAGTGTTCATGGCTTCCCAATACCTTCAGGCCAACAATTGACCTTCTCAGCATTGTTTGAAGATCTCGCTTGACCTGGCTTCTCCATCGGCAGTTCCATTTGTTTTCCCTCTACTCTTGGGCCATATGCTCAGCTGTCTTGCATCATTTGTGGATTTTTTCTGGATTAGGACCATATAGAAATCCATCCCAAGGGGCCAGGGAGATAGCTCAGTTGGTAGAGTGCTTGCCTTGCGTGCACAAGGCCCTGGGTTTGATCCCCAGCACCGCAAAAAAATAAAATAAAACAAACAAACAAACAAGAAATCCATCCCATAATATGTACCTATCCTGCTGCCTTGAATGTCCCGTGCACTCCTGACTGCCCTTCATCAATGTTTAAAAGTTGAATTATCTACCTTGGAGGGTAGTTCTTCAAATCCAGGTGGCTAAGCTGCATTAGCTACCTATGTTGCATGATTTTCCATAGCATTCTAGACTTTACTTTCTAGTCAACAACAAGACTGCAGTTTGACAGATTATTTTCTCTCTCTTTCTGACCTAGACCATATTTCCTTAAAAATTCAGCTTGGATTTTTCTCTCCTCTAACACTGAGAACTCCATTTGGAACATAATAATCAACTCATGAAATGTTTTCTTTGTGAATGGATCTGTGGTCTACAAGAGCTCTGCCCTTTATTAAAACTGCAAAATAATTATTTCTCTCTCTTAGAGGTTCTCCATTTATCAAATATTGATTATAACAGTAACTACCTCACAAGGTTAGGATTTTTAAATGAAATGTTGCACAGGAACAGGTTTTGAAACTACACAAAATGCTTCTTTTTAAGAATTCCAAATCAAAGCTCAGTGTTTGCTCAGAGTCCTTAGTCAATACATGTATGTTTACATTTCTCAAATATGTTTGGATTTCATAAAATTTGCATACCCTTGAAGAAAGACTCAGCCATTGCTTTCAAATTCTGGAAATATTAATAAAAACAGAAGGCACTTAGCTGAACGATTACATTAGAGACTAGAAATGCAAACAAAAACATGATACATTCATCTCCTTATATTAATGCCTGTGTAAGGACATTATTTTATATATGTGAATTCATCAGTTGGATTCTTTCCCCCTATGAATGAACAGTAAAAAAATCATAACCCCAAAGATCAGTTCTATATACCGCTTCTTTCAGTACATTCGTCTGTCTGTTTTTCTTCAGACATAGTTCTTAAGTGGAAGATCAGGCAAGTTTGAAAGCTTGCATTTGAAAGCTTTCTCTGCAGGATGACTCAGTTTTCTGGCTATTATTTATTCTGTTTCTTTGGCTTATGGAACCACTAGGAGGTCAACTTAAAGTCTTCTGGAAGTTGGTGTCCTCACTTCTGGGTTTATTTCCTAAATAAATAACAGAAGAGTTAAATGGTCACCCTCCAACTGCTGCTACATTCAGAAAGTGACCAAGCAAACACACCTCACCCTTAGCACTGCATTGCCCAACTGGTATCTTCAAGGTAAAATATATATCTGCATTTATTAAAGCAGGTATCTGTCTCTGTGGTATCTGGGAACATTAGATACTTCCCTATCTCCTGTGTGACAAGGGATTTGTTTGGGCCCACCCTTTGCTAGAAGTTTTAGAGTCTCGATCCTAAGGACTGATTAACTCAGACATTCCTACAGTATTAAGGAAATAATTGGATTTGGTGTACAGTATTTTTTTTCTGGAGGAATGGGAATTATTTTTAAAAAATATTTAATAGCACTAAATTCAATGTCAGAGTCTATTCCAGAGCATGCAGAGTTAGATTTTATTCAAAACTATGAGGGTATGTCTTCTGATTCATCTATGTAACTATGCATCTATTTGTGATTTTAATTGCCAGTCAAGGTAGGGACCAGTAGAACTTTTAGTATTCTCTCTTCCCCAAACTGGAAGCATCGTTAATTATTACAATTCTCATTCGATTTGCTTGAAAAGGAGTGCTGATCTAACCCCCTCTGTACAAATTCTCTTCCTTTAGTTGCTTTCTCTTTATTCCTAAATTTGAAGTGATAGATATTGTGAACCCCAGACTACTAGACCATTTTTACTCCATACTTACCTTTGAAGGACCCAGCTACTTTTCTAAAAAATTATCTTATAATAATATTTGCATTGGGAAAACTATTGTGTCATCTGTAGAAGGTTACTAGGAAAACAAAGAAAATAAAAATATTTAACACTAGGAGCAGAATCCAATCATTGCTCTTTCTTCACTGACTGGGGATATTCATCAACCTGTTAAAGACATCAAACAAATGTTGCCTTGATTCAATCAGAGATACTGAAATGAGTAGATGAGGAGACTTTCAAGCCACGTGATGTGGTGTTCTTTAACCCTGTGTCCACTCGCCACTCACATGAGACAGGCAAATCCGAGAAGATGGAACATTCTTCCTGCAGGAAGTCCTGTTTTTGCTGTCCTCACTCACCCTATTGTCATGCTGTTTTCTGGTTCCTGTAAAACTGTGAAATTATGGAATTTAATTACCCAGAATGGTTATTGTTGCTCACACTTGAAGACAATGTTCTAAGGACTTAACTAGAATTACTTGGAACCAACAGGTTGCAGAGTTATTTTCGGTGCATTCAACAGTGACTGATAAAGCCAAAATTAATTCTACCATGAGAATTTCCTGCATTGATGACCATATTTTGATAAGCATATTTTATCTATAATGCATTGGAAATGGCCAAACTTACAACTAACAATATTATGTTCTTGAGGATATTGATAATTTTATAAAGCTATAGAATAATGAACTCATAATTTTATTGGAAAGGCTACATATGTTAACCTTTCAAATATAATACAATTTCAATGCAAGTAAGCAGTTATTTTTCAGTTAAATGATTACCCAATTTCCAAAAGCTACCATGTACTGTAATAGGCATTAGTGAGCAAAATAAATCAATATGTCTTCATAGCCATTTTCAAAATCTACTACATGACTTCACAAACTGCCTAGCCGAAGATGGTTGTTTCTAACTAATTTCCTCTTGCTTAACTTTTAAATAAATTATCTCCTTGTGCTTCATCAGCAGAAACAGAGGGAAAAAAAGTAATGTAAAAGAGTTAATGTGTTTATTTTTTATTATTCAATTTGCACAAAAGTTTGCTTAAACAATCTCCTTGGAGTGAAAGAAAATAGTAAAACTACTCTGTTAGGCTTTCAAATATTTAAAGCAGTCATCAATATTACAAATATAACTTAAGAAAGCTCCTCTAAAATGAGAAAATTCCATCAGTAAAGGAATATTTTGAACTATGATCAGGATCATCAACTCAAACCTGTCAAATAGGGTCAGACATTGAAGATTTCAAATTTGTTATTTGGGCATAAACTATTTCAGTTATCAGTAGCTTCATTTTCCAAGGCATTTAGGAAATTTTCCCAAAGGAAGAAAAATAAGAGGAGCCCAATACTGAAAATTAAACATTCTTTAATAAAGCTTGCTGGCCTGATAGTACCAACAGGCCACACTATACTTATCCACAGCCACAAAGTCAACACTTTCCACTCAGACAATCTCCACTTTTACATAAACAAAGTTGTATCTAGGATTTTTTCTGAAGGCTAAATAATTCGAGTTTTAACCTCTCCCTATAGATTCCCTTTCTTCAGTGGAAATAGTGATCATACTAAAACACTGTGAATAATGTTCTTATTTATGATACATATGGTTCATAAAAGTCATGATTTTCCAGTGCTGTGGAACACAGCTGTCAACTTCTCTTTCCTGCTCCATAACCTACATTTTCTCTAGCACTTAAATCCATATTTCATACATTGTCCACTTTCTCCAGTTCTTCTCTTTGCCTGAATAGTACACTCATATGAATGTATGACAGTTGACAATTTTATTACTAGAGTGAGAAAAAGGAAGTAAATGTTTCTCTCTCTCCCAATCATCTATCTATTTAATTTTTTGCTATGTTGCAAACTAAACCATGGGCAATTATTTTTCTAAGCAGAGCTCATTTGAAATTCTCTGGCAATATTTCCATGTAACCAACTCTGGGAGGTATTTTAATGCCTTTTTCTAATTTAATACACACTCATTGCACAGAATTTTGCAGGTACAGAAGTGTTTAAAGACGAAGATTTATCCATACTATCAATATCAAATGACAAATACACATGAATTCAGATTCTCAGAAGGTTCTTTTTTTTTAAATTTTTTCTTATTCTCCATATTCAAAAAGATGCATATATTTTAAGATTTGGATCACTTTGGGTATAATTTGATGTTCTGCTATTATAATTAATCAAGTACATTTTCTCATATTAAAATTTAATTGCATTTGTTTCAATTTTCAGCATTTTAATGTAAGTCTTTGGACATTTAATACAAACAACCTTCTTAAATGATTTCAGTGTGCAATATTAATTATTGCTCATTGTTAAGTATTTCTAAAATGCATAAAAAAAATTTCAATTTCCAGCAACATGACAGATTGGCCTGAAAACAGTCTAGTCTTACAACACCAGAAATGTCTAATCAAGTGTGTAAAATCTATTTTAAATTCATGGATGGACTGGTAAGAAACAGTGCAAATGTTCATAGGCCCCAGGTAAAGTCCAGGATGATAACTGAGCTTAAGAAGGAGGAGATCCCAAAGGTGTTTTTGCTAGTTCTTGGTGATTTGAATCTTGTGGTTATAATGAACCAAGAAATTAAAAAAAAAAAAAAAAAAAAAAAAAAAAAAAGTCTTGTTCTATGTATGTTAAAGAGTAGAAGCAGAAAAATCACAAATAAAATTCTAGCCCAGGAATACTGTACCTCAGTGAAAGATTACATCTATTCCTAATGCATATTTTGGGCATCAAAGAAAAAACAAACCAAGAATATAAAGGTAAGAAAAAAATGAATACAATTTTCCCCCGATATAAATAATAGCTATACTCATGTATTTTGGGGGTCTGAAGGTTAAGTCCTGGCATAATTGTAAACTCTCAAAATAAAGTTTTAAAAGCTAATGGTTTGATAAAATCCCTAAGCACTTGGCAGAAACATTATAGGAATCCCTTCTCATCAAGCCAGAAGACAGTGTGAGAATATTGCCAAAACGTGGAGAAAGTCATAAGCAACTAGGTAGATGGCATACATAGCATAAACATCTTTTAGGAAGATGAGGGAAATAAAGATATTCTCAGACAAATGGCACTTGCTGACTATGTGATGGGGCAAATTACTTGACCTGAGTATACTTCAGGTATAGCATCTGTGAAAAAGAGATCAAAACAATGTCTATCTTTTGAGATACTGGTAAAGGGTAATTGAATTAATAAACATGCAGCACTTGGGAGAGTTTGTGGTATTCAGTAGGCAACATAAAAGCTATCTGTTAATATTATGATGGCTACCTCCCTTACCTTTTTTTTTCACTTTTCTGATGTTTCCTTGAGCATATCAGTTCCTTTGGTTTGTTTATTTTTTCAGTGAGAGTGGTTCTAAGAGGTATAATTTATGTGTTACAAAATTTAGAATTTTCAGTGCCCATTAGTGAGTTTGGTAGTTGGTTGCAGCAGGGTAGACACCATCACATTCGAGAACAGGAAAAAATAGTTCTTTGCCCCCAAAAGTTTTTTCAGGCCTCTTAGTTAATATCCAAATTATAAAAAGTAAAAACCAAAAGAACAAAAAATAGCCTTTAAAAAATAGGCAAAGGACAGAATAGACATTTTTCTAAACTGGCCAACAGGTAAAAGATAAGGTGTTCAACTGCTGATCATTGGGAGAAGTAAATTAAAACAACAGTGATATTACCTCAGTCTGCTAGAATGCTTTAATCAAAAAAGCAAACCATAACTAGTGTTAGCGATGATGTGGAGAAAAGGGAATCTTTGTATACTGTTGTGTAATGTAATTTAATAGTGGTATTATGGAACACAGTAGGGCAGCTCCTTAAAATTAAAGATTGAATTACCATTTGATCCAGCAGTGCCATTGTTGAGTGTTTATCCAAAGGAGATAAAAATCTACATATCAGAGAGACATCTGCACTCCAATGTTCATTATTGCAGCAGCATTCATAATAGTCAAGATGTGGGATCAACCCAAGTTTTCAATGGATGAATGGATAATAAATCCCCCACCCCTCTCTCTCTCTCACACACACACACACACACACACACACACACACACACACACACACACACCACATTAGAATACTGTTCTGCCTTTATAAAGAAGGGGGATCCTTCCATATGTGAGAGCATGGACAAAAGCAGAGGACATTATACTGAGTGAAATAAGCCAGGTATAGAAAGGCAAATACTGCTTGACCTTGTGTACATGTGGAATCTGAAAATGTCAAATACACAGAAGCAGAAATTCAAATGGTAGTTACCAGGGCCAGGGTGGTGGGAAAATGGGGATATGTTGGTCAAAGCATACAAACTTTCCATTATAAGTCAACAGATTTTTATACAGCATAGTGGCTATAATTAAAAATAAGATAAACTTGCTGAAACAGATCTTAAGTAATCTCATTATACACATCACATGAAAAAGTAAAATCCATGTGAAATGGTATGGTATGGTATGGATATAAAATCCATGGATATGGTATATTTTCTTATTAGTTCTATTTTAATTTCTTTTTATAATGCATTGTAGCTTTCAATATATTTTCCATATGAATAATAAAATTTATTCCTAGTTATTTAATTATATGGTGGAAAATGGTTTATTATTATTATTTATTTAGAAAAAAGTTTAAATTTAGAAGAAAAGCTGTAATAATGATATATATTTTTCCATCATCTTCCTTTAATATTAATAACTTGAATTTCCAAAGTAAAACAGCTACAACTAAGCAATTAAAATCAATACATCACTATTAATTAAATTACAGATGCTACTTGAATTTCACCATGTTTTCCATTAGTAATCTTTTCCTGTTCCAGGATCCAATCTAATATTCCAAATTCCATATTACATTCAGTTGTTTCTTTCATCTTCTAATTCTTTAGTCATCCTTTGTCTTTCATGACCTTCACTCTTGATGAGTACCAGTCAGTTATTTTGTAGACTATCCGTCAGGGAAAATTTTGATAGTTTTTTCCTGATTTCGTGTTTTTCTGATATGTAAAGAAGTGATGTGCCCTTTATAATGAATTACATTAGGTTTATAAGAGATCATTATATTTTACGCTTTCAGATTTTAATCTGTGTTTGCTGGGTTAAGTAGATGAATTCTGGTTCTTGCATTGAAAATTTACTTTTTCCCCTTTAAAGTTGAATATACTGGAAGAGATAATATGAGACTACTCAAATATCCTGTTTCAAACTTCTATCCACTAATCCCATTAGCATACTCTTCTAGCAATAATTATTATGGTGATATTCTAATGATGAATTCCTATTTTCCTAATTCCTTTTACATTTATTGAGTGGAATATTCTGTGAGAAAAAGTTTGTCTTTCTTCCCTATTTAAAAATATTGAAAATTTTATTTATTTATCTTTATTTATTTACATTATCATGGTCCTATGTATACTCCCTATTACTGTTCAGATATAATGCAGGAAGTGACATGATCAGACCATAAGAGCTGTAACCTAATCAGTGGATCAATGAATGAACTAACTGGGTGGTAACTGTAGGCAGGTACCATGTGGGTGAAGGAGGTAGTCAACAAGGGTATGCCCTAAAAGGGTTCATCTTCCCTGCAGACACCTCCTCCACCCCAGTTTCTGGCCATCATGAGATGAGCAGCTTCCATAACTACCCTTCCACCGTGGTGTCCTGCCTCACTTCAGGCCCAACATGGTGGAATCAGACCAGTTCTCTAAAACTGTGAGTCCAATATAAACCTTCGTTTCTCTAAGTTGGTCTTGTTGGGTGTTTTGATCACAGCAATGTAGAGCTGATAACACATGGCCACATTATCATTTGAGTAAAATAATCTTATGCCACTTCCCATGTAATACAAGAATCTTAGATTTATATCCTTAATTATTTTGTTTTCTTGTGTTTTTGTTTTTGTATACTTAATTTTACATATACTATGAACAAATAACATTTTAATGCTATTTTTACTTTAGGTTATTTTCAATGCTATTTTAACTTATCTTAAAGAAAAATCAAAAACAGAAAAAAATTTGTTTTTTTAAATTTATTCCATTTCCAGTGCTCCAAACTTCTTTGTTTAGGCCTAAGTTTCTAACTAAACAATTTCCATTAACAGTTCTTTTCATGTAAATCTGCTAGCACTAAATTCACTTTTTTGTCTGCTAATATAATTTTTATGACATCTTCATCATGAAAGATATTTTCACCGAATGGAGAATTCTGAGTTGACAGTGTTTTTCATTCTGTACTTAAATGCCTGATTCCATTCTTGCATTGTTTGTGATGTCCCCATTTGTTCTGAATGCTTTCAAAATATTACTTCCAGATGTTTACATATGATATACCCAAGTACCTTTTAAATATTTATTTACTATTTCCTGAGCTTCTTGAATTTTCATGTTGCTATATGTCATTATTTCTTCAGATATATCTTTTGTTCTTGCTATCTTGTTTCCCCTCTCTGCCTCTTTTCCCTCTGGGACTCTGATAACTCTTGTTGGACCATTTAATTTTTTCTTCATGGCAATTAGAGCTTGTGTTGTTTTAATTTAACTTAATATTTTTATATTTTTCCCTTTGTGTTTCATTTTGTGTAATTATTTTGACCTGTATTCAAGTTTGCTGATTCTTTCTTTGGCTGTGTGAAGTCTACTGATGAGCTTAACACAGGCATACTTCATCTCTTGTGCAAGAATCTTTGTTTCCATTATGTTCATTCCATTCTTTCTTACACTTCTATTTCACTGATAAAGTTACCTATTTGAACTTGCATACAACATACCTATTTCATTAGAATGTTTAATATATTAATTGTGGTTACTTAAAAAATTCTTTGTCAAAGAGTTTCAACAACTATCATCATATCTAAATCTGGTTCTGTTACCTGATAGCATGTTTCATTTTTTAAAAAGACAGCTAACATAGGATGGAATGGAATGACATAGTCTTTATTGGTAGCACTTGATATGCCTTTACTCTGCTAGCACTTAGTATGGAAGTTTCTAATAAACTTGCCAGGAGTTGTTCTGGGCTTGAGGTCATTGTTACTATGGCAACCCTGATAAACCACAGTCTTCAAATTCCTCTAATGATGTTGGTATTCAGTAGGGTTAGGGGTTTTTCTCAATCTCAGCTTCAGGCTCACTTTGTAGGTATCCTCTTTCTACTGTTTCTAAAAACAACAACAACAAAAGAATGTTTCTTATAGCTCCATGGAGGTATGCAACTGTTACTTTCACTCTATCATTACTAACCTGATGGTGGGAACGATAGAAAAAGTTTTTGATACTCTGCTGAAACTTCAGTTAAGGTTGAGACTCAAAACTCAAACTTTATAAGTACTCCTGCCATGACTATAGCTATTGTTCTGGGCCCAGGGTTTATTCTTCCCCTTTACCAGGAATAGAAGATTATTTTTTGTTCTTTTCTTTCAGACTCAATGTGTTTTCACTAGTAATGGTGTAAGGCAGTTTTTGCCCATTCCTTAGATGTTAAAGCTTCAATTCCATAGGAAAGATGAGGCAGTAGGGTTCCGTCCCTCACTGGACCCTGGTGACTGGTTGCCTTCTCCACCAGGAGATCCCTCTTAGATCTCCCAACCTGCTTCTGTCAGCACAGTCAAGACTGTGTGTCCTCCATCTGTGAGTTACCAAGGATATACTCAAACACAGGCTTCCTCTTCATCACAATAATGGCAAAATGGTGTTTTCGAGGAACTAGAAAGATTATTGGCTTGGCAAATATGGGACAGATGACACTGGACTGACCCAAATGTAGATTTGAAAAGTACTCTATGTTTGTGTCTTAGAATGATGACAATTTTGATAGAAATGTGAAATAAGAAAGGGTTGATAAAAAAAAATCTAGAACACTAACAATGCTGGTAAAGATGAGAACCATCAGGAACTCTCGTTCACTGCTGGTGAGAACGTAAATTATAACAACGATTGTAGAAGACAGTTTGGTGGTTTCTTATAAAACTAAACATGTTCTTACTACCCTTCTATAGCTTACTTCTGGATTATCCTTCCAAGTTCCATGCGCTGAGTGATTGGTTCTGGGGTGGTGCTACTGGGGGTGATGAAATCTTTGTGAGGTGGGCCTCACAAAGGAATGGAAGGAAGTTAGGTCATTGCAGATGTGACTTTAAGTTGGGTATTGAAACCCTGGACCCTTCCTTTTTTCCTTTTTGCTTCTCAGCTGCCATGAGGTGAATAGATTTCTTCTATCACTTGTTTCTTCCATGATGTTCTACCTCACCCTGAGCTCAAAGTGACAGGGCCAAGTGATCTTGGATTAAAACCTCTGACACCATGAATCAAAATTAATCTTTCTTCCTTTTAAGTCAATTTTCTAAAGAAAATCAAGCAACTGTGATCCTTGAAATTTATTCCAAGGAGTTGAGAAATCATGTTCACACAAAAACCTGCCTGTAGATGTTTCCAGAAGCTTATTCACAATGGTCAAAACTTGGAAGCAACCAAAATATTCTTTTATAAGGGAATGGATAAAAAGCTATGATACAGCTAAGCAATGGAGTATTATTCACTGTTAAGAAAAATGAGCCATTAAGCCATGAATAAAACATGAAAGAAGCTGCAATAGGTGTCACTAAGTGAAGAGCCAGTCCTATGTATTGTATGATTCCAACAAGATGACATTCTGGAAAGGCAAAACTATGGGGACAGTAAAAAGATAAGTGGTTGTCAGGAGCTGGGGAGAGAGAAGGATAATTTGGGTCAGGGAAAATACTTTGTATAGTATTGTAATAGCGAGTACATGTTATTATAAATTTGTTTGTAGAAGACCAAGAGTGAACCTTAAGTTATTGACTTTGGGAGATAATGATGTATCCATGTAGGTTCATTAACAGCAAAAACTGTGCAAATCAGTTGGGGGTATTGATAATGGGGGAGGTTTTACACGTGTGGGAAATCTCCGTACTTTCTGCTTAATTTGGGAGCAAACCTAAAAATGCTTTACTAAACATTCTTTAAAGAAAGGGCTGGTAATAGGCAAAGAAAATTTGTTAAATTTCAATGTTAAGCAGCCACTGTTGGATGAATGGAAAGAACTCAACTTCCAACAATAGTAACTGCCCCAAGTGTAGGAAATAGTTTTCAGTTTCTTATGGGCCATTAGGAATTGTAGATTGTGCTAATTGACAGTGTAAAAGAAACCAGCAGTATCACTGTGCAGGGTGGTGAGCAGAACAAGGCCACCACCAAAGCATGATGGCAAGTGAGAGTTACAGTCATGAAGTATTAGAATTCAACACACAGAAATCTAGGTTGAGAGATGATCTTAGCTTTAAGGGGAGTGAGGTCACTGCAAATTGAATTTCAAACACTGTCAAACTGTGGCAAACTGAATCTGCCTTTTCAACATTCTAGAGCACCATAAACAATACCAGAAAGGAAAAAAATTTTATAATTATACCTAACATCTCCATACTAGGCACCTATTTATGACTGAAAATGAGTATTACAGCACATTGGAGTTATTACAGATCTACTTGTTAATGTTGGCAATTTATCTTAATCTGAGAAATATTTTCTCTCTTCTCAGAAAGACTTGTTTCACTAAAGATATCTTATTAGGGAAGTTTCTCCAATTTCTTTTTCACAAATAATAATTTCTTCCAACCCAAACTTTGAATAGCCGAAAGGAAAAAAATCCCAATTTCTCATATTGTTGATAGAGAAGGACATAACAGTTCCCTAAAATCTAGTAAACAGATAATCATAAATAGTAATGTGATAAATATTCATGTCTTCACCACCTAATAATAGTTATTTACCAGTGGAGTGCTTCATGCTGCTCTAATTTCACTGAAGAGAGAGAAACTTGCCAAATTATTGAATAACTAAATGCTTTGTTCCTTATTGGCCTAACTGTGATCGTGATCTCTCAGTAATTTCATCTTCTAGTAGTTGGCAGCATTATGCTATGAAACCATCTGAACTCATCAGCAGTATAACCAAAGCCACTCAGATATACAGGCTCTAGAAATGGGTGGAACTGGAGCTTCCACTCCTCTTCTTCAGAGCAGAGATGCAGGAGATAGAGCTCAGTACAGCATGCATCAGTCGCTTATGTAGAATCTTAGGAAAAAAGTTATCACATTGTATCAAATACACAGAAAAATCCCTGGAATAATGTAATATGCACTGCAGACCTTCATGACAGCTTGGCCAATTCTTAATATACTTTCCATATTTTATGTGAATATGTGTGTGTGTGTGTAATGCCTACAGGATTCCCTTCCTGATCTTTTCCTCCTTTATTTATCTCAAGAAGCACTCTCATCCAGATTTTCTGGTTTTCATTTTTATTCTTTTGCTGCATATGTTTGTCCTGATAAAAATGTTATATTTCATTGTATTAATATTTATGTATTTTAAATGGGTCATAGACTTGGTTCTTTTTTAATTTTTTAAAATTTGTTCTAATCCGTTGTACATAACAGTAGAATACATTTATACATTTATACATTTTGATAGATCATACATAAATGGAGTATAATTTCTCCTTTTTCTGATTATACATATTGTAGGATCACAGCAGTCATGCAGTTATATATGTACATGGGGTAATAATGTCTGTTTCAGTCTATTCTCCTTCCTATCCCAAAACCCCTTCCCAAAAACTTGGTTCTTTTAAACTTCTGCAAAGTCCCATAGACCAGGTGGCTTATAAACACCAGAAACAATTTCTTGATGTTGTAGAGGTTGATAAGTTTTATGATAAAGGTGCTGGCAGATGCAGTGTTGGGTGACAACCCACCTTGTTCATAGTTGGCTGTATTCCTGCTATGGCCTCTTATGTGGAAGGAGCAAGGCAACTCTCTAGGGCCTCTTTTCTAAAAATGGCACTAAAGCCTTATAAAATGACCCAATGACCTAATCACCTACCAATGACCCCCCACATCCTAATGCCATCATTTGGGGGTTTGGGTTTCAACACAGGGACTTTGGGAGGACACAGACATTAAGACCACAGAAAGCACTGATGTAGAGAATTTGAACATCACTATTTCTTTATAACAAGTATGTGTGTTTGGAAATGTCAGCCCCTCATCAGGAGCCAAACATGGACTAGTGTTTGGACTTGAACCTGAAGGCCTATGTTGAGTTTTGGTTAAAACTGTGTGTCCTTGGCAAACTTCGTTACTCCTTGGAATTAAAGGATTTCAGAGAAAACCAGAAAATATCTACCCCATGGAATTTTGTGAGAATTACATATGATATACAGAATTGTTTAGGAAGCTATAAAATGTCTTTTATATAAATCATTACTATTATTCTTTCTTCTTATGCCCCAATCCTGAGATACAACAGCTATTTCTCAATGTATCTGTAAACTAAATAGTCTCTAATGGTTCTGGAAAACTGCCTCTGTGTATAAAATATGTTCTTATATACTCTTCCTGCATCAATGAGAAGCCTATCTATTATGGGCTAGCAAATGCTCGTCGAAAAATACAGTAAGATACATAGGTGCCATTAAACATTCAACATTTTAGCTCAGTGTTATCATATTATACTTTAGAGAAAGAGACTTTGGAGATTACCCAATTCAGCATTCCAATTTAACACAGAGTGATAAAATACACAATCACAGTGACTTGTTTTAGTCACTTGGAGAGACTAGTAAGCAGAAGACAAATAGCCACTGAATTGCACAAATCCCTGTCCATTTAGAATAGTATTATTTTTTATTTCTCATATTTCTCCTGTCAAAAGAGCTAAGCACTTCTCTCTCCTTAGAAAAGGATTCGTGTTGAAACGGATGCTGCTGGAGCCAGGTCCTGATACACACCTTTTCCTCCCCTGAGGAGGAGCCAGACACTGATTCACACAGTCATTTAATATAATAAATACGGGCCAGCCATATGATTCTTTCGTTGTCATAAACTGCCGTTTCGTGTGCGTCAGTGGCAGAGTTCTTACTGATGATGCTCTTGTTTTCCCGTGTCTTCTATCCGGGCCCAGACTCGTTGCTCATTCCGGAGGAGTGAAGAGGCTGACAGATCAGATGCCGCCAGCAGCTACCTGTCATTCTGGAGATGAAGGGGGTGCTCCACAGCCGGGCTGGGGCTCGCGCAGCTGTTTCAGCTGCTCTTCACTCTGGGGTTCAGGGCATGTGTCTCACACTACCTGTCTTTCAAAGAAGTCAGTCTCCTATATGCAAAGCTCTGTAAATCCCAAAGAATGCAAAGGTAAAAGGGAGCGGAACACGTGATAAAGGTGCTTGATTCTTCAATCTGTTGCGGAGTCGGAGGCGTGCTCTTATTTATTCCACCGGTTCCCCTGGGCACATCCAAATTGCTTGAGTTTCGGCTCCAGATATTTATGCCAGACAGCACTGCTGCACATCTGCTGTAAAACCACCCCCGGTATATATATCTTGCAGCCCTGAAGTTGTGGGTAATAGTGGAAAGTATGCCAGACTAGAATCCCAATGACCTAGGCTACGGCCCTGGCCCTGTGATGGATTAGCTATGTGACCTTGGCAAACACTCTCTGTGTAGACCTCAGGTGTTTTGTTTTTCAATTCCCAAATCAGATAGTCGCTGAAGTTCCTTTTAGCTCTGATTCTGTGATTTCTAAATGAGTGATTATAATAACAACTAGGATGTCTAGAGCAGTCATTTTGGGCAAAGTCCTTTACATGGAATAAAATATTTACTCTTTAAATCAGGTCTCTGATGAACGAAGTACTATCCCTGACTCACAGAGGAGGAAAGTAATGCTATGGAACTTCTTCCAGGTCCCAGAAAGCAACGTGGAACTGATAGTCAAATCCATTTCTCTCTGATGGAAGAGCCGGGGCGTTAATATGTAGGTGGTATGAAAACAAGGTCTGGACCTCAAAGGACTCAGATTGTTCTAGAAAGCCTCTGGTCAGGCATTTCCTCAGGATCTAGGGTTTATCTATCTGCTATCAGCCCTCTGCCCCCAACATACTGTCCTCTAGAAGATGGTATTGGGCATTATTTACTTGGAACTTTAGAGGCACTTTTATGATTGACTTAGAAGTTGTATCCAAAAAGAAAATAACTTTATTTTTTTTCTCCTTAAGAAAGTCCCCATTTGGAATGCTGCTTATAAATGAACAGAGTGGATAGCAATTAAAATTAATCATATTATTAGGTACACTTGCGTATTTGTAATCTTCCACATGAGGTTAATCCTTGTTGATTTGAAAAGAATTATTGGAAGAAAATAATGCATGAGATACTGGAATAAATGTTTTTAAATAATGCTAATAACTTTTAGCATTTTTGAAGGAAGAATTGACTAATGAAAATTTGATTCTTTATATTTTCTTTTCTGCTAAGACAAAAAAAAAAAAGAGATCAGAGTTGTTGAAAATGAAGCAGTAGGATCTCGTAGCAGTTTACCTCAAGTCCACATTGGCTTCATTTTCAAAAATGGTAAATGATACCCTCTCACAAGCATGAAGATACCATTTCATCAAGTGATACTGTGTTAATAGGTTTCTCATGAGACGATAGCACCAATACCTCTTCTACTTTATTCATTGATGTCAAACTTATCATTTTGATTATATTACTTCTCAATTTAAAATATTCCATTATTCCTCTTTGACAAGAAGAGGGAGGCTTCAGGTCTTCAGCCTAGCATACAACACATAACCCAATCCAAAGGGACTTTCCCTTTCTTGTCTAGAAGGTCCATTCGTGATAACCTGGTTTTTGCCTTCTTTCCTGCCTCACCAAGTTCTGGTGGCTGCTTCAGGTGAACATCTCTCCCTGTTTTTACATGAAGGTCTCTGGAAATATCCTCCTGTCTTCAACAGCAGAGCTCTCCTTGTTCCAGGCCGCACTGAATGTTCACCTTCCTTGAGAACTTTCCAGGGCCCTTGCACTGTAGGTTTCCACCTAGTCCTTCATTTCTCTCCCGCAAGTGGTGTTGGATCACCCACTCTGCATCTGTCCAATCATCAGTTTACCCTCCTACAGTGGAGCGACCAGAACTGAAACTTCATGTTCCCACATTGTCTTCTGCCCCCTGGTGGAGTAGTGATAAAGTGCAACAAACCAACCACCAAAATCATCTTGAAGTTCATTTCTTTCTGATTCTTCAGAAGCTATGTTTAAGGTTTGTTTCCAGAATTTAGATATCTGTCATTCAACTATCAACATTATTTAAAAAAAATCGAGATGAAGGATGCAAATAACAAAAGAAACGAGTTTTGTTAAGCATATATATTGGGAAGCTCTTTATAGACTATAAATATATGAATTCAGCTGGAGAATGCAATACATGTCTGTCATGACTGTATTGACAAAACAACCAAATCTGCACAAAACTAAAAACATTTCATGAACTGAAAATTTATATTGACTTAAAAATAACACATTCATTTTCTAGATAACTTTCACACTGAATTTTTGAATACTGACTCCCTTAAAATAGTGTTATGGTTTTAGATATGATTTGAGGGTGTCCTTCAAAAGTGCACACCCTAGAAGTTAGTCCCTCTGTGTGTTGATGTTGAGTGACAGAAACCTTGAGAGGAGAGGACTAGTGGGAGTTTATTAGGTCCTGGGGTTCACATCCAGAAATGATTAATGCTAGTCTCTGGGAGATTCATTTCTGTGAAAGTGGTTGTTATAAAAAGAGTAAACCTGGCCTCTCCCTGGTCTCTTGCTTCTGTGTCACTGTGGCCCTCTTACTGCTGCAAGTGCTCTGACCGTGATGCCACCCGCCATGTTGTGACCTATCCAGAGGAGGCCGAGATGGTCAGATATTACCTGGGAGATCATGGAGAAGGAGGCTCTGATTGGCCACTGGGGGTGGTCAGGTGTGTAGGGTGGAGGGTTCTGGTTAAACAGACTTAGAAGATATCCTACTAAAATGCAGAGGCACAAGGTTGAAAAACCAAAGCCTTGTTGGAAACTTCAGGAGAAGCTGAATAGAGCTGAGTCAAGGACAGTGTCTTTATCAATTTCACTCCTACCTGAACTTAATGAAAGCATCAGTGTATTTCAAAGGCTGTTCATCAAGCATCTTTGTCTCTGAAATAACTTCCCTATCACCTTCTTGATTCATGTTTAAAGGACCAGCCTAAGAATTTTAAAATTTTGTTTTAATCCTCCAGTCCCACATGCTCCTGCAATAAAACTGATAACTGTTCCATGTTTCTAACACATTTTATGAATATTATCTTTACATAAGACAATGTACCTATTTATGGTTCTGGATCCTCTTTGATAACAGAAAGTTATCAAAGTTATCAACAGGAAGTTGTCTATCAATATGATGGAAGAAATTGAGCTTTGACATTTTAAACAAATGCATCATATCTTTTTATTCAAAGTGTTTGCATAAGATGTTTTTAAGTTTGTTTTGTGTTATGCTTCTAAATCATGAAAGTATCCAAAGAGAGTTTGGTTTGATGAATTTACAACAAAATCATAAAACCATGGTACCATTTTGGGATATCCAATTAAAAAAAATGTTCTCCTCATAGCATCAGTGTCTTTTAAAAATCAGTTACTCTATTAATATAATTAAAGATAATAAATATTTAATATAGTCACTATATGAATATAATTAACTATGATTAAAATCTCTACATGGATGAAACATATTCTTAATTTTTAAAATATCTTTCAGATAGCACACATTACGGGTAGCAAAGCTTTTTGAGGCTACTACTGTTGACAGAGATGTTTCAGGGCTGGGCTAAAGTGGAAGTGGCAGCTCAGCCATGTTCTTATTTATTAGATTATGGTCAAGCCACAATATCCTCAGAGAAACTCTCTTGGAGCTTTTCTCATCTTACAAGAGCTAATTAAGGCAGTGGATGGTTAAGTGGATGGCACAAATCCACTTAAGCAGACATACACAAGTCTTAGTGTCTCAATACACTGGGAGCAAATAAGTGAGGATATGGCGACTACCCTGAAGACCCATCACTTTGTACTGACAGTGACAATACGGCCATGTTCCAAGAGATGGAACCATTTATTTCCTAGATTGACAGAGAGTAGGGAAGATGAATAGATAGATACAGACATACGTAAATACACACATTTGTAATATTTGAGCCTTATCAATTACCTTCCTATTCTATTAAGACATTTTTCTCCTGACACTGCACTAGATTCTCTCATGTGCTTGGAAACCATTGCTCTAAGAGACCAGGCAGGATGGCCCCAGGGAGGAGGAAGAGGGGATCTGGATGTTCAGGGCTTAATGGAGCCAATGTTCTTAGGAAAGATGGTCAAGGAGTAGAATATAAAGAAATGTTTCAGGACAGAAGCAGAACTAAGAAGCAAGAGTGTCGAAATAAGAAGATCTCTAAGAAATGGGTCATTTTTGTTCAAAGCAAAGTTCCTTTCCAACTTGATTGTCCTTTGTAATTAACATAGATGAGAATTTAGTATACGTATTTGAGGTCCTCTAGGAAAACATGGTAGATTTGCCCGAATGGATTGAAGAAATTGGAAGTTATATTTTACAATTACAGCACACACAACTTATCAGTATAAACATGTATGAAATTATTTTTTTAAACGCCTTGAATAGGAATGCTGGACACATCTATTTTTTATGAGGACAATGTCCCTGTCTGTTCTGCTGGTGGCCTTTTTCTCTCCTGAATATATCAGTGTAGTCATAGTCTTACTGATACACTGCTGATAGACAGATGGAAGAACCATGGAGGAGCTGGGGTTATTCACTGCTCCTTGTCTGAATCTTTGTGTCTCTGGCCAAGTTGGGGCTGTGTGGTTAATATGAGATACAGATGTCAGCTTTACACTTAGCATCTGACTGGCGGGCAGACAGGCTGATTGTGCAGGTGATGGTTTCCCATTTGCTTGAACTTGTGTAAGGACCTCCCTCCTCACCAGGAAGAAGAGATTTCTCTGTGGCAGCTCCAGGATAACTTTTAGTCCCCAGACTATAAGGACCTACTCCTCAAATAGTACTGGCAACTAAAGTAGATGCTTAATGAAGACTTGTTAAATTAACATAGACACACAGGCTCTTCCTTCTACTTTCACTCCAGCAAACTGATTTCCAAATGAGTGGAATATATTTAAAGTGGATACAGATTTGATTTCCAATCCTGCATCTGCCACTTATAAGCGGGGTAACTTTATGACAAGTTAAATATAGCAATTTGAACTCTGCTTTCTTTTACTTTCTGCATCTATTAGATAAACATGATAATACCTACCTGATGTGCTGTTGAGATGATTGAATGACATCATCTATAATAATTTGTGTGGCTCTTAGTGGGTCTTTCATAAATAGTAGCTATCTTTATCTCCTGTTTTGTTCTTTTCTTAACTATGAGTAGAAAACACAAACGTGTTCAAATAATAAGATTGTTTACTATAAGTTTCAGACTGGGCTACAACTTCCTATATATTGCTTAATTTCTCTGATAACATTGAAGGTGGTAGCATTTTTATTAACCACATTCTATAGAGAAGGAAACAAACATATATTGATTTTAAATCCAGCTCTACCTAACTCTGGACTCCCAGTAGCTAGAAAGCCGATAGGAGCTTTGTTGCAGTATGGACAGCCATTAGTAAGATTTTAACATTAAAACATTTTTTTTAAATCTTTTATAATTTATCTATTACTCTCACCATACCTAGGCATACATGAGAGCACATAACTGTTGAGTAACCCTATAATTACAACTGAAGGCATAGCAAACTAGAGGCATTAAGTACCATTGTTATTTCTGTTCTCGGTAGAGAATCTGAAAACCTCTTGAAGATGGGACTTATTCACTAATTTACTAGACCATAATCCAATTTTTTCACAGACATAAAATAATTCATGTTCAGTTCTATCAGCTCATCCTCTAGAAAACTGGATGATTGCCTATAAAGCTAGGCCATAGTGTCACTCTCACTTAATTATGCTATACGGTCATTTCAAAAAAGCTTTTAGTCTCAGATAAGTTTGAGAAATTAGAATCTGGTTAAAGGACAGAATAAAAATCTTTAAGTGAGAACAGCAAAAGATCTCAATCAATTTATCAAAAATATTTGAGAAAGGAAAACAAAACAAGGGTTCAACAAATGACCTCAGCGATGTTACTCTGCTGCTATCTCAGTAAAGAATGATTCTTCACCCCACCATTGACTACCCAGTGTGTGTCCTTCTCTTCTGAGCCTCAAAACCTTCATGAGCTTGCCTCTGATCTGCCATGTTCAGGTAACCACACAACTAAAACAAACAGTTCCAGTCCTGGGTCTACCACCCACTCTCTCTGTGATTTATTTTTCTCTGTTCTGTTTTCTCTGAAGCAATTTAAAAATTGAATCATTTCTAAGACTGAGTCTCATACATTTATTATCCAAACCATCTACTCAGCTTCCACCATTAATCTCCCTTTTAAAACTATCTGACACTATGCTCATCAATTCTCTAGTCTCAATTTCAATTTGAAATGCCTCACCTCTCTAATTTGATGCTATCATCTTTTCTTCTCTGTAAAATTGTGCTTTCTTTGATCTCTGTGATATTCTATGTTTACTTTCTCCACATAACTATAATTTGCCCATGATATTTACTTTAAGATTCTGTGAGATTCTGAAATTTTTAACAATAAAGCATTCAAGTATTGCTGTGAGATTATACAAGAAGTCTAAGTAGTCAAAAGAATTTTGACATATTCTATTTAATCATGATTATGCCTGGACTCCTAGGAGCATCAGTGGCCTTAATAGTGATGTTACTTATCCCTGCAGATACGATCCAGGGCCATCCCAAGCCCACCTGAATGGAATTAGGTAACAGACCTATCCTAGTACCATGTCTGTGGCTGGTGGACCCAGACCCACTTCCACAGTCTCAGTCTTGTCCTATTGATTCTGAGCCAGGTCCCTTTCTATAGCCCCAGGCATCAGGTCCACCTGTGTAGACCAGGCTGCAGGCTTCCCTCTGTGGACCCAGTCATCATGCCAGCCCTCTTAAACTCCAACAATAATACTGCCCATAATTTCTGGATGGACTGACTACTAGAAAGTCTTTCTCTGTCAAATCCTCTGTAAAGGCTGGAAGAGGTGATAACTTCTTCAAATATGCAGATACCACTCCAAGGATGACCAATATCAGGGAACTATAACAACAGAAAGGGAACAAACTAAAACACCAGTGCCAAATCTACAGAAATGGAGACCTACAAACTGTCTGACGAAAAAGACAACATATTCATCTTACAAAAGTTTAGTGAACTCTAAGGGAACACAAATAGGAAACTAAACAAAATCAGGAAAGCAATGCATGAACAAAATTAGAAATGTAAGAAAAAAATCAGCAACTATAAAGAAAAGAACAGAACAGAAATTCTAGAGCTAAAGAACATAATTACTGAACTAAAAAATTTCATAGAGAGCTTCAATAGCGTACTTGATCAAGCAGAAGAAATAATCAGTGAGTTTGAAGAGAGTTCATTTGAAATTCCCCAGTCAGAAGAACAAAAACATAAAATGAAAATGATTCAAGGAGTTTTGTTTGACTAATGGGATATCATGAAATGATTATGTATGCATCATGAGAGTCCTAGAGGAAACAGAGAAAGACAAAGGGACCAAAAGATTTATTTTAAAAAAATAAATCTTCCCAAACTACAAAGGGAATTGGACATCCAGATCCATGAATTCCCAAGAAACTCAAATAAGTTAAGCATAAAGAGATCTTCATTGAAACACATTATAACCAAATTCTCAAAATCCAAAGAGAGAATTTTTAAAACAGCAAGAAAAGATTGATTCCTCACTTACGTGGGAATTTAAATAAGACTGTCAGTAACATTGCACTTTATAAAATCAAAATGTAAAAATATATATTACATTTCTATATATTAGCAACAAACTATTTGGAAAATATTAAGAAAATAATCCCATTCACAAAGCTAGCATCACATTTCCTGACTTAAAAATACTAAAAACTACAACAATCTGAAGGATCTGGTATAGGCATAAAACCAGATATACACCAGTGGAATAGGATACAGAATCCATAAACAAATCAACAAATTATCAGGCCCACTGATCTTCAACAAAAATGCCAAAAACAGACAATGAGGTAATGCAAAAGAATGACAGAAGAGCCTTATCTCATGCCATATGCAAAATGGACTAAAACGTCTTGAGAATCCTTATATTATAAAAGTGCTAGAAGAAATCATGGTGGGGAGAAGATCCATGACATTGGTCTGGGCAGTGAATTTTGGGAGTATGTTCCCCAAAGCACAAACAACAAAAGCAAAATAAGCAAAAAGCAATGAATAAAACTTGAAATCTTTTAAGCCACAAATAAAATCATGAAGAGTCTGAAAGAACCATATGCAGAATGGGAGAAAAATATTTGCAAACCACACATCTAATAACAGATTAGTATCTGAAGTAGATAAGGAATTGAAACAACTCAATACCAAGAAAACAAAATGATTTTGTATGAAAAATGTTCAACATCACTAATCATCAGACAGATGTAAATCCAACCCACAATGAGATACCATATTGTATTTGCTAAAATGTCTATTATCAAGGTGATAAAATATAAGAAGTGTTGGAGAGGACGCAGAGAAAAAATGGAACCCTTGTACATTATAATAGGACTGTAAGTTGGCACAGCCATTACAGAAACAGTGGAAGTTTCTCAAAAATTAAAAATAGAACTGCTATATGATCTAGCAATTCTACTTCTGCATATGTCCAAATAAATGAAATCTGTGTATCAAAGTGATATCTACTCTCCCATACCTATTGTAGCATTATTCAAAATTACCAAAATACAGAATAAATTTAAATATCTATTGACAGTTACATGGAAATATTTATCAAATTGTATTTTACCTGATACTATAGTGAACTGTGCAGTGTTCTTAGAACATCCCAACTCCAGCCTCAGTTTGTCTTTTTCTAGCTGTGTGACTTGAAGCAGTTTAATTCGATAGGTTCAGTGAGTATTTTTAGTGACCATCATGCAGGAGATACATGCTAGGTACTGCTGAAGACATAAAGAGGAGTAACAGTCCCTTCCCTCAAAGCTTCCATGTAAAATTGGAGGGAGAAAAGGAAGCCTCCTTTCTCATGATGATTGGAATGGATTATCTTGAAGACCCCTTTTAGCATTTTTGATGTGTTCCCTTCATTTTAAGGGAAGAAATGTAAAGAAAAAAATAACATTTTAACTTACTTTGTGTATTATTCTTGAAGTGTGTGTTCTTTGTTTTGACTCAAGTTTCTTTGGCTATAATGCTGGAGAAATCAAAGGCTCTGTAAAAGTCAGATAACTTTGTAGAGAAATACTGCCCATACAGTCCTCCTAAACCTACCTAAACATCGTACACTGTGGTATTGATTATAGGAGGCTTCATGAGAAGAAATGTGTGGCTTGTCCCAAACCTATTCTCATGCCTGGGAAAAGTGTGTGTCTCTGGTCACTGACTAACTTTATTTGTAGAGACATCTTGACCATTAGCCAACTGGCTCAGTATAGATGGACTCCAGACTGCATGTGACATCTGATTCTGAAGACGGACTCAGTTAAGCAAGCGTTCCCCATGCCAAGGAGCAAAACTGACAGAACTGAAGCTTTTCAGTCTCCTTGGTGCTGAAGACACAGTTAAAAGTAGCTTGTAATTCCCCCATTCTCAGTTGCTTCTCGGCTACTTCCTAACACCCTATTTTAAAAATATTGGAACTTTAAAGGAGTGTTAATTCTGAAAGTACTGCGCTGACTTCAAAAATTGTCTCCTTGCTCTCTTCTGAAATTATACCACTTAGGAGAAAGAAATATGTGCTAAACAGACACACTGGAGTTTGTGGAGGCAGGAACAGGGTGGTAGAGAGAAGCTTCCCTGCTTCCAAGTTGGAAAGTTGGCCCTCAGTCTTCCTGGGAGCAGACATGAGAGAACATTCTCACCTTCATCCCCAGCCTCTGGGGCTCTACTGGTGAGGAAGGAGATTTGCCAGAAAACAGACACCTCCTCAAGGATTATGCTATGACTTTTCCAGCCTGGTGGAAATCTCCATCCCAGTCAGCAGAGTTGCCACCTTGGAAGGAAGATTCACAAGGCCGCTATCTGTCAGGGAGATGGATGTCCTATGTTTACTCTGAAACTGGCCCTTCTCAGACTTGCCTTTGATGGTTCCCAGCCTGAAGTACGCTGCAGTTTGCTTTTTGGAAACCAAATTTCACATGCTTACAAGTCAAGAGCTGGCATGGGAAACCATCATTATTTAATTGTCATCTTGACTAGGTTTGAATCCTGGTTCCGCCACTGACTGTCAAGATGGACTCCATCTAGCACTAGCTTTTCTGATTCTCAATTTGATGATTTGTAAAATGAATATCAGCATGTCCATTTGTTTCAATGATTGTTAAGAGTTCAACAACACACTGTAGAGGAAGTGACTAGCACCTCGCCTAACAAATAGCACTCACTAAAGGTTATCTACCCCAGTCATTCTGTTGATGCTCTGTAGGGAAGAATCATGTGTACCAAGAGAAGATGCCTTGCTTCGGTCATCTCAAGTTCTAGAAGAGTAGGAAGCATTTGGAAAATCTTACCTCCCCCAGGCTTCCCACTGCCCGCTGATTTCTATGAGTTCACCAGAGCCTTGGGGGAGTATAAGATCAGCCTCAGAGATGAGGACAATTCATCATGCAGTGCTGACTCTTCTGCCTTTAACAGTACAAGTTGGTTGAAAAATTCTCTACGTAGGCAGGGTTAGTTCTCATGAGGCCAGACCACTTGGCAGAGCTTTCCAGGCTATTAGGCCATTGTATTTATCTTAAGAAAATCTCTGAAAGCATGCCAAATTGGAAGGAGTCCACACCACCCAGCAACATATCAGCTGTCAGAATGGCACTCTACAAAGGCAAAGACAGTGTACAATTCTGGGTTGTCTATATCAAATATCAACACCTGTAGAAATATGAGTGTGTGTGTGTGTGTGTGTGTGTGTGTGTGTGTGTGTGTGTGCATGTGTGTTTTCCAAAGACAAGGGCTTACTATTATTGTGTTGTTGTTCTTGTTGTTACAAAAAGCTACATTCTTTAGCAGATTTTAAAAATCTTCCCTTTGTACAATGTATATTGCCTCTGAACATTTACTTTCTAAATAGATACATCCTTTTATTCCATAGATTACAAAATGTTCACTATATAGAAATTTTCTGCAGATATTTGAATGTCCTATATGGAGTTCCAGTGGACTTTTAATTTGGCAATTACAACTCCTGGTCTATTTCACATGGGGCATTTACATCCCAGTGACACAATACACAGAGGCATCCAGCACAGGATGTCAAGTGGCACTCTGGCTAACTGGTGACAAGAGGCAAAGAAAACACTTGGAAGGTGAATGTGATTATTGCTTTCAAGATATTGCCACTTAAAAACTTGACACATTTGCTGTTGGGCATAGAAGAAATGTCTTCTGTGGAAAGACAGATTACTTAATTGTCTGGAGAAAATAAATAATCACCAGATGTCGTCTTTTCAAATTGAATGTCTCCATTGGCATCAGATAGCTAGCCCCCTGGGGAAGGCCAAACATGGCTGCATATGATGGCTCCAAATGGCACTGAAGAACTGAGAATCTTCATTCATCACATAGGGTGCAGTCCCTCTGGCTTTTAAAACTGGTTGTTCATGTTCTAAATTGAAACATGGCGCACACTCGCATCTTTTGGTCACAGTGGGGCACCCTGACAATTTCTTTCTCCATCTCTAACCTACTTTGAGCACCTCCTTACTCTCTTGCTCACCTACCAAACCACTCACCCTCTCACATCTTTAGCTACTCTGTCTGTGTCTTTGAATATCCCTGGTTATTTGGAAGTTCCTTGGCACACTTGTTCATTGGTGTATCTTTGTGGGTTTGTACATGTGTTTACATATATCGACATGGACTGAAGACATTTTAGGTGAGTGTTGGGTAGAGTCTCAATTCCTTTCCTTCCTCTAACCACACATATCCAGCATTGTTCCACATCAGGTATGAGAGTCATTTTCTTCTGGTAGATTTTGGGAACAAGGCTTTTCCCCTGCTCTGTTTTATCTTATCTGTCTCCTTAGCAAAGTACACAATGATAAGAACACTTAGGAAAAAAGAGCGAATCAATTTTTGATTTCAGTAATTGTTTTTGGCCAGTGGGAATCCCATGCGTCATAAATGTTCCAATTATGGTATTACAGCAATAAAACTGAGAGGAAACAGAACCATTTATTACCTTCACCATGAACCAAATCGTCATAGACCCCATGGAGTGAGCTGGACCTTGGGAAGCCACTTTCCATTCCAGTTTTCCTGAGCAAGGGGCAGCCCTCTCCAGCTGCTTCTGTCACTCCATGGCTTTGGCGATGCAAGCCAAGCACAGTCAGACTGTCTCTAAATATGTGGGAACGTAAAGGAGCATTAGAGTTCTTAAACTTTTAGGGTGTCTCTAATAATTTAGAGATGTCTGTTGTTATCCAGAATTAAGAAATGAAGAAAAATACTATCTACATAATTAAATTGAGAGCCTACCATATATCAGAACTGTTCATACACCTTCATGCTCAATCTTCCTTCCTCACCATGCTGCTTGGCTGTGCCAGTGCTCAAAGTCAGGACAGTTAAGGGATTCGCTGTCTGCTCTGTACCTACCGATTGGTGGAGCATGAATGACAACCACAACCTTTCTATTTGCTAAAAAGCTTGGAGTGAATAAGTGTGGAGGTGAATTTTCTGACATTTATTTCCCCCACCTAATCCTTAGTAACTTGTTAGCAGAAATTAACTTTCATTTTTATTCTCAAATTTTAACCAAATTCCCTGAATTCATCAATTACATTAGATTTTATTTGGTATAGAATCTAGTATATCGTTCATTGTAGGAAGCTAATAAAAGTATGTTGAAATTGAGTCGTCTTCAATTTCTGGAAGAATGATTTATGTCTCTGCTTTCTTCTCTTCTTAGTTAATTCTCTTACAATTTATTCCTATATAATAATTTCTTCTCCCAGACTCAATGTATTAAAATTGACTAATTGCATGAAGTTTGCAGTTTTCAGCCAATTTAATGAAAGCCTCAAGGATGTTGAAATAAAATTAAGCTTAAAAAAATCTTGGGAATAAATTATTTTCTCTTTCTTCCTTATGAACACCATGATAAAGTATTTGAATGATAGAAATTGGGATAATAAATATTCTAAATATTTATCTAGTCTATTTCTAGGAATGAGAGCTAGTTACATGCCTGACATTTATCTAATGCCTACTCTGTGCCAAATTATATACTTGGATCATGATATAGAGGAATGAACAAGATTTCCACCTTCAAATGAATTAAAGTTTAATGATCCTATTGGGAGAACAAGGGGTGTAACATCTATAGATGCAAATTGACCACTGCTTTGCCGTGTAAGAAATAGTGTGACAACGACTTCACAAGTATTTTGAAAGAATAAAATAATGTTTTATAAATAAGACCTTGAGTCAGCAAAGTTTTCCTAAGAAGGTATTGAAAGGAGTTTTGAAGAACCAAAAACAGCAGTTCACTCCATAGAAAAGGGACATAGAGGAAGTAAGCAATTAGAGGACTCTCTTTGTTCTACAATTTATGGGTTTTAGACTTCATTTGACTTTTTTTTAACTACTTTCTTTTAAAGGTATGTACAAATTATTATTTTTTCTTTCCATCTTGTGGCATGAATTCACAACATCATTTTTCAAAGTCTTCCCATTTCTCTCCAACTAATTGAAATAGTGCAGTTGGTTCTGAATTTGTAATGTATTTTTTTAAAAATTTAATTAAAAAGTTCTGCTCCCACAAAGTCTGAATCAGGTTAACAAAGCATTGCCTACTGAATATCCATGACTCCCATTATAGAAAAGAGAAGATTTATAATGAATACGTCAGCTATGGAAAACAGAGACTTTATGTTAAATGAAAGCATTTTCTTTTTTTAAGGTGGTTAACCATACTTTCTGAAGTTTGTGTAATACCACTGCTTTGTTTAAAAATGCACTTTCACAAATAGAATATAAGTAAACTTCAGCTCAACTCATTCCAAATGATAAATTACAAAGGAGGGTATTTCAGATCAACGTGGTTTAGAACACATATAAACCAACATTTGCTATTGAACTCTAACAGGATTTAGATTTTTAATCTTTAAAATGCAAAACCAGCAAGGAACGTTTGCAACAACTTTATCTGGTTTAATACCATAACAAGTATAATTAGAGCCCAAACATCCATATTAATGAGGAGTCTGGGGTTAGAAAACAGATAAGGAGAGAGGATGAAGCCAGAAAACACAATAAGAATTGATCTTTTTCACTGCACAAATCTAGATCCTGAGATATGAGTACATCCATTGAAATGCTACACATTTCATCTCATATCAGTTGGGTCTTTGTCCAAACTACCACCAACTGCATGCATAAACTCATGTGGGCAATTTCTTCTGTTCTGTGACTGTATTGAGCATTCTCTTAAGTCTCTTCCTCTATAAATGTATTCCATTTTGATCTCTATCCCTGTCTAAAAGGTGATTGGATGGGTTCTTTAAAGTGCTAGCTGCTACCAAGAAGGGAGCCACAGGCCCTGGTAGAAACAATCATACTTTCAAGATTTCAGAAGTTATTCTTTATATCTGCAAATGCACAGAGATAGATGGCAAATAGATTTCTATTTGTAGTTCGCATTTGAAGTACAGTTACTTAGGACATTGCACTATCTTTTATCAGGTTAAGATCTGGCTAGTAAGTTGGGTCAGTTGAATGTGTAATACCTGAACTTAATGCGATAAGTCCAGACTTGGAAGAAGCTAAATGATTCCAAGGTAGTTAAACAATTCTCTTCCAGAGTACCTTGCAAAAACAAAATCTGAGCCTCATATGATTCCTGTAAAACTAAAGTCACCAAATATGAAATCACCAAGATCAAGTAATAAACAAGGAAATAAATCATGAGTAAAATTCAGTAAAACAACATCCATAAAAATTTCACACATTATAATCACCAGCTACTGCATTAGCTTTTCATTACTATAACAAAACACCTGAGATAATTAACTTATAGAGAGAAAAGGTTTATTTTAACTCACTGTTTTGGAAGTTCTAGTTCATGACGAGTTGGCCTGACCATTTTGTGGCAATGCAGTTCATCATGGCAAGAACGTGGTAGAAAAAGACTGTTCACCTCATTGCCAGGAAGCAAATGAGAAAAAGAGAGAGGGTCCCTGTATCTTCTTTAGAGGCTTGCCTTCAATGATCTATGAACCTTCCATTAGGTCCCACCTCTTGAAGTTTCCACCAACTTCCAACACCACCACCCTGGGGATCAAGCCTATAATACATGGGCCTTCAGAGGACATTAAGATCTAAACTAAAGCATTTTGTTCCTGGGCCTCAATATTCATGTCCTTCTCACAGTGAAAAATGTATTCAGTTCATCTCCCAGAGTCACCAAAAACTTAACTGTTTCAGCGTGGCTCAGAAGTTCAAGTTCAAAGACTCCATCTGAAGTTGCAGGGACCACATAGCTCTTGCATCCTGCTTGCCTGCAAAACCAGCATCATCTGGACCATGCAATGATCTGCCTTCCGCGTCAGCTGTACCTGGACCCGGTGGTACTGTGGTAGCAGTGCGGAAAGCCTTGTGAGCTGAATACGGGGGAGCAGGGGAAGCAGATCCTGGGGAAATGACTGTTTAGGTGTTTAGATGTTCCTCAGCAGGCAGGGCACCCCAGGGCTGCTTTCTCAAAGGAAAGTCTTAGAAACAAATCTGTATTTCTACACATGCTCTCTGGGCCTGCTTTTTGCTGCACTAATGCAAAGCACTTGGCTTCTTTTTAGTGGAATTAGCAACTTGCTGCAACTCCTTGGCAGCAACTTAGCACACAGGTTCTCTTTTTCTGGCCAAGCTGCAAATTTTTCAAATCTTTCTGCTGTGTCTTTTTTGTTTTTTTTCCTGATTCTCACTAAAATTTGCTAAAAGCAGTCAGTAATATTCCTCAGCTCCCTGAGAGCTTCACTGCCTTGGTCTCTCCTCCACCTGATAAACTAACTCATCATCTTAAAAACTCAGGGTCCATCTGGGTTTGGTGGCACATGTCCGCAATGCCAGTTGCACAGGAGGCTGAGGCAGGAGTATCGCAGTCTCAAAACCTGCCTCAGCAACTCAGAGAAGCCCGAATAAACTTAGGGAGACCCTGTTTCAAAATAAATAAAATAATGGCCTGAGGATGTGGTTCTGTGGTTAAGCACCTCTGGGTTCAATCCCTGGTTTAAAACAAAAACAAAGACAAAAACAAAAAACAACTAAATTTAGCATTGCACAAAGCATCAGGGCATAGCAAGTTTGGTCTCAAGTCCAGTTCTCCATATAATTCTCATTTCCATCTGAAACTTCATAAGCATAGCATTACTGTCCACATTCCTTCTGGCATCTGTGTCTCCTGAGGGCCCACCAGAATCACCTATTAAGTTTTGCAGTCAAACAAAATGTTCCCCTTACAGCATTCTAGGATTTTTCTAGCCTGATTCTCCAAACTTTTCCAAACTTCTCTCACAAACCAATTCTAAAGACTTTTGCATCTCACTGGGTGTAGAGTTAACTGCAAACACTGTCCCACTTCTCAGTACCAGAAAAGAGATGGATAAATAATCTGTAAATGTTTAAAATGTTTGAGTATGTAAAAATAATAGGACGGGCTTTGTGCAGATTATCAAGGGGAAAACGTAAGACGCTACACAATGGAATTATAAGTAAAACTGGAGTTTAGCTGCATCAATAACCAAAAAGTGGGGGATTTTAGCAGCCATTTGGGAACATGAGCTGTTGTTTCACCCTGATAGTGTAGAGAGAGAGAGAGAACTGAGAAACCGTAGGTAGGTTAGGCATTTGGAAGGCTACCTTGTGAGTGAAAAGATCAATAAAAATCTCCTGACATAAAGAAGAAACCAGAGGAAACATTTCTTTTGCTTCAGCTCCCCTACTAAATTGAAACCTACTTTCCTTCAAAGAAAAGGAACTCAAGTCTATAAAATTAACTCACCGTGATCCTGCATTGGTTGCATCCTGGGGTTGCTGAAAAAGTCAAACTCACAAAATTTCTGAAGGGTATGCCCTCAACCCAGGACTCAGCAGGTTCTCACGCATAAGATCCCAACAAATGCGAGTTAATCCAAGATTACTACACACACTAGCAAGCATCACATGTTGATTAAAAATCAATATAAACATCATAAGTGGGATGAGCATTATGAGCATCATGAGCTGGAATAAGAAAAAGCACAGTTGGACTTCAGACCTAAGAATATCAGATCATAAAATATCAGAGAGATATAACTACATTGAAAATATTGAAGAAACAATTGAAAGAACCAAAACCAAACCAAGGAACAAAATCTGAGAGAACTGACAGGTGTAAAAACTAGCAAATAAAACTTTGATTAATAAAAAATAAAATGATTAAAATCAAGAACCTCAATGATTTGGTGACAATAAGTAGATATGACAAAAGTAAAAGAAAATTAGCACACTGTATATGGGAATTAATCAAACAAATAACAGAATTAATCAAATAAATATTACCAGTGGGAATGCAAAATGATATAGCCTCTATAAATTATATAGTTTGTCAGTAACTCATGGAATCAAACAGAAGCTTACCTTGCAATCCAATAATACAACCACACCCATGAGAACTAGAAACATGTATCAATATGAAAAAATCTGCATGCATATGGTTATAATGACTTGATTCATATTCAACAATATCTGAAAGCAATGTAAATATGCATCAGCAAGTGCAGAAATATCAGAAACACCTACATACAGTGAAATATTATACAGAACCAAAAAAGGCACAAACTATTGGTATATGTGAAAGCATGGATGAATCTCAGACACCTTAAGCTAAATGAAGAACATAGACTTAAAGGGTAATATGACGTATGCTTACATTTAGATGGCATTCTGGGAAGACTCTAGGGGTGTAAAGTATATCAGTGTTTGCTACAGGTTAGTGATGATGGGAGGTTGATACAAGAGAGGAAAAAGAAATTTCAGGAGGGGATGATAAAGTTACTGTACATCTTAATTTTTTTGTGTGTGGGGAGATTTTTATATAACTATGCACTTTTCAGAACTTATACTAAAAAGAGTGAATTTTACTACATGCAAATGAGGCCTAAAATATGTCATGTGAAATAAGCTACAACAAGAAGAGGCAATTAATTACAAACAGGATGACTCTCTAACAAGTCACCAAGAGGTTTAACTGGGAGAGTAGTCTACCATTAGTGTGTCTACCATTTTAGACTCTGCTGTTAATCATTGACCTCTCTCTCAAAAAAAAAAAAATCTAAAAAATGTAACAATACAATAAAGGAGTTTAATAAAGTAAATGCACATAGAATTATATCCATCATAACCTTAACAAGAAACACTGTGCTCGCAACTGAATTGACTGATTAGGACTGAGAAGAGTCACTACTTTCTGAGTTGTTAGCAGAGTCAGAGGAAACCAGCAAAGGAGGATGAAGTTTCATTGGAGCTTCTTACAGCATGGAACCATTACCATCTGTAAGTGTAAAGGAAACAAGTAAAGAGAGAATATTACTGAACTTAGTGAAATGTGTAGTTAGTTATAGGAGCAGCTATTAAAAACTGCCATCTTACACAAGCTGTGGTCTTCTGGAGAGAAACATAGCTACTGCTGATCTGTGGCCTCACCATGGGGGAGTATAGAGGATGAATGCCTTACCTTATCCCTTTTCGGATGCAATGTAAAAATGTCAGTCCTCTTGGACCAAGAAGAATAAAGAGGTCTGGGAATATGAGTAATGAAGATTAGAGGTTGCCAAATCTAGGTGGAAAAACAGATCATAAGAATAATATATACATAAGAACAATATATACAGCAATTTGAGAACTTATGTTCTTTATGAACAAGTAAAAAACATTTATATCAGCATACTACAATAACACAGCCATATTGATATTTATAGCAGCTCAACTCATAATAGCTAAACTATGGAACCAACCTAGGTGTCCTTCAGCAGATGAATGGATAAAGAAACTGTGGTATGTACACAATGGAATATTACTCAGCCTTAAAAATTAATGAAATTATGGCATTTGCCAATAAATGGATGGAGTTGGAGAATATCATGCTATGCAAAATAAGCCAACTCCAAAAAACCAAAGGCAGAATGTTTTCTCTGTTACGTGGAGGCTAATTCATAATAGTCAGGGGCAGTGTACTGGGGAAATATAGAGTTACTTTAGGTAGAGGGGAATGAAGGGAGGGGTGGGAGTAGGGAGATAGTTGAATGAATCAGACATTATTACCTTATGTACATTTGTGACTACATGACCAGGGTGATTCTATGTCATGTACAACCAGAAGAATGAGAAGTTATACTCCATTAATTTATGACGTGTCAAAATGCCTTCTACTGTCAGGTATAACTAATTAGAACAAATAAAAACATTATAAAATATACTGCATGCTAGACCTTAAAACAAGTCTTTTAATTATTGAAGCTTTCAACAATTTTAAATTTGTTGAACTTAAAATGCAATTTAGAAGTATAGTGCAGGCAATTTTATGAAAACATTAAAAATGATCAAACCATTAATTCTTTAGAAAATACCCTTGACATTGTATTAGAGACAGATGTGGTTAAGAAAGTGGCTGAAACACTTAATGATGTATGAAGAATAATTATTCTGCTTGTTACTTTTAATGTTCAGAAAATCAATATGAAAAATAAAGAAAATCCGCTACCCATTCCGCTCTAATGCATATTTTAAAATAAGTCTTAACAAGCATTTAAAAAATAGTATTATACAGAACTCATTTTCTTCCTATAATGTAATTTAGTTGGACAGGAAAAATAAAAGATGGATTAAAACTTTCCACAGAATTCAAAATTAAAAACAACTTTCTGAGTAATTAATCAAAGAAAACATTATAATGGTGACTTCCTAATTTTTAAACTAAATTATCATAGAAGTGCTACAGGTGCAAACTTTCAGGATAAACACATTAGTTAGCAGGAAATCTATAAAATTTAACCCTTACATTAGAGTCAAAGAGGTGTCAAAATTAATGAGTCACATGTCTAATTCCAAAAGTTACATAAAACACAGACGTAACCCAATGAAAATAAGAAAAAAACTAAAGCATATAAGAACAAAAATTGGAGAAAAATTAAGTTAAAATTTTAAAGTCCAGGAAATCAAATGTAACTTCTATGAAAAGATGAAAGAAAAAAATGAGTGGCATGTATCCCCATTCCTGGGTCTTCCCTTCGTGGGCAGGGTTTCTGTTCACGTGATCTCTCTCCAGGCACATCGCCTTTGCCCTGGGAGGGAGGACTAGTTAGTGAACTTGGATAGAGTGCATTTGTGCTGGTTGCAATGAACCACTGCATCTGTGCCTGTCTCTCTTCTTATTTAATTGCCCTAGACACATGGACATTTGGAATTCAAAGTAGGAAAGGAAATTGAAGATACTGGCAAATAAAGAAAATCAGAGCTGTACGTATGTGTATTCACTTCTATCCTCTATCATTTTCTGAAATGCAGGTACGCAAATAAATATCTTGATGGATATTTTAAATTTACAGATCAGGGATTCTGAATTACTTGAATTACTGTGAGGCTAAATAATAATTTTCTTTATTTGCATCCTCTCAACCATTTACAGTGGATAAGACATCTTCAAATACCGACTTCTGGGGACAAGATTTTGCCTGGGATTATGGATCTAGTCCCTGAGGATTTTGCATTTTGAACATGTGGTCTCAGTGTTCTCATATTCTAAGTTATCTTGCTAATGATAACTAATTTGGATTCTAAAAATGAGCAATCTCAGAGATTTGGCATTGGCCAATTTTCTTCCAAGGACCAAAACAAGTCATAACCATTAACTCCTGTGGCAGACAGCCCAGGCTGAAGCCACTAAAGAAAGTAAATTAAATGTCTATAGAGAGTTTATTATATCCCAAGTAATCTTTTAAGAACTTTATGTACATTATTTCAGGTAAAACAAATCGCCTTCATGAGATGCATATTTTTATCATTTTCATTTTACGGATTAGGTACCTGAGAGGCAAAAACTTCAAAACTTCTCCAGCACCCAGAGCTGTCAGGTAATGCCCACAGGATTCAAACTAAGGAAATCTGACTTAGATGCTGGGCTTTTTGTCCACCACCCATGAACAACACAATAACTGCAACCAGACCTTAAATTTGATAAGAAGTAAGAAACTGGGGTGGACTTAAATTTCACCGGACACAGAAAGGCAATGCAATTTAATCATGACTCTATGTATTTTGATCTTCAGGCTAACTTTGAAGGGGATCTAATAGTTTGATCTGTTTTTCTTCCCCAGGAACCAGGGGATTTTTATTTGAATTTGAAGTATCTCTGTGTTGCTGGAATTTCATGATTACAGTGTCTTTATGTAGTTTATTATTGAAATATATTTATGATGTCATTTGATTTCATCAAGAACCTCCAAAAAAGTGCCTGGACATAATTTAAGAAGGAAAACAGAATAAAGAGTGACTTTTCAGCCTGAGTACAGAGCGGCCTTGGAAATGATTTATTGAATGCACTCTTCCAACCCAAATGAAGCCAAATGAGCAGTCATTAAATGGAGAATGGCATCATGAAGGATTATTCTGATGGTCAGTTAATCTCTTCCCAAGAGGGAGGTAGCACATCTCAACAGACCACAGCTTTTATGGTGAAGCTGATGATTTTAGAGAAGAGAACACAGGAAGTGTTGGAGGCCATGAAGCTTCATCCCCTCTCCTGATAATTGCCTCCATGTGAAAGCAGACCCCATGCCACAATTCTCTTGGCCTGCAGTAAGAATATGCTCTGCCCAAGAGCAGGTGAAGAACCCGATAGGATTTGAAGGAGAAAGTGAGCATGGGCAGCCAGCTCATGCTCTTTCTAGGAATCCATAGAATGCGGGTCATGTCTGTGTTCTGGACACCTAGGAGCGACTCTTCCTTAGGGGTCTGCACTGGTTCTGTACCGCTGGGTAAGGAAATCTTTCCCATTCTAGGGTTCAGTAATAGGAAATCTACTTTATTCTAGCTAGAGGGAACATTTAGTCTCAGCATTAACATTTCAAAATGCTAATATTTTTAAGCAATTTAGAAACCAGGAAAGGAAAAGTTGTGCAGGTTGTTGTTTCCTTAATAAATACACCAGCAACAAAATACTGACGGAGATGGAAGGAGAGTCTTTGCGTGAGAGAGACTGAGAAGAAGGTGCACAGTGGAAGAACTCAGAACCAGGATCATGCAGGTTAGTTCCAAAGAACTCCAGAAAACTTCAAGAATTAGAGGCCCGAAGAGATTTAAATGTGAAGGTTCAGGATGGAGACAGAGGCAGTAGAATTAATTTAATATTTATATAAAAAGTAGGTTGTGAAATAGCTCCCTTCTCAAACTGCTGCAAGATTAGAAATTAAATAAGATAACTACGGTTGATAATTTACTGTATATTTCAAAAGAAACTAATAAATTTTGAATGTTTTCAACAGAAGGAAATATGAGTGGTAGTGGCTATGCCAATGGCCCTGATGTACTCATCCCACATTACATGTACATATTGAAATGTCATAGGGTACCTCATAAATATGGACCATTATTATGTGTCAGTTACATGTTTATTTTAATTTTTAGAATTGCCAAATGAAAATTTTTGTAAGTGGATGTGCATCACCATTCCCACAGAAGGCCCCTGGCATTTTTATATATGCCTCTGTCTCTTCTGTACCTCAGTCAGTTGGGAATGGTCTCCCCAGTAACACCATATTTATTACTACTTCCATATCTTTGTCCCCTCTGTTCTCCCTTGCTCTGTTCTTCACATTCCCCACATTCTTCTCTGCTAATCTAATTGTTACCTGTTTTTAAGGGTCCAACCAAAGAAGTATTCCTTTTTTCTAGTTTTCCCTGAGTTACATGATATGCCCCCATCCCATCTCCACGCGCATATATATATATATATATATAGTCATAAATCAAAATGCTAATAGAAAATTTGGAAAATAAACTTTCAGAAGTCTACCATTTATTTTGATAACAAAAATAAGAAGATAAACAATAGGGAAGGTAAGATTAAAGTTAAACAATCAGCCCAAAAGCTGACAAATCTAAATATAAGGAGTTTCTATTGAAGAGAACAGAGAAAACAGAGGGCAGGGAATTATCTGTGATAATTTGAGAGAAGTACTGAAAACAGTAAGTTTTCTGATTAACAATGTCTATAAGCGCCCAAGCGCATGATGTGAAAACAGACCCCTACCCACAGGCACTACTGAAAAAGCTTAAAACACAGAAAATAGAAATTTCTCAAACTTTCCAGAAAGAGAGTAACTCTTTATTCAGAAAGCAACTAGAATTCAAAGAGCAACCAACTTTCTCACCATGCTAGGAATGAGACTATAATGAAATGATAGTTTCAGATGTAAAAGCAAATTCATCCTACCTGAGCTTCTGTCCTTAGTCAAACTACTAGTCAATTGCAAAATCTTAAGTTCCAAAATGTCCTTTTACAGGAAACGATGGGAGTCCCCACGGGGATGGGGAATTCAGAGAGCAGGAGCTTTGGTTAGCATAGGGGGGCTTTTCATGATGATGGCCACAGGTGGCCCCAGATGATAGTTGCACAGTGGCCTGGAGGAATTTGCAGCAGCCCAGACTCAGAGGTCTCAGTCCTACAGGTCGTGGGAGAATAACTGGACTTGGCATACGCTCAGAGAAAGCATAGAACCCTGGTACTTGCCTAAAAACACGGCCAGAAAAAAAAATATTTTGAATTGCCACCCTAATTTCTTTTGATCTCCCATCACTGGGTCATTTCTGTTTCATGCTCTGGATTTCTATCATGCTAGTCAGAAGCTGATGAACAGAATTCTTCCCACTCCTCTGTCACCAGAGGTCCCAGAGAGGGGAAAGGAATTTCAGCACGCCCCTGTCAGGCACAGACAGAGGCTTACTTAGAAACAGAGGCACATTCAGTATGTGCGAGTCTGTTTCAGTCACCAGCACTTGGTGATGGGGGACAAAAGGGAGCGTTGTGAGCATATCCCAACAGTGACCGCGCGGACATCCACCTGTCAGGCATAAATGCAGGCAGGTGGCTAGGCCAGGCTCTCGCCGTGACCCCTATTAATGCCTAGAACATCTTCCTGGCCATCCGTACCAAGGTCAGGGTGAAATCACACAGCTACAGATGTGAACATCAAAGGGAAGGGCGTGCCCCTGTCCTGCCCTCAAGCTCTATAAACACAACTGGAGGAGTCGCTCACCAGGCAGATTCCATGGCCTCCTCTCTCCTTCCTCTGACAGGTGCCCCAGAGCTGTTCATAGGATTTTTCACAAAGACTTACTTATCATAATTCTGATTATCCTCACATAACCCAAGACCTGGTTCTCGAGTGTTTTCTTTACTATCCCTCTTTCTTAAAATGCAGGGTTTGTTTTCAGTATGTGGAGTAGGAGTCACAAGCTCTTAGACATGGCACAGGTTGATGTCCATGCCAGCTCTGTCCACCACTGGCTTTTACTCCTACATTATCTTTCCATCTCAACATAGATGCACACAACCTAGTCATTTTATCACTGCATATTATACTTACAACCTCAAAGAGGGGGAAATGATCTACTCACACATCTTCCTGTTGATTGAAGCCTTCTATTTTTGATGTGAAAAAAAAATCAAAGTTAGTCTCTAAAGAAATCCGACTATTGATAAAACCTTTGTTATAGAACTGGAAGTCTAATGTCCAAAGAAAGCTCAGCTAATTTCTGGAGGTCAGGATTGCCAAGGGACAGAGTACCTTTACCATCCATGTCAGCACTAAAGATGATTTTCATAGTAACTATAACTTTCTCTCTGAAGTGATGATAAAGGCAAAGCTAGTGTAAATAAACCTGTGTCCAAAAGAAAGTCCTGCACTTTAAAATCACTCTGTTTAAAAATAAAATAAAATGAAATCACTGTGTTTGTCATATACTCCAAGTTTACTTGGCAATATTCTGACTGTTCTGACTCCTTGTCATGGGTTTCAAGCAGAGTTAAAGACAAAGCCTAAGTATGGCTGATGAATATGTGACAAGAAAACAGGAAGCAAGAGGCTTCTGTTGCTTGCTCTTTGTTTCTCCAAGTTCAGACTCTGCAGTCTACTAACTGCCTTATTTTTCTGGAAAATTCTGGAAAAATCTATAATTTCCCTTGTTTCTCCATGCTCCATTCTCCATTCCCTCTGAAGCAGGTCTCTTTTCCCAAGCTTCTTCTAACTCCTTCCCACTAACTCTAATTACAGATATCTTCACCAAATGCATCTCTTCATTTTTAATATAATGTGGTACTTGAGGGAACAAGCCAGGTTGGGTAAAAAGGGAGACATCAACTCTTTTGAGCCTGTTGTTTTTTGCTTGCAAGAACACTTCCCCTAGACAGAGAACATCTGTCCTTTCCTCCTTTCTTCTCTTCCTTCCCTTTTCCTTCTCTCCGCTTCTCTCCCTGGCGGAAATCACAGGATGCTCAGGAATAGTTCACCACTTAAAGATTCCATGTCGGTCTTGGTGAGTCATAGCCTCCTTTACTAAATCCTTGTACTTTCTAAAAAGGAAATGTGAATACGTATCACCACGTTCTAGCAGGTTCATCAAAATAGCCCCAGTTTACGCTAATTTTATCACCGACTGCTAATATTCCAATGAGGGAATATTTTCAGAGTGCAGAATACCTAAAGAGAGTAAATGTCAGAGCTTCCGGGAGAATGGTGAGGACTTTTCAGAACCAAACATAAATGCACATAAACCTTGTTCTCAGTTTTAGTTCGAGTTGTTCAAAGACTCCCAGCATCAAGCAGCAGAGCTAAGGAGAAAACAGGACTCTTGCATGAGATCTAGATTAATTTCTCCACTCCTGGGGTATTTTCCCCACCTCCACCCTCCCTTCCTTGTACCCAGCATTTTGGAACTGGAAAATCTTTCTTCCTGAGTGGAGAAACGATTGTAACGCTGAGCAAATCTTGGTAGCATTCCAATTTGCACCAGGCAGTGCCTTGCCTCTCTGTGTTGCTCTGTCAGTAGAGGTTGAATGATGAGCCCTAAAGCAGCAGTGAGGAGCAAAGGTGCTGTCTTTACTTCTCAGGACCAAACCAGAAGGGCGAAAACCAGGCGTGTTTTGAGGAAGCGGACACCTTTAGACATCTGATTCCTCATTAATGTATAGCAAATGAACTGACTTAAGCTTGAGTTACAGTGAAAATATAATTTCCCAGCTTCTGAGATGTTCCTGGGGTGGTTTGGAACCACATGGCCTTGCCCCTTTTTGCCACTCATTTGTCAATTTGCTCACTACAGTGCTGTTAAGGCAGCCCAAGTGTTGAGTTGCCAGCTTTGCGAATGCATTATTATTATTTTTTTGCTGTAAAATTAGTTTGTTTTGTGCTCTCGTTCTCTTCCTACTAACCTGAGCTTTCAAACATCAGTGATGCCATTGGAAATATTGATCCGCTCATCTATTACATCTGAAAATCCTTGCTGCTTCTTCTGTAAATCAGTTCCTGAGCACCTTCATATTCCCACCATGCGCACGCGCGTGTGTGTATGTGTGTCTGTCTGTCTGTCTGTCTGTCACTATTTGGTGTGGTAAGGAAGGACCTAGGATTTCACTAGGCACATTTGAAAGACAGTAGGGGATTAAGGAAGTCAAATTCTAATATGATTTGTATTTCAAGACCAATGTGGCTGCCAAAGCTGCATTTTGCAAATTTATGTGAATTAATAGATTGGCTACCTGAGATCAAAGATAGAAACTTATTTTAAATTTTTGGTAAAATTTTTAATTTAATGGGTTTAGGTAAGCATTCTAGAGACTATTTCACCCAAGGACTATGTAATTCATCTGGTTAGACCTTAAGACATGGTATCATGGCCACCGTAAGGTTTCCATAGTAAAGACTAAAAGTAGACACACTTTTTAATTATTTTTCTAAATTAAACACAAAGTGAAAAAAAGCCCTGAATATAGGCACTTATCAATTACTAAATTACTATGTCCTATTTGAAAAGGAAGACCCTCAGTGATGTGATTGTCACACATTGGGCTCTTTGTTTCTTAGTTTCAGTTGCGTCAACAGAATCCAAAAGGTGTGGAATTTCAAAGTGCTGTGCCAGACTGCAGGGTGGGAGTTTCTCAGGAGGTATCTGAGGATGGAGAGAGAGCTCTCAAGTTCACAAGAATGGCAGAAACAGGTCGAGCAAGGAAAAGCCAGACCTTATATGGTAAAGGGTTTCTGTTCATCTTCTTAGGTCTACCCTACTACGACTGGTCTCTCATCCATCCCTGAGCTGAGTGACAGGCAGCCTCAAAGATTGCCTCCCAAGGGGAAGGGTTACTATGCTTGGTGGAGCAAGTGTCTGATGCAGGTATGGGTTATCTCAAGGAGAGAGAGAGAGATAGAGATAGATAGATAGATAGATAGATAGATAGATAGATAGATAGATAGATAGATAGATAGATAGAGAGAGAGAGAGGGGGGGGGGGGATGTCAAGGCTAATTGCACTCTCAAAAAGACCCAAGGCAGCACCTTGAAGAATGCATAAATTTTTCTCTTGAATTTTTCCAAGACACAGAGTTGAGGGAGCAAGCTGACTTGATGTCCTTTCAAATGTTCCCATTACAATGCTAGACTAGTGGTAGGATTTTAACAAGAAGAGTTTGTGTGGAGTGAATTGAGGAGAAAACAAGAGGCTGAGTTGGAAGCAGCTTCCTGAGGAGGAAGTGGCTCATGGGAGAGATGGAGGGGGCATCTGAAGGACCAAGGAAGCACCCAGGAAAGAAAGGTTTAAAGGTCAGGGAGGCTCAGCAGCACTAATCAGTTCGTTTTTCTCCTTATCAAGAAAGATTTATTTCCTCTTCCTTCAAATCAGTCCAGAATGAACCAAGAACCCTGCTTTGCAAAAAGGGCAGACTGGACCAGGAAAAGCAAGACTCCAGAAGGTCATACTGTCTGAATTGGTCACATAAAATGTTCTGACAAAACAGAAGACAAGTTTTCCTCATTAACAACCAGAGACAGTGCATCGTGACTTAGAATATATTCGTCATTTAAAAAATAATGGAATTTCAGAAATACATTCACATTTTCTTACAATCTACTCATAGTTGTTCAACATTCAAGTTATAAAGTTATCCAACTGTAACAGATTATTCTAGAGTGTTCCCTCAGAATTGAAGGGAAAACATCACTTATGCTAAACAGGAGCATTCTTGGTTTTGGGGATTCCAAGCTTGGTTTGAAGGACTATTAGGGAAACCACTGCTCTCAACTCTACAGTAATACTATAGTAATATAGTAATATAGTCTTTTCCCACAGGAAGAAGACCTAGAGAGGGAATCCCTGAAGAGAGAGGTACCAGTCAGTAAATATTCTAGAAGAAAGTCAACACCAAGTGTCAAAGAATAAGGTGGGTTGAACTGAGTTCCTCAAAGAAACATGTTCAAGACTCCCACACCTGCCCACGTGCATGCAGTTAAGATGAAGTCATACTGTATTAGGGTGGGCCTCCAAGCTCAAGGACTGGTGTCCATCTAAGAAAGAATGGACACATGGAGATAATGAGATCTAGACATATAGACATACATAGAGAGGAAAGTGCCCGATGAAGACAGAGCAGAGATTGGAACAATGCACCCTCAAGCCAAAGGTTGTCCAGGATTTCTGGCAAAAGACTGGGAAAGAGATTTCTACCTCAGATCCTTTAGAAAACGTGTAGGCTACCCACATTTTGATTTTTAGATTTTTTAGTCTCCAGAACTGTTAGAAAACAGATTTATGTTGTTTTAGGACATCTAGTTTGTGGGAATTCATTAAAATAGCCTAGGAAATGAGTAGAAATGGTAAATGACATACACACACAACATGTGAATGATGAGCAAGACAGTGCTTCCTTCCTTCTGAACATACCATCAAACCCAGATTACGAGCTGAACTTTGTTCTGTAAGATCATGACACGCAATTTGAGGCCCAGGTCCCAGGAAGATTAAGTCACAATTTACTAAGCAGAAATAGGTGCTCAGACTATGACAACGATGCAGTTGACACCTGATGCTTTACCTTGAAGCTTGTAAAAGAGTTTGTGAATTATTTAATGCTCTAAAACCAAAAACAAAACACTGTTGCCCTATGCTTTCAATTTGTTATAAACATTAAACTATTTATATACAATTAATTTACTGTGCACTTAGAAATTTTTTAAAAAATTTTTATTTGTCCTAATTAGTAGTACTTGACAGTAGAATGCATTTATACATTTTGATAGATCATACATAAATGGAGTGTAATCGCTCATTTTTCTGATTGTGCATATTGCAGCAGCACATCGGTCATGCAGTCATACATGTACATGAGGTAATAATGTTTTTTTTTTTTCACTCTACTATCATTCCTTCTCCCATGCTCCTTCCCCTCCCTTCACTCCCCTCTACCTAACATAAGGGACATTTTTATTCTTTTAGTTCCAGTCAGGTTCCTTTGTGATAGAACAAACTCCTAGATTATTTGAATTTGTATGATGATCATATATTATTTTACAATAAAGAAACAAAAATAATTTCTTATTAAAATTAAAGATCATAATTTACTAGAACATTCATGGTACTTTCATTTGATTCTTTTTGTAAAATGCCTGTATTCATCAGCTTCACACTAGTATAATGAACCACACGAGGCAATTGATTTTTAAAGAGAAAAGTTTTGCCTTGGCTTATGGTTCTGGAGGTTTCAGTCCAAGATTGGGAGGCCCTCTCCCTTTGGGCCTCTGCTGAGGACAGCTCCTCATGGCAGGAATGTGTGCCAAAGCAGACTGCCTACACCATGAACCAGGAAACGAAAGAAACAGGACAAGACCAGACCCCACATTCTTTTCAAGAACACACTCACAATGACCTCCTTCTAGGTACCACCTCTTGAAATTTCCATCATCTCCCACTAGTACCACTTTAAAGTACGGAGTCTTTAAAGGGTCTTTGGAGGATGCATGAAACCATAGCAGTGTCTCAGTGCTGGCTAATAAGGTACTTCATCCTTAAATTAAGAAGGTTATTAGGCCAGGTGTAGTGGTACCCATCTGTAATCCCAGTGGCTTGGGAGGCTGAGGCAGGAGGATCCCAAATTCAAAGTCAGCCTCAGCAATGGTGAGATACTAAGCAACTCAGGGAGACCCTGTCTCTAAATAAAATACCAAATAGGGCTGGGGATGCGGCTCAGTGGTTGAGAGCCCCTGAATTCAATCCCTAGTATGAAAACAAAACAACAACAAAAAGAGGTGGTTATCAGGAATGAAAGAAAGATAACAAGGCATATAATATAAGGTTTGCATAGAAAAAAACCATTTTAAGTGTTTTTATCTAGATGGTATATTTAAACTTATGAGCATATAGAAAAAGAAAAAAATAAACAAGACTGGATATACATGGAAAATATTGAAGTGAATGAATAGTAAGTGAGAGGTACATTTTTTAACTACAAAAAAGGAACAAAGAATGTATTTTCCAAAGTCAGACGTTTCACATATTAACAAAAGCTAGTTTATAGCTTTGGGTTTTTAAAGTCAGAACAAAGAAGGAAATGATTTCTATTTAGGTGCTCTCTCTGAAATTAATATATATATATATATATATATATATTTTTTTTTTTTTTTTTTTTACCACGATTTTACAGTCAAATTTTCAGAAGTGGAGTAACCTGATCCAGAGAGACATGGAAATGACTGAAACCTGCAGGAGGATCACTGGCCGATTCCTTGGTGTGGGATCCACTTGGGGTCTTTGCAGGTCGCACACTGTGGTGCTCCGGCAGCCCGTCCCGGCCTTCATGGTATCCTGTGGTTTCCCATCACGCAACATCACTGCCCCTGAAATCCCCAGTCATCTCTTTCCTTTGAATTCCCACATCCTGGTTCAAGCAAGGATGGCTATCGCCCCATGTCCTCAGGCCCTGAGGGTGAAGGACAAAGGTGCCTGGCAGAGGAACTGAGTGGAGCAGAAGCGGGCTCCGTGCCAAGCTCCTGCCTCAAGAGGGACGCTGTCCTGCTGGAGCAGGGGATCTCCAGACCTTCCACAGGGAGAAATACCTGCTCCAAGCTATGTGTCCATGGGCTCTACCCACCTAGAAAGCTTACCTTCATTTTTTTTTTTTCTTTTTTAAAATTAATTTGCCTCGAGGGAGTACCTTTTCAATTTACCCGAAGACATCATGTGAGTTCTCGGTGGTTCTGCACGCACCTTCACAATTCCATGTGCTCCACTTCAAATCCCTACTTGGTAGTTCTCTGTTGTTGCTATAATTTTCCAAAAATATGTAATACTTGAGAAGCAGCAAAATTTTCAGTTTGGGTTTTTGTATAATATCGACCCTTTAAAATAAAGTGTGTAGAAGGAGAAAAAAAAAAAAAAGTCAAAAGGTAGGCATTGGGGCAGGCATTCTGTCTGTCGTGTGACCCCATCTCGTGTACTTGTTAAAAACAGAAATTCTGGGCAGGGCCACAGACTTATTGAAGGACCTTTCCCTGACCCATGAGACACCTGAGGCCAGGTAATCTGCATTTGAAAGAGTTCCCAAGGCCATTCTTTTACACAGTAAAATTTGAGAATTAATGTTTTCAGAATAGCTTTAAAAGGTAGAGATTGGTAGAACTCTGGGACTATCATGGAAGCAGACCCGCTCATGAATCTCTTGAAAGAAAGACTGAGCATAGTGGCAGGACCAGCTTGATGCAGTCAAACGTTACTTAGTTATCACAGGAAGGATGCTGAGTCCAGTGAAGGTATACCTCTTGACGGTGTCTTGCCCTCAAATAATAGAGTACCTCAAACAATGGCAGGGAGAGGGTATAAATAAAAAGCTGAAAGAGCTATTTCATTAAAAATTCATAAGGACATAGAAATTCAACAAGCATTGCTGCACTATCTCCTATATCAATTGGTGTACAGTCAACCAATCAGAAATCATCCCAGGTAAATGCAAGAAGTTGCTACAAATACTTAGGCTGAGAAGCAAGAGAGGAAAATGGCCTGGTCCAAACCCATAGGGCATTATGGCAGCTTGAACAGTCACTGCGTCTATTGAGCAAGAAGCCAGGAGCCTGTGATCGCTACACACAGTTGGACTCAGTGCTAATACAGCAGGTGCTGCCAGAGCAAGAGGAAGAAAAATAATTTCTCTTCTTCTCCTGTTTTTTAATTGCTCGCCAATGCCTCCCATTGGTAGAATTTAATCAAAACTCAGAAGTTATTAAAAGAGTTCAGGAAAATAGTTTGGTGGCTTTCAGACTTGACAAAACAGAAAGAAAAAGTTTAAAAAGCATGTGTGTTGATGGAAGTCAAGAGGAAACTAACTTATGCACCCCAAAACAGATTATAATAGGAAGGTGGGAGAACAATTCTACTCCAGTGACCCCAGAGGACACTGTGAAGCTGGGAAGGTGACAGTTTCCAAGCATAAGTCTGTGGGTTCCAAATATTGAAGCCCTTTGAATCACCAGGACTTTTGATAAAATCCACATGCCTATTTTTACTAGGCAATCTGATTTAAAGATGAAGGATATGATGAACATTGAGATTCATGAAACCTTCCAGTGTGATTCCAAGGTCCAGTACATTTGGGGCCAATGCCAAGGGCAGCAGTGGCGTCCATGGTATCAGGTGGACAAGGACACAGGAATAACAGCAATGAGCCTACCCTGAGACACTCTAAAACTTTGCAGAGGATTTTTGTTCTACCTAAGGAGGGTAAGGAACTTCACTAGGGCCAAGAATCCTTGACATGTACATTGTACTAATGTGTAAAACTTCAAACTTGTAATCCCAGGAGATTACATCACACAGTTATTCCCATTATTTTGGATTTTGTTATAACACAAAACATTCAAGGTAGAGTTTTATGTAGAGATTAGTCTCCCATATTCATAATGTAATTAATATTACATTAAGTAAATTTAGATGCTATCTTCAGGAAGGTGATTGTGGTATCTTTAAAGAGCAATATACATAAACACAAACACAAGGCAATACAGCAGAGGCAGGTAGAGTGAACTCTGAAGTTGGAGAGATACTAAAGAACTCTATGACTTGGCCTTGGCTTCATCTAATTGCCTGTTTCAGAGTAAGAGATTAAAACCTCCAGGACTCTAAAAGAAGTCAGTGGATAATATATGAGCACCTCCTGGCACAAGTTTTCTGGCTAATTTTGTATGCATATTATTTATTTATCATATGACACCTTGAGTATTTTTTGCCATTTTCACTGACCCTCCTATGGCTTTCCCAGGAATTGATTGACCATTTATAAATGGAAGTTCTGAAGCTATGATTGTCTCTCTTCTGAGTTGGGTAATCTGAAGATACAGAGTGAATACATGACTAATTTCTGGATTCTTTACCTACTGTACTCAAGGGTCAAGGGAACAAAGGACGGAGAGAGTAGTGCTGCACAGCACAGAGAACTTGTTCTGTAGTTGTGTTTGGACACTTGGTCTCCTCAGCCCATCCTGGTGTGAGCGATAGAAATGCTGATGATCAGTTTCAGGTGTATGTGAAAATCTATTTTAGTAAAATATTTTAAAATTTAGAAAAGAAATATGAGTATACATATTTTTAAATTTTTTACTTCATTTTTTCTAATTAGCTGTACATGACAGTAGAATGCATTTATACATTCTGATAGATCATACATAAATAGAGTGTAATCTCTCACTTTTCTGATCAGACATATTGCAGGATCACATCTGTTTTGCAGTCATACATGTACATGAGGTGATGTGATGATGTCTGTTCCACTCTACTATCATTCCTTTCTATCATTTTTAATAGATAGAACTAACTGCTTCCTAAGGGTGGAAAGAAAAAAGAAATGCAGCATGTTCTGTTTTGATGATGGAGAGTCTGAATAACGAATCGGGTTCCACTTGCATTTTTTATTCTTCCACTAAGTGAGAAAGTCTTCCATGACAGTTATAGATCACCAGGCAGACAGCCAAATGCAGCGACTCTGTTAGGCAGTACTGGGATTGGATGGACTCAATAGCTCTTTTCAGGGTTCCTTAATGGAAGATGCATAGGGGGTATGTTTCCATCAGAAGCTGCTAGGTGGACTAGTTCAGATGGAAGGAAAATGTCAACTAGATTTCTCATCCATTCTTTGGAAGGATTCAGTGCTCAGCAGGATTTCTCCTGCTCTATAGTATCATTTACATGTGATTTTTAAGTATCCCTAGTACTTTACCAATAATTTTTTTCTCTGGAGCATGAAGAAAGTAATAAAGAATTGGGAAAAATGTTTCCATCCATGATATATTTAGACTCTGCAACAAGCTGAATGTATCACTAATCTATGCCTCTTGGATAAGTCACATAAAAATCATAGGTGTGTTTTTGCTTCCAAGGTTATATTTATTCATTAAGAAATGGTTTCATCTCCTATTGGGTGAATATCTTTAACTTTGAAGTACATTAGAGTTCATCTGGGAAATTAGGTTTGAAGATGCTGCCTGTTTCTTCACTTAGCATTCTGCAGATGTAGACCTAAAGAACATACTTTGTGCACATTTAAGACAGTTACTGTTGATTTCAATACTGAATCATAATTCAGAAATCTAAGCTTGAGCACCAAGCACTACGTGCCAGTGAAGTTCCATATGGATTGCTAGGCAGGGTCAACATCTCTTCCACAACACTGACCATTCTTGGTACATGCATGGCTGATTCTATATTACTGCTGAAATAGATGCTCACTCCTCCAGTTAAATAATGGCACAAAAAATTGAAAATTAAACATCTGTCTCCCCATGATTTTTGGATCTTAATAACATGTCAGGACTAACCAAGATTTTCTCCTTGATAGAGGTACCACATATAGTCCAAGAGCAGACTAATATTCTGCATTTCAAGGGTTATCTGCAGGCATAAACCAAAATATGGCCTCATGTTCATCTGACACTAGTTGCATTCAGTACTGTATGCCATTACCCTATGTGATAGCCAACAATATCATTCAATCAGGGAATTTTTACTAATTTTTTTCATTAACTTGTTGATTTCTCTTTGAACAGGACATTAATTCTTAATTTTCTACTTGATTTTGCAAATATCTTTCCATGCTGGGATTTATCCTCATCTTAACTCTCAGTGCTAAATTTTGAATGCTATAGCTATAATCTTAGTTTTTCCTTTTTAAAAAAATAAATTATTTTTACTACAATGTATTATTTTACTAATTCGGGTGGAAAGAAACCTCTTTAGATCATTCTTGGTTTCTCATTTTTTTTTAACTAGGCAGAATTACCTGGCTTTATGCCAATAATTAGCTCCTTAGTCTAACAGTATCTAAAGTTCAGATGCTTTTTATCCTGCATCCTGTTTGTAATTTCCATTTTAAGGGGCTTATATAAATAGTCCCACTTTTATGAACATTAATCATGGCCTTAACCGATTTACTTTTTCATAAGAGACTTATGTTCTGTGATACAATTTGAGATATTTTGGTAAGGTGAGATGTATAGTTCATGTTATATATATTATACTGCTGATTTTATGCATATTAAACCATTTCTGAGGCACTAATAGATCATTCTTGAATTGGGGATATGAGGTGGCAAAAAGGTAAAAGCAAAAGGTACAAATCAACACATGTAAAATTAGCCATGCAAATGACATGGACATATGTTAGGGAGAAGAAACCAGACAAACTCTCAAGCAAGATTGTCCTCTTAGAACACAGAGAACATTCAAAACTATCATAATCAAAGATAATGTATTTCCATAGAATGATAAACTTAGATTTCAAATTCATACAATGAGTATAGAGGTAATTTTAATCTCTCTTTCCTTCTCAACTGCCTTTATGCCAATGGATGGATCATCTGAGACAAATATGGTCAACAAAGTACTGAAGGAACATATATCTACATGGGTTCAGGGATGATAAAAGTTTTACATTTGATCTTAACCAAAAGACTGAGAGAGAAGCAACGGATGGTTAATATTTTTAAGACCCTTTTTGAAATCTCATATTAATCATTTACTAGCTAATTAACTATGTGATTTTGGGTAACATTTACTTACTGAAAGGTTCAGTTTCCTCATCTATAAAATGGGGATAAGAATAGCACATGCCACTTTTTGTTACAAAACTGTGAAACATCTAGTACAATTATCCATGCAAAATAAATATTCGTTTCTTTACTCATCCAAATTTCTTAGTGTATTTTCTTTGAGTTTATGTACTGGTCATTATGGGGAAAAGAGTTTTACTTGTGAAATATTTTGAGAAAATAACTGTATATACAATTTTGGGTTTAAACATAAAGTCATCCTTCAGTTCCCAGGAGAACTGTATTAGAAGAGTGAGGACAAAAGGAAGCATGGATTTAAGGTAAAGATAGTGGTTTATTTCTTAGAGTTTCTCCAACCTGCTTCAATCAGAGAGACTTATTTATTGATTCGTGAATGTTCAGTGCCTAGTGTTTGGTATTTAGGTTTGATTTTGCTAGGTACTAAATTAGGAAAATTAATCCAACCCAAGAAAAAAATTGATGGATTGTCATTGTGAAGGTGCTCCAAACCTTCGGGTGTCACTCTAGGGAGAAATAACTTCCTAATTCCCTAATTGTACCAAGCTTCTCTCAATTATTTGACACCTATTTATATATGACTTTCTTAAATCTAACTGGTTTGACTTAACATGCTTTTAATGAGGTGCTATTGTTTGATGGTATCCCCACTCTGAGCCCCTGAGTGGCGGTTCTGGGAGGTGGAGCTTGATGGGAGGTGCTTGGGAACTCTGTCCTCCTGAGTGGATTGGTGCTGTTCTCACAGGAGTGGATTTGCTGGTGTGAGAGCGTCACTTACCGAAGTTCGACCTCCTTTCTCTCTCCCACTCCAGTCCTTGCCCCTGTGATGAGGCCTTCCTCCTTCTTATGACATCAAGCACACTTCTCATGATGCAGGCTTCTTGATATCTTAAACTTGGACTCTCACCTCCAGAACTATGAGAAATAAATGTCTGCCCTGTAGAAACTATCCAGTCTGTGGTATTCTGTTGTAGCAGCACAAAGTGGATTAAGACATGGAGGAAATCTAGAATGTTCTAAATCCAGAGTGTTCTAATGCTAAAATGTAATGAAAAAATGGGAGAAGCTCTTTTTTTCCTTCTGAATTCCAAAAAGAGTAATTTTTAATATCATGATGATGACCGATAATTTCCTTTTCATAATATTTAATAAGATAGCATGGATAATAAATCAGGCGGACAGTTAAAGAAATATTGCCCTCCTCAAAAGAGGCTTCTCTAAATGAACAGGCACCTCCATGAAATTAACTGGTAGAACCATACCAAATATTCCAGCCAACTCCTTTGCAGGGTTGGTGGGGAAGGGAAAGTGGGATAGACTCAGGGAAGGGTACAGACTCAAGCGCTGGCTAATCAATCAGAATATTGTGGGCTGAACCAATAACCTAAATGCTTTTCCAATATCTGTTGAACATAGATGTTGACCAATAACGTTGGTACTTTTCCAATACCTAATTAGCATAGATATTGATCAATGCACTTACTCAGTAGCTACATAAATGCCTAGATCAGCACACTTAAGTGGCAACTTGTACCCCTCTGACCTTGTGGGGACTCTCTCTTTTCTTCTCACTTGAATAAATCCTACTCTTTTATGATCACTCCTTCTAGAATCCATGGATATCATTCCACAAAATTTCAAGGCAAGAACCCAGAAAGAATTCACTGGCAGGTGGTTGGGGTCTACTGTAACGTTGAAAATTCTGTTCCAATATTGAGATTCAGATTAATATGTCAGCTCTTTGTATCTGTATGCATTAGAAAATTATGTTCTTTTTCCAGATCATTTGAAAGAAGGCTTTACCAAATATTTTATAGTGGGGAAGTCATCAAACTGAACATTTTCACATATACTAGGACCATTGAAAACCATGTTCATTTATATCATTTTCAATTCCAAGTCCCTGATACATTTCTCTTTATATAATTTCTTTTTAAAAATGTCAGAATTAGTGAAAAAAGAGATAAATAAGGACTTTAATTTTTATTGCAAAAGCAATATATAACATTAACAAAATTGTAATGTAAATAATTTAGATTCTAGGTGTGATCCATTAAAATAGTACAGTTCTAAATCTATAGAATAAAAAGTGGAAATCCTATTTCCTTTCCTCAACACTATAATCTTAATCTCTAGAGAGGTAAATACTATTAATAATTTGTTTTCAATTTGTCTAGAGCTTTCTCTATATAGATATGAACAAGTGCATGGACATATGCAAATTTTTATTCATATTATAAAAATAAAATTGTACTGAAACTTACTCTATTTGCTTTGACAATAATGGCAATAATAATATTGCAACAAACATCTTTGTACCTATGTCCCTGAATACTTGTGTTAATAATCCAATGGGCCAGCAGCTTGTGGGGGCCAGGAGGAATACCAGTTCAAAGCCAGTCTCAGTCACTTGAGGCACTAAGCAACTTAGTGAGACCCTGTCTCTAAATAAAATACAAAGAGGGGCTGGGGATGTGGCTCAGTAGTTGAGTGCTCCTGGGTTCAATCCCCAGTATCCCCCCCCCCAAAAAAAAAAAGTAGTCCAATAAGATGTATTCCTAAAAATGGAATTTCTGAATTAATTGGTGTGTACATACTTAATTTCAATAGATATGTCAAATGTCATCTTTAAAAGTCATATTAATAATGGCTTTTTTCTTCACAAGTTAAGAATACGCATGATCAGTCTGATATATCCTAGTCATAGAGTCAAAGACATATAATCATTTTTTAATGTATATTTCCCTGATGGATTATGAAGTTGACTTTAAAAAAAAAAAAAAAACAATGAAAAGGCTAGATAACTAGAAATTAGGAATAACAGAAATAATTAAAATAGAAGACATTTAACATTTCATGAGATACTTTTTAAACCCTTCTTATGCAAACAAACTTAAAATCTAGGTGAAATTGATAACACTTTATTTAAATGTTGGTTTAAAAATTTGACATCATATAATTAAAAATCTTAAAATGACCAGTTCCCAAAGATGAAATGATGAAAGTTATCATGACAAGTATTCAAAAATCACCAGAAAAAGAAAACTAAAAAGGCACTTCTCAAAGAAGAAATATAAAATGGCTAACAAGTGTTTGAAAAAAATGTTTAATATCTCTAGAAATCAGAGAAATGGAAATCAAAACTACATTATGATTTCTTTGTACTTCTGTTAGAAAGGCAATTACCTAAACTACAAATACTAATAAATGCTGGTGATGATATGGGGAAAAGGTACACATGTACATATGAAACCATCACGTGGTTTAACTATCTCACTCCTCATTATTTATCCAAAAGAAATAAAATCAACATACCATAGGGATAAAGCCACATCAATGTTTACGGCAGTGCAATTCACATAGTCACATTATGGAACCAGCCCAGATCCCCATGAAGAGATGAATGAATAAAGAAAATGTGGCCCATAAAGCCAATGGGGTTTTTGCTCACCCATTAAAAAAAATATTATGGCATTTGATATTAAATGGATGGAACTGGAAAACATCACGCTAAGTGAAAGAAGCCAAACTCAGAAATGGAAAACATCACACTAAGTGAAAGAAGCCAAACTCAGAAAGTCAAGATTTGAATGTTTTCTGTCATATGTGGAAGCTAGACCAAAATAAGAGGGTAAGGAGGAAGGATCCCATGAAAATAGAAAGGAGATTAGTGAAGTGGAGGAAGGGGATGAGGGGTGGGAGAAGATGTGGGCAAGGGGAGGAACAGTGGTGAAACTGACCAAACTAGTCTATGTACATGTACAAATATACCACAGTGAATTGCTTTCACTGTTATATATATCTATAATACATTATTGTTTAAAAACTATAAATAGATAGAAGAAAGATCAGTAAAGTAGACAGAATGGAACAGGGGAAAGAAGGAGAGGAGGTAAAGAGGAAGAACTGGGGACTGAGTTGAAGCAAATGATATTCGATGCTTCCATAATTACATCAAAATGAAACCCAACATTGTGTATAACTGTAATTCACTATTAAATTATTTTTTGAAAAAGAAAGCAACAACCCTAAACTTCTATGGTCTCATAAGAGACCAATAACAAACTTCAAAAGTCAATAGACTTGATTTTAAGTGCTTTGGGTATAAACTGAGAAGTGGGATAGCTAGATCAAATGGTGGTTCCATTCCAAGTTGTCTGAGGAATCTCCATACGGCTTTCCATAATGGTTGCATCAATTTGCAGTCCCAACAACAACATAGGAGTGTACCTTTCCCCCACATCCTCACCAACATTTATTGTATTCTTGATGATTGCCATTCTGACTGGAATGAGAGGAAATCTTAGAGTAGTTTTGATTTGTATTTCTCTAATGCTAGAGATGATGAAATTTTTTTTATATATTTGTTGATCAATTGTATTTCTTCTCCTGTGAAGTGTCTGTTCAGTTCCTTAGCCCACTTATTGGTTGGGTTATTTGGTTATTTTTAGTGTTAAGTGTTTATCCTAGAGATTAATGCTCTATCTGAGGTGCATGTGGTAAAGATTTTCTCCCAATCTATAGGTTCTGTCTTCACTTTACTGATTTTTTCTTTTGCTGAGAAGAGCTTTTTAGTTTGAATCCATCCCATTTATTGATTCTTGATTTTGCTTCCTTTTTTTCCCCCAGAAATCAATCCTTTGCATTCATAGGAATGTGGTATGTGACACAGTTGGGATTACAGGTCTTTGAGGAGAGAGTGGTTTAAAACAATTGGTTATATAAATGAAAGAAATGGATCCAATTTCACACCATAATCAATTATAAGATGCAGATTACAGATGAATTGAAGATGTAAATGTGAAAAGCAAAACATTAAAATATTTGAAGAAATTTGAGGAAAATAACTATGAATATATGATAGGAAAGTCTAAGTAATAACAATGAGCATAAACTATATATAAATGAAATAATTGACAATCTGAATTATTAAGATTGAGAACTATTTATCTGAAAAGAGTAAAAAGATGTGACACACCACTGGGAGAAGATATTTGTCACTGTGCATTGCTGAGAAATTAGTATTTAGAATACATAATCAATCCTATAAAGTAACAACAACAAAACACCAAGACAATCTAATAAGAACTGGGCAAAGTATTTGAAGAAGTTAATTAGCAGTGAGGAACACCAAGTGCAAATGAACCTGTGGAATAATATTAAATCTAGGTAGTATCAGAAAGTGTGGATTAAAACAAAAATAATGAAAGGGAGTGTTGAAATAAACCTCTATTGTAGTATCAGATACTATCTCTCCCTTTAGATCTAAAAATGTTTATTTTTTAAAAATTAGGTCCTCTTGCATTTGATGCATATACATTTACAATAGTTACATCTTCTTGATGAATTGATCTCTTGATCATTAGATAGTGACTTTGTCTCTTTCTACAGTTTATTTTATAGTCTATTTTATATGATAGAAGCATAGCTACTGCGCTCACTTTTGGTTTCCATTTTCGTGAAATATCTTTTTCATCATTTCATATTCAGTCTGAATGTGTCTTTACTGGTAAAGTGAGTTTCTTGTAGACAGCATATAGCTGGGTCTAGATTTTTGTATCCATTTAGCCAGTTTGTATGTTTTAACTGGGAAATTTAGTCCATTTACATTCAAGGTTAGTACTGATATGTAAGGGCTTACTCCTGTCAGTTTTTTAAGGATTTCTTCAGTTTGTTTTGAATGTTGTTTGCTTTGTTCTTTCTCTCCTGTTGCTCATCTTTGTAGATTAGTGGTTTTTTTATTTAATTGATAAAGTTTTATCTTTTCCTATTTATCTTTTGTGGGCCTACTTTTTGTGGGACATGGGTGTCACACTTCCACATGTTTTCACAATAGCAGTTATCTTTTTTTTTCTTTTTTATTATTGTAAATAAATGGGATACATGTTGTTTCTGATTGTACATGGAGTAACAGCATACCATTTGCGTAATCATACATTTACATAGGGTAATGATGTTTGATTCATTCTGTTATTTTTTCCTTCCCCCCCACCCCTCCCACCCCTCCCACCCCTCTTTTCCCTCCTTCCTCCATTCTTGCCCCCCTTCCACCTCCCATTGTGTCATTATCCACTTATCAGTGAGATCATTAGCCTTTTGGATTTTTGAGATTGGCTTATCTCAATTAGCATGATATTCTCCAATTTCATCCATTTGCCTGCAAATGCCATAATTTTATCATTCTTTATAGCTCAGTAATATTGCATTGTATATATATACCACAGTTTCTTTATCCATTCATCAACTGAAGGACATCTAGGTTGGTTCCACAATCTGGCTATGGTGAATTGAGCAGCTATGAACATTGATATGGCTGTATCTCTGTAGTATGCTGATTTTAAGTCCTTTGGGTATAGGCTGAGGAGTGGGATAGCTGGCTCAAATGGTGGTTCCATTCCAAGTTTTCTAAGTAATCTCCACAATGATTTCCAGAGTGGCTGCACTAATTTGCAGCCCCACCAGCAATGTATGAGTGTACCTTTTCCCCCTCATCCTCTGCAACACCTATTGTTGCTTGTATCCTTGATAATCACCATTCTAATTGGGGTGAGATGGAATCTTAGTGTAGTTTTGATTTGCATTTCTCTTATTAATAAAGATGGTGAACATTTTTTCATATGTTTGTTAATTGCTTGTAGATCTTCTGCTGTGAAGCATCTGTTCATATCCTTAGCCCATTTGTTGATGGGGTTTTTCGTATTTTGTTGTAGAGTTTTTTGAGATCTTTATATATTCTGGAAATTAGTGCTGTATCTGAAGTATTTTCCCACTCTGTAGGCTCTCTCTTCACACTGCTGATAGTTTCCTTTGGTGAGAGAAAGCTATTTAGTTTGAATCTATCCCAGTTGTTGATTCTTGCTTTTATTTCTTGTGCTATGGGAGTCCTGTTAAGGAAGTCTGATCCTAAGCCAACAAGGTAAAGATTTGGACCTACTTTTTCTTCGATAAGATACAAGGTCTCTGCTCTGATTTTGAAGTCCTTGATCCATTTTGAGTTGATTTTTGTGCAGGGTGAGAGATAGGGGTTTAGTTTCATTCTGTTGCATATGGATTTCCAGTTTTCCCAGCACCATTTGTTGAAGAGGCTGTCTTTTCTCCATTGCATATTTTTTGCACCTTTGTGTAGTATGAGAAAATTGTATTTATTTGGGTTTGGTCCGTGTCCTCTATTCTGTACCATTGATCTACCTGTCTATTTTGGTGCCAATACCATGCCGTTTTTGTTACTATTGCTTTGTAGTATAGTTGAAGTTCTGGTATTGTGATACCCCTGCTTCATTCTTCCTGCTAAGGATTGTTTTAGCTATTCTGGGTTTCTTATTCTTCCAGATGAATTTCATGATTGCTTGCTCTATTTCTGTAAGGTACATCATTGGGATTTTAATTGGAATTGCATTGAATCTGTATAGCACTTTTGGTAGAATGGCCATTTTGACAATATTAATTCTGCCTATCCAAGAACATGGGAGATCTTTCCATCTTCTAAGGTCTTCCTCAATTTCTTTCTTCAATGTGTTGTAGTTTTCATTGTAGAGATCTTTTACCTCTTTGGTTAGACTGATTCCCAAATATTTTATTGTTTTTTGAGGCTATTGCAAATTGAGTTGTTTTCCTCATTTCCCTTTCAGCTGTTTCATCGCTTGTGTATAAAAATGCTTTAGATTTATGCATATTTATTTTATAGCCTGCTATTTTGCTGAATTCATTGATGAGGTCTAGAAGTTTTCTGGAGAAGTTTTTTGGATCCTCTAAATATAGAATCATGTCATCAGCAAACAGTGACAGCTTAAGTTCCTCTTTTCCTATTCGTATCCCTTTAATTTCTTTAGTCTGCCTAATTGCTCTGGCTAGAGTTTTGAGGACAATGTTGAATAGAAGTGGAGAAAGAGGGCATCCCTGTCTTGTTCCTGTTTTTAAAGGGAATGGTTTCAGTTTTTCTCCATTAAGAATGATGTTGTACATGGGCTTAGCAGAAATAGCCTTTACAATGTTCAAGTATGTTCCTACTATCTCTATTTTTTCTAGTGTTTTGACCATGAAGGGGTGTTGTATTTTGTCGAATGCTTTTTCTGCATCAATTGAAATAACCATATGATTCTTATCCTTAAGTCTATTAACATGATGGGTTACGTTTATTGGTTTACGGATGTTAAATCATCCTTGCATTCCAGGGATGAACCCCACTTGATTGTGATGCACGATTTTCTTAATATGCTTTTGAATACAGTTTGCCAATATTTTGTTGAGGATCTTTGCATCTATATTCATCAAGGATATTGGTCTAAAATTTTCTTTCCTTGATGTGTCTTTTCCTGGTTTAGGTATGAGGGTGATATTAGCTTCATAAAATGAGTTTGGTAGGGTACCCTCTTTTTCTATTTCCTGGAATACTTTGAGAAGTATTGGAATGAGATCTTCTTTGAAGGTCTTCTAGAACTCGGCTGAGAATCCATTTGGTCCTGGGCTTTTCTTGGATGGTAGGTTTTTAATGGCTTCTTCTATTTCCTTGCTTGATATTGATCTGTTTAAATTGTGTATGTCCTCCTGGTTCAGTTTGGAAGGAGCATATGTCTCTAGAAATTTGTCAATGTCTTCAGTAGATTTTATTTTGTTGGAATACAGATTTTCAAAGTAGCTTCTAATTATGTTCTGTATCTCGGTGGTGTCTGTCATGATATTTCCTTTTTCATCATGAATTTTAGTAATTTGAGTTTTCTCTCTCCTCTTTGTTAGTGTGGCTAAGGGTTTATCTATTTTGTTTACTTTCTCAAAGAACCAACTTTTTGTTTTGTCAATTTTTTGAATTGTTCCTTTTGTTTTAATTTCAGCTCTGATTTTAATTATTTCCTATCTTCTACTACTTTTGCTGTCATTCTGTTCTTCTTTTTCCAGGGCTTTGAGCTATAATTTTAGGTCATTTAGTTGTTGACTTTTCATTCTTTTCTGGAATGCGCTCCATGCTATGAATTTTCCTCTTAGTACCTCTTTCATAGTGTCCCAGAGATTTTGATATGTTGTATCATCATTCTCATTGACCTTTAAGAATTTTTTAATCTCCTCCCTGATGTTTTCTGTTATCCATGTTTCATTCAATAGCATATTATTTAGTCTCCAGGTGTTGGAGTAATTCTCTTTTTTATTTTGTCATTGATTTCTACTCTCAGTCCATTATGATCTAATAGAATACAAGGCAGTTTTTCTATTTTTCTGCATTTCCTAAGGGCTGCTTTGTGGCATAACATATGGTCTATTTTCGAGAAGGTTCCATGTGCTGCTGAGAAGAAAGTGAATCCGCTCATTGATGGATGAAATATTCTATATATGTCTATTAAGTCTAGGTTATTGATTGTGTTATTGAGTTCTATGGTTTCTTTGGTTGGTTTTTGTTTGGAAGATCTATCTAGTGGTGACAGCGGTGCATTAAAGTCACCCAGAATTATTGTGTTGTGGTCTATGTGATTCCTGAAATTGAGAAGGATTTGCTTGATGTACAGGGATGCACCATTGTTTGGGGCATAAATATTTACTATCATTATGTTTTCCTGATTTATGGTTCCCTTAAGCAGTATGAATTGTCCTTCTTTATCCCTTCTGACTAACTTTGGCTTGAAGTCCACTTTATCTGATATAAGGATGGAAATCCCAGCTTTTTTACTGAGTCCATGTGCATGGTAGGTTTTTACCCATCCTTTCACCTTTAGTCTGTGGATGTCTTTTTCTATGAGATGAGTCTCTTGCAGGCAGCATATTGTTGGGTCTTTCTTTTCAATCCATTCTATGGATTTTGATTGATGAGTCTATGTCTTTTGATTGATGAGTTTAGGCCATTAACATTCAGGGATATTATTGAGATGTGATTTGTATATCCAGTCATTTGGCTTATTTTTGGTTTATAAGTTGGCTTGGTTTCTCCTTTGAGTGGTTTTTCTCTAAGGTAGTTCCTCTCTTTGCTGACCTCCATTGTTGTTTTTCGTTTTCTCTTCATGGAATATTTTGTTGAGAACATTCTGTGGTGCAGGCTTTCTATTTGTAATTTCTTTTAACTTTTGTTTATCATGGAAGGAATGATTTCATCTTCAAATCTGAAGGTTAGTTTAGCTGGGTATAGGATTCTTGGTTGGCAACCATGTTCTTTCAGAGCTTGAAATACATTGTTCCTGGCCCTTCTAGCTTTTAGATTCTGGGTTGAGAAGTCGGCTGCTATCCTTATTGGTCTCCCCCTGTATGTAATCTGATGCTTTTCTCTCGCAGCCTTCAAAATCCTATCTTTATTTTGAATGTTAGGCATTTTCATTATAATGTGCCTTGGTGTGGATCTGTTGTGATTCTGTGCATTTGGTGTTCTGTAAGCCTCTTGTATTTGATTTTCCATTTCATTCTTCAGGCTTGGGAAATTTTCTGATATTATTTCATTGAATAGGTTGTTCATTCCTTTGGTTTGTATCTCTGTGCCTTCCTCAGTCCCAATAATTCTTAAATTTGATCTTTTCATGATGTCCCATAGTTCTTGGAGATTCTGTTCATGATTTCTTACCATCTTCTCTGTTTGGGCAACTTTATTTTCAAGATTACATATTTTGTCTTCATTGTCTGATGTTCTGTCTTCCAAGTGGTCTAGTCTTATGGTGATGCTTTCCATTGAGTTTTTTATTTGGTTTATTGTTTCATTCATTTCAAGGATTTCCATTTGGTTTTTTTTTTTTTTTTTTTTTTTTTGAGAATCTCTATCTCTTTGTTGAAATGTTCTTTTGCTTCCTGCAGGTGCTCTTTCAGCTTATTGGTATTATTATTCATTGCCTGCATTTGCTCTCTTATCTTTTGCTCCATGAATCATCTTAACATGTATAATCTGAAGTCCTTTTCTGACATTTCTTCTAACATACTGTCATTGGATTCTATTACTATAGAATCTAGATTTGTTTGGATCATTTTCTTCCCTTGTTTTTCATGTTGTTCATGTATCTTCCCCTCTAGTGGTGCAGTTCTGGGGTATTGCGGATTTCCTCCAATAGGCTTACAGTGGCCCTATAGGTTTCCAAAACCATTTATTTAAGGGGAGATTAATATTAGCAGTGTCCAATTCAGACACTATGCAATCCTAGACCAAATAGCCCCTATGAGGACAATAACAAAATTGTCATAATAAACAGAATGAGTTAAAATATTATCTTCAATAAAACAAACAGATTGCAATAAGGTCTGCAGTTTCTAATGGAGGACAAAGAGGATGCAGAGGGATGTAGAATGTGGCTGTTAATGGGATAAGAAAAGATTATATAGAAGTTCTAGATAATAGAAAGGGTGAGAGTGTAATCAAAAGAAATTGGATATTAGCATGCAGAAAAGGGAGAAAGAGATTCTGAGGGAACAGATAAACAAAAGTAAAAGAGAGCAAGAAAAGTAAAGAAATAAAAACTAAAATTTTTTCTATAAGGAGAAAAAAGAAAACCTACAGTATAACAGTCATATAATAATGAAACCTCCCAGTGTTCAGTAGCCTGATGCATGAGAGGTACCTGACAATGAGTTTCAAGCTCCAGCAGGCATCTCAGGATGGGATTTGCCCCACCTAAAGATCAGAGCTATGGCTTCCAGGATTATCCAAGATGGCTGCTCTGACTTCAAAATATGTTGGCAAATTGGGAGCTGCAGATCAGGGTGTGGATGTGGTCAGCTGGAGGTCCTGGAGGCGGGATGTGGTTGGTCAGGCAGGGGTCCTGGAGGTCTGGTGTGTTTGGTGTGGTTGTGGGATCCTGGAGGCCGGGTGCAATCAGTTGTTCTGGGGTCCTAGTGACAGGGCACAGTCAGTTGGTCTGGGGATCCTGGCGGCAGGGAGCAGTCAGTTGATGTGATGGCCCCAGAGACAGGGAGTGAGCGGTCGGGCTGAGTGGTCCTGGAGGCGAGGCTCAGTCAGTCCGGCAAGGGGTCCTATGGTGCCTGGCTGTTGTCTCAAAATGATGGCAGCCACGTGTAATCAAACCTGCAGGTACTGTGACAGTGAACTTCCAGGCAACAGCAGGCAGCTGGTGCTCCACTGGCGGTCGAAGATCAGTTTGCTGACTGTTGTAGGACGATTGTTCACCTTGTGCATTGGGTGATGGATAGGTGTATGGCAGGCGATGGACAGGCAAGAGGCAGGCAAATGGTGGATGATAGGTGCCTGACAGTGAGCAATCTGCACTCATAAAAGGCATCGATATGCTGATAGACTGCAGGTGATCACAGCAGACAAATGGGGTAAACACCAGGGAATCGGTAAGCAGCAAAAACTGCCTCACAAAGAAACAGATATCCTCTGCTTGAAACTGGAGTTACAGAGCGACAAGGATCGCAGCCTCCCTCTAGTACGCCATCTTGGATTCCCCCTTGATTTTGCTTCTTGTGTGTTAGGGGTCTTGTTAAGGAAGTCAGGTCCTAGACTGACATGGTGAAGATTCAGATCTAGTTTTTCTTCTATTAGGCACAGGGTCATTCTAATGCCTAAGTCTTTGATCCACTTTGAGTTGAGTTTCATGCAAGGTGAGGGATAGAAGTTTAATTTCATTTTGTTACATATGACTTTCCAGTTTTCCCAGCACCATTGTTGAATAGGTTATTTTTTCTTCAGTGAATGTTTTTGGCACTTTTGTCTAGTATGAGATACTGCATTTGTATGAGTTTGTCTCTACATCTTCTATTCTGTACCATGGTCTATATGTGTGTTTTGTTGCCAATACCATGCTATAGTGACACGGCCACATGGATGTTTACAGCAGCTCAATTCACAATAGCTAACCTATGGAACCAATCTAGGTGCCCTTCAATAGATGAATGGATAAAGAAAATGCGTTATATATATTTGATGGAATATGACTCAACTTTAAAGGAGAATGAAATAATGACATTTGAAAGTAAATGGATGGAGTTAGAGAATATCATGCTAAGTGAAATAAGCCAATCCCCAAAACAACAACGGCTGAATGTTTTCTCTCATTGTGGATGCTAATTCACAACAAGGGGTGAGGAACTCTATGGAGAATGGAGTTACTTTAGATTTGATAGAGGGGAATTAAGGGAGGGAAGGGGAAAGTGGGGATAGGAAGAAAAATAGAATGAAACAGAAATTATTATCTTATGTACATATATGACTGAATGACTGATGTGAATCTACAACATGTACAATCACAAAAATGAGAAATTATACCACATTTATGTATGATATATTGAAGTGCATAAATGCATTCTACTATCATGGATAACTAATTAGAACAAATACAATTTTTTTTTTAAAAATTCAATAGTCTTAATATTACTTTAGCTGCTCTGTAGAATTAAAAATTAAAGAAAACTTTTATTTTTTGTGAAGTGTGTATAACACTGAAAACTGAAACTGCTAAAGATGGTATAGGAAAGTTATAGACAGAAATCATTTGTGAATACCCAAGTTAAAATACTAATACTAAAATGCTAGCAACAAAACCAAAGAATGCAAGATATACATTATGATCAAGTGAGATTTGCTAAAGAGTGCAAGGTTTTCTCAGCATCAGTAAACTTAATGTAAAATATTATATTAACAGTTATAACAAAAGTATATGATTATTTCCAAAGATGCAAAAAAGACTGACAAAATTAAAGAGTCAATTTTTGTTATAAACAATGAGGAAACAGGACTTGATAGATACTTCCTCAATAGTAAAAGATACATCTGTATGAATATATATTAATCATAATTATTATGTAAGAATTAATAAATTTGTTTATAAATATATATTATATTTCATTTTAAAACTAAAGGAATATGCCACCACATATCCATGCATATCTATATATTGATGTTGATATGTAGATAAGGATATTTGATATATGTATTTCCCATTGTTTAAAAGGTAACAACTTACTCTGTGTGGAAATATTAGAGGAATTTGAGGTAAAGATAAGACAGGCTGATTGCTGCTTCTGTTGTTCAAAAATTTCCCAAAAGTATTAGACAAATCTGTCAGCAGTATAAAAATCCTAAAGGAGAAATAAAATGACTTGTATTTGCAGACATTATAGGATACCTATAAAATCTCAAAGCATCATTTATCTCCTAGAACTTCCTGTGATTACTGAAGTGTTCTACATTGAGTTCACCCAGACCATAAACATATTACTGGTAGCTACCCTATTGGACAAAAATCAATGATGAAACTAACTCAAACACAAAGTAATATAGTAAGGTGGCAGAATAAAGCATGGACATTCACATACCAATATCATTCATATATAGAAAAAAAAAACAAGTACAGGACATGATATTAGAAAAAAAAATCCCATTTGCAATAACACCACAACACAACAAAAATTACTGAGAAATAAATTTAACAAAAACTTGCATAGTCTTAACACTTTTGAATAATACTGGCCAGTTATTTTGAAGAATGTCCCCCAAGGTGATTTTGGTTGATTTTCCTTGAGATTAAATTTTGGACAGATGTGTTTGGAAAAAAAATACTTAAAATTGAAATTCCATCCTTCTCACTAAACCATAGCACAGATTTATGGTGTCAATTTGGTCCATAATCACACTAAATTTAATACTTGTTAAGTTGGCATCCATACAGTCTCCTTTGTAATGGCACTAGTTTTCTTTATCATTAATAAATATTTTACAGAGAAATGTAATTTATAATATATTGTGAGTCAATATATATAATCTATCTCTAATCATAATTTCACCCACTATTTAAACATTCAGTGATGTTTCTTGTCTGAGACAATTATTGCTATGGTGTTCCTCAAATAGTGATTATTTTATTTTAGCCATTCTTTCTATATTTATTACTTCTACTGTAAGAAGTCCTCCCTTTTGACTTATGTCTTTATGATGTCTTATTTTCGTAATCTGTGTTATAAGAGAACATCAAAATTGTAGGTATTATTCCAGATTTGGCTATTAAGGTTTCCTTAAAAGTTAGTTTCTAATGGGCATATGAAAGATGTTGGAATGAGACAGACATCATTACCCTATGTATATGTATGATTACATAAATGGTGTGAATCTACATCATGCACGACCATAGAAATTAAAAGTTGTACCTCATTTGTATACAGTGAATCAAAATGCAGTCTGTAAAAATTTTAAAAAGGAAATTATATGGAGAAATAATATAACCAAGAATGGCAAATAACAGAAAACACAAAACGAAGTAGATTAAAGGATAAAGTCTGAAATTAGGTTGCTGAAGTTCAAATACCAGCTCTGCCATGCAATGGGTATATCACTCTGGGTAGACCTCATAACCCTTCTGTTATAACCTCCTATAACCTCCTTACCTGTGAAGTAGGGGCTAAAAACAGTACATATGTTGTTTTAAGGATTAAGTGAATTTAACATATGAAAATCACTTAGAAGATTGTCTGATGTGTAGTAAGCACCATGAGTTAGCTATTACTATGAAAGCAAAGAACATTTAGAGTAAAAATTTTACTTAAAAAAAAAAGTTAGTTTTTAAAATGTTGCCACAATTTTTTAGTGTATCCTTATTTTTTGTAATAATAAGATACTAGGTTTACCATGTAATACCTCTTCCCCAGAATTTTTATTAAAATGTTTGTGTTCCTTTCATTTGAGAATGGCATTTAGAAACCAGGATTCAGACACTAGTTTCCTTCATCAATACTAGATTGTCGTTAGTTCTAGGCCTGAGTAGACAGAGATGGGAAATACATGCGTGTCCATACGGATCAATTTATCTATATATCCGTCATCTATCTGTAACCATGAATTATCACTAATATTTCCAATTACCAAAGGGAGCCTTTCCAGGGCTCAGCCCCAGTGACCTGCCCCCTCCAGCCACCTGCCTAAGGTTACCATGTGGTCAGTCCATTCAAAGGAGGATGAATTGATTAGGCTATACCTCTCACAGTCTAATCACTTTACCTCAATATTCTTGCATTAACAGGAGATTTGGGGGAACACCTCATATTCAAACCATAACAATCGCTAAATTATATCTCCATCTAAAACAAACCTACTAAGTATTACATAATGTCTTGTACATCATTTTCCTTAGTGTAGGAGAGAAGTGTATCTGGAAATACTTTTTTATTGCTTTTAAGACTGTGCACAACAGAATTTTTTTTTAATTGTAAGGAAAAAATTATTTTTTAAAATTTGAGGATAATTTTTAAAAATGACTTTTGAATTTCATTTTTACTTGGGAAGACTTTTTGTAATACCACCATCTTATCCAAGATTATAAAATTTTGTTTGACACTTAATTCCAAATGTTTAAATATCCTGATTTTTATATCTGTCTTTAATTTATGTGTAATTTTTAATTTATTTTTTGTATGAGGGACTAAACCCAGGAGCGCTTTACCACTGGGCTACATCCCAGTCCTTATTTACTTACTTATATGTTTATTTATTTTCTGAGACAGGGTCATTGCTTAGGTTGCCCTGGAAGTTTCAATCCCCCCGTCTCAGCCTCCCAAGTGTCTGGGATTACACTGTTTCTGACTACATTTTTTTTTAACATTTTAGATTTGCTCTAATTAGGTATACATGACAGTAGAATGTATTTATGCATTTTGATAAATCATACATAAATGGAGTATAATTTCTCATTTTCCTGATTATACATGTTGCACACATTGGTCATGCAGTCATGTATGTACAGTCATATATGTACCTAAGGTAATAATGTCTTGTTCATTCTGCTACTCTTCCTATCCCCAAACCATATCCCTTCCCCTCCTTTCACTCCCTTCTACCTAATCAAAGTAGCTCTATTCTTCCCTAGTGCCCCCGCTTATTGTGAATTAGCATCTGCATATCAGAGAAAACTTTTGGCCTTTGGTTTTGTGGGATTGGCTTATTTTGCTTAGCATGGTACTCTCCAACTCCATCCATTTACTAGCAAATGACATCATTTCACTCTTCTTTAAAGCTGAGTAATATTTCATTGTGTATGTATACACATTTTCTTTATCCATTCATCTGTTGAAGGACACCTAGATTGGTTCCATAGTTTGGCTATTGTGAGTTGAGCTACTATGAACATCGATGTGGCTGCATCACTGTAGTATGCTGATATAAAGACCTTTGGGTGTGAACCAAGGAGTGGGATACCTGGGTCAAATGGTGGTTCCATTCCAGGCTTTCTGAGAATCTCCATACTGATTTCTAGAGTGGTTGCGCCTAAATGTATAGAATTGATTCTGCTATATACATTATAAATATATACATTATGTGGACAATTATTGTCCCCAACCATTTATGTAAAAGTCCATCATTTCCCCTCTAGTTTGAAAAACAAACAAAACACACCATCATGACATATCAAATCATCACATACAAGTGGGTCTTGTTTCTAGTCTATCTAGTTTCTAGTCTATCTATTCTCTTTCTGATTCAGTTGTCTGCTAATGTATTGAGCTCTCCCTCTTTAGAATACTATTTTACATACTTTTACATCTATATCTGATAGGGCAGATTTGAGTCTCTGGAACCAGGGTCTGAGATGGAGATTAGAATGCAAGAAGTTTATTCGTGATCGATACCTATGGGGAATGGACAGAGCATAATGGGTGGAGGGAGAAATAGGTTTAACATGATCCAGTAAAGCCACAGGTGACTCACAAGGAGATCTGAAAAATAAAAAAAAGGTCAACCCTTCAGCTATATCTCAATTTAGGGTGAGAGGGCTGAGCTCTTATATTCTGGCATCAATGATTAATTGGATGCAGGTTTCTTCTGAAAAGGAACATGAATTTTGTGTGAAGAGGTTCTTGTGTTGAGAGAAGTTCCTGGAAAGGGCTGAGTTGCAGCTGGCAGTACTCTAGGCAGTGGGAGCAGCAGGTCCTTGGTCCTAACAAGGGATCTGGGTAGAAAAGCCCAGGATCTACTACACACTTCATTATATTTTTATAAATTTTGAAGATTTTTAATTCATTTTTCTCTTCAAATGAATTTTAACCCTGTACTTTCAAGTTCCTTTCTAGTTCCTGTTTGAAATATGTTTAAATTCCTTTAAAGATTAGCTGGATGCATAACATAGTGCACCCCAAACTATAAGAAATGTAGCAATTCATTTTTACCTTGATTATAACATATTTTCTCCAGATTATGTTTAAATAACTGATTATCTTGCAAACTGATGGGTGTATCTCTTTCTCTGATGACTCAAGTGTCGTGTCGGGCATGGTTAGTACCTTCTAGGTCTCCATCTGCCAGAGGTGCTGCAATACCTCCTTGGGTGGTTTCAAGAACAAGATTCAGAGAGGAAGGGGACAATTCACAAGTGCAGCCTCAACAAGAACAGAAGCGATAGAGTAGGCTTTCCACTTCCTAATGCCCTGCAGAGGGAAGTACTGAGGTCACCATGAGTCTGAACTTCAGTGGACACACCTTTCTTCTAAGTATCCACTTTGTTATGGTGCAAATGGAAGAATAATCTTCAAGGGGAAGGAAGAGCTTGCTTGGTGCCAGGTGGTCTGGAATCCGGGTGCCCAGATATTTACAATATCTATCTGGGAGATGAGCTGCCTAGCACCAGGAGAACCAGGAGAAAGCAGGTCCAGGAAAGTTTGCAGTTCCCTTGCCTAGGAGAAGTCAAGTTTGGTGCAACACACCTGAAAGAAGCAGAAAGAGCCATGTGTCCAGGGCACCTGCACTAATCTTCAGAAGTTTAGACAGATCTGCTCCCTACACTGCATCTTTTTTTCTGGAAGATAACTGTTCTTCCATTTTTAAACATTTTGTCTATTCCATTCTTCCATTCTTTCCTTCTAGAATAATAATTCAAATCCCTGGATCTACTTTCCACAGTTTCTAATTGTATACTCATCATTTCACATCTTCATCATTCTCCTCTCGTGGGATCTCATGTTGAGGTGTGCACCTGTGTCGTCTTTAGGACCCACTTCACTGCCCTGCACCTTATTAACTTTGTGAATACTTTCAATGTATTTCAATGTCTTTCTCATTTAAATTTAATTCTCAAGAACCTAGGCAACTGAGTTACTTTTTAAAAAAATTGTTTTGTTCTAATTAGTCGTACATGACAGTAGAATGCACTTATACATTTTAATAGATCACAAATAGAGTGTAACCTCTCACTTTTCTGATTATACATATTGCAGGACCATATCGGTCATGCAGTCATACACGTATACCAGGTAATAGTGTTTGTTTCACTTTACTGTTGTTCCTTCCTCCATACCACTTCCCCTCCCTTCACTCTCCTGTACTTAAAGTTACTATTTTTTCCTATGCCCCCTGCCCCTTATTGTGAGTTAGCACCGGCATATCAGAGAAAACATTCGGCTTTTGATGTTTTGGGTTTGGTTTATATGGATGGAGTTAGAGAATATCAGTTACTTTTGTAGTAGTCCAGTTCTTGTTTTAAAGAAGTGTCATCATTTAGAATCTCTGAGATTTATTAAAGAGACTATATTGGATGCTATCTTCTATTTCACTCATTGTTTTTGGTTCCCTGAGAGTTTCTTTTATTCAACCTAATGTATTTCTTTCTTTGCTTTGCTTTTGACTGCTTGACATTTTAGTCTGTTTTTAGTTATAACTAATGGCATTTATGTTAGGCTGAAGTGTTTTCAAACTCACAGGTAAAGCAAGATTTTTCTCCTACCATAAGTGCTGAACCTGATTTGGAAGGGCCTAAACTGAGAGAAGAGAGGGGGTGGTGGTGAAAATGGGGGGAAGGTTTGAGGGTGGCTGGGTTTCCTTAGGAGAGAAGAGAACATATGGGTACAGCAGTTCTGTGTCTACCATAGGCAGCTCTTTTATTGACCCTCTGTCTATGTAGGGAGTCTCGTAGGGCAGAATTTCCATTTTATTTGAAAAGTTGTTTACTTAGTAAAGCTGGTGGAAAATTCCTTAGTGAGAGACTGACCCAACTGTTCCACAGTTCTGGAATCAATCACCTTGCTGAACACCTGACATGCTTGGTCTTACTCCCAGCTCCAGCTGCCTTTGGAACTGGGAAACTTTGGATGTCTTACCAAATACATTTGCTTCCTTGTTTTTCACCTGTGTGAATTTCAGGTGACTATGTTTGGTTGGTTTCATAACTGTCTGTTTCAGTTGTCAGGAAATTATTCTTCTATGTTCTGATCATTCAATCAAACCCTTCTGGCTTTTGCAGTAGTACTATGGATTTCACATTTCAGTAGGATCTGAAGGAGGAGGAGGAAATGTAGTCCCAGATGGTTAATACACCATTCTTCAATAAGAATTCCTAACAGGAATTGGGAAAATGGAAACCAACATTTAAAATCTCACTGACCAATAGAACAACTATCTTTCCTGAAGAAATTGTGTGTTCTTAATATAGTAGGCCTAAAATTGATAGAAAAGCTATGGCAAAAAGGACAAGGAGCTAGAGGGTCCAGCAGTAACGTGAGAAGATTCACCCTAGAGCATGAAAAAAAGAAGATTTCTCTGATAATTGAAAGAATAATTTTAGTCAGTCATTTACTTTAGTGAAGACAAATACATTAGAAAACTCATGGAGATTATTTTCTTCTGCTCAGTCCAATAAGAAGCTTAATAATTAATTAAAAGCTAACAAAAATGGAAACAGAAGAGAAAGATCTGAAATTATAAAAAACTGAGTAAGAGAAAAAGAGTAGAATTTTGAGCAGCAATAAAATATTTATAATGTACAGCCTGTGGGGGTGAGGGGGGGGGGAGAGAGAGAGAGAGAGAGAGAGAGAGAGACAATGAGAATGAATGAATGAATGAATATGAAGAGTGCATAGCAGATGCCAAAAAAGTTGAGGGCAAACTCCTGACATGATATGGGAAAGACTGGAAACCCTGAGAGATGACCTGTCTGGTAGCGTCCAGTCTAATAATTGGATTGTTCATGGAACTGGGAAAATAAGGTAAGCTCATTAACATTAATTTAAAACATAACTTTAATAAATTCATTATAATTTCTTCCATGACTTCTCAGTCTTTCAAAAGGCAAATGTGAGTACGCCCCAGCTTTTCTAGCCTTGTAATAGTTTTCCCTGAAATCTTCCCTCCTGTATGTCTATGGCAAGAGCCCACCTAATGGTAGATGCCAGCTGCCACCAGTCTGGCACCTGCCATTGGGCTCCTTACCCTCTCAGGACTTGAGGCACTAGCCTGCTGCTGCTGCTGCTGCGTTCATGGGCTCTCATTTCAGTCCAGATCACGTTTGGTTTCATTACCAGAAGAGGAAACCACAAATGGCCATCTGGCCCTTCTTTCATCTCTGTTACTGGTCTTCATTCTTGACCTCCTTTATGGAGATGACAATTTAGATTTTTCTGAAAACTGTAATGACCTTTCAGCACGTAAAGGGTCTACTCTAAACTCCTCAAGTGGGCACTTCAGAATTTACCCTCTTTTCTTACTACTGTCCCCATCTGCTTTCCATCCCATGCCACCACATTTATCCAAACTCGCTACATCTTTTTCACTTGAAATGCCTGTTGCAGGAAGGCTGAATTTCTCCCTGCCCACAGTCTCTCCTGATCCCTTCCTTCTGCACTTTGGTCATGAGTTCATCTTTACCTCTACATATCCAAGTTGAGCCCATCGTTCAAAAAGCACATCTTCTCTCCTCCTCAGCAACAACTCTCTCTTTGGTGGCTTATAATTGCTTGTTGCTCTGAATTTTGACAATTCTTATTAAGTCTTTCATTTATTTTATTATCCAAATAATAGAATCATGTGGCATTCATTTAACATTTTTATTTTAAGAAATGGTTCTTTGAAGTTTCTTTATTCAACATAGGTTTTATGATGCAAGGGAAGAAGTTACTTAACAGATTAAGTATTTTTACTTAATTTCTCCCCAGAAATCATTGACTGTACAACTCAAAGAGAATCCAAAGGACTGAAAGGAGCCAAATAATGCTTTTCCATACTTAATTAAAAGATTAGCTAAAGAGAAAATAATTAAAATATCCCTTTATTGAGGTACATTTGCAATCCTCCCCTATCTGAAAGGTACTCAAACTAATCAGCCTTTGTGTTTGGGATTTTATCCCTACATAATTCAATAGTGTGCCTCCTGTATATTTTTTTATTGTAGTTAGAGGAATAATATAATGTAATTTCTTCCAGTGTGAATTCTCTACATTTGAGTTTGATGGGAAGGGGCAGTTAGAATGAGTTAATTCAAAGGAAGAAAAATGCAATTTTTATTTAAGAATCATCCATATTGTTTAAAAAGGAATACATTGTGTTTTAAAGGAAGCTGTATAATGTTCAGGGCCATATGGGACCCAATTAATCTGTAAGCCATTAAGTAAATGAAGTCTTACGATATTTCCTTGCTCCTCTGAAATATCCATACATTACAGTGGTCTGGCTAGGCTCTCTGTCATTACACATAGTAGGGTTAGAATGGCCACACTCAGTCCTCAGGTCTCTCAGCTCTGCCTGATGCTCCTCAAGAGCAGAAAGCAAAACCACACACACCATCCAGAGGGAGCAGGAGAATGACAGAGGAATAACCTTTCCTTCTTATTTGTCAGAGACTTTTTACGTGAAGCTTTGGAGTTCTCTAAAATTCACCACAGGAACCACTTGCTTTTGCCTGAAAATAACTAGTAGTGCCTTTTATAACCCAGTAAAAGGGTCTCTGTGGAGTGCCACAAGGCAGTGGAGCTGCAGGGGAAGTTCCTAAAGGACAGGGACCTTGAGAAGCTGCAGAACCTTCTGGCTGGAAAACTAAAGAAAACACGGAAGGTGCCTGAAAGGACTAGATAGCAATGTTACTTGCTTACTCCCTGTCCCTGTCACCTGTTTGACTTATTATTTAGCAAATTGGTAAGGAAGTGAGAGCAGAAGAATGAAAGGAAGAGAGAGAGGCGAGTTCTGGTTCCCAAGCAGGACAGAGAATCTACCATGGGCATCTGAAATGGCATGACCATAAATAAAGGGGGTTATTTTTATAAAGTTTATTTAGGGTATCCAATGCTTTGTGTATGATAGTAGAGAAGACTTATTATTAGCAAAGGGAAAAATGGGTTACTAAATTTAGAGACCACTCAACATTCGTGAACTTGGAAATATTAGGCAAACTAGAAACCTCTCATTGGTATTTGGGTTGGTTCATACTTGCAAGAAATCATGTTTTTATTTTGTTTTGTTGTGTTTGTGAAGAAGAACAAAAGTTCCCTCAAATAAAATTTAAACTAGCACTTTCTTCAAGTTGTGAGATCTATATCTGTATCTATGTATCTATGTATCTATCTATCTATACACACACATGTTCCATATATTTACATTATATATAAATTATTAAGTGTGTGATTTTGTGGAATATATAGTATAAATGCATTATAAAAAATTAAGAAGTATAAACAGGTAATAAAACCTATAAAAATCAGAAAACTTATAATTCAAGGTGAATATTTTATACCCTTCTGTATCTCTCCTGTTCCCCGGTGGCTCCCTTCTCTCCTCACTCACCCACCTGTCAGTCTCTATCTTTCGCTCTCTCAGCCAAGTGAATAACACATGCACACATATTTTTTTTAACCAAAATAAAACCATGCTACATGTATACAGACCAAATGCTGGCTTTTTCCTGTCATCTTCACCTTTACATTCTATTAAAGGTCATATCCTTTGATTACCATAGAGGAGAACAGGGAGCAAAAGAATAGATGGCTGTCAGGAGCAATACTGAGGCACAGTAGTTTTCACATCTAACCCAGTGAATGTTTTATCCTTAAGTCTGTATTTACAAATCCACCAATGGAAACAAAAAGACCGAATAGTTAAAAATCACATCAATTTCAAAAAAGGTTGAATAATAGTTGACTCTATAGAGTTGATAAATACAGAGTCTTTGTTTAAGGGACTTCCTTAAAATTTAGGGTTTTCCAAATGGTTCTTTAAAGTTAGCACCAAAAATGATAAGATATTTGTATTAAAAAAAAAATTTAAAAGTACTTGCAGGTACAGAGGAGGCCATTTTTTTTTTTTTTATTGTAAACAAATGGGGTACAACTTGTTTCTCTGGTTGTACATGAAATAGAGGCATACCATTTGTGTAATCATACATTTACATAGGGCAATAGAGTTTGATTCATTCTGCTATTTTTTCCTTCCCCCCAACCCCCACCCCTCTTTTCCCTCTATAAAGTCCCTCCTTCCTCCATTCTTGCCTCCCTCCCACCCACCATTATGTACCATCATCCACTTATCAGTGAGATCATTTGCCTTTTGGTTTTTTGAGATTGGCTTATCTCACTTAGCATGATATTCTCCAATTTAATCCATTTGCCTGCAAATGCCATAATTTTATTATTCTTTATGACCAAGTAATATTCTTTTGTGTGTGTAAACATATATATATATATATGTATATGTATATAAACATATATATATATATGCACACACACACACACACACACACACACACACACACACACATACCGCAGTTTCTTTATCCATACATCAATTGAAGGGCATCTAGGTTGGTTCCACAGTCTGGCTATTGTGAATTGAGCAGCTATGAACATTGATGTGGCTGTATCTCTGTAGTATGCTGATTTTAAGTCCTTTGGGTATAGGCCAAGGAGTGGAATAGCTGGGTGAAATGGTGGTTCCATTCCAAGTTTTCTAAGGAATCTCCACATTGCTTTCCAGAGTGACTGCACTCATTTGTAACCCCACTAGCAATGTATGAGTGTACCTTTTTCCCAACATCCTTGCCAATACCTATTGTTGCTTGTAATCTTGATAATTGTCATTCTAATTGGGTTAGATGGAATCTTAGGGTAGTTTTGATTTGCATTTCTCTAATTACTAGAGCTGTTGAACATTTTTTCATATATCTGTTGATTGCTTGTACATCTTCTTCTGTGAAGTGTCTGTTCATATCCTTAGCCCATTTGTTGATTGGGTTATTCATATTCTTGGTGTAGAGTTTTTTGAGTTCTTTATAGATTCTGGAAATTAGTGCTCTATCTGAAGTATGAGTGGCAAAGATTTTATCCCACTCTGTAGGCTCTCTCTTCACATTGCTGATAGTTTCCTTTGCTGAGAGAAAGCTTTTTAGTTTGAATCTATCCCAGTTATTGATTCTTGCTCTTATTTCTTGTTCTATGGGAGTCCTGTTAAGGAAGTCTGATCCTAAGCCAACAAGGTGAAGATTTGGACCTACTTTTTCTTCTATAAGATGCAGGGTCTCTGGTCTGATTCCAAGGTTCTTGATCCATTTTGAGTTGAGTTTTGTGCAGGGTGAGAGATAGGGGTTTAGTTTCATTCTGCTGCATATGGCTTTCCAGTTTTCCAACCATTTGTTGAACAGGCTGTCTTTTCTCCATTGCATGTTTTTGGTACCTTTGTGTAGTATGAGAAAATTGTATTTATTTGGGTTTGTGTCCATGTCCTCTATTCTGTACCATTGATCTACCTGTCTATTTTGGTACCAATACCATGCCGTTTTTGTTACTATTGCTTTGTAGTATAGTTGCTCAAGCAGAAATTGAAGAAGTGATAGAATTGAACTTTCATAAGGTATATAGAAACATTCACACTTAATATAATCTTAGAATATTGCTCTTTTATTTCCCTACATTCCTCCACTACAGCTAATGCTAAGAGAGATAAAGCATCCATAAATTACCTGTTTAGTGTTTTGTACATGTGTAATGGTCAGTACTCTCAAACTTCCAATGAATTTCATTTCTCCACTTAAATACAATGAATGATGGAGGAGTATATGTATATTTATATTCTTATACTAATATATTATGTATAGAGTATGCACATATTTTCCTCTATGATATATATACATACATATATGTATATATCATATATATGATAATATATGCATACATATCACACACACATACCCACACATATGTATAAAACCTTTTTTGGGATTTTTCCAAAGGTTCTTGTATGATAGCGTCTATAATTACATGACATTTGTGTTTATTTATTTATTTATTTATTTATTTATTTATTTATTTATTGAGGTGCTGGAGATTGAGCTTGCACATGTGCTCTACTATTGAGCTACAACCCCAGCCCTTTTGTATTTTTTTTAAAGAAAGAAAGGAAAGATTTAAAAACTACTGTCAGGTGGATAGGTGACCATTATTGTTTCTGGTTTGCATGTAGATAACTGGAGAAGAAGAAACTTTGTGGGAAGTAGGACAATTCAGTACCAAGTTGTATGGTGGTTTCCGCTGTGAATGCTATGGGAAAGATATGAAATGCTCATGAGAGAGATAGGAGAGGGCAAAGAAGCTCCTATGCATAGGCTCCTGTCTGACTTCAGTGGAAGAAAAACTTTAAGAGAGTTTTCTCTCTGCGGTTCCAAGCTGCAACTGAACAAGGACCATCAAGTTCCTATTGGAACCCAGGGGAAAAAAAAAACTAAAACCTGATGAAGATTTGAGCTTGTGTGCCTGAGGTATGACACTGGTAGAGGAAAATGACTTGGAGCTGGTGCAGGGCTGGTGCTCCCTCTGCCTGAAATCACATTGGAGGGTTGATTTACCTGAATTTTAGGGGGCACAGGAGGCATCCCAGGAGACATCCTCCACAGAATGGAACACAGTTCACACATTTATATAACATTTATGTCATTAGTTGTTGGGAGAAATCCTAGTTCTTGGCTGGCAGCAGTGAACATCTCAAGTATGTAAGGAAAATTTTCGCACATTCAGACCCAACAGGAAAACCTGCAGGGAGGAGCGTTCCACTTTGGCCACCTAGGAAAGTACACAACTGCCCCAAATTGTTATCAAGAGAACTCGTATAGGAACCTGGTGGTCTGATTCCCCATGTCACATTGTGATTGGGCAAGAAACCTATAAAATGTATAGCTGTTCCTGCAATAAACGAGTTTGCAAGCTGCTCATCACAAGCTTGCTTCCACTCAACTCCTGGAGTCTGGGTCTTGACTCTATGCTGCTTACCCCATGAATGAGCTAGCCTGGCACAAGAACAGCTACAATTAGTTGTTTTCCTCACTTGGGAGTCTTGCTTTGGGAAGCTATTTGAATAAGAAAATGCCAAACTCTTCCCTCATGTACAGCACTAAAAGTCATTTGAGAGACTATGATTCTTTAATCCTTACTTAGGCAAGGTCTGAGTCAAAACTGCAAAAGGATTGGGGAGGGTGTCATTTCCCTACCATCGTACAGTAAGTACAGTGATAGTTCTTCATTTCACTCCCTCCCTCCTTTCCTCCTTTCCTTTGTTTTAAGGAATGGAGTCACTTGATTATTTATTTGCATACTTACTTGTTTATCTAGTGCACATCTATATATGGAGTCTAGTGTGTCACTGACATTGTATTAGCAGGTAGGAATATGGTAATAAAAGGAGACATAGTTCTTTTTTCCACAATGGTCTTTGACCTCAAGTCTTGAAGTTCTTTGGACATTTATTCTTTTATTTGTAGATCCAGTGAAATTCTGGACATTTGTCTGTCTATCTAGTGATGGAAAACATTGGAAAAACCACAGATACCAAGAAACCTGGCATAGCATGCTAAAGCCAGGGTTTTCAAGGAAAAGCTGGTTATCCACACTGGAGCTCAAAAAATAATGGTCACCTATGCAACTAACAGTATCTTTTCTGTTTCCTTTCTTTAACAAACAAACAAACAAACAAACAAAAGGAATGAGTGGTGTAGCTCAGTGGTAGAACAAGTGCATGGCATGCATGTGGCCATGGGTTCAACATTCAGCACCTCACAACATAAATAAATACAGATACAATGTAATTCTAGAAGTCATAGTAAAAGAGACATTTGGAAAAATCAAAATAACAAAGGACAAATGTAGCTTTGGCAGGCTGAATTATTCTGTTAACTCCAAAATTGTAATCTCCATCTCTCTTCTACCAAAGAATTCCTGTCCCATCTGTGAAACAATCAATGACATATAAGAAAAGGACTAAACATAAAAGAAGACTATATAGCACTGTCGTTGAGGAAGAGCTTTCTCGTGTACTGCATTCTCTTCACCAAAAGTGTTATTCTAGAATATGTACTAGGTGCCCACATTTCCTCAACAGAAAATGAATATAAGATATGCCCCCAATTACCTTCATTTATGCATCCCAGAAGTTTAAATGGCTACAGATTCCAAAACAAAGGAATAGCTAGAATTATAGATCCAGCTGGTGTGGTGGCTTTGATACTAATCTGTTTTTCTCTGCCAGTAGAGGGAACATCACTCTCCATGTCTAGATTTTGGGCAATGCTTCTTGGATAGATAAAGTCATACCCTTTTCATTTATACCAGGACCTTCTCTTTACCACACTCTTCAACTCTACAGGTGAGGTTGGAAGTAGAGAGGGGACTTATAGGTTCAGTGGGTGACCAAGCAGTCTCTCACTACACAGAGAAGCATCCACTACTGCTGCTTTTGCATCACTTCAGGCTGCCAGACTTTATCTTTGCACACAATTTCTCTGTGGTTCTGATTCACTTCTCCCATCTTTCTAGGTTTCTCAGAAATAACTCCAGTTTTAGACATGGTACATTCTTTTTGCACGAGTTTCCTGGAACCTATGCAGATTAGAGGATGTGGGTAGCAACTGTCTTTTAGGTTTGCAAAAGTCTGAGGATATTCTCATAATCTGCTGTTTTTTCTCCTACCTCTTCTTGCATTTTTATATCCTTCTCTGCCAGATATTTTTCCTGTAACATAACGGAAAGTACAGAATTCGTTGGGACATAACCTTGGCTCTTCTGCCTATTCTGTCTATATTCTTGGAGGTGATTTTATCTAGTACTATGAATTTAAATGCCATCAATACGTTGAAATTTTCCAAATTCTTGTCTGGAAGCCAGACTTCTTTTCTGACCCCCGACTTCTTTTTAATTATTTTTTTAGTCCATCAGATTCATACATAACGGTGGGGTTCATTGTTACATATGGTACATGTCACAAGTACTTTGGTGAATTTCATTCCCCAGTACCTTCCTTTCCCCTCCCACCTCCCTCCCCCTGGTCCCCTTCCTATGCTGTTCTGTGATCACCATGTTCTTATACCACTTATTACTCAAAGTCATACTTGGTTGTATCACAGACAACTCAAACAACAGACCTACAACTCAACTCTGGTTCCTCTAAATCTTCATCTAGGAGAATGTCCCCATAGTCATTTAAGGCAGAAACCTGGGACTCATTCCCAACACATCCTTTTCACTCACACCTCCATGCAATCTGCTGTGAATCCTGTGACTCCCACCACCAAAGTGTATCTCAACCGTGTATCCACTCCTCCTCGTCACCTTGGCCTCGCCAACCCTTGCCCTGGTCCCCTGACTGCATCGTTGTCTCAGAGTCCCCTGGTTTCCCTCTACTTTCCCTCTGATTTATCCTCCATGTAGCAACCACGGGGAATAGTTAATTCATTTATGAAACCATTTCCCTGTTTATAACCCTTTAGTTATAATTTGGATAAAATTCGATATCATTCCCAAGGCCTACTGTAGGACTTGGCCCTGCCTTCATGTCTACCCTAACTTCATGCTGTTTTCCTTCTAGCCCATCAGCCTCTAGGGAGGTTGACATTCTTCTGTTTTACAGGTGCTATCCTCTTTTTTCATCACATATATTTGGCCCCATGCTCCTCCTTCTGTCTAGATGCTCTTCTAGAACCACGCACTGGGGTGGATGCATTTTTTAAAATTGACATATATGACTTCTTAAGAAGTATAGCCCATGAACACAGATCTACTATCTTGTTCTCTCCCCTATATACTTACTCATAGAACCCTTTCTTTTCCTTTGTAGCACTCATTGGAATTTATAATTTGCTTCTGGACTGGTTTAATATATGCTCCACCCAATCCACACTTCAAGCTCCATAGAGGGAGGAATCATTCTACTTTGCCTGCTATTGAAAATGTGAATTTAGCATATATATAATGTGCAATGAACATCTGTTACTTAAGTCAGTCCAGATGCTTATTTGCCCATAGTCTATAGAGAATCTGCAAGGGGGGGGGGGTGTTATCCTCCTTGTAAGCATCAGTTTGTAAGTTATATGCAGGTATTAATGATAACAATAAAAAGGCTGGAAATTATATGCTTCTAAGTCTTCCCAAATTAATCTCACACAATAATTGACTTTGCACAAACCACCATTAAAATTATACACTATAAGACTGTCAAAAGAAATTATCATTATTTCATTTTGCTGTACTGTCTCGTTCCATAGTTCATAAATACTTGCTCAATATTGAGTTCTATATGAAAGCACTCTAAGCCTAAAATATGAAAAAAAAAATGATACTCTTTACCTTTAAGAAATTCAACATGGGATTTTGACATAAAATTTTTTATACATTTTCATTTGTTTGATATGGTGATTGTAATATTATTGCAAATTCATAGTAAACATTCCAATCAAAAGGGAGAGTCTTTTCCCTACTCTTTAAATGTTAGCTGCCCCATGACTTTCATTCACTAATAAGATGTGGCAAAAATGAGCTCCACTTGTTAACCTTGGAAGGTTCTGTCTTTCCCTCCAGTATAATTATAAGATTCTACCTAGTCCATGAAGAAAGAAAGACCACAGAAGAGACAACCTAGCTAATGTCAGTGCCAAAGTTCCTGAACCCCAGACACAGGACAGAGGCCATCTTGGATCCTTAGCCCTAAGGGGCTGGCCAAGTGCAACCCTGTGAGTGACCCAGGAAAGACCAGCAAACAGAGTTGTGGCAAATACAGTGTGGCCATTATAGCCTACCTGTTTCCGGGCTATAACAGATTTTGTTCAAATAGAATTTTCACATCAGTATTACACTTGGCATTTCTTTTTAAGTCTTCCCCAATCAGTAGATAAGAGAAGCAAATATTATAAAACTTATAGATATTAAAGGAAAAATTGAAAAGAGGTTTATACAATTTCATTTTACTACATGATCTACAAAATAAAATCATTAGGTTCTTTTAATTTTAATTGCAGTATTTCTGTTTCCTAGTGTACACCATATAACTATGGAAATATTTTGCCAAAAAGAAAGATGGCATTCCATTTTGTGAGTGATGTAATGGTATTCAGCAGAATTTTATAGTGCTCAGGCACCAACATTCACCATCTCACCTATTGTCTGTCCCTCATGTTCAAGGATTTGATTCACTTGTGCCAGGAATTGAGCTGAGCTAGAGAAACACAATTAAATCCTTCAGGAAAGCACAAAATAATTCATCATTTCAGGTTGTTTTCAAATAGAATAAAAATTAGTTTGAAGGTGGGATGAAAGGAGAAGGAAATATCAATAAAGCAAAAACAACCAGAATCACAGGAATCATTAACATTGATTTCATTCCAGGACCCTGGGCCAGCCAGGAAGCTTGGCATGCTAATTGAAGAAGGCACATTTGGGACATTGGAAGGTAACAACAGCAGACAGAGGAACTGGAAGGAAATCAAAGCTGATCAAGCCAAGAGGGCAGCCCAACCTATGTTCATTCAGCAAGTATGGTAATTTTTCTAATTCCATTTTCAATTCAATTCTAGGTCATGTTTCTCAGTTAGAATTAAATCTGAAGACTAGAAAATAGAAAGGCCTACTCTCCTTTTCTCTCATGTCCTTTTCCAGTAATCTTCCAAAGTCTATTGCAAAGTGAAATGTATCTGCTTCCTGCTTCTTGTGGAGAGTTTGTGAGGGGTAGTGGGTGTACTTGGGGGTGAGATAGAGGTGAGAGGAGTTTCTACAATGGTTGTATATTCAAATTAGTATTTAATTTTAGTCCATACAATATCAAAAGTGTTTTACTTCACTAAATGGAAATTTTCTGCCTCCTACATAAAATCAGTATTCTTTTGGTTAATGAAATGCTGTACCAAAAGAGTTACTTTTACTTAGTTTTGTTAAATCAAATTCAATTAGATTTAAAGTCTTATTTGGAATTTAAGTGCAAGCCATCAATAGGGTTTCCTCCCTTATCAACCGTCATGCAAGTCTTAACATATTATTTTAACAAAAAAAGTTCCAGAAGTTCCTTTCAGAACTAGGTCTATTTTGGTTGCTACTGAGCAACATGTTTTCTAAGGTTGAAGGGTCATTCCCTCTCTGGTGATTCTCTGTTGGGTGACATAAAATTTAACATGCCTAGGAATGCTAACATGCCTAGGAATGCCAGTGTTGATGTTCCTGCCTATCCCTATGCAACTAAAGTCAACACCACTGAGACCTGTCCACATTCTTCCAAGCATGGAGCAGTGTCTAACTGAAGATGGAAAGATGAACTACTCTTCCCTTTATTCTGCTTTCAGGTTAATTTTGTTTTCTCTTTTACCTTTTGGAAATCTGTAATAAAACTTGCAAAATTTCAAAGCTTTTACCAAAAAAAAAAAAATTATATAACATAAATTCAACTTTGTATATCCAAAAGTATATAAAATAAGAAAAATAATAGCCCAGTTTGTTTATGGGTGAGAGGAGGGCCACACAGGGAGAACAGATATTTATTAATATTGAGATTATTTTTCCCTCATTTCTATTGCTACCCTGATCATTCAGATTTTTTGAACCTTCTCATTATTCTACTTGTGGTAAGCTCTAAATACTCTGACTAGATTATTTCATTACTTTAACATTTTGATTAACTCATTCCAACACAATTAGCACAGTAATAACCAAAGAGGGTAGAGAGCATTAAGAGGGGTAAGCTTCCACATTACCCTGAAGAAATGTCTAATCCAGCCCAACTAACCCCAATTTATGATTCTGGGGGCAGTGTCAGTATTAACTATTAGAAAAGGCTTTCTTTGACCACAATGATTGGTAGTTGCCCTGTTAGAAATTTCTAGGACTGAATTATTTGTTTAATATCTGTTTTTCCCCATAGACCATGAACTCTGGAGCAGGAAGCTAACTCTACCATGTCCAGTCGAACAACCAGCTCATTCACTTCTACTTAACTAATAAGTGGTACCTAAGGATTACCATGAGTGACTATTTCAGTTCTGTTTCACTTCTTTCACAAAGTTGCTAGAATTCATTTGAATTATGTATATGAAATGTCTGTGATTGCAGCTAAAGAACTCTTTATCTGTGATGGCTTTTTATGAACCATCACCTATTTGGAGAAGTTATTTTCTTTGGATTTGGCTCTCTTCCCATATCAACTTTGTTCTCACTTCTAGGTGTACAGACCTTGTTATCACCCTTTTAGAAATAGTGTGCCAAAGTCGTCCATTCAACTTTTCTGTCAAAATTTTCTGACATCTAAAGTTATAAACAATTATCATGGTTATCCTTTGCTTCAACAAAATGCAGAGAATCAATCGTACTGGAAAATGACTTAGGAAATTCTGAGTAATCAGGTCTCTTCCAGGGTGGTACACATCAGCATCTTCATAAAGGCATTGTTATGGTTTACATATGAGGTGTCCGCTGAAAGATTATGTGTTAGTGCAAAAAAATTCAGAGGTGAAATGATCCAGTTATGAGAGCTTTAACCTAATCAATGAATCGATCCACTAATGGATTAAGTGGGTGGTAACTGTAGGCAGGTAGGGTGTGGCTAAAGGAAATAGGTCACTAGGGGTGTGACTTTGGAATTTATATTTTATCTTTGGTGAACTGAACTCTCTCTGCTTTCTGATTGCCTGCTTTCCTCCTCCACACCCTTCTGCCATGATGTTCTGCCTCACCTTGGGCCCAGAGCAATGGAGTGGCCACCTATAGACTGAGACCTTGGACACCCTGAGCACTAAATAAACTTTCCTCCTGTAAAATTGTCCTTGTCGGGTCTTTTGGTCACAGCAAAGAAAAAGCTGACTGAAACATTGTCAAAAAGAATAGGAAAGAGAACTACAAAATTCTTAGCCCTTTGGTGACAGTGGGTAATGGGGCTGATCCTTGCCAGGTTACTCCAATAAGCCTGCTGCATAATTACACTAGAAGAGTGGCAAAAGCATGCAGCCCCCACCCCCGCCAGGTATCTTAAATTTATTCCTTTGAATTCCTATCTCTGCTGAAGGAAATGAGTAAATATGAATATAAGGGCTAATTAGAAGGAAAGTCTTTTTTTTTAAGTATTTTCACTAATTTCTCATTTCTAGGTTACTCAGAATGTCTTTTCTCTTTCCTCCTATTTGTTTGTGGCAGTTCTCTGTGAGCATCTTATGTCCAGTTCACTTTATAACTGCAGGAGCTTTTCTTCTCTGACCAAGAATTTTCACAAGGGCTAAGAGCCTAGTATCCAAGATGTTAGAGTCACCTGTATAAATCCATCTCTGCCCCTCTTTCAGAGGACATCAAATAGGACTATTTCAGGGTAAATGTTTATGGGCAAGCATTTTGGAAACTTAATATTTATCCCTTGATCATTTTCACTCCAATACTATAAATTTATATTTCACATCTAATCATGTTTATGATTCTCAATAAAAACTGCCCCAAAATGAAAGGTGCTCTAGGAACTGGAAATTCAGAGGTGAAACCAATTATGGTGTTAAAAACTTGAGAGAGTAGGAACCAGTTTCTCCCTGACATAGTCTCCTCAAAACATTTTTCAAGAATGCCATTGGCCTAGTGAGTTTTAAATTTAATTTGTCCAGTAAATGAAGAGCATTGTGTGAATTTAGCACTATTGGATTGCTGTCTCTGACCTCCTAGGTATGTGAAAAGATATGTGAAAACAAAAGATAATCCATATTGTTACTTTGGTGCCCACAGAGGTAAAGTTTCATTGAACTCCTCTGAGTTCATTCTCCTCATTACCTCTGTGAATGTCTTGAAATATACATGTTCTCCAATTTTTTGATAAAAGCAATACTAACAGGTGTGAGGTGACATCTAATACTGATTCTGATTTGCATCTCCCTGATGGCTAGAGATGCTGAGCTTCTTTTCACATACATGTTGGTCATTTGTATGACTTCTTTGTAGAACTATCAATTTGAGTCCTTGCCCATTTTTAATCAGATGATTTGTTATTTTTTTTACTATTGAATTGCAGGGGTTGTTTTCATATTTTGAATATTAACCCCTTATCAGATAAATGATTGGTAAATATTTTCTCTCATTCTCAGGTTGCCTTTCCCTTTTGATTATTTCCTTCACCACGCAGAACCATTTTAGTTCGATGTACTATGACTTGTCAAAGGAAGAGTGTGAAGCTTCCTCAAAAAATTAAAATGGAAAACAAGAACCACTATATGATCCAACAACTCCAGTTCTAAGATATTTACTAAGAGAACTGAAATTCTGAGTTTGAAGACATAGCTGTGCCCCCAGGTTAGTGGCAGTATTATCCATAATAGACAAGATGTAGAAACAATCTAAATATTCATCAATGGATGTGGCTGAAAAGAATGGTTAAAACAACAGAACATCGTTCAGCCCTAAAAAGGAAGGAACTCCTGCCACAAACTACAATAAGGATAAGCCTGGAGGATATTGGCAAGACGAAATTAGACTGCAATAGGACAAGAGCCACACAACACACAATTCCACTCATATGAGGTATCTAAAGGAGTCACACTCATAGAAGCAGAAATGAAATGGTAATTGGCAACATTTGGGGTAGAGGGAAAGTGGGGTTTACTGCTTCATGGGTATGGAGTTTTAGTTTGCAAGATCATAAATTCTGGAGATCGCTATACCGTATCTTGCCCATAGTCAACGATACTATATTGTACACTTAAAATTTATTAAGAGGGTAAATTTCATGTTAAGTATTCATTTTTTATTTAAAAGAAAAAGAAAAGAAAAGAAGTCGGAGGAAATGTTTTCAGGTGATGGATATGTTTACTACCTTGACTATGGTGATGTTGCATGTTTGCATACATATATCAAAACCCATTAAATCTGTACTTTAAATAGACTTAGATTTTTGTCTATCACTGATTTCTTAATAAACTACTAAACTGAATATATGTACACACACATATACATACCTTTTATATAACACAATAAGAATTACTTGTGTGAATATGCATTCCTATGAATTTAAACACATATAAATTTGCACATCAGGCATCACTATCAGGACAGTTCCTTTATTCTGAAAGACTCCCATTGCTACCCTTCGTAATCACACTATCCTTCCCCAAATCTGGTAACTGATGATCTAATCTGTAGGTCTCCTTTACAAGATTGCTACATAAGTAGTCTAACTTTTTGAGAATGTGTTTTTTTTCACTCAGAAAAATGCCATTGAGATTCACTCAGGATGTTGCATAAATCATTAATTCTTCTTCTTCTTCATCATCATCATCATCATCATCATCATCATCATCATCATCATCACTGCCGTGTGGTACTACACAGTATGAATGTACTATGATTCATTATCTCTTCAACAGCCATTTTGGTTGTTATAAACATGTGTATACTTTTGTGTCTTTCATTTTTCAAGTGTGAACTCCTGTGAATGAGATTTGAGGTCAGGTGATAAGTGGGTTTTCAATTTTATGAGAAACTTGCCAAACTGGTTTCTAGAGTAGCTAGCCTATTTTTCATTCCCTCCAGCAAGGTTTGAAAGTTCCAGTTGCTCTTCTTCCTTGCTACCACTTGGCCCTGTCATTGCATTTTATTTTAAATCTTCTAAGTTTGACAGTGGTATATCATGGCAGATTTAATTCTGATTTCACTTTGTACAACTTATAGAGGTTTTTCTGGGAATTCTAATACACATACTTAATTTTACTGATGATTTTCCATTTCAAATAGAACCTCACCACCATGTAGATCCTTTACCCCTTCCCCCATTACACTGTATCTGTCTCACGCATTATATCCACATACAGTGAAAACTTCATAAGTCAATGTCATAATTTACTATAGGTTGGATCTTGAATGTTTTCCAAAGACCCAGGCATTGAAAGCTCAATCCCTGCCCCTGGTGTGATTGGGAGGTGGGGCCTAGGGGAATAATAGTAGGTTGTTGAAGGTGTACTTGAAGGGCATGCTGTTGGGAGTGGCAAATGAATGATGGTCTTTGAGCTGCCCAGAGACAGAGTGACACCTCTCTTGGGAATTTCTTGGTGTAAAGGCACTGAGAAAACCACCCAGGTGTACAGTGATGCACTATGCAAAGAGAAATTCTGTGGTTACCATGGAGTTTATCAGTTCATGATCTAAGGTTCAATTGACAGCTGCCCTGGGAGTGGAGAATTATGGATGCAAGCTGAGGACTGTAATTGGGCTGTTCAGACTTTTGACCTTGGTTCTGTTTTAAACTTTCTCACAATGAATCCCTTTGATTTTGAAGTCTCTATAATAAACATGCTGAGCTGACTTCTTGTCACTGCACTCCGTCAGAGTGTGGTGCCACCGGGTCCCAGCTTTTTCTCTTGTTGAGTGTCTGTTTTTTCTAATCCCCCATCACTCTTCTCCAGTTTTCTGAATTAACCACCAAGCAGGTGAAGACAGGGTACCTTTCTCTTTTCATCCCAGCTGTCATGAGATGAGAAGCTTGCTCCATCATGTGCTCCCTGATGTGATGTTTTGTCTTACCACAGACCGAAGAGCAGTGGGGCCTGCTCACCACACACCGAAACTTCTGAAACCATAATAATAACCTGGCTTTACCTTGATTATCTTAGGTATTTTGTTACAGTAATGAAAAGTAGACTGGCACATAGTTATTTCTTTCAACTGTCATAAAGTGTCTTATGGAATTAAATAAGAGACTAATGTTCTATTTGCCCTGCTTTTCCCATTTCTGTTACTTTTCCTCTATTTCCCATGTCCTGTTTCCTTTTGGTACCATTTTCCTGGTCTTGGGAACTTCTGTACAATCATATTGCAGCATGTCTGCTTACTAACAAATCATCTTAGTTTCATTCATCTGGAAATATTTCTCTTTCATCTTCATTCCTGAAGGATATATCTGCTGGATGTACAATTCTGCATTACACTTCTTTTCACCCAACCTTAAAAAAGGAAAATGTTCCTGGCCTCATGGTTTTCGATGCAACCTACAGTCATATGAAACATTATTTCACTAAAAGTGTGCACCATTTTCCCCCTGACTGCTTTTAAGATTTGTTATCTTTGGTTTTAACCAGTTCGATTATGATATGTATGGGTGTGAATTTCTTTGTGTTTATTGTGTGTGTGGTTTGTTGATCTTCTTTAATCTGTAGGTTTATGTCTTTTTCTAAATTTGGCAAGTTTTCAATCACCAGTCTTCAAAAGCTTTTGCACTGCATTCTGTCTCTATTCCTTCTAAGGCACTGATGGTGTGGATGTTAGATACTGGTATTTTCCCATGCGTTCTTTAACTTGTATTGATTTGGTTTGGGGAGCATACTGGGGACTAAACCCAGGGGTGCTCTACCACGGAGCTACATCCTCAGTCCCTTTTATTTTTTATGTTGAGACAGGGTCTCATTATGTTGTTTAGGACCTTGATAAATTGCTGAGGTGGGTTTCAAAATTGTGATCCTCCTGTCTCAGCCTCTCAAGTTGCTGGGATTACAGGTCTGAGTCACTGAGCCAGACTGAATTTGATTTTTTCCCATTTTTTTTTACTTACCATTATTCATATTAGGTAATATTTATTGATCGATCTTCAGATTCCCCAACTCTTTTCTCTGCTTTCCCATTCTGCTATTTACCTTATTGAGGTTTTTTTGTTTTTTTTTTTTTTTGGTTCATTTTGCTTTTGGCTATTATATTTTTTATTTTTAAATTTCCATTTACAGTTCTGAAGATAGAAGATGGTGCATCTGTGTCTTCTTGATGTTGACGTCTGATGGATCTTTTCTCAAACAGGATGGGATTTTCCTTATTCTCTATAGGGTGAGTAATTTTGATTGACCATGGACAATTTGAATATTTAGTTGCTTGATTTAGTTTCTAAGAAGAACATTATGTTTCTAATCAGGCAGTCATCCTGTTTGGGATCAGAGTCTTGACCAGCTACCTGTGAATTGTGATTCCCAGCTCAGTTCAGTTTTCAAAACCTCTGCAGGACTCTCAGGATCTGTGCCATGTGTGCACCCTCCAGTGGCCAGTGTGGGACGTGAATGGTGGTCTCTCCCACAGTTCAGTTACCAAAGTCTATGTACTGTCCAAGTCAGGGTCATTTACGCTCAGCCTATACATGAGCCTGGGACTCATACAGGACTTTAAGAAGTCATACTCCCCTCCTCCTTCTTTGCCTTATCCTCGTTACTTTGAGCTCCTCCCTTGAGGAAGGGAAATCTTTATACACCTGTGCTGTGCAAGTCTTTGGGATACATCTGTGTCTGGGGTAAAGGGCAGTAGGACAGACACAGAGAAGAGTTTTCTTCTGCCACTTGGGACCATAGCCCCTTTGAAGAGGAGTCCTGTCTTTCAGGGTTTGGGGCTCGTGTAGGTTTACACTGCCTTCTTACTATTACAGTCCTAGGATTATTTGGGATCAGGGCATAAGAAAAGAAGATTGAAGGAAAGGAAAATGAAGAATGTCCTATTTTATCTGCATGTTAGAAAAACACTCCTGGTTCCTGAAGGCCTCTTCTGAAGTTCTGACTGCCTTAATGCCCACTTAAGAATTTCAGGTTAATTTTTCTGGAGGAAAATGGAGGATAATCATGAGAAACCCAACCCCGTTCACTGAGATCTTCTTACTCACCCATCTGCTACTATTTTTTAATAGACTTTATCTTTTAGAACAATTTTACACTTATAGGAAGTTGTGTACAATAAAAAGGTTTTCATACACCCTCTGTCCCCTTTTAATACGAGCAGGAAATTCTTTGTATTACTAACAACTTACATTTTATGGCATAGTTGTTGCATTAATGAGCCAATATCGCTGCATTAACTGAGTCCATGGTTTTATTCAGGGTTGCTTTTATTTTGCCTAATGACCTTTTTCTGTTCCAGGATCTCATCCAGAATACCACATCACATTTAGCTCTCAAGACTCTTAGGTTCTGTTTGTCTATGTCAGTTTTCCAGACCTTGTTTTTGATGTCATTCCATTGATGCTTGATTTTTCATTCTCATAATTAGTTTGGGGTTAATTACTGGGTTAGCTTAGGGAAGGAAGATCATAGAAATGCCATTTTTATCACATCATGCTGAAGATACTCATTATTATATGATCAATGGATACTGATGTTGACTTTGATCACCTGGATGACATAGTGATTGTCAGGTTTCTCCACAGTTTTGCTCCTGCTTTCCCAGACTGCACTCTTCTAGAAAGAACTTACTGTGTGCATTTCATACTTGGAATACATCTTGGGTGTGGGGGACTAATCTCCCTTTCTCTATGGTGTAGTAGCTACATGATTTATTTGGAATTCTTGGCATAGATATTTTCTTCTTTACCATTTATTAACATATTAAATTTTTATTGAGATTATTATGATTAAAGTATGTTTATGTTTGGATTAAATCTGATACTACTTTATTTTATTGTTCAAATTTTTCCAGCTTTGGTCACTGGGAATTCTCTCAGTTTTCTCTCACATCAATTTGATATTCCTACAACATTTTTTTAATCACTTCATTGCTTTTTACCACTACACAATGCTCCAGGCTTACATTGGATATTTTCTGCTCCAATCCTAACATCAGCCAGTTCTCCAAGGAACCCTCTTCCTTTTACTAGACAATGATGGTCAAAACCAAGATCTGGAAATCAGATGTGCATTTTTCTATTGGTGTCACTTCTTTTAGGCCCTCTTGGCTGACCATGGAAAGAAATATGTGTGTGCACACTAATCTGCAAATATGCATATATCTATAAATGTTTTTCATCTGTAACTACCCATACCTCTATTAAAGTAAACATGAGTTATAACTGAAGTCTACAATTGTAGTGTGTTTTCACATAAGTCACTATAGCTTTCTCTCTTTGGTTGTTTGTAAATTTCCATTCCAATAATGAGAAGTGTACTCCTGGGCTGGGGAGGTAGCTTACTCTTAGAGCATTTGCCTAGCATGCTCAAGGTTCTAGGTTCAATCCAAAGTAATGCCAAAGGGGGGAAAAGAACTTCCCATCGTATGCCATTACTTTATTGAGTCATGCAATTCCAGCATACACCTTCATTGGATTCTATAGATGATTCAGATGTTTATAAGTACTACAAACTCTCATGCATCAGAAAATCTAGTCTGCTGTAAAGAAAATTTAAGATTCTAGTACAAATCAGTTTCTTTCTCTGTCCCATCTCAGGCTTGAAGGAAGGGCCATATGTTCTATCTTTCATCTTATTAAATCTTGGTATCTTCTCTTCCCACTGGCAGTTTTTCCCCATGATCCTCCGTGGTTAGGCATGGAAAAGGGTGAGATTTCACTTGACTCATGGCTTGAGGATGTATGTCTCCTGTGAGGTGTCTTTGTGTGATGGAGAGATTCCTCCACATGGGTCTACCCTAAAGATTCTCTTTTTGGTACTCCCCCTCAGCTGTTCCTTCTGTCAGTATACTTAAGACAGTCTGTTGAGGTCACATGTCCTCTTTTTCATAGGGTCTTTTCTGGAGGTCCAATATTCAGTTACCTTTTACTTTTCCACTCCAGCTTATGTACTTAAACCTCTTTCTGTGCATTCAGTGGAAAAATGTCTTCCCATTTTATCTCTTTCCTCACTGGTTCCCATAGGCAACTTGAGCTAGATTACCATTTTAAAAATTTTCCAGGAAAATTTAAGCAAAAATATATGTATTACCTAAGACTTTGTCTTAAATCTCTCTCATCACTTTACTTGGTCTGGAGAAATATCTCCCTCCATTCCTTTGTAGACAGGAAGAAAACTTTGAATCACATTCCCCAGTACCCCCACTGAGTTAATTCGCTAGAATTTTTTATGTGCTCTAGACTTTGGTGGTGCATTCATTTTTGTTCTATTGGATTTGGCTGTCATATTGCAAAATCTTGGCACAGAGATTCTGTCAACTAACATTGGTATTGTCCTCATGTGAAGCTCCAAACAAATAAATAAAAAGTAGCACTATTAGCACATTTTAATGTGTTTCTAAAGATACATTAGTCAAATGCATATTCTATTCTTGAAGAGTATTTCTGCCCTTTCCAGGTCTACTTTCCTTTCAACTGAATTGGGTATCCATGAAAGTCACCTTTACCCCAACTGCTTTTTTTCACATAAGTCACTGCATCTATCATAAGGGTCTATCAATACTGATCTCCTTTATTTTCTCATAGTGCAGCTCTGTCTCCTGTTTGTTCCTTCAAAGCCAGGTATCCTTTCCAAGCAGAATATCCTAAATCAGAAATTAGCCTCCTCAGAACTTAGCAGATAAATGATTTATCTATAAAAGAAAGAATAAGCCAGCAACAAAGAGAAAATAAATGTTCTTTACCGTTTCCACCAAAGGCTCATCCTACCTAATTGAAGGGTTTTCTTCAATTGAGGAAGGAGGACTAGAAAAGGTGTAGATGGTTGTATCAGTTATGGATGACTATTGCAAACTCTGCTATGGTGAAGGCAAGTGTCCAGGAGTAAGTATTAATGCCCCAAGTCCCTGAAGGCCTTGGCACAGAAGCAGCATAATCTTACTCCTGTCTCATTTTATTGCCCACAGTGAACCATAAGCTATACACAGATTTAAAGATTCAAAGAATGGGGACATGAAATCCACCTATTTAATGGAAAACCACAAGGGTTGTGGGTACAAGGAAGGGAAGCGTTGGGACCAGGAGTCTGCAGGATGATTTTTGTATGTGCTCATGTGCAGATACATGTCTGTCTAGAAAAATGACTGATGCAAACTTAGATTTTCAAAAGTATCAATTCAGAGAAAAAGGCTAATTTTTAAATTCATTTAAATGAGTTTATGTAACTATATCTGAATACAATTATTCAGTAAATAGTACTACAGGTGGCATGTGGATATAGCAAAAGCCCAAAGGTACAACACAAATGCTAAAGTTTAAACATGCTTTTCCATTCCTTTAGGCTGTTTATTTTTGTAGCATCCCTTTGCATTTTCTCCATAATGTATCGTGAACAGTTCCCTGGGTCCCTTCTTTCTGAAGCAGTAGGAATTCTTTGGAGGATACCTGGCCTACTGCGTGTTTTATGAGAAAGGGCTCTCTGTGTTCCAATGAGTCCCTGCATCAGTCAGCTAAATATACCAGTGTTGGGACTCATGACACGTTAACTAACTCAGGCTGACTCCTTACTCCCTGGCGAGTGAGCAAGATCAAGGCCTCAAAGGCAGTTTCAATAGTTAATGACGATGTATCGGACCACCGTCAGGGATTGGTTAACAACAGTTCTGTGAACGTGATCAGCTCGTGCTTGCCATATAGTCTTATGGGACTCTTGCCTGCGTGAACACCCCATGCCTTGCTGACCTTTAAGCTGATTGGTTCCCGCCCAGCCCCCACCCTACATAAAAGCTGTGTGATTTCCTCAATAAACGAGTTCCTGCTGTGACTGGTCTCCCTGACGGGTCTGATTGTCCTCCGCTGAGAGGGCTGGGAGCGGGCGGTCAGTAGGCCATACCTATCCCGGTCTGACCTTGGTGGGGAGTGTCCCCTTCCCTTGTCGCTGGTTGAGAAGAGCAAGGGGGCTTAAGACCCCAACGTCTGGCGCCCAACGTGGGGCCCCTCAAGGCTGAACCGCAGCCGAAGTGAAGAGGCAGTTTCGAAACCGAAAGTACCAGCAGATCAGGCCAAGTGAGTTCCGAGGTAAGGCATCCCTGAAAAGATGGGGCAAACACACACCACACATGGCGACCCTGCGCTCTCAGCTCTTAGACTCATGCTGAAGAGTAGGGGCCTTGGGTGCTCTGATACACAGGCGGAAAAAGCCTGGGACACCTTTACTTGGGTGGCCCCTTGGCTTCCTGCCACTAATCTTTTTGACTGGTCCACATGGGATCGTGTAGAACAACTTGTTAGGAAGTGGGAAAACAATTTAGGGGAGGGTCCCCCATTGGGAGTCTGCCCTACATTATCCACCCTTAAGGCCTGCTTCTCTCCAGGACCTCCCAAAGGGGGCTCTAAGTTTCTCCCCAAAGAGCCGCCACCTAAAGAACCGCTGGCTCCTCCCGTTGCATCTCCTTCCAGAAACTTGACATATAGTAAACAACGTTGGGAGACCTTTAATGAGGAGCCCAATCCATCTCCATCCACTCCTCCCAAGGTTGAGGAACCACGTGGGCAGCCAGCCTCTACACATAGGGAGGGCCCACTACCGCCCCGGGGAGGCTCATTGTTGCCATCTTGTATTCTGGGGCCATATCAGACTCCAATGAAAGCCCTCGCCCTCCTCCTTCTGGATGGCGGGAAATCTTCCCGGTGGCCATTTAATGATACTGGGCAAGAATTCACAGACTCTAACCTCCCCTCTCCCCCCCATATGGCCTTCCGGGTAAATGTTAAAATGTTAGTTCGGGAAGGAATGACTACTGATCACAAATTGGCCTGTGCAGGGATGAAAGATTGCTCCATGGGAAGGTGGATTGTGGCTACCAAAGATATTGGCACACAGCTTCCACAAGCAAGCGGGCAGATGGAAAGGGATTCCTTATCTTCAAGTCTCTTCTTTCTTGCACTTCTCTGCTCTTCCTGCAAACTCGAATGCCTCCTTCTTCTCCCACTCTCAATCCCTCCTCCTCCTCCTCCTCCAACTCAGCTCTTTCTGCTTCCATTCCCCAGCCCAGCCCACCTAGTCCTCCTGCCACGAGGACCCACATATGCTGGCGTGGAGGGAGTAACCAACCCAACCATCAGTGGCATGTCCTAGTAAGGAGTATGATATAGTAGCCCCAGTCCCCACAGGTATTGGGAGATAATTGTTTCACAATTTTCTGCATCCAAACCTGAATTGATTACTAACCAGGAATAAGGGTTAAAATGCCCTAGGCATCAAGTTTCTGCTGGAACATTTTGGCCCCTTTCAGATCTAGATCTCAGTCAAGGCTTACATTGAAATGTAAATGAAGGAAGCCAGAATGCTTAGTAGGAGACCAGTCTCAAACCCAAAAAAAGAAAAAAAAAGAGCAAAAAGAGTCTTACCTGAACTCCAGCAAAAGTAAATTTTACGGTGCTTTACTAAAGTAATTAATGACTGTATCATTTTTCCAGGGCTCTTGTTTTTTTTTTTTTTGAATTCTACATTTTTTTTGAGCTCATGACTTTTTTGATCAGTTCTTTTTTTTTTTTCTTCAACTAGAGTTTTTGAACATCTGTTACACTGCAATGGAGAGTCACCGATAAAGTTACAAGGCCTTTGATTTTGTGTTATGTGTATGTCGTGCTGTCTGGTGTCATGTTTTGTCTGTATCAAAACTGAGCACTCCTAAAATTAAAATTTAATAATGGATTCAAATACTTTTAATTCACGCGATTTAAAAAGGTTCAATTTAAATTGGGTAAACTAATAGAAGTAAAATGTCTTGAAAATAACTCGCAAGTCTCTAGGTGGTCAAACTAATAAAATGTTGATGTTAATAAAATGTCTAACATCAATTTTTCTAGAACTTTCCTCCAACAAGAAAAAGCTGGCAAATACTGTTCACGACACTTGTCTAATATCTTGGTTTTTTTTTTTTTTTTTAAGAAAATAAGTGAATTAGAGTTGACATGCATGGGATTACTCAAATGTGTTTGTAGAGAAAATTGTTTTGTGTCATCACTAAACTAAAAACAAGGTTACTAAGAGTTATGTCCTAACAGGTATAATTCTATATACAAAGGGTTCTAAACGTTTCAACTGTGTTTCAATTAGAGTACTATAAGTAACAAAATATTTAATCTTATTAAAATGGAGTAATTTATATAAATTAAGAAATTTCATAAGAGTTGTTTCAGAATGTGAACAGAAAGGTCAACAGATAGGAAAGAAAAAATAAAAGGTTCTAGATATGGAAATATATTTAGTGAAAAACAAAATGTTTCTGGGTAAGAAAGTGCTTATGTGATAAAATACATGAGGGTCTAAATAAGTGCTAAGAAAGTCTGTAAAGGGCAAGTTTCAATAAGTTTGCATGTAACTAAGTTGGTTGTATGTATGTGACACAGTTAAAGCTATTTAAGATTTTTTTCCTAAGGTGAAATACTAATGTTCTGATATAAACCAAAGTTTAATCTATATGGTAAAATGACAAGGATTTCTTAGAAACACTAATTTAATCTTAACTTTGTGTCTATTAAGTTTTATTCTTTAGAACAATTAGTCTTAAAAATTGGGGTTTATACAATTATGGCTAAGCAACTGTTATAGTATTGTACTATGTTACAGAGTCTAATTTTTTCTTTAAAAAACTAAATTTGGTAAGATAAAAATGTCAAGGTAATTGTGAAATGGTCACTCTTTATATATTAAATGTGTTCATATTTTCCAGGTATACAAGTTTTTAAAGCAGGGAATTTATCAAGCTGCTATTCTCCAAACTAAACTTGTCTGTAATAGTAATTTTAAACTTAAAAAGAGTAAATTTTATTGGGGATTTCTTTCTATCATTTAATGTTCTATTATAGGACCTGTCATCAATAGGGTATATGTAAAATTTGTTAAATGTATTTCTGAAGGTTATTGAGAGCCTGATTTGTTTAAAGGTTAAACATAAAAACATTTTGTCACTTTGCCACACAAAAGGAAAGTTAAAAGCTCTCTGAGCTTTTCTTTAATTCATTTTTAGATTCAATGTTAAATTGTGTTTACTAATGTTCATGTAGACTCAGGAGTCAATATATGTAAACTTCTTAAAATGACATTTAAGAATGTAATGCGCAGTAGCAAAATGGGACAACAGTGATTGAGATTGGGGTCTCTGACCTCATGACTCTGGACAGTGGACTTCCTTGAGAGCTACACAGAGCTCCTAACATTGCACTTTGCAGGTCTACCATCTTAGATCTACAGGCTCAACTTGACTCCTTGACCACTGTTGTCCTGCAAGATCGTCATGGTTTGGATCTGCTAATGGCGAAGGAAGGAAGGAAGGCTTTGCCTGTTCCTTGGTGAGAAGTGCTATTTCTACGCCAACTGCTCTGGCATTGTACAAGATAAAATCAAAAACCTACAAGAAGATCTGGAACATTGTAGGAACGAGCTCCACTCTAATTTCCTCTGGACTGGGTTACATGGGTGGCTCCCCTACCTCCTCCCGCTTATGGGACTGCTAATCACCATTATCCTTGTGTTCACCTTTGGGCCTTGCATAATCAATAAGCTTATCCATTTACTGAAAAGCCAGGCTAATTCTGTGCAGTTCATGGTGGTCCGACAACATTATACTGCCCTTCATAATGATGGTTGGGAGCCCTATAGGATCATGGATCACTCACTCGTATCAGGACATTGGGGTCTAAGTGTCTCTCCCTTAAGCCCTGCTCCTCCTGAGGGGCCCACCTGAAGTGCTAAGGTGGTAGTCAAAGATGGGTAAGATTCATGGGGAGCTCATACCGACCTAAGACAGGAAATGAGGGCTAGAGCCTCATTGTCCAATGACGGGTAAGGATGTTGCTCTGCCGTGGACAACCTAAGACAGGCACACCTTCGAGTAAGGCGGACCCCCAAACTGCTAGGGTGATGGTCCATGACGGGTAAGACCCTTCCAGGGGCAACCTAAGACAGACACACCCTTAATATAAAACAAAAAAGGGGGATATGTTGGGACTAATGACACGTTAACTAACTCAGGCTGACTCCTTACTCCCTGGCGAGTGAGCAAGATCAAGGCCTCAAAGGCGGTTTCAATAGTTAATGATGATGAATCGGACCACCGTCAGGGATTGGTTAACAACAGTTCTGTGAACGTGATCAGCTCGTGCTTGCCATATAGTCTTATGGGACTCTTGCCTGCGTGAACACCCCATGCCTTGCTGACCTTTAAGCTGATTGGTTCCCGCCCAGCCCCCACCCTACATAAAAGCTGTGTGACTTCCTCAATAAACGAGTTCCTGCTGTGACTGGTCTCCCTGACGAGTCTGATTGTCCTCCGCCTGGAGGGCTAGGATTGGGAGGTCAGTCGGCCTTACCTATCCCGGTCTGACCTTGTTGGGGAGTGTCCCCTTCCCTTGTTGCTGGTCGAGAAGAACAAGGGGGCTTAAGACCCCGACATACCAAGTCTCCCTTTCAGCTATATTCAGGATATTTAGGTGTGCTGCCTTTTCTCTGCACCTACAGCTGCTCTATGAAAAACCAAGGACCCTTGGAAAACAGTATAGGTTTTCATACTTGGCTCAAAAGCCAAGAATGAAGTGGGGTTAAGATTAATCAAAGACTTCATCTGAATTTCTTAAAAGGCCCCTTGATAATTTTATAAGGAACTTTTGAATTCCACATTCAACATAAAAGCATTAAAGAGTAAAGCAAAATTGCTTGTGATTATTTTAAAATATTCAACCTGGGCTTATTCCAGCCAGTGGATATAGAAATAAAAGGATTGGTTTGTTGGTTGCCTTCCAAGCCACATCTGTATGAAGGGAACAATTAAGAACAAAATTTGGGCTGCTGAGTTGGATCATGGTTCCTATAAGAATAGCTTACTTCTGATGTTTTTAAAAGTGGATAAAAGCAGTAGTTTTATCTTTTCCTTTGAATGAAGATCTTAGAAAGACCAATATTCATTTATCTTTAAGACTTATGACTGAATCTGTAAGCATAGTAGCTCAATCATTTATTCTTTCTTCTAATGTTTGGGCTATGAACACATACAAAGAGTCCCTCCACCAATGAACTATGAAGACATAGCATGAGAGCATATGACTGGAATTTCATGTTGTAGCTATATCAAGCTTAGAATAAACTGCTGTCTATCATTAATATCTACAATTTACTAGGTATACTCTTCTCTTGTATATAATTATTAGATAGAGGAAATCAATTTATGTAAATTTTTGAGGTTAATAGAACTCTTTATTCAGAGGCACTTTTCTAATGCTGAGGTTGGATTTACCTCATGTTGTCTACTACAGCCTAGTTCTAAGACCCTTGCTGTTCTTTCTTCCTGTTCTTCTCTCTTTCTCTGATCTGAATTGACTCTTCGGCCATTCCCCATCTTGGGATCATATGCTAGAAGTCAGAAGGATTGTGATTATGGGAATTCTAGGTCACTTGGCTTTGGGTGGGTGACCTAGCTATGATCATGGGTGGTTACACACTGGGTGGGAAAAGGAAGAGGAGCAGGCCCATGACCTCAGCAGAGAGGCAAACCAGTGTTCAGGAAAGAAGGCTCCAAGTGCCAGTGTCCTAGTCAGATGCCAGTAACTCTTGGACACATGCTTCTCTACCTCTTCCAAAAAACCTAGTGTCCTTCAAAAAGTGCCTTCCTAGGAAAGGGAGGAAGTTCAGAAAGGGGTTTGGAAAAACATGGCCAGCCTTCAAGGATAGGAGACCAATCCATTGAGTTTTTCAGTGGTCTTCCTTTGAGGAAGGCTGGTATAATTTCAGGAGCAATGGGGGAAACTCAGGTAAGAATTTCCTGGTTTTAAACCTACATAATCTTTTGACAACTCACTTAACAATTACATCAATATTTATTTCTCTCCAGCTAGCCAAGTTTGGACTATTTTGTAGCACTGTGTGACAGCTTTGTATCCTGGGTTGTGTGAAATTATATTTGAAGAACAAGGTTCCTCTTCTTCCAAGCCTACCAAGCTTGTCTCCTGTCTGCTTAAGGGACAGATTCATTGTCTGGCAATTTGTTTGGGTTTCTGAGTCTGATTGCCCAGCTTCTTCCCTTTAATCTAGAATTATTATCCAGATACACTCAGTCTTTAGTGTTACCATCTGCCTTTAGGCATTTTTTAGGACAATAACCTATAGCCATTTATTCCTTAGAGCAATTATCAATTACTCAACAAATATTTCTTACCCATTTATCAGTGCCCAACATGCCTTTGGCACTGACAAAACAGTTTGTTCTTTTGAGAAATTAGCCTTAAGTACAATTTATCCATAAAAAGAGGTTATACACTTCCAAAATCCAATCACATTGTTTGATAAATAATAACTGCAAATCTTCTTAGCTGTCGAGGTAAAGGCAGCACGCAGAGAGAACAGTGAGGAAATGCAAAGAAACTCTAATTGCCTGAAAGGAAATCTAAAGGGTCTAAAAGTCAGGTTTACATAAAACCTAAAGAAGGTTAGATAAAACTTGGATTACTTCACGATTTTGCCTAAAGCTAGCTCCTTTTATTTTCAGTGGTGCAGACTCCCAAGCTCCCTGCATAGGAGTGTTTTAAGTCATGCACGGCTGTGCACAGCAGCACTTAAGAGGCCACATTGCCAGTCAGGCACTAAATCATAAAATGTTAGAGCTGGAAGGTACTTCAGAAATCATCCAGTCCAACTTCCTCATTTTACAGATGAGGAAACTGGGCCCAGAAGAGGTTAAGCAATTTGCCCATATCGGTCATAATGACTCTGTGCATAGAAGCAATCAGCCACATCATTAACCCAGTGCCTTGAGGACTGTGGCTCCATAGCTACAGCTTTCAGAGTTGAAACCATTTTCACTCCATTTCAGATGTGGAAGCTCGTGTTTTTCCTCTGGATATTTCTCTCTTGCTGTAAAGGGAATGCATTCTGCTGTCCTTTATTAATTCTCCCCACCTTCTCCCTGTTAAGACACTCAGAATCAATCTTTCTCTCGCTGTGGTATGGTAGCTAATTTAATTGACCAAGGCTACAAAACATCTTCTAATCAATATTACCAGAGAGCAAATCTCTAGTACTAATTTTCTGCAAATGTAACTTTCCTTCCTTTCACCTTCTGGCTTCATTGTCACTTAACCAATAACTTCAAGATCATGGTAGCATCAACTATAACAAGTATTCATTTTCAAGGATGAGGTGGCTTGACCAAGATGAGGTAACTACTATGAACTTCTATCTATTTTCTTTTCCCGCTCCATGGAAACTTTCAATCTGCAACTCCTATTCCCCAAAGCGGGGATTCTATTCTGTGCTTGAAACTGTCTAATTTACCTAGCCCAAGAGTTATCAATCTCAGGACTGGGGTTGGGTGATGGAGGAGTTAAAGCAGAATCCCCTAGAGAACTTTGCAAAATTACTTTTTTTCCATTCACATTCCAACTCTTCTCCCTGGAAAATTCCAGTAATTCCTTTCCTAAATCATTGTCCCCATCAGATATCTGGGGAGGGGAGTGGGTCCCTGCAATATGTTTTATCACACCTTCCAGGTGATTTTGATGCTCACTCAAGTACAGCAGCTGCCGAGTTCAATTCCCATACTAACAGGGCTAGATTTTATGTGGAGCATCTAGACGCAAGTCACTGTTATTCCCACCAGGGGGACTTTCAGGGCCTTTCGTTGGCACCTATGAAACCTCCTCCTTTAAACTCATACATCTATAGGATTAAAGGTCACATTGTGATGTCATCTCCCTAGCACTGTCCAGGGCCACCAGGCAGTGTCCATGAGGCCAGCTCAGAAAATTTGTAATGAGGCCAAACCTCATTAATGAACTGTCCTAAGGCACTTATGCAACCATCTCTTATATAGGATTAGGAGGAAGATACAAAACTGATTTCCCTATATGTTTATTTTCAACTTTAAAATCCTAACCTACTTTATTGGCAAGTTGTGATCTCTTACACCTCAAAAAATTACAAGTGCAAAGAAAAAGCATTGTACTTAAGAAGTCCTAAAAGATTATTGTGAGAAAAACAGCTCTCTTCTGTTTGCTAAAACTGAAGGACTCGTGTTGGCTCGTGTAGATACTTCCTCTCACGTGGGTGTCAGCGTTTACGTGCTACACACGTGGATAAATATAAATAAGAGTTTGTATTGTATCTATTGGACTGAATGGATCTCTGTGGTTAGTGAAACTACATTCAACTGTAAATAGGCACAGAGAGACGTCTCTTTTTGGAAAGATACCTGTAAATATATGCATGACTAGAAGGGCATTTGCTGAAGCCTTGTGTATAAATACCTCAGGTCTGATTTTTAAACAGGGGTGAAGAAATCCACTTAGCTTCTGCTCTTCTCCCTTCCAGAGATATTTTGAATTTTTAAATAACAATACTGTTTTATACAATGATGCATTCTTTTTTTATAAGTTATATAAGTTTTCCCAAAATAAAAGTGCTATTTGGTCTTTTTAAAAGACTCACAAACCACAAAAATATTTAAAAAATGAAAATGAATTAAATTGTTCGTTTTTATACTTTTTTTTAACATTTTTTTGTCTTCTAACTTCTGGACTAATTTCTTTTTATATATCACTCACTCTCTCCTTCCTTTTCTCTCTCTCTCTCTCTCCACCCCACTTCCTCCATTGTCTCTTCACACTGTTGATACAGGCTTCTCAAGAATATCATAGGGAAGGGAGAGCAGTCAGGTGTTTGGAATGATTCATTGGCTCAGAGATTAGAGCTTAGAAATAGTTTCTGGCCTTTACAGATAGAGGAAGACACATAGGATATTGAAGCCAGACAATATTGCAATGCATCAATTAGACATTTTACATATAAGAGAAATGTTTTACCAAAGATACAGAGCACACTACATAAAACAAATAAATCCACTAGAGATCAAGTACAATAGCTTCCGTGCATTGAGCTCATTTTGTGGCCCAGATGCTTTTTATATGGGATGTTGTTTTATTCTCAATATTATCTCACAGGGCCACTCTGTTCCCTGTTCAAAGGCCAATTAAATGAGGTTATAAAGAGTCTTCCCAGTGTCCACACAACTTTCTGAGAAATAGTAGACTTTTCACTCTCAGCTCTGATTCCAAATCCTATCTTCATTATCCACATTTCGTACTCCAAAAAGCATATAGGTCAATTATTCCTTATTCCAAATGTTTGGAAGCAGAAGTGTTGCTAACATCAGATTATTTTCCAATTTTGGAATATTTGCAGATGCATAAGATATCTTGGAGATGGAACCCAATTCTAAGAAAATTAATTTGCTTCTACCTATTATGCCCAGCCTGAAGGTAACTTCATACAAAATTAAATAACTTTGATAAAGTTTTTCTTTTTTTTTACATTTTTTTATTGTAAACAAATGGGATACATGTTGTTTCTCTGTTTGTACATGGAGTCAAGGCATACCATTTGTGTAATCATAAATTTACATAGAGTAATGTTGTTTGATTCATTCTGTTCTTTTTTCCCTTCCCCCCACTCCTCCCACCCTCTTTTCCCTCTATACAGTCCTTTCTTCCTCCATTCTTGCCACCCTCCTTAACCCTAACCCTAAACCTAACCCTAACCCTAATGCTACCGCTCCCAACCCCCATTATATGTCATCATCCACTTATCAGCGAGATCATTTGTCTTTTAGTTTTTTGAGATTGGCTTATCTCACTTAGCATGATATTCTCCAATTTCATCCATTTGCCTGCAAATGCCATAATTTTATCATTCTTTATGGTAGAGTAATATATATATATATGCCACAGTATCTTTATCCAATCATAAATTGAAGGACATCTAGGTTGGTTCTACAGTCTGGCTATTATGAATTGAGCAGCTGTGAACATGGATGTGGCTGTATCTCTGTAGGATGCAGATTTGCAGATTTTAAGTCCTTTGGGTATAGGCCAAGGAGTGGGATAGCTGGGTCAAATGGTGGTTCCATTCCAACCTTTCTGAGGAATCTCCATACTGCTTTCCAGAGTGGCTGCACTAATTTGCAACCCCACCAGCAATGTAGGAGTGTACCTTTTTCCCCACATCCTTGCCAACACCTATTGTTGTTTGTGTTCTTGATAATCGCCATTCTAATTGGGGTAAGATGGAATCTTAGGGTAGTTTTGATTTGCATTTCTCTAATTACTAGAGCTGTTGAACATTTTTTCATATATCTGTTGATTGCTTGTACATCTTCTTCTGTGAAGTGTCTGTTCATTTCCTTAGCCCATTTGTTGATTGGGTTATTTGTATTCTTGGTGTAGAGTTTTTTGAGTTCTTTATAGATTCTGGAAATTAGTGCTCTATCTGAAGTATGAGTGGCAAAGATATTCTCCCACTCTGTAGGCTATCTCTTCACATTACTGATAGTTTCCTTTGCTGAGAGAAAGCTTTTTAGTTTGAATCTATCCCAGTTGTTGATTCTCGCTTTTATTTCTTGTGCTATGGGAGTCCTGTTAAGGAAGTCTGATCCTAAGCCAACAAGTTGAAGATTTGAACCTACTTTTTCTTCTATAAGATGCAGGGTCTCTGGTATGATTTCGAGGTCCTTGATCCATTTTGAGAGGAGTTTTGTGCAGGGTGAGAGATAGGGGTTTAATTTCATTGTGTTGCATATGGTTTTCCAGTTTTCCCAGCACCATTTGTTGAAGAGGCTGTCTTTTCTCCATTGCATATTTTTGGCACCTTTGTCTAGTATGAGAAAATTGTATTTATTTGGGTTTGTGTCCATGTCCTCTATTCTGTACCATTGATCTACCTGTCTATTTTGGTACCAATAGCATGCCGTTTTTGTTACTATTGCTTTGTAGTAGAGTTGAAGATCTGGTATTGCAATACCCCCTGTTTCACTCTTCCTGCTAAGGATTGCTTTAGCTATTCTGGGTTTCTTATTCTTCCAGATGAATTTCATAATTGCTTGCTCTATTTCTGTAAGGTACATCATTGGGATTTTAATTGGAATTGCTTTGAATCTGTATGGCACTTTTGGTAGTATGGCCATTTTGACAATATTAATTCTGCCTATACAAGAACATGGGAGATCTTTCCATCTTCTAAGGTTTTCTTTAATTTCTTTCTTTAGTGTTCTGTAGTTCTCATTGTAGAGGTCTTTCCCCTCTTTTGTGAGATTGATTCCCAAGTATTTTATTTTTTTCGATGCTATTGTGAATGGGGTAGTTTTCCTAACTTCTCTTTCTGAAGATTCATCACTTATGTATTAAAATATATTGGATTTATGAGCATTGATCTTGTAACCTGCTACTTTAGTGAATTCACTTATGAGTTCTAAAAGTTTTCTGGTGGAATTTCCAGGTTCCTCTAAATATATAATCATGTCATCAGCGAACAGGGATAGTTTGAGTTCCTCTTTTCCAATTTGTTTCCCTTTAATTTCTTTGGTTTGTCTAATTGCTCTGGCTAGAGTTTCAATGACAATGTTGAATAGAAGTGGTAAAAGAGGGCATCCCTGCCTTGTTCTAGTTTTTAAGGAGAATGCTTTCAGTTTTTCACCATTTAGAATGATATTGGCCATGGGCTTAGCGTAGATGGTCTTTACAATGTTAAGGAATGTTCCCGCTACCCCAATTTTCTCTACTGTTTTGAGCATGAAGGGATGCTATATTTTATCGAATGCTTTTTCTGCATCTATTGAAATAATCATGTGATTCTTAACTTTTAGTCTATTGATATGGTGAATGACATTTATTGATTTCCAGATTTTGAACCAACCTTGCATCCCTGAGATAAAGCCCACTTGATCGTGGTGCACTATCTTTTTAATATATTTTTGTATGCAAGTTGCTAAAATTGTGTTGAGAATTTTTGCGACGATGTTCATTAAGGATATTGGTCTGAAATTTTCTTTCCTTGATGTGTCTCTGTCTGGTTTAGGTATCAGGGTGATATTGGCTTCATAGAATGAGTTTGGGAGGGTTCCCTCCTCTTCTATTTGATGGAATACTTTGAGGAGTATTGGAATGAGCTCTTCTTTAAAGGTTTTGTAGAACTCGGCTGAGAACCCATCTGGTCCCGGACTTTTCTTTGTTGGTAGGCTTTTGATGACCTCTGTTATTTCATTGCTTGAAATTGATTTATTTAAGTTGTGTATGTCCTCCTGGTTCAGTTTAGGTAATTCATATGTCTCTAGAAACTTGTTGATGTCTTCGAGGTTTTCTGTTTTGTTGGAGTATAGATTTTCAAAATAACTTCTAATTATGTTTCATATTTCACTCGTGTCTGTTGTGATATTTCCTTGTTCATTCTGATTTTAATAATTTGACTTTTCTCCCTCTTTCTCTTTGTTAGTGTGTCTAAGGGTTTATCAATTTTGTTTATTTTTTCTAAGAACCAACTATTTATTTTGTTAATTTTTCTGATTGTTTCTTTTGTTTCAATTTCGTTGATTTCCGCTCCCATTTTAACTATTTTCTGTCTTCTACTACTTTTGGTGTTGGTCTGCTCTTCTTTTTGTAGGGCTTTGAGATGTAGTGTTAAGTCATTTATTTGTTGATTTCTACTTCTTTTGTTGAATGCACCCCATGAAATAAATCTTCCTCTAAGTACTGCTTTCATAGTGTCCCAGAGATTTTGATATGATGTGTCTTTGTTCTTGTTTACTTCTAAGAATTTTTTATTTCCCTCCTGATGTCTTCTGTTATCCATTCATCATATAATAGTGTATTATTTAATCTCCAGGTATTGGAAAATTTTCTGTTTTTTATTCTGTCATTTATTTCTAATTTCAATCCATTATGATCTGATAGAATACAAGGTAGTATTTCTATCTTCTTGTATTTGCTAACAGTAGCTTTGTGGCATAAAATATGGCCTATTTTAGAGAAGGATCCATGTACTGCTGAGAAGAAAGTGTATCTGTTCTTTGTTGGATGGTATATTCTATATGTGTCCATTAAATCTAAATTGTTGATTGTGTTATTGAGATCTATGCTTTATTCAATTTTTTTTTTTTTTGGAAGATCTATCCAGTGGTGAGAGAGGTGTGTTAAAATTGCCTAGTATTATTGTGTTGTGGTCTATTTGATTTCTGGAATTGAGAAGGATTTGTTTGAAATACATGGATTAGCCAATGTTCGGGCATAGATATTTATGATTGTTATGTCTTGCTGATTTATGCTTCCCTTAAGCAGTATGTAATGTCCTTCTTTATCCCTTCTGACTAGTTTTGGCTTGAAGTCCACAGTATCTGAAATGAGGATGGATACTCCAGCTTTTTTGCTGCATCCGTGTGCGTGGTATGTTTTTTCCCATCCTTTCACCTTTAGTCTATGGGTATCTCTTTCTATGAGATGAGTCTCTTGCAGGCAGCAAATTGTTGGATTTTTCTTTTTAATCCAATCTGCCAGTCTATGTCTTTTGATTGATGAGTTCAGGCCATTAACATTCAGGGTTGTTATTGTGATGTGATTTGTATTCCCAGTCATTTGACTCATTTTTGTTTTTTGACATGATTTTGTTTCTCCTTTATTGGCTATTCCTTTAGGCTAGTTGCTCCCATTGCTGATTTGCATCGTTGTTTTTCATCTCTTCCTCATGGAATATTTTGCTGAGAATGTTCTGTAATGCTGGCTTTCTTTTTGTAAATTCCTTTAGCTTTTGTTTATCATGGAAGGATCTTACTTCATCGTCAAATCTGAAAGTAAGTTTTGCTGGGTATAAGATTCTTGGTTGGCATCCGTTTTCTTTCAGGGCTTGGTAAATGTTGTTCCAGGCCCTTCTAGCTTTTAGGGTCTGGATTGAAAAATCTGCTGATGTTGTTTTGGTTGCCCCCTGAATGTAATTTGATTCTTTTCTCCCAAGTCCTTTAAAATTCTGTCTTTATTTTGTATGTTAGGTATTTTCATAATAATGTGCCTTCGTGTGGGTCTGTTGTAATTTTGTATATTTGGAATCCTATAAGCTTCTTGTACTTGGTTTTCCATTTCATTCTTCAGGCTTGGGAAATTTTCTGATATTATTTCATTGAATAGATTGTTCATTCCTTTGGTTTGTTTCTCTAAGCCTTCCTCAATCCCAATAATTCTTAAATTTGGCCTTTTCATGATATCCCATAATTCTTGTAGATTGTGTTCATGATTTCTTACCATCTTCTCTGTTTGTTCAACTTTGTTTTCAAGGTTAAATATTTTGTCTTCAATGTCTGAGGTTCTGTCTTCCAGGTGTTCTATCCTATTGGTTATGCTTTCTATGGAGTTTTTAACTTGGTTTATTGTTTCCTTCATTTCAAGGATTTCTGTTTGTTTGTTTGTTCGTTTTCAGTATCTCTAACTCTTTATTGAAATGATCTCTTGCTTCCTGTATTTGCTCTTTTAACTGTTGATTGGTGTGATCATTTAATGCCTGCATTTGCTCTTTCATCTCCTCCTTCATTGCCTGCATTTGCTCTTTCATCTCCTCGTTTGCTTCCCTGATTGTTTTAGTTATGTACATTCTGAACTCCCTTTCTGACATTTCTTCTGCTGTGCTGTCATTGGGTTTTATTTATATAGTATCTAGGTTTGTTTGGGACATTTTCTTTCCTTGTTTTCTCATATTGGTCAGATATCAGTGGGACTCTGAGATATTGCATTTTTCCTCTATTGGCTTATATTGTCCCTGTGGGTTTCCAGTATATCACCTCCCAGCCTTCAGTAGCCTGAAGTCTTGGAGGAACTTGATAATGCAGTGCTTCTGAGGAAAGCTGCCCCTAGCCCGCTATTGGTTTCAGGGCTTGGAGCTGGCTCTGTACAGAAAGGCTCTCACTGGGTGGCCTGCTCCGAGAAGCTGGCTGTGGAAGGAGCCCATGGCTGGAGGGAGCAGGGCTGCCTGGGAATGACTCTAGCTACCCTGCCCTGCTCTGAGAAGCCTCCCCTGCCTGGGCCTGCCATCCGGGCCAAGCTTCACACAGTGGAGGAGACTCACCCTGTGGCTCTATGTTAGTCCGAGTCTCTCAATGCCTCCCCTTCTTGAATCCTGGGTTCTGGAGCGACAGGAGATGCAGTCACCCTCTAGTCCGCCATCTTGGATCCCCAATAAAGTTTGATGGTGTGGAATTCCCCACCCCAGGTCATGTTGGTGCACAGAAAGTTCCAGATTTTGGAGCATTTCAAATTTCAGATTTTCCAATTCATTGGTCAACCTATAACAAGAAAAGTTCTTAAGTCTACTGTGATATAATGAAAAATACTAATGTTGAAGCTAAGAAGAACTAAAATACCATTTCGTTAAACTCCTTCAATCAACCAAGTATGGAACCTCACACAATCAGTTAGCAGTAAAGAAGGGGCTAGAACATCAAGTTCTTCTGAGTGTCAATACTATACTCTGTCACCAGGATTGGTGGTTACTCTGATTAAATTCTTTGTCATTAAAGCTGCTAAGACAAAAAAATAACATAAACAAAATGGCTTATTAAAACAGAAATAAAAGTCTCCCATTTCTGAAGGCTGAGCATTCCAAGATCAAGGCACTGGTAGACTCATCTCTGCTGAGACCTTGCCCTCTGGTTGGTGGATGAGACCTTCTCATTGTGTCCTCACCTGGTGCAGAGGCGTAGATCACTATCTCTCTTTCTCTCTCTGGAGTCTTTTTGGTAATCATCCCCCAAAGATCCTCTAACACTATCACATTAGGCGATTAGGTATCAACTAGATATCAGATCATAGCAACTCCTAATCTCCACAGATTATTTTACCCTCATAAGCCTAACTTTGTTTTATCAGTACAATGTCTTTAAACCTAGATTGTAAGTTCTTGTCCCATGTTTTTCCCTCCTGAGTCTCATTCAACATTCTGCCTATCTTTTTGAATGAATTGGGTGGGAGAAGTTGGTTGAAAAAAGTAAGATGTGAACATGCTTCTGCAAATTGAAAGAAAGCTACAAAAAATGTCATTGACTCTCCTCCTAAGTCTCCATTTCATATCAATGTGTCCTCTGGACTTTAGTGTATACAAAACAACCTCTTCCAAGTGACAGAGGAAATAAAGCAAAACAAGTGGAAGGAGATTTTTTTGTATTTCCCAAAATAATGCATGTAAGTTACTTAGTTCAAAAATCTCTGGAATTTTATTATGAACTCCCAATAGTTATAATTTTTGGCTATTGTTTTAGTCAGCCTTTTCTCCACTGTAACTGAAAGACCCAACCAGCACAACTGTAGAGGAGGAATAGTTTATTTGAGGGCTCACAGTTGCAGAGGTCTCAACCCATGGACAGCCAGCTGCATTCCTCAGGGCTCCAGGTGAGGCTGAACATCATGATGGAAAAGTGTGGAGTGAAGTAGCTCACATAATAAGTAGTAAGTAGAGACAGAGAGGGATCTTCACTTGCCAAATACAAATATGTACCCCCAATTCACTCCCCCAATGCCCCACCTCCTTCAACCATACACCACCTGCCTTCAGTTACTACTCAACAATCCCAACATGTGATTAATGCACTGATTGGGTTAAGGTTTCATAACCCAATCAATTCTTTTCTGAGCCTTCTTGCATTGTCTCACATGTGAGCTTTTGGGGGACACCTCACATCCAATCTACAACAAGTATTCAATATAAGAAAAAACATCAGTAAAGCTGGTCAGAGATGCTCATATTTTAGTCACAGTCAAGGACTCACTCTTCATCTTTAGGAGATGAAGTCCTTCTTATTGTATTTTTTTTTTTTTTTTTACTCTGACTCTAAGAATCTTACATTGAAAACTTTTCCATCTTATATGAAACTTAGAGTCATCCCATTTAGGACACAGGAACTGAGAATTAAGCTTCAGAAATCAATAGGGTCATACTCTCGTTTTTCTGAACAAAGCAAATCAATGAAGCACCTGTCACTGTGCTGTTAATGGCTATCTCCATGTGAACGGAAGCCATATCCACTTTGTTCACTATTTTATGTGTGTCCTGCTCCAGCATTGTGCCCAACAAAGAGTAGGTACCCACTTAATAGCGATAGGATGAAAGAAGAGTGAAAAAATGAAATGGCTCTCTGAAGGAGGACCCATTATAACGGTTTTGTTAACTGTTTGTCACGCTTGATACCTCCTTGGGAATGGGATCATGCTTTATTTTTAGCAGCATTACTGAGGTATCATTCATTTACAGTTCATCCACTTAATGTACAATTCAATGACCTTTAGTATTTTCACAAAGTTGTGCACTGATTACTACAATCAGTTGTGGGACATTTCATTATACCAAGGAAGAAACTCTAGACAGCATAGCTTCAGTCCTGAGTCTCCCAACACTTTGGACACTATCCTTGCCCTAAGCAAGATACTTTCTGTCTCTCCAATTTTCCCATTTTGGATATTTGACACAAGTGGAATCACAGTAAATATGTGGTCTTTTGTGATTGACTTGTTTTACTTCATATAATATTTTCATGATTTATCCATGTTATGGCATTCACCAGTACTTTATTTACATTGCAGAATACTATTTCATTGTACAGATGTATCATTTTATTGATTCATCCGTAGATGGATATTGAGTTGTTTCCACTTTTTGGTTTTAATAAATAATGTTTGTCGTAAACATTTATGCATGAGATTTTATGTGGATGTAGGTTTTAATTTCTTGGTAAATACCCAGACTGGAATTGCGGAATGATTTAGGATCTCTATGTTGAGTCATTTGAGGAACTGCGTGACTGCTTGCCAAGGTATCTGCATCATTTTACATTCCCATCAGCAGTGTCTGAGGGTTACAATTTTGGGTGGTGCTTTCTTGAATTTATGTCATTAATACCTAGTTTAGCACAAGACTTACTGATGCTTAACACTTATCGAACTGTAGAGTTATATCCTCAGATTTTCTGTATAGTTTTAAACTTTGTTGAAAATCCCACCATCGTGTACATCCATAAGAATGGGACTCAAACTAGAATAAGATATATTCCATGCTTACATAATTATATCCAAAAGGATTCTGTTGTCATGTATAACAAAAAAAATCCCCAAAATTAAAAATGAATAAATTTAAAAAAATAAAATGAAAATCAAGAAGTTTCAACCAAATAAAAAGCTAAATAAATGACTTTGATGGAATCATTTAGTTCTATATTTAATTTACTAATCACTATTGAACCTACTTGTTGAATAATATAAATATTAAGAGGAGAATACATCCATGTGAGTAAAATCCTAAAGCCAGAATTGGGGACAGGCAGTTTGTGTAGAAATAGGGGTCCGTTCAAATTGAGGAAATGGAGGGTATGCCATCTGCCTCTGGAAGTTGGAGACTGCCCCTGGGAGAATGGAATGTCAAGGATCTGGGGAGCCCACTGATTACCAAATTTACCTGCCCTTATCAGGGGCTACAGGCAGGGAGCTGCTAATTGAGGCCCCCTGGGCCCTTGCCTGGCTGAATCACTTTGGCCCTCCCTCTGCCTATTTGCTTCTCACTTTATGCAACTCACCTGCAAAACCAGGCCTAGTCACATAGGCAGGAATGAGAGATAAGAGGGGAGAGAACTGGAGAACAAAAGAGACCTTAACCTATAAAAGATGTCACTACATCTTCTTGGGACTCTACAACATCAGCATGGCCCCCGTCTCGTCTCTCTCCCTGGAGAAGTCTGTATTATTATCTTTAAATAAAACCTGCTTAATATGCTTGCCTTGACATGTTTCTCTGATGTTATACTTCAACACCTGAGGAAGCAGAACTCGTCACCAATAAATTGCGGTACCAATCCTATCATTGGTATTTTAAAACTTTAATTCTTCTACCCATCACAGAAATTGCCTAAGAGTTCCATTTTGGAGTTTGTAATGTTACTTACACAGAAAGAATGTGAGGTAATCTGTGTTTTGCTACCAAGTACATGATACATGTTGCTAGACTGTGAAAAAAATTTTGTATTCTATAGGTGATAAAACTGAACTTTCGAGGGAACACTTATCTTGTTCATAGTCATATTAAGGAGAAAGAGTTGGGATTTGAATTAGTCTTTTCACGTTTGTGTGTGTGTGTGTGTGTGTGTGTGTGTGTGTTCCCCTATAGAACATTTTTACAGCATCCCTCCCCAAATAATTGGCATTGGAATGATAACTGTAGGGCTCACTTGTGTAAGCATTTTTTACTTCATTGGTATTTGTGGAACAGATATCTGCTCACAGAGCAGCATCAGGATGCACAGCACAACATAGTGTTTGCAGGACTTAAAGATGGAAAACTTTTGGCAGAACACCTCAGGTCCTGTCCCAGTGTACTTCAAAGGGAGACAAATGTGCTGAGTTTTGTTCTCTCTTCTTTAATTCCATTTGGCATTTGCTATATTTAATATGCTAGTGGTATAAAATACATCTTTAGAACAAGAGTTCATTATGGCATTATCTATTTGTTGAGTCTCTGCAAGTAGAAAAAATATCTCCTGGGTCATTTTAGGATGGCCAGATAACTGTGCTGTGTCCCATAAGCTCCTTCTTATCTTACAAATACCCCCCTCTTTTTTTTAAAATCCAAACTGCAGTAGAAAATGGAAAGACATATGCACAAGTAAGGAACTAAAGTCTATTTTCAAGTCAGCTTTTATCATTCTGACATGAAGGGACACAAGAGCTGGTAAGCATAGTCTTAGTCATTAAAACTTACTTGCTAGAGATGCACATAATTGTCACATTTACATTTTAGGATACAATCTCACAGATGTTGGATAAACAAACACTGAAGTTAAAGCATACTGAATGTAAACTCTGCTACAATTGCATATTGCAAAGTCTTTATTACCACTCCAAGTATTAGAAATTAGAAAGCCATTATAATCTCCACTTAAAAATATATAAAAATGAAACTTGGAAACATTAATTTTGCTTAAGTTCACCCAAATGAAAGTAACAGAGGTGGATTAGAGACCACAGATTTGTCTGGCCTCAAAATCTATCAAAGCATTAAGATTTTTTTCTCTTTTCACTATAGTGCTACTTTTCAGAGCAAACTACTAAATATGGTTAAGAATGATTTAAATATCTTTAAAATATAAGAAATCGTTTTTAAAAGCTTTCAGGATCCTCGAGGTTATTCTAGGGCAGGCATACTTCCTCCAAGTAGAGGATAATGGGCATATTTTCCTCCAAGGATTAAATAAGCACCATTTGAAATTAGCACATTCTATGCAAACATGTGCTACAAAGTTAACTTCTGAAAGAGCTTAGAAAGAGCTCATCTTGTTTTAAAAATAGGTTATACCTTGTATTCTTGTTTATGCTATTGCAACATTAGCTAACATGTTTCTAAATATGGTATTGAATAAAATGAGGAAATACATGTTGTATGAATGAGAAGTTATTTTTAAGTGTTAAAATATAGCATTTGAGGATGGGTAGCCTCATCTGCACTATATACACTTGAATGTTCAATTGCAGGACTCCACATACGCAGCAGCTCCAAGTCTGTTTTGTTGCAAAGGTAAAAAATTCAAAAGATCAATACTTAGAATATGGTGTGCATGTGTGTAATGTATGTATGAAAATTATAGACATATTTCAAAATAGCAGATGAGTTAATGAAGAAATTGCTTCTACCTTTACAGTTTAATTTAATATAATGATAGATACTATTTTCTTGATAGTTGTGTTTTAAAAGAAGCTAATAAAAAGATGTATGCATGGTCAAGATAAGCATCTCTGTGAAAAAAGATAGAATGGAAATTCAGTCCAAAGCCCTACGGTTATATAGCTTGGATCTGGAAATAGTCATGGTGACCAGGGGTTCTACTACCAGGATGGAAAGCATCCTCATGTAATCTGAACCAAAACCAAACTTAATTCAAAAGAGAGAAAGAAAGAGAGAGAGAGAGAGACTGGACTCATTATCTACACACAGAAATTGAAAAATCTGACCAACAATTTCAATACATTAAATAAAGGAAATCTTATAAATATATATTATGTACTTAATATAAATAATCTGAAATTATTTACTTTTAACTGTGTATACATGCATGCATGCCTATTTAACCCCATACACATGCAAATATATGTGTATGTTTTTGTATAAAATTTATTTTGCAATCCTCTTACAGAAGAATTAGGCAAGGAGAGACACTAAATATTTGATCTGTTAATTCATTATAACATGACGCCGTCCAGCAGAGTCAATTTGGCGTGGGAGACAAATGAGTAGCGAGACTCTAGAATTTGAAAGGGTTTATTGATGATTCAGAAACCCGGGAACACCGGCACTCAGGAGAGCCGGCTTATATCCCCACCAGGAGGCAAAGGGTAGGGCCAATGCTAGTTAAGCGAAGATCAGGGGAGGAGCTAGCTGTCCAATCACGGTAAAGGTCAAAACAGCAGGCAGGAGCAGGAGCACTCGGGAACACATGTGCACGCATTATGTGCGTGGACTTAATTTAATACGGCCAATGATAAAACACCTGGGTGTGCTTATGTTAACTGACTTCCTCAACACCGATGTGATCAAAACAACTTCTGGCTGGCCGCCAGGCGCCATCTTGACATAATCCGTATGGCATAGCCCCCAACAATAACACTTAGAAGTATGGATCTATGAGAAACGTAGGTTTGAATGATTTACATTTGGGAGATATCCTGCACATTTCCACTGAGAGGGGCTTCTGCTATAGAGGATCCCCAGCTACACCAGGAACTGGGAAACCTCTCCTAAGACTGAACCCAACCAAAATAAAGAGTTGCAGATGATTTAGGATTTTAATTTCTTAGGACAGCATATCACAAGAGCAAGAAGACTGAATTTTGGGACCTTAATTCTCTCTTGATAATTTAATTATGGAAGAAGTTTCATGTTGTGCAAAATTGGGATCTTTTTATGTTGATGAGCAAATTCTTAGTAATTTTATGGAGTCGTTTATGTTTATTACATAACCTCTAGTGAGCTATATTCAACAGACTGGCAGGAAAACTTCTGAAATGGGAATTGTATTAGTGATGAGACATCAACTTTGGAGTATGGGGCGGTCTTTAATTTAACTTAATTAATGGCTCACTCACACTCATAATCCTGGGCACAAGCTCAACTCACAATGTTCCCAGGAACACAGACAAAAGAACAAAGTTTTGTACCAAAAATGTGACTTAAAAGATGGGAGTTGGTCTTCTGACATGAGGAACACTTCTGCGCTCTCAGACTCCATGGGATAATTTATCAAACTCTACAAGTTCTGGAGAGGAAGACTGCATAGGCTGTAGGAAGTATTGTGAATTCCAGGCATGACCCTTGTGTGTTTCAGCCTCAGCTTAGCCACTTGCTCACAGTGTGACCTTGGACAAGTTATGTACTCTTTCTAGGCCTTCAGTTGTCCATCTATAAAGTGCAGATAGCAAGTAGAGTTTGCTTAAAGGTTAGATCTTCCTGAAACCATAAGAGTTCCTAGAGTAGGGCTGGGCACCTGCCCAGTGCTTTCAATGATACCCACATGAAAGTTCTCCTCTCCATGTTCCTACTATGGTCCTTTGGGAGATTTTGAGACTGCACTTCTGCTCTGCAGGGATCTCTCTGTGTGGAGGCAATTCAGCCAGCAACCCTTTGTCCCTTCCCTGAGAGCAGCCTGGCCTTAAGATGCCAGGATTCCATACCTCTTCCTGTGGCAAATGGTATCTTAGATGTGGTGGCAGGATGTAGTTCTGGGGGGGAAATTCAATTCCAAGGGAAATAATAGTTGGCCACAGAACAAACCAGATTCTCCATTTCTGTTTTCCCAGTAGTAATGTATTACTTTGGCCAGCCCTCTGTTTGACATGAACACATCTGAACGGATTCTGTTCTAGGTGGTGAAGAAGAATAGTGAAGGCATGTGACTAGGCAGCACACTTCAATTTTTAAGTGACACAACATACAACAAGGTTGTATCCTAAGAAATATTGTAAAGTGGAAATATTGTACATAAAACGTGCATTTTAGCCACCTAACCTAACCTACTGAATGTCATATCTTAGCAATGCAGTACGCTGCAAAATACAGACTGTTGCCACTGTGATCACGTGCCTCGCACGAACGGAATCTCTGCCACGGCCCAGCTTTGCAACAGAGTATTAAACTGCATATCATTAGCCCAGGGAAAGATCAAAATTCAGAATTTGGAGACTTCTTCTGAATGAGTATCACTTTTATAGCATCTTAAACTTGAAAAATTACCGAGGCGAAAGATCATAAATTGGAGACAGTTTGTGTTTGTTATTCTATTTATAACCTTTTTAGATTCTATGAGAGATAGTCTAAAAGGACAAAAGTGTACTGGATAGAAACATTTTTAAATATGAGAAGATAATTAAAATAAAAGCATTGAAAATCGACATCACTCGAGCGCTGAAATGTAACCCCTGAGCATTGTGGCAGTCAAAGCCAAATGCTGAAATTCTCAGATCAACTCTCTGTTGACACTTTGGAAAGGAGGACCTGGAAGGACTAAAGCAATAGGTCACTAATAGAATAAAAGAGAAAACCCTAGTGAAGACTTGACAATTAGCATCCTTCCATCACTGCTTTATATGCAATGCTAGAAACTAATTCTTACCAACAAACCTAGAGGAACATATGCTTATGTCCCTGAATACATTATACCCAAACTTAATTGTATACACAGTAAAAAAAATCCGTGTGTGGTTTCCGAAGTAAATATTTTTGAAAAAAATAAGATTCATTTTCCACTAATTAGAATGATTATGGAGACAGAACATTGACACTTCAGGTGAAAAGTCCATCAAAAGACACATGAAAGTATGCTCCAAGCAGCTTCACTTCTGTAGACAATGTCACAAAAATACTATCCAACTGGAAAATGGATAAACAGATTGTACTCTAGTCCATAAAGTATTGTACAAAGTTACAAAGTACTATTGCACACAATAATGTGAACCAATCTCACAGGTAATATGTTGTTCAAAAGAATTCAGACACCAATTATTTCACTTCAGTAAGTTTCACAGGGTAGAGATCCAGCAGTAGGATTCCATGGGGAGCGGGTCAGTAGGAAAGGAAGGTGCAGGCATTGATCAGGAAGGAGAGCAGGGGACTTTCGAGGTGGAAGCATGTTGTATCTTGATCAGCAGGTGGCTACGAGCATTTTAGGTGCACACAGACACAAATCTACACACTTAATGCTTACTCTACTTGATGGCATGTGTTACCCCAAAGTATGAAAGAGAAGATAAAGAGAAAACCAACAGAACACAAAAGCAGAAACTGGCAAAGACAAAGAGATACAAGAAGGGCTATGGAAACAGCGAACTTTAAAATACAAAACCAAAAGCCAATCAATTACTCTATGGGGTTGAAAGTTTGGAAATTTTTCTACACTTTGGTACATTGGGGAAAAAAAATCATTCTCAATGGAATTATCAAAACCTAATCAAATGAAGAAGAATGTAGTAAATTTTAGCCAGCAATTGCAAAAAAAATGAGAAGGTACAATCAAAGCCCTCCACCTGACCCAGCAGAAGGTAATACTCACAGAGCCATGATACAAACATTTACTATTGATAAAAACAAAAATTAAGTCGCAACTATTAAGGGGCATGGTGCAAAAGTGGGTGTGGGGTGAGGTTGGTAAAATTGGAAGCTAAATCTTAAAAGAAGAAGTTAGTAGATGATTCCTAAAGTTAAAAATTCAAGAGAAGGTGGTAAAAAATAATAAAAACTATAAAAAAGTACTGAAGTGAGACAGTAGGAAAGGCATATGAATTACTAATGTGAAGATTAATACCACAAGACACAGAACAGATGAACACAGCTTCCTGTAGGAATCAGGACCAAGCCCCAGGAAGGGGCAGGGCAGCTGTATTTCTAAACAATTGCAAACCCAGGCAGTCCTCACACGCAGACAGTGAAGGACCTTAAAAAAGACCACAAGCCAGAACTGTGCCAAACGACTTTGATAATCAATGGGAAAAGAACATCACAGGTGTTCTTTAAATTTAAAAGTTTGTTGTCAAAGCCTTAAAAATCTATCAGCTACAAATGTACTGGGAAATTTTTAACAAACTAAAATAATCTGCTAAATACATATTTATTTTGATACATTTATAAAATCATGTATTTGGGGAACATTTCAAAACAATTTTAGATTATATCTAGAGGTAGGCATCATTATACAAACAAATTATATTACTATAGACATCATTAAATATAAAATTACAACATTTTGTATATTTAATAAAAAATAGATTAAACATGCATCAGTACACTGTTGTTTTAGGTATTAGCAACCCTAAAAATTGTCATGTCTTATTTCTTTGTGAAAAGGTCATCAAGAGTCACTTGAACAGTGACTTTTTCTTCTGCATCTATGGCGCAGAGCAGAAGTTTTTTTGAGGACTTGGCAAAGTCATTCTTTCTGCGTCTGGATCAACTTCCAGTATTGCATCCTGTCTGCCCCCGATGTTGGGAATTGTGTCTGAGAGTTCCTTTACCGTGACTGTCTTTCTGGTGTCACTTTCCTGGCTGTCTTCATGGTACCTGTCACAGCCGTTTCCTCGTGGATGCAGATGTGTTCACCGTCCAGCGTCTAGAGTGGCTTAGTCGCCTTAGGACTGTCCTGACATCTTCTACAATTTCACTTCCTCGGGATCCAAGTTTCCCTTCAGCATCATCCGTTTTCACTCCTCGTCACCCTTGGCTCTTGTTGCAGATTCTCTCCTTCCCTGACCGTTTTTTGTGTAAATGTGGTGTGGGGTTTACCATGGAAGAAAATGACAAAGCACACTATGTCCTTTGTTATCTGTGCACAAACCAAAGAAGAGATGAAGAGATGCACAGTAACTATTCATCAGCAGACCGGACATCATCAGTCACTGAGGATCATGTGCAGCCTTTACTTACTCTGTGACTTCTAGATCAAAGAGCTAGCAAGAGAAATACCTGATGAAACACAGTTAATATACCATACACACTGATTATAAATTATGCTACTTGGAGACCTGGACCCTAAAACTCTAGCATGTTTGCAGTTGTCTCTAACAGAAACCAAGTTCCTTCTGAGGACAAGCTAAGCTTGTGAGGTGCTAAACAAGGTCTACTTCAGAAACTTCTCTAGCTAAGTAATAACCACAGCTATTAAAAACACTGTTGGACATCAGTAAATACTAGCCACACTGGAAGGTACACCAAACTACTGACATTCAGATATTTCAGCTGTAGTCTAACCAAGACCTAGGTACCCATGTGTATTAATCATTAATGTTTAATAAACCACCTCAAGCTAAATCTAATGCAGGAAGGAACATTTGTTCTCATGCTCATAAGACAATGAGTCTCTTAGGTTTGGTTAATATAGTCCGGGGTTGACTCCAAGCTGTGTGTAATTTTGCTCCCCATGTCTCACATTGTCTTGACTGGAATATCAAAAGAATATGGATGGCAGAAGAGCCAAGCTTTGGTTGGTTCAATCTGCTAACACAAGCAAAAGCAAATCACATGGCCAAACCAAGTTCAATCTCAATGGCCAAGGAAGGTGTATTCTGCTCAGAAGGAAGGTAAGGAGCATTTGCTTAAATACAATCCAAGCTGTCACGCCAAGGGCTATTTTGGTGCTCAGATGCCAGAATGCTACTTTGAAGCTTTCTTTGACCCATGATCCATTTGTCACGGTTTTGTAAGTCATTACTGTGACTATCCCCATTACCAACTCTGAAACACACTCAGGTATCTATCATAGGAATAAATATCCAATATCACAGCTGTTATTGTAGAAGATGCATTGGAAAATAGGGCTTAACCCGTGGCCACGATTAGGCTTTCTATAACCCCCCACCCAATTAATTTACTCACCCAGAGCTTTAGGTCTCCCTGGTTAGGGGAAAAAACTAATTCTGTAAACTTACTACAGATGGGGTAGAAAATTTGTGCCCTAACAACAAATTCATTCAGAGGCTGCTCTGAATGACTGATGAGGAAAACTTGTGGCACATGTATGTCCCTGCCCCCAACCCCATGGATATAATAAGCTTCTGCTCCTTTTTTGTGAGTTTTTGCCTTTGATGAATCTCTTTTGGGAAGAAGTAATTGAAGAAGCACAAAAGAAGAGAAAAGCTATTTCTCCAAAACTTTCCAAATGCTTGACATTCCCATGCAACAGACCAAAGTACAAATCCCAGCAGAGGCAGGGGAAGGCCATTCTCCATAGTCATGCTAATGGGAATATCAGGTCATGTTGGAAGAAATTTTTGAGAGGAAAGAACAGTAAGAGATAGTACTTGGGTGTGTGAGAGTATCTTAGCATTACCTTCAAAATCACACATATACTTTTTCCAGTGCCAAACAGACTATTAAAATAAATTGAGAGCATACTGATCTTCATCTCAGATGACTAATATATTGGCCATGCTCTATTATATGGCATTTAATTTTTTTTTTCTTTCTCTCTTTCTCTCTTATTGTGTGCATAGCTTTCTCACTTCCTTCTGAGCAACTTTGGTATTTCCTTAATCTCCAAACAGCTATTTGTGTGTGCTATATAACCAAAATGGAATACATGACTGAAATAAAGTGAACACAGCAACTCTGGTGTTATTTACTAACCCATGTTTGGGAAACACAAGAATGGTACAAGTAGACAGTGATATCCATCTGAGCATCAATTCCACCTCCAAATCCAACTTATCACATGGAAGAAGCAAATTAAAAGATGGCAGAGACAGGTAGAAAACACTGTAGGTGAAAAGCAATACAGATTTTTTTGTTGTTGTTGTTAATTCTCTCAATTTGCTAATGAGGAATCTGGAATTTGAGAAATTTTCAAATTTGTTTGCAGTTAGTAGATTAGGCAGGACTATAGTTTCAGTGATTTGATTGCTAAGTCACTCATCTTTCTGCCACATCATGCTTCCATAGGTTGGCAACAATAAAAGTAGGCCATAAGATTGTTTGAAAACATCATAGTGAGGACAGTACAGTACAGTACAGTGTTGAAAAAAAGCTCCAAATAGTTTTTCTCTAATGAGAAATAATTCATGGCCAATGAGATTCATAATTTTCAAACTCCCGAGGTAATTGACTTGTGCATCCCCCAGCCATCTCATGTTGTGTTTGTTGAGCTAAAACAAATCAAACTGAAATCCAATTGAACTGGACTCTTGGATGACTTCAGTGACTGCAGGGGTTTAGTCTGTCTTATCGAGAATTGCTCAAAGCCTGGCTTTTTGCCTGGAGAATGGGTTGACTTGTAGATGTGATCATGACAGAAAAACAGTAACTGAAAAGTCTGTTCTGACTTCCCAGAAGCTTTGTGAAGTCAATGCCCACCACTTATGTAGAATCAATCTTGTGCATTTCCTCATAAAGTGTGCCCTTGTGATCAATTTGGGAGTGGTAAGTGTATTAAGCCAGTTCTCTATATCTATCCATCTATTTATCTATCTTGTATATATTTCTATTTTTGTCTTAGCATTAAAATAAGACAACCTTAGCAGATTAAAAATTTCTTTAAGTCTCAACTAAATACTCTTTCACTATAGTTCTACTCTTTTTTGAACCTTTTCCATAAATACCCTCAATAATGAGACAAGAGAAAAACAATGTATCTGTAATCTACCCATCTTTCTCCATGTGGTGTTCAATTCAAAAGAAATGACAGCTTAATAATCAAAATGACTAAGAAGCTATTTAAATTTTAATTGGAATTTTTAAAAAATTTTTATTTGTTCTAATTTGCTGTACATGATAGTAGGATGCATTTTACATTTTGATAGATCATACAAAAATGGAGTGTAATATCTCATTTTTCTGATTATACATATTGTAGGATCATATCAGTCATGCAGTCATATATGTACATGAGATAATAATGTCTGTTTCACTCTACTATTCTTCCTAACCCCAGACCCCTTCCCCTCCTGTCACTTCCCTCTACTTAATATAAAGTATCTCTATTCTTCCCTAGCAACTCCCCCTTTTGTGCATTAGCATCCGCATATCAGAGAAAACATCTGGCCTTTGGATTTTTGGGTTTGGCTTATTTCACTTAGCATATATATGATGGACTATTACTCAACTTTAAAGAAGAATGAAATTATGGCATTTGCTGGTAAATGGATGGAGTTAATTGGAATTTTTAAGAAATCTCCAGAATCCCATTCATAGTACAACCCTCATGAGCTCTTCTTTTTACCTGTGTCTCCAAAGCTCCCTTCATTAGAGTTCAATTATCACCTGTTCTACAAAGACCTTCATCTCTCTCTTAAACCATCCCTCACTTTACAACCCAGCTACAGAGACTTTTGTCCTTCTCATCATTCGCCTTTTGTCTTTGTCTGATTTCTTCTGCAGAGAGTTGCTTTGCCCTTCTCAGTGTAAATCAGTCCAGTCTGTCTACCCTCTTGCCAACTTGCACAAGTTCAGGAACCAGTGTAGAGTGAACGAGGTGTTTTTGCATTGTTTTGTGTTTGCAAAGAAATAGACAAGAAGACTCTTGCATTATGCAACATTAATATCTTTTTCTATTACCTATCTTTTGATACTTCAAGTTCTTTTCCTAGAATAAAGCAAGGTATACATCAATACATAAATTATATGATTCTACATTTTATTCACTATTTCTGTATTTCTGTGTCTCATTTGTGGTCTGTGTATTCTGCAAGATCTATACATACAGCCAGTAAATGTCGTATGAAGAAAGGAAGGTATGAATCAGTTCTGCAGAATAAGTTTAAACGTGAATTAATACATAAATTAATGTAATTTTTCATTTGAGTTTCTATGTCTTATTCTCAATTCTGTTTAGTCCTGCAGAGCTACATCTGAGCCCAGACTTTCTGATTGAATAAAATAACAGAATGAAGTAGGACCCTTGCCTTCTGTGACCAATATTCAAAAAATTAACTCAAATGGATCATCAAAAGTAAATATAGGAGTTAAAACCACAAAATTAGAAGAAAGCACAAGGGTAATCTTCATGACCTTGGATTTCATCATAAATTCTTAGCACAAGCAACAAGGAAAACACAAATGATAGCAAAAGATGGATGAATGGGATTTTATCAAAAATTTGTGCATCAAAGAATATAACCAAGAAAGAGAAAAGACAATGGACAAAATGAGAGAAAGTGTTTGGAAATCATATATCTGATAAGTGTTTAATATTCAGAATATGTACAGAAGTCCTGCAACTCAACAACAAAAATACTAACAACACATTTAAAAAATAGTGTTGACTTGAACATATATCTCTTCAAAGAAGATAAACAAATGGCCAATAAGTACACACAAAGATACTCAACATCATAAGTAACAGAATGTGCATCAGTCACATTGTACAATGATGCACCACTTCACATCTGTAGTAATGGTTATAATTTTAACAAATGGAGGATAAGAAATATTGGCAAAGATATGGAGGATAGGAACCATTGTAGGTTGCTGATGGAAATGTAAAATGGTTCAACCGTTGTGGAATACATTTTGGAAGTTTCTCAGAAACACAAACATAGAATTACCATATAACAAGTAATTTCCACCCTTTGTCCATACTCAAAATAATTGTAAAGAGGAAGATGAATAAGGTCTAGAGATCTGTTCTATGTCATTGTACCTATTATTAACAATGCTGCATTGTGCATTAAAAAATTCATTAAGGTAGATGTCATGTTAAGTGTTCTCATAATGGTAAGTAAATAAATGAATGAGGGCCACAAATAGATATTTGTATGCCAGTGTTCATTATGTCATTAGTCACAACAGATAAAATGTACAAATGGTCATGTGTCCAACTGCAGGGGACTGGATAAACAAAATATGGCATAAGCATACCATGAAACTCTGCTCAGCTGGAAAAAGGAATGAGGTTCTGATACATGCTACAACCTAAATGAACCCTGGAAATGTGATGCTAAGTGAAATTAGCAAGAAATGACCAATCCTGTATGGTTCTGCTTATGTGGACTGGATGATCTAAAACAGGCAAATGCATAGAAACAAAATAAAGTTTAGAGATTACCAGGGCCTAGTGGGAAATAGGAATAGAAAACTCTAGAAACAGATGGTGGTGATGGTTGCACCACATTGTGAATGTGATCAGTGCCAATGTGTTGTATACTTAAGATGGTTTAAATGGCTTATTTTATATTACATACATTTTAAAATAGAATGCAATTTTTAAAAATTGCTTGGAATGGAGTTAGTGTAACCTTTTCTTTCAAGAAGATAATATTAATTCTTTCATATTATCAGTCTATCAAGACAAAGGTGGACACTTTTAATGAATAAATAATTGTATTATGGTACTAATAAAACATTAAAGTTATTAGAAAATTATTAGAAATAGAATGATTAATATTACATATATAATTATAATAATAGGACTATGGTAACAATAGAAAATAATAGAGTCATTACCACTGTATAGAAGAGGAAAGTTGGCTGAAATCCCTTGACATGCCAAGCAAGCCTATCTGCTAAGAATGAAGAGGTGGAGTTGCTAATTAATTTGTACAGAAAACTGTGGAACCATAGGAAGTCAACAAGCAATAAATAGAATTAAAATCATCAGCAAGAGTCCAGTTGTTAGATAACTTGACTTTTGCCTCAAAATTCAATTGACAATATAATTTTTAAAATGCTCAGATTCAGTTAGTCCCTCTCTTAGGACATGAGGTGCTTGGTACTCAAAGGCGAGTCAGAGGGTCTTCACTTTTAGGATGAAGGAAGGCAAGCAAGGGGGTGTGTTTAGGAATTCCTCTATACCAGTGATTATCCCGCTGGAATGAGCCTCAGAAATTGTCTCACAGACTTGTTCCAATACAAATCACTAAGTCCCACCTTAGCGTCCCTGACTGAGTGGGTCTGGGCAGAGTCCAAGCATTTTCACATCTAAGAAATTCCTTGGGTTGCTGTGGCTAGTTTTCTGAGGAAGCACACTTAGAGAACCACTGCTCTCAAAACCTGCAGGAGGTGCTTCTGCTTGTGACCTCTAACTCCTCCTTCCTCCAGCTTCTCCGCCCTCTTCTTGGGTTCTTGGGTCGTGTCTCGTGCTTCCTTGCTCTGTCTCATCTCACCCTTGAAATGCAGTGCCAGCAATTCTGCACCAATACCCTGGGCACACTTCATGGCATCTCCTTCAAGGAGGAAAGGCAATTGTTTTCCTCAGTTGAGAAATAAGGAAAACCTTGGTCACTTCAAGTGACCGACCAAAACTGTATACTTGGTTATTGCCATGGGTGAAGTTTAGGTCTCTTTACTCTCAACTTCAAGTCCTTGTCAATAGCACACCTGGAGCTTCAGAGGTCTTATTTAGCCCGAGCAGTGAGTAGGAGCAGACAACACAGGAAAGCAATGACTGAAGAACAGAAACGAAACTTTTTACACTCTCCTCTGATTTTCTTTTCTCTAGCAAATAATGAATAAAAGTATGACACTTGAGTGCAGATGGAATAAAATAAAATCAGGCTAACTTCTGGATTAAGATGATGTCTGACTAATATTCCATAACTTGATCTCTCTGAGCTTCAAATAAAACACAGTTGGACCTTCATATCCATGATTTCTGCATCTACAAATTCAATAAGCCAGGGATCTAAATATTTTTTTAAAAAATCACATCTGTGCTAAACATGTGGCTTGTTTCCTTTTTCTTGCCATTTTTCCTTACCCAATACAGCATAGACACTACTTGCATGATATTTACTTTGTACTAGGTATTATAATTAATCTAGAGAAGATTAAAAGTTTCAGATGAAGTACACAGATTATCCCTTTTTTATTTAAGGAACAGCCTTATATTTTAGTATCCATAGAGAGTCCTGGAACTAAATTCCAGTGGTTACCAAGGGATAATTCTACCTATGAAGACTGAAAATAAAAAGAAAACCTGGAACATCAAAAATTGAAATAAAAAAGTACTGATAGAATCTGATAGGAATTTCCACTAATTTAAAGCTAATAAACTGAAATAAGAAAAATTCATCTGCAGTTGATATTAATAGCAACATGCTCAGGAGAAAACCTTCTGATTGGCAAGATAGGCTTCCAGAGTCATCTCTTCCCATGGTTATGGTTTTCCATCTCAATTTGAAGTCCCAAGAGCTCTTCCAACCAGAAATCCAAGCACTGGTCTCTCTCTGGCCTTATTAGCTCCTGGGCTCATTTTGCACCTCATCTTCTGTCCTCCCACATTCCTTCCAAGAAGAAAAGGTCCACTGTTAAAATAAAGGTGTGAGCTGAGGTAGGTTAAGTGTTACATTGTATCATCTCACCTGAAGCTGAAAGCAGAGCAGGCAAAGGGGCTGAAGAAGCTGAACATGCAGGGCCCCATTAGATGTTGTGGCCAAAATGACAGTTTCTAAAAAGTAAACCCATACACATGTGCGCACACACACACACACACACACACACACACACACACACACACACACACAGAAGTCACTTTAGATAATTCATGAGAAAATTATCTTTTCATTAACAAACAAAAGAACTTGCACCAGGTCTTGGATATTGTTTTGGAAGTTTGCACTTAGGTCAATTTAACTAGGAGTGTTTTATCTACTATTTCTCTAGTTTGATATCTGCCTAGAGGATTCTAAATAATAATTGAGATACTATGATAATAATTAAGAAGAATCTACTCTCACCTTCTCTCTCTCTCAATAAATATTGTGATTTGCTGGAATGTAGCTTTTGTTTCAAGTTTGACTAATAAAATAGGTGACTGTAATAATGTGCATAGGAAGAAAAACAGTATCCAGAGTTAAAGCATATTTGGGGGAAAGTACTATAAACAACAGACGTAAAACTTGTAATGCATTGACTTTGGTATTCTCAATACTATTTGAGAAATCGTGACCTCTAAGAAATGAGAAATGAATAATCAATTGGTAAAACTACAGCTTGAGATGAGAAAGAGCTTTATAAGAGGTAGATATAAATAAAAAGCTGATGAAAATGATACAGCTTGCAATAAAATTAAAAATAAAAAAGGCAGAAGTAAAATGTGGATGAGAACAAATAAGGACAGAGAAGCACTACAGAAAATTAAAATAGTGATGTGCAAGATGAACTTGAAATACTCCTTAAGGAAATGTAGAGGAAATGGAGGAGGTGAGACACATAAACAAGGTGAAAGACTTTGGAACCTTTGGCAGTGTGACCAACCAAGTGCTCTGAGAACCTTCTCCCCTCTCTTCTCAACAAAAACTGCAGAAGTAGAAGAAAGAGAAGCAAAGAAAGAAGAAGGAGAAGACAAAGACAAGATTTTAATCCTGCATAGAATACATTTTTAAAAAACGTATTTCTGGGTTTGCAATTCTATTTACCCTTCAAATTGTTGAATGACTTCATAGAAATGGTGAACAATAGAAATTCTAAGAGCCAGGTTTGTGCTGAGAACGATGGCCTATGGCAGATGACCATTAGGTTTCTGAACTTGAGTCACCTGAAAGGTGCAGTCATGAGCCAATGAGACTATGTGATTATGTGCACGATGCTTATCTCTGGCTCCTGGTGGAAGTCTAAGCAGAGATCCCTGGAGGAAAACATCTTGAATTGAGACCCTCAGGAGTCCCACAGAGTAAGATCAACCATGATAATCTCATCAGAGATTTAAAAACACAGAGACAGAACATCATAAGTCAGAATCAGCAACAGATAAAGATTCCAAGAACTGAAGATTCCAGAATTATCAGATATAAACTACAGACTAATGATGCACAAGTCTCTTTTTTCCTTAGAAATATTGTTTACTTAAATTCCATCCAACAAATATAAATGCCTTTCATGTCCAAAGACTTATGCTAGATGAGGTAGGAAATAGATGAATAAAGTGTAGCTTTCTCAAAATGCTTATAGGCTAATTGCAAAAAGTGGAGACAGAGAAAAATAGGACCATAACCTAAACCTCTAGGACAGGGAAAAATAAGTACCCAAGTAAAAGTGTGTGTGTGTGGTTTTTTTTCAATAATTTGGGTTTCAACATACAAAAAAAGGTACTGTTTCATGAAGGTTGAAGAGAATATCATGAAGGATGTAGTAGTCACTTCCCTATGGGAATGGGTAATTCAGATCCAGACAGGGTATGTTAGGGCCGGAAAGATAGGTTGTGTTATTCTTTCCAACTAATCCGAAAGGACTTAGATGCACAAGTCTTTTAAAGAGATAAAGGTCAGAAACAAAAATGTATAAACAATAAGGGAATAACTAGACTTTTTAAATGAAACTTTGATCAATGCTATACAATCGTGATATTCAAATACACACATCTAAAAGGTTAAAACTTAAAACAAAAAGACTTACATATATCATGATGAAATAAGTAGCAGTAAAGAGAGGAAGAAGATCTTAAAAGTAGGCAAAGAGAAATGATAGCCTTAGAAAGAATGCAAATTAGACTGAAGACAGACCCAAAAGCCACAATAGAAGGCAGATGACAGTGAACTGACAGGTTCATAGTGTTTGAAGAAAATGCCTGTCAAGTAAAATTGCATACCTCCCAAATAATCCTTCACAAACAACAGAGAAATGAAGACGTTTTAAGTGTGGCACAAGCGAGGGAGCTTATCCAGTAATGAATTTTCTCTATAGGAACTTCTGCATATGAATAGAAAAACAATCCAACAGAAAAATGGGCCCAAGAAATGCCTGTTGGAATGAAGGAAGACTTATTTTATGTGCTTTTGTGTATTTCTAAATATTCCATAACATCCATGTATTTTTAGCATAAATCAATGTCAGTTTCAAACATAATGAATATGTCTTCTTCAGATTGGTCTCTGATTTCTACCTCTCGAGGGAAATGCATTAGAGGAAACAAAAGCCAGAGAAATAGTGTTTTGCTCTTGGATGGAACCAACAGAGAGCAAAGCATCCTGTGGAGAAAAGATTTTATTCCTCTGATACGAAAAGGCAATTGGGGAAATAATTTAAGCAGAACAACAGAAAAACCATTGACCTCCCTACTGTACGCCATCCTGAGCCCTAGGATGGTCCATTGTGACACACACATTTGTAGATATTTGCTCGTTTTCAAAGCATTTCCTTCTATTATCTTCTCTATGACTTGGGGAGGCAGGCAGGGTGAAGAATCATTATTTCTAGTTTGCAGACCATCAGAGGTTAAGAAAGGCTAAGTCTTTCCTTCAGTTGCACACTTTAAAAATGGCACCACCCAGACTACAGCCTTTGTGTTCTCACTTCGTGTAATTCTCTTTCCAGCACATGCTCACACAGTGCAGAGGGACTGGCTTTTGTTATCGTTCATCTTGATTATATGACTTTGGGCAAAATTACAGTTACAGTGTTAAGAAATTATATTCCAGTGAGTTCTTAGATCTCAAACTGGCTCTCCAAATCAGATATTTGGTGGAATAGAACAGCTAGTCCATTGAATGAGCAGATTTTCAATGAGGTGCAGCAAAATATAACTTTATTCTTTCCATCACTGTTCTTCTAAACCCACTGTTTGAGCTCTTTTTTTTTTTTTTTTTTTTCATTCCCATTGCTCATGGGTGAGTGAAATAACTCTTTACTCTTTCTTGGATTTAAAAAAATATCTGTAGACTCATCGATCACAAGACTAGACTCCATTTTCATCATCAAAGTCCCCAATCCATTTTAAACATCAGAACTCTAAACTTGTCTCTGTCAAATATTTGCCCTCCCCAGTTTGATCTGCTTCCAGGAAGGCAGCCCTAAGTGGAGAAAGAGCATGTGTGTGTCCCTAGGGCTACGACTGCCTGTTCCTTTTTCTTACCTGACTCTGGTTTTAGAGGTCTAAATGGGGCTTAATGGAGTAAATTGGGACAGAAAGAGAGTCTGTTTTTTTTTTTTTTAATTTTCATACCATAGTCTGAGGCTGATTTTCTCTAGTTTTAGCAGGTATTTATTTATTTATTTATTGGTGCAAGGGATTGAACCCAGGGGCACTTTAGCACTGAGTGACAATTCCAGCCTGTTTTATTTTAAAAATTTGAGACAGGGTCTCACAACGTTGCCGAGGGTCCTGCTAAATTGCTGAGACTGGCTTGGAACTTGCCATCCTCCTGTCTCAGACTCCTGAGGCACTGGGATTACAGCTGTGGACAGGTTTAGCCGGTGTTTAAAGCTGACTTTCCTGGATGGCGCTCAGTGGATACCACAGAGATCCCTCACTGGGACAATGGGGCTCCGTCTTTCTCAATGTAAACAACAGTCCCTCCTCCAGCCAGTCCTCGGAGATGGTCTTCTCTGCATCTGGATCTGAGAATCCACCTTCAGTTTTTCTGCTAGGATGGCTTCTCTTTAAAAAGAAGTGCTTTGGATGAGGTCTCTTTTCAAACAACCCGCAGGCCAGCTTCCTCCTCTGAGGCTCTCGCCTTAACCAAAGCAGGGACATCTCTGCCTTGTGACCAGAGGAAGCTGGGCCAGCTTTCCTGCTGACTTCCCCTACGCTCTCCCCTCAGGCAGTCAGCTCCAGCCTCAACTTCTGCCTTCAGACTTCAGCAGCACAGGACAAAAGTCGGTCTCTTGTGTTCTCCAAACTTGTGAGGAATGTACCTCAAGCTCTCCGAGGGACCCTCTCATTTCTTTTGAAGTGGGGTGATGAGGAAAAATGCCACAACCCTCTTAAAGTCTGACTTCAAGAAAACCCTCTCTAAGAAGAATCAAAACTTCTTTGCTCCAGCCTGGTGGGGGGAACAGGAGTCACTAAGCCATTTTTTGTAGATTACTCTTGCAAGTCCTGGATAAAGGCTTCCTGGGAATGATGTAATTAGTTGACCCTTATTGTCTTTTTTTTTTTTTTTTTTTAAACTTTGGGACCAATAAAACCTAGACAGAAAAAATCCTGCTTCTTTTCCTGATATTAAAAGTTTAACTTAAAAATTTGAAGATTTAACACTTGTAGGTTTTTTTTTACTCCTAAATTTTTAGAAACCCTACTCTCAACCAAATTGAAAGATAAGTAATCATCTACATTAACTTGGCTCCTTTTACATGAACTTGCCAAAATGTTACTGTACTATATAATTTTCGTTATTAGATGTTTCAATAACATACTGAGTATCTTTTTCTCTTTTTCAGTGCTAGGGATTGAACCCAGGGGTGCTTTACCATACAGCTGCATTCCCAGCCCTTTATTTATTTATTTATTTATTTTGTTTTAAGTTGTCCATGGACCTTTGTTTTATTTATTTATATGTGGTGCTGAGGATCAAGCTCAGTGCCCTACACATTGTGGTAGAATGTCAGGCGAGCATTCTACCACTGAGCTACAACCCCAGACCCTTTCTATTTTAAGAGAGGTCTAACTAAACTTTCTATTTTGAGAGATGGCCTCAAACTTGGGATCCCCCTGCCCCAGGCTCCCAAGCTGCTGGGAATACAGGCACGTGCCACTTTGTCCAGCAAGATCTTTTCTAACCCTAAATACACAACTCAAACCCTTCACTCTTACCATTGAGTGCTTCTCAACACATTTGTGCCTGCTCATTGCCATCTATCTAAAATAACTGTCAGCTACTTATAAACCAGTGATTTCCAAACTTCAGTGCATCACCCAGAGAACTTTCAAAATCTGTCAATGCCTGAGCTTCACACCAGCCCAGTTGGAATCACAATCTCTGGGGACTGGGGCATTTGGGCATTTTTTAAAGTTCCCCCAGCTCATTCTAATACTTATCCAGAGTGGAGAGTTGCTACGATGTGTTCTCGAAGCTGGGATGCAATTTAAAGCTAATCTGCAATCTCATTTATATCCACATATTACAAAGGATATGCTACTTCTTTCTTAAGTGATTCTGGTTCTTTTCTTGAACTCCTCAGCCCAGACAGGGTTATGGGTCAGTGTAACACAAGGCAGGGGGAGGAGACCCAGCAGGAAGGGGCTCAGCTACCAGGTGGCCTCTGGAGCTCCAGCCTTTTCTCCTGGTGATTTGTTTTGACTCATGTGGAGAGGAGACAGAACGGAAAATAAATTTACTTCTCTAATTTTTACCTATGGGAAGAGAATACCTCTTAAATACGACCTGTGAAAAGCTAATGCATGCCGGTGCCAGATGATCACAAATCAGGAGAGAAAACTAAGAAATTTTCAGGAATTTTGGGAACTAGTTGTTATTACATTGTTAACTTGAAATTGACCGTAAAGGGAGTATTTGCACCATAGAAATTAACAAAATCTACAAAGAAGGTTTCCTTCTCTCCCCTACAAAGCTAGCCATGGAATCTTTTCCAGCAATCATTGGATTTAAGTATTAAAAAGAGGTTTTCGAACTATCCTTATTTTCAAAGTTTGAGGCAAATGCTCGGAGGTTTAACCATTGAGTGAGTCCCTTTTCTCAACAGATCTTATAGAAATGATCTATGGATAAGATTTGGTTGTGGGGGTGGTGGTTTTTTTTTATTTTATTTTTTTATTTTTACACATTGCATTTTGATTCATTGTATATACATAGGGTACAATTTTTCGTTTCTATGATTGTGCATGATGTAGATTCATACCATTCATGTAATCATACATGTACACAGGGTAATGATGTCTGTCTCATTCCACCATCTTTCATACCCCCACCCCCTCCTCCCTCTCATTTCCCTCTATGTAGTCTACAGTTCCTCCATTCTTCTCTCACTCCCCTATACCCGTTTATATATCATCCTCCACCTATCAGGGAAAACATTTGGCCCTTGGTTTTTTGGGATTGGCTTATTTCACTTAGCATGATATTCTCCAGTTACATCCATTACTCTGCAAATGTCATAGTATTATTCTTCTTTATGGCTGAATAATATTCATTTATATATATATATATATATATATATATATATATATATATATATCTCACAGTTTCTTTATCCATTCATCTGTTGAAGGGCATCTAGGTTGGTTCCACAATCTAGCTGTGTGAATTGAGTTGCTATAAACATTGATGTGGCTGCGTTACTGTAGTGTGCTAATTTTAAGTTCGAGTATAAACCAAGGAGTGGGAAAACTTGGTGAAAAGGTGGATATATTCCACATCTCCATACTGCCTTCCAGAGTGGCTACACCAATTTGCAACTCCATCAGCAATGTAAAAGTGTGCCTTTTCCCCACATCCTCGACAACACCTATTATTGCTTGTGTTCTTGATAATAATCATTCTAATTGGAATAAGATGGAATCTTGGAGTTGTTTTAATATGCATTTCTCTAATTATTAGATATGTGGAACATGTTTTCATATATTAGTTTACCTGTATATATATCTTCTATAAAGTGTCTGTTCAGTTCCTTGGCCCATTTATTGATTGGGTTCTTTGTATTTTTGGTGTAAAGTTTTATAAGTTCTTTATAAATTTTAGAGATTACTGCTGTATCTGAGGTGCATGTGGAAAAGATTTTCTCCCACTCTGTAGTCTCTCACATTATTGATTGTATCCTTTGCTGAGAAAAAGCTTTTGAGTTTGAATCCATTCCATTTATTGATTCTTGTTTTGATTTCTTGTGTGCCTTGGGTGTCCTGTTAAGGAAGCTTGATCCTAAGCCAACATGATGAAGATTCGGGCTTACTTTGTCTTGTATTTGGTGCAGGATCTTTGGACTAATTCCTAAGTCCTTGATCCATTTTGAGTTGAGTTTTGTGCAGGGTGAGAGATAGGGGTTTAATTTCATTCTGTTGCACATGGATTTCCAGTTTTCCCAGCACTGTTTGTTGAACAGGCTATGTTTTCTCCATTGTATGTTTTTGGCTCTGTCTAGTATGAAGTAATTGTATTTTTGTGGGTTTGTCTCTGTGTCTTCTATTCTGTACCATTGGTCTGCCTGTCTATTTTGATGCCAATACCATAACCAGGGATGAAGCCAGAGGCACTTGACTCCTGAGCCACATGCTCAGCTCTTTTAATTGTTTAATTTTGAGACAGGGTCTCACTAAGTTGCTGAGGCTGGCTTTGAACATGCAATCCTCTTGCCTCAAACTCTTGAACTGCTGAGATTACAGGTGTGTCCCACAGCATCCAGTTTATGGATAAGATTTTTATAGGTCAGGAAGAGAACATAAATCAATGGTCATTGTAATAAATTATGTCCTTGCACATGATTTACTGAAGTGTATTTATCATAAGAAGGAAATACACCATGGAAGCTTCCTGACTTATGAATCTCAATTGACGCCCTTGCAAAATTCCTGCTTTGTTAATTAACACCCATTTTCTATGTTTGTCCAATCTATGCGTGAGCAAACAGTGTTTATGTCATGCTTATTTGTTTCATTGTTAATATGGGGATATATTTAGGTAATTAAAAATATTTTCAGTAAATTATGTATAAGCAGCATTTCTCCTCTGTAGATTAGGAATTCAACTTAAGGGAGAATATATTATGCAGGGTTGTAACATTGTATAAGAACATGTCAACTGTCATAAGCAGAAAGTTGCCCACAACGGAGGCTGTGGTGGAAGCATCCTGAGATAGCTGATAACCCACCTACCATCCACCTCAGGATGGTCTCTTCCACCAGATTAACTAAAAACATGAAATTGGTTTATATAACACTCAACAAGACCAAAAAGTCAGGTAGTGCCCTCTGTTTAACAGGTAAGTAATAACTCTGCTACTTCCAGGGGCAGATTAAAAATAAAGAAACAAAACTTTAAAATATCTTGACAAAGACTTTATTGAATTCGGATGCATAACTCCTAAGATTCCTCACTTGCAGCAAGTTTCAAGAACCTGCTTCACCTGTGTCTTCCTGCCTACACCTTTTTTTTTTTTTTTTTTTCTTTTTAAGCATACCTCCTCCCTCCAACTCTGCACGTCCCACATGTCAGTTTTCAAAGGAGTGCCCCATGGTCACCACCATTCTAGCCCACTTCCGCTGGCTGCTGCTCCATGTCTCAGAGCTCCATTATGAACTGCACCTCTGCGCCCTGTATCTCAACCTCCAGGACCAATTCAGATGCATCCATACCAGGACTTTTCTAATGCATGATCATTAGCCATCACCTGAGATGGTCAGTGCTTCACTGCTTGTGCCATGGTATTTATATAGTTCCTTAGAATAGTCGAAACTGTAGTGAACAACTGATCAGACACTCGTATAAAGACTGACAATTTCAAGCAAAATCATCCAGGACAATATTGGAATAGTTTGGAGACATAACAGTCATTTGGTAGTAACTAAATGCATCCAACCTGGAGAAGTTCCCTTCAGCAGTAAGGGAAGTCTTCAGAAAAACCACAGATGGATGATAAGATCTTTGGTGAGATTTACTCTTACCACTTAATAACTGTGCCAGTTTCTAAAAACTGCTTTTGCAGGCATATACTCAGTTCATGAGCCTGGCATGTGGTAGAAAAGACAACCATATATGGGGTCTTTTTAGGTAAACTCACCCATCTCCCACCCCATATACACATCAGATTATATTTGGAAATCTCTTAGAGGTTTGAGTCCTATTTTTTTTTTTTTTATGATATACCCAGCTATTGAATTATTGCATACCCAATCCCATTTTATTCGGGAGAAACAATTAATAATAAAAGAAAATTCTTAGGATATTGCAAATAAATAAGAAGAATCAGTGTTCTTCATTATAATTACTAAAAAGATTCAGGGGGCAGGCATGATCTCTGAGTGGTGTGATTATAGGTTACTTATGTTTATTTTCTCAACTTTCTAAACATTAGCAGGGAATGGTGCATGGATGGTCTTTTAATATAAAAGAAATATTTGTTGCAGATAAATTCCTGATCATGGGCACATTATTATCCACTCAGTGAGTAGATCTTGTATATGTGAGTCAACACCACTCATATATGAAACAAGCCAAGTCTTCAGTATCTGTGGTGTGATGGCCATGAGATCAAGAATCACTTGTCACCTGAAATTCTTCCCATCAACTATTTAATGCTTGATATTCTTTTAATACAAGATAAATATTGTTGTATATTTTGGGCTATTAATGTCCAATAACAATCCCATAGAAAGGCAAATAATAAATATGACTTCCATGCAGAGGGTCCGTACCAAGTATCAGATGGACTTGAATTCCCCATATTATTCTCCCAAGAAAGAACACTGGGTACTGCAGGAAATTAAATCAGCAGAGAGGATTCCGTTTTCAGGTAGTCAGCCACAGGGAGGACTTTATAACCAACACCAAGCAAGAGTTCACTTCCCTTCTTTGCACATGCTCTTATCCCTGGGTATAGGTTTTGGTTCGAAACACAAATTTTTCTAGCTATATTCCCCTCCTGTGTATCTGCAGTCTTGTTATCTCTCCAGAACTCATTTCATTGTGGCTCTTTTTTAAAATTCTAACTATGATTTTCCATCTGCTGTCACTGAACTGGAATGTCCCCGAAATGTAAAGCAAATCCCACAGGGGTTTGCCTCAAAGACTCATTTGCCTGATAAACAGCAACTTGAAAAATGGGTTTTAACACCTTTCAGTTAACAATAAAAAAATTAAAAAGCAGAAGACAAAGGCTTCCCTGGCTTGTACTGTAGGCTTGGACGAATCCTCTCGTTCTTTATTTATTGAGGGAGAGTTACTATAGAAGGAGCTGGAAGATTTCACCCTGCGTGGCAGAGCTGCCTGGAATTTTTCTGGGGTGAGAGGTTGGACAGAGAGGAACTGGTAAACTGCTTCCTTTAAATGATTTCCCTGTACAGTGTTTATAACTGGGATGTTTGCCTGCCAAAACGCTTGATGGAAAGGGAAGTCCTTCTGTGGGCAAGTGGAAGAACAATTTCAGACTTTTCAGATACGTAAAGAAACAACATTATTTATTGAACTAGTATTTACTGAGTGCCTACACTATGTCAGAGTTTGTGCTAAGTATTGGTTAAATGGAACCGTGGACAGTCCCTGACAATACAGCTTACTGTTTCGTAGAAGAGACAAGTATTAATAAATAATCGTACAGAGGCATTGCAGCTGGGTCTTGGGCTATGGAGGAGTGGTCCATGACTTATGAGAATTTACATAGGAAGGATTTGTTCTAGTGAGAGTTGCCAAAGTGAGGAAGAGATTCTTGATCTGGGATCTTCAGGGTGAATAAGGGATTATTGCTACAGAATAAAATGTCAGAGATTTAATTAAGGCCAGAGAATTTGTGAGCCCTGTGCAAAAGCCCTGGGGTAGGAGGGAGTTGGAAGGAACGTGCAGATTGAAGCAGGAAGACTGAGAGTGACAGAGGTAGCTTTTGCTATTCAGGCAAGTGTTACGGAGCTTTGTTTTTATGATTTTTATGTAGAAATAATTGGAGGTCTATAGAAACGTTTTAAACAATACAGACAACTCTTATTTTCCTTCACTCAGGAACTCTAAGGTTCCATATTATAGCACCATAATGCATTGATTAAAAACAGGAAATGAACATGGGCACAATGGGATTGACTCAACTGCAGGGTTTTTTTAGATTTCACTAAATTTTCCACCATTGCCCCATGTGTATTTCACAACCCGAACCAGGATGGCCTGGTTTTTTAATCATCAGGTATTAATGGTCTCTGACCTGTGAGCGTTTCTTAGATTTTGCTTTCCTTTACCACCTTGACTCTTTTGAAGAGCACTCGTCAGGTATTTTGTAGAGTGATTCCTCTGTTTAATTTGTTGATGTTTTCTTATCACTAGAATGAGATTATGGATTTGGGGGAAGAATCTAGAAAGCAAAGTTTTTTCACCCTAGCCTCATACTAAGAGGTGCATAATATTAACATGACAGCACTGGTGATATTATCTTTGATCACTTTATTAGTGTGGTATCTGTCAAGTTCCTCTTAAGTTGATATTTATTTCTTTCCATAATCTATTCATTAATGTTAGTCTCCACATGGAGCCAAAAGGGAAAGACATCTAAACTTCTTGGAGACAGGAACATCAAATAATATTTGAACATTGGTTAAAACATTCACAGCAGCAAATACATATTTGGGGAAATACTTTGAAGCTGCAGAATAATTTTGATTCTTGAAGTGTTATCCATGAATTTTAGTGTGTACTAGTAAACTTTGCCTGGAGTAATTATTTTTGTAGTGAATATTTATTTTCCTGATTCCTTTTATACTTACTCTTTTGAATTCTTCTACAAAAATGTGCTCTTTCTTCCACAGTTATTTGCTTATTCAGTCATTTGTTTAATTCAGCATAGACACTAGACACATGCATATTTGTCTTATTTTGAAGTTATAATCAATGCTATCATTACTTACTTTCTTGTTCTAGCATTTAGCTCTAGTGAACTCTTCTAGATTGTTTCCTGGGTCTATATTCATTTTCCATAGGATTTTTTTTTCTTTTTTTTTTTTTTTTGCTGTGCTGGAGATAAACCCAGGGCCTTATGCTTTGAAGGCAAGCACTCTACCAACTTACTGAGCTATGTCCCCAACCCAGGATGTTTATTTTTTCAGTTTAATCTATTTTTATTTTAATTGACAAATACTAATTGTATATATTTATGGGATGTTATAATTCAATATATGTTATTTTTTGTTGTAATTGACATGTAATGATTGTATACCTTTAAGGGATTACACGTAATACATGTCCGCAACATATAATGATAAAGTCAGAGTAATTAGCATTTCCATCATAAGATATTTTGGTCCAATTTTCTTTTTTGCAATGTATTTGTCTAGTTTGGGTTTTGGAATAATGTTGATCTCATTATGTGAGTTGGAAAGTGTCCCATTCTGTATTATCTGAGGGAAATTGTGTAGAATCAGGTGAAGGTATAGTAAGAGGGACTTAATTTACCCTCCTCTATCAAGCAACTGCAAAAATATGTGCAAATTTTGTCAATCTGTATATATATTTGCATGTACACATACGTAATCAGTAGTTCAGTTTCAGATATTGAACCAAAGGCAGCCCAAGATAATTATCCCAGAGAGAGGAAAATAAAGCAGGCGAGCCTTATGATTGCCCCAACTTACTTCCTAAAGAATACCCAGGTAGCGATATATGGAAGGGAAACCCAATCAGAACTTGGTGGCCTCCCTGAACAGATTAGATGGGACTCAGACTTCACAAGGGTCAGGAATGTGTGTGTGCGTTTCTCTGTGTGTGTGTGTGTGTGTTAGAGAGAGAGAGAGAGAGAGAGAGAGAGAGAGAGAGAGAGAGAGAGAGAGAGAGAGAGAGAGAAGAAAAAGAGGGAAAGAGAGAGAGAGCGCCACAGGTATTTTCAGAGGATACCTCCTTGTGTTCTGTTAAGAACTCATCAGAGAAGAACTGTGAGGAAATTCTAGTACTGGGAGAAAGCCACCAAAAGAAAAGAAGCAAACATGGTGTAATGACTCCATAATGCTTGGGATATCAAGTCGAGTCTTCATCAGGTTAGTTCCTATACAGCCAAGACAAAATAACCATAATCCAAAGATAAGGGGTCTCTGGACCCAGGGAACAAAGCTTAGAAAAACAAGAGTGAAAAGGGTTAAACTGTTTTCATTTAACTTAAACTTATCCTAAAACTAAATGAGTTTAACAAGGCTGCAGGATGCAAAAAAAAAAAATAATGTAAAAAATCAATTTTGATTCTACCTACTAAAAATGAACACGTGGGCATGAACCTTTAAATACAATATTATTTATAATTGCTTTGAAAAGAAAACTCCATGTAAGTCTTTTAACAAAAGGTAAAGACTTGTGTGGTAAAACATAGAAAATGTTAATAGAAGGCCTAAATAAGTGGAGAAACACACCGTGTTGTTTAATTGGAAGGCACAAAAACAGTAGTGGTGTCCATTGCTCCCCCAAATTTATATGCATGTTTAATACTGTGTACTTCAAAGCCTCATAACAATTTGTGTGTTTATAGGCAAAATTATTATGAAGTTTAAGTGGAAAAGAAAAAATAATTAAAATAGCTAAAGTAATTTTTAAAAAGAAGGTGTTCAGAGCAAACAGTCTACTCAGGGTCAGTACTCATTGCACGGTGTAGTGTGTTAAAATAAATGGAAAAGAACTAAGTACTTAGATATATGTCTAACTAATTAAAGGAAGTTATGGCAACACATGATGCTTGTAAATAATTGCACATACATAAGCAAAACATATATTTCAACCTCAGTTTCACGACTTATACAGAAATTAAGCACTAATGGTTCACAGGCTTAAATGTAAAGTGTAAAACTGTCAAACTGTTAAAACATTTAGAAAAAGAATATAGGAGACCTAGTATTGTGATGCCTTCTGTTTCACTCTTCTGCTCAGAATTGCTTTGGCTCTTCTGGGTCTCTTATTTTTCCAAATGAATTTCATGATTGCTTTCTCTATTTCTATGAGGTACATCATTGGAATTTCAATAGAAATCACATTGTATCTGTATAGCACTTTTGGTAGTATGGCCATTTTGATAATATTAATTCTGCCTATCCAAGAACATGAGAGATCTTTCTTTAGTGTTTCTTTCTTTAGTGTTCTGTAGTTTATATCATAGAAGTCAGTTTATATCATAGAAGTCTTTTACCTCTTTTATTAGATTAATTCCCAAGTGTTTTTTTGAGGTTATTGTGAATGGGGTAGTTTTTCTAATTTCTCTTTCAGAAGATTCATCACTTATGAATAGAAATGCAGTATATTCATGAGTATTGATTGCATATCCTGCAACTTTCCTGAATTCATTTATTAGTTTTAAATGTTTTCTGGTGGAATTTTTTGAATCCTTTAAATATAGAATCATGTCGTTAGCAAATAGTGATAGTTTGAGTTCTTCTTTTCCTATTCATATCCCTTTAATATCTTTGGTCTGTCTAATTGCTCTAGTTAGAGTTTCAAGGATGATGTTGAATAGAATGTCTTTTTCCAGTTTTTAGAGGGAATGCTTTCTGTTTTTCTCCATTTACAAACAATAAAAAAATGTAGGAGAAAATTAATCTGTATCTAGTGTGAGGCAGATTTTTGGATTTACACTAAAACTATTACCCTTAAAAGGAGAAATGAATGAATTGACTTTGATGCAGGTTTCAAAAATTGATCTTCAAAAGATCCTCTCATGGATGAAAAGATGAGCTATAGGCTAGAAGTAAATATTTGCAAACTCATACAACAAAGGGCTAATATCTATACTACATACAGACTTATAAAACTTAACAGTAAAAAACCACATGCATTACTTTTAGAAAATTGTCAAAGTGCACAAAAATTATTCCACCAAAAGTGAAATGTCACATAGCAAACATGCACATGAAAATCCCTTAAAATCGTCATCCTCTGAGAACTTGCAGTGAGGTATGACTACATGCCAATCAAAATGTCTAAATGAAAACTTGTATAAAGAGTAAGTGCTGATAAAGATGCAGAGAAACTGGCTCATCCATGTTTGGTGAAAATGTACAATACTACAATCATTTGGGCACTGGAAAACAGTTGCTGGACAATGTCTTTGAAAGATCACATACAACTACCATGCGACCTAGCAATCATACTCCTGGCATTTATCCCAGAGAAGTGAGGATGTGTTCATTGGAAACAAATGTATAGAGAGTAGCTTTATTAGTAATTTATAGAAACTTTAAACTACCCAGGTGTCCTTCAATAGTTTAATGCTTAACTGAACTGTGCTAACTAAGCTAGCTTAAGTAACTGTGCTAACAGTGATAACTAAGTTATGTACTATCCATATACACAACAATCTGGTAAATTTCTAGAGAATTACACAGAGCAACAAAGCCCAATCCCAAATGATCACATGTTGTATAATTAATTTATAAAACATTCTTGAAATGGCAAAATTATAGAAATGAAGAATAGATTAATAATTGACAGGGATTAAAGAGGGGACCAAGGACGGAAGGAAAGTGGCTAAGGCTCTGAGAGGTCAATATGGGGGGCATGAAATACTTTGTATCTTGACTGTATCAATGTCAATGTTCTGCTTGTGATTTTGTACTATAATATTTCAAGATAATGCTATTGAGGGAAACTATATATTACACAGGGTCTCTCTGCAATGTTTCTTATAAATATATGTAAATATTTAATTATTTAAAAATAAAATTCTTTTAAAAATAATATGTGACAATTGTGTAATTACAGGTAGAGAAACATATAATTGTAGGAGACTTACACTATACCTGAGGTGGTATATGTTAGAGCTGTATATTGTAAACCTGAAAGTACCGATTAAGAAAATTAAATAGTGAGGTATATATAATAAGCTAATATAGAATATGAAACAGAATCATAAAAGTCCATCAATGAAAAGTATAAAAAGAGAAAAAAGGAAAAAGGAACAGATGAAAAAACTATTAAGTTGGTAGAATTAACCTTACTATAAGAGTTAACTAAAGGTCTAAACTAACCAATAAAGGTCAAAGATGTTCTGAATGGATAAATAAGTTAGATCTCATTGAAATCTATCTACGAAACTCACTTAAATACAAACAGCATCATGTATAGATAGTTATGTCTACATGAACCCATTTTAAATATGAATAAATGTAAATACAATATTTTATAAAAAATCAAATAAAAAAATACATGTTATGCTAATGTAGATTTGAAGAACTTATATTAGTTTTACCTAATCAAATAATAAAGTCTAGTTTTTTTTTACCATCAATACATAACACAAGGTAAGGAATATTATTGGTGATGAAGACTATGATTTCATAATAAAGGCATTAGTTCATAAGGACATAACTGAACATTTTTATGCACTTAATAAAAAGACTTCAAAATACATCCAGCAAAGCAGATAGATCTGAAAGGGGAAATGAACACATTTATGAGTACATTTGGATATTTCAACAACTTTCTTTCAATAACTGATAAATCAAGAAAATATTCAGAAACTATGGAGAATACAAATTATCAAGCATATTGACTTTATAGAATAGCATACTCATTTCCTTTTCAGAAAATTTACCAAAATAGACAATGTGCTTGCCCATAAAACAAGGTTCAATAAATCTGAAATGATTGAAACCATGCAAAGTGTGTTCTCTGACCATAAAAGTTTTGAATTATAAATTAATAACAGGAAGGTATGTGGAATGTTCCAAATATTTAGAAATTTAAAAAATGCTTTTTGTATCACTTATGGGTAACAGATGAAATCAAAATTTTAATCAAAATATTTTGAATCAAATAAAACTAAAAATGTCAAATCAAAAAAATACGTGGGATGCAGCTTAAGTAATGTTTCTGTCCAGTAAAACATTGAGAAAAATCCACTAGTGTACTCCTCACATTAAGTACACGGTAACACTAAAGGAATTTGAGGTCAGTGAAAGTAATAATGACAACAAAATCCAAAATTACTCCACATTTCCCCATACTAATTCAACCCTACAGCTGAATGTCCAACAATAGAAGAAGAATGCTCATTTCATTTATTCAATTATTTCAGCTCAGCTCTTCTGCAAACTATGCTCAATACTCAATCAAAACTTATGGGACTCTCCATAACTGCAAAAAGAAAGCAAAACATAGTCAAGAGACAAAGCAATCAACAGAACCAGACCATGAGATGGTTGAGAGGTTGAAATTTCAGACAGGCATTTTAAATAATAATGATTGATATGTTCAAGACTCTAATAAACAAGGCTGACAAAATGCAATAATATGTGCAGAATTTAAAAAAAAAAAAAAAAAACAGCCAAAACCAAAAGAAAAAATCAAAAGGAAAGGGTAGAAATAAAAATCAGAGAAATAGAAATAAAGACTTGGGACAGTCAGACCAGCCTCAAAAAACTCAGATAAACATCTTTGAATTTACAGATTTATCAACTGAAATTACCCAAACAGAAACACAGGAGAAAAAAAAATACATACATACATACCAACATGCTTCATATTTCATGAGCTCGAAATAAAAATAAACTAAATATCTTGAAGATAGTGAGAGGACAGAATAATAAGTGATTTACAGAGTAAGGAGAGAAATGTAGCAGAATTCTTGTCAGAAAGTATGCAAGCCCAAAGAAAAAGGATCATCATGTCTAAAGTACTAAAAGTAAAATGCTGTCAACCCAAAATTTACACACAGTGAAAACACTTATGTAAGTAGAAGAGGCATGACTTTCTTTAGACAAACAAAATAGGGAATTCACCAGCAGACTTGTGCCATACAGATGCTGTGTAATATGGTTCTCAGGAAAGCCTGAATGTAACAGGTAAAAACTTATCTACACATATACACATCACACAAAAAAATTCTGGAAATGGTTAATATAAATGTAAATATAAAAGATGTTTTAAAATGCTTTAGTTGCTATAAAAGATATTTTCTTGGTTAATACATATATATGTATACACACATATATAGAATACATATAATAGCAATTTGAAGTTTATAATATATATTATATATATAATAGCAATACATTTGGGGTTTATAAAGAAATAACATAAAAAAGATAAAAAGAGAAGGAAGGAATCTGTAGCCATCTATAAGATTCTTATATACGTACAAAACCACATAGTATTATTTGAAATATGTTGATTGATTATTTGAAAGAAGCTATATTATGATTAATTAAAGCTGCATATTGTAAACCTTAGTGGAACCATCAGTTGCTTAAAGAAGCATTAACAATGACCCAGTGACAGAGATTATATAAAATATTATGAACATAAAATTAATCCAAAAGCTTCCAGGAACAAAAAAAGAAGAATAAAGAAACAAGAAAAGGAGAACATAGCATATTTATAGGAATCCAAGTCTGGTAAAGGGACATTGATCAAATTTGTGTTTCTATGTATGCACTAAAGTGCCGCAGTGAAAACCATCCTTATGTATAATTAATATGCACCCATAAAAATAAATAATTAAAATATAACTGGTTACCATGAAAAAGAGAAAGAAAATCATTGAATGTAATTCAACATATCAACATAAGTAAAAAAAAGTTTAATCATCTCAGTTAATGCCAAAAAGACATTTAACATTTTCAACGTGCATCAAAAGTAAAACTCTCAATAAACTTGAAAGAGAATTTCCTCAACTTGATAAATATGTATCAATTAAATAAGTAAATAAAATTCTATTAAAAGTGAGAGACTGAATGTGTTCCACCTAATTTCAGGAAAATAGCATAGATGTCTCCTCTCATCCATTTTACTCACTATCATACAAAAATTACTATCCAATGCAATCAGAGAAGAAAAAGAAATAAAATGCCTGCAAATTTTATATAAAAAATAAAATAAAATTCTATTTGAATGTCAATGCAGTTTTTGTAAACTAATTTTATATTTTGCATTAAAAATTCTAGAACTAGCAATTTAGGTTGGCAATGGCATAAAGTACAATGGCTATGAAGTATAATTATAATGGGAAAAAAAAAAACAGAATAGTACCCAGAAACATGAAACAATTAGGTATAGATTAACAAAATATTTGCATGATCTATACATTGGAAGCTAAAAATCACTGATTCAAAGATCCAAAAAAGATTTTAAAAAATGGTGAGTGGAGGAAATCAGACTTAAATATATATGTGAGTAATGTCACATTTTAAAAATTCTAGAAAGTAAAACTATTTTTAGTGCTGGAAAACAGATAGATGGTTGCCAAGGAAGAGAGATGTTGATTGGGATGACATATAGAGAGACATATGAAACTTTAGGAGTAATAAAAATATCTTAATTGTGGTAATAGTTTTGAGTGTATAAAATTTTTAAATTAAATAATTTTTATACTTTAAACATATATGATGCAGTTCATTCAGCATCAATTATCCCTCAAAAATCTCATTTTTTAAAAAAACTATGTTCCTATACAATTTGTAGATGAAATCTGTATTGATTGATTCTTAGCCAGAAAATCTCATAAATGCTGCATTTGCTAATGGACTTTGAAATTCAAAATTAAGGAAACAAAAATCTAATCTAAATGTTCAAATACATTCTTGATTCTGCTGTTCATAACATATGAAAGTCAAATTGTTATAAATGGGAGATTAAATTAAATGAAAAGAAAAGATCAAAAATGTTTGATTTGAGAAAAGGTCAATTCCCAGGAAATTATTTTGCTGATATAAACATGCTATGAAGAAAATTAATTTTCTTTTAGCTTCTACCTATGAATTGAAGTTGCCAGGAATTCACTACTCAATTATAACTGATTTAGAATTACAGCAAGGTAACTTGATGTCTTTTCTTTGATTTTATTTCTTGTATAGTACAGGCCTCTATGACTGGAGTAATGGTGTTTAGCCCTGGCTATCCATTAACATTCAGTGTGGGATTAAATAAAACAGGAAAAAAAATTCAGAAACACACCCATGGAGGTTCTGAAGCAGTAGGACTCACATCCTGTCCAAATACTTGGATTTTATAAGAACTCCATTGAAGATGAGATGCCCCATAATGATTGACAACCGTGATTCTTGAAAAATTAAGAACCCTATGTCAAATTGCCTGGGATTTTTACCCAAAGGTAATAATCCATGATAAAGTCTTCAAGGAGTTCTCTAAAAGTTTTGACTCTAAGTGAAGGGACACAAGCTAGTCACATTTGGATGGAAAACATGGAACGTAAAAATAACAGATGATATATGAAGATCTGGAAAAGTGGAAGTATCTTGCAGATAATATTTATTACTTCAATTCATATGTAATACTCCATCATAATGTTTATGCTTTGTTGATAACTAAATCAGAATCCCATCACCTTGGTCTAATCTACTTCACACTCCTGTTCTTCAATAAAATAACAGTGGGATCAAACCATGAGATCAATATAGAGGCCTCACATCTTGCCTGATGATACTGAATTCTGATCTCAGACTCTAGGAAGGGACATTCTTGACTTTTTAAAAATCAGTTTTTTCTTTTAATTTTTATAATAAAAGGAAAAATTAATCACATAATTCTTCTTATACACTATTTCTTTCACTTCCATTCTAATAACCTTGAAACTAACAATAATAAACAAAGAAATCCCCAACATGCCACTACCAAATGATAATCATAGTCAACATTTGGTATGGAACATGTTTTTATAGAAATAAAATCAAATACCTTTGTCAATATTTTTTATCTTTTCATACTATAATATTTATTTTAAGTGATTTTACTAACAATTTTTAATGATTTTTATTTTTGCCGTTCACCTTGTTCTTTAGTCAATTGTTATTTGCAATTATTTTAGAAGTATTATTGAGGATATTTTCATTGCATAGAACAGAAATATTAAAAATGACCCAGTCCTTATGTGAAATATGCCACAAATAAACAATGTAGTCTCATTTACCTGGCTACTTTTGCTCAAAATTTCACTCATGGTATTAGATAAAACACTTATTGTATGTTTAAGAGCTTTTTATTTTTTTCTTTTTTTGTGCTGAGTCCAAATCTATTCTTGGATAAACCACTTTTATCCTCCTTTTAAAATTTTGATAGCTATTTTTCAAAGGTGGAGAGGAAGGTGGAAGAAGAATCATTACTACTTACTGGATATTTGTTAACCAAGTATGGTACTTGGTACTTTATATGAATTATACTCAAGGGTCCCCATGAGGAAGCTATGAGAGAGCCACTGTTTTTGCCCTGGACTTAAAATTGAAACAACTGTGTCATGGAACACATAAAAGACACTATATTCCTGAAAAGTGATTTATCCTGAGTATGGGCAATCCTGTATTAATGCAGTGCCCCAGATCTTGAGGACCATGAAATACTCCTCCTTTACCTGCCTCCAAAATTGTGAAACCGTTTGCTTCTATGTTTTTCCACCACTGCGGTGACAAGTGATAAAAGAATATTCCTAACTGCTACATTTATAAGACCAAAACTTTCACTGACAGCAAAAATCATAATTCCAACCTATGGATCAAATCCACATTTGTGAGCATATCCAAGAAATACTTGAAATTTTTGTTATCATTTCTGTAGTATTTTGATATTCTTCCTTTCTTTTTCTCCCTCTTTTCCTTTCCACTCTACCTAACAATTCCTTTAACTTCAGACTTCTCTACAATTACAGAGGCAGAAGTCTCCACATTTGGCTCAATACTGAAGTCTAAATAGGGTTGCCATATTTAGCAAAGAAAAATGCAAGGATGCATTTTTAAACTTGTATTTTAATTGAAAAACAAAGACATTTTTAGTGTATGTATGCATCATGAAATATTTGAGGCAACTAATACTAAAAAAAAAAATTTAGTTTTCATTTGAAATTCAAATTTAACTTGCTGTCCTGTATTGGATCTAGTAAGTCAAACCTAAATTGAAGCAGTATAATTTTAGACACTTCCCCCCAATGAGAGATAATCTTGTGTGTCCCAGGCAAATAAAAACATAAGACATTATTACAAATAATGCTTACTGGATTTGTTTGTATAAAAAGAACATCTAAAGTCTACAATTAAAAATGTTTTCTTTCCTCCTCCAGGAACCCTTTTTACTAACCCCTCTCCCATACTTTGAAGGGGGAAAGAAGGAAATATCAAGGCACCAGTCACAGAATGTACAACATAGAAGGCAGGACTCATAAATACGGGCCATGCCTCCTGAAATGCATTGAATCAGTGGGGGGCGGGCAGTCTTTTCTTCCAGATCTGCTCTCTCCCTTTTTCCTATCATACTTCAATCTTGACATAAATCTAGAAACAGCAGCTTTGCAAAGGCAATCACGTTGCTTGCAAACAGCCACCGTGACCTACCCAGGATGGGGAGTTCTTTCTCCTTTCTCTAAGCATAAAACTGGTAAAGGTATTAAGGGAAGGCAACTTGAGACTTCTTTGCCTTTCTCTTTGGATTAACCTGAGAATCATTAGCTCCCTTTGGTAGTAGGGCCAAGTCTCTGCCTTCCAGAAGGAGAATGAGGCTCTCCTGGATGGCACCATTATTCAAAGTTAGCTTGCCGCTCGATGCAGTCTATTTAAAACTTTATTAGGAGCTTGGATTCTTCCTCCCCTATAATTTACAAGGCAGATCAGAGAGGCAGTTTGCTCTTAAAACAATGCAATTGTGAGTTCCCGAGCTGTTGTCAGACCGACTTCCCTTCCATGGAAAGTAACTCCCTTGATGTATGCCAGAGATCTGTACCCCTAGATTAATGAGAGAGGGTTCACATAGCTGGTGCTTAATTCTGGAACTTTAAAAATGGTGAAGTGACGGTAATGGAAGGGGTAGAGGAAGAAACCAAGTAGCAAACGAGAGTCTTGGGTATGGTTCCCTTTTCTCAATCTTGCTGTCATTAGTGGTATGGCCTTCTGTAAGTTACTCACTGTCTTTGAAAGGCAGTATGTTCTTCTGTAAGTACTGAGACTACTGTCAGGATCTTTTTGAAACTAGAGGTCTATGGTATTTTACATTAGCTTTCTGTTTCCCTCTGGATCCTTGTGTTTTGCTCAATTCTTGCAGCTCTGCTACTGTTTGAACAATACTCATAAATCACAGGGATCGCTGGCCCTCAAACAACTCTTTTAGAAATCTTTATGAAACAAACCAGCCTAAGAAATATCAAGGGCTGCTTCCTTAAAGGGCCTCTGGGAAAAAAAGGTAAGGATGTATAATTCTTAAAATATAAAAACAAAACCCAGACCCAAGGCACTCCAGTGAGAAAAGGAAGAAAGGGGAACTTGATGAAAGTAAAATACGCAGCTAGTTGGAAAAAAAGAGATGAGTAAGAGAAAAATACAGAGAAGTGTTACAGTAGGACAGGGAAAGAATGACAGGCTATTCTTTCATGCATTGTTAAAGATGTGACACAGGAAAAGAGCGGAAGAAATCACAACACAGAGAGAAGAACAGGTCCAGGCTGCAGAAATAAAACTGAGTCCATTCTGGCAACAGAAGGGCTATAACGTTTCCCAAAATAAAGAAAGCACGGAGATTCACATACACAGTTAACCAATTTCTATCCGTGGATTGTTGGGCTATATGACAGAAAAGAGACAGGGAGGCAAGGTAATGAGGGGGTGGAGTAATTAGGTAGGCTTTCGTTTTAAGGAATGGCAGAAATTAGTCACGTGGGAGTGGGGATGAGGAGGAATCATGGGGAGGAAGAGCGGTGATGTGTGTCTATACTCCCTGGGAAGGTCGTGAGAGAACCACTTACTGAGGTGTCCTCAAGAGTGTTGGAGGGTTCGAAATGTCTGACCATTGAAAGAAGGAACTCTCTCCAAGATCTTTACATACTTTCCATTGACTAAACAGAAAGAAGATTCAACTTCACAGAAGATTCAAGCATCATATTTGATGCTTGGGTGAGATTGGATGGGTTTTTTTCCCATTGGACGCTGATGGGTAGCTGCTTCCTCAATCTGCACAGAGAATTAGGTTTACTCTGAGCTGCAGGGACAGCTGGCACTATGAGAGAACGTCCCTTCCTGAGTGGGCTGCAAGCATCTCATGGTCATGGAGAGGATTTAGATCATGTGTCCTTCCTCTCTTTCTACCCAGTAAGAATATGTTATCATTATATTTTCATTCTCCTAGAAGTAAAGATTGGAACACATTCTCATCTGACCAAAAGGAAAGGAAGTAAACACAACTTTGATTCTTATCAATTGATTCCAAGTGATAGAGATTATTTGAAAACATGATGTGAAACTAAATCAGGAGGACAAGATAGGAGCCTGGGCTGTACATGAATGTGAACTAGAGAGTGGTATGTGTGGTAGAATAAAATTATTCTAAATGGAGGATCATTTTCTATGTAGCACTGTCTCACAAGTCAGTAAAGGAGATAAATATACCTAACACTATATAGCTCCTTTTGCTTATAGATATCATGTCCAGTCAATGATCTCTGTACACCTGTCTTTACTGACACCTGTTTGATTGGAGAAAAAAGTGCATCAAAGCCAGCCGATACTGTCAACCCCAAAGTGCAAACACATCTGGTTTACTTAGCCTTTATCTCTGTCCAAGTTAACTTTAAAGACTGATAGCTAGACATCCTGCTATAGAGAAACCAAACTCTAAGCACTTGCAGAATTATTGCTCTTAGCAAGCTCTGTGTTGAAAACTTACGAGGAAACAAAGTTGGAAAGAAAATCTTGGCCTTAAGTTCTCATTCTACTTTTAAACAAGAAGAAAGACATTTAGCAAAATAAAAGAAAGTGCAGAAAGAGGATAGAAGAGATGTTGAAATGGGAAGAAGAAAATTGTACAGAAAAAATGTCTTACACGTAACTGAAAAGATAGACAAATACACTGTATATATAGAGACACATATTGTAATAACATACTAGCATTTTTATTCATCAGATGGGTAAAAAGTGAAAAAATGATGGGTAGTGAGATGAGGAAAATAAATCCTTTTATATTCAGTTGTTGAAAAATATATATGTGTGTACATATGTGTGTATATTTATATATATACATATACATATATATATATAAAGATTTTAAGTACAATGTGCATTTGATATAATTTATTTTTGGTAAATTTCCTATATAAATTTTATATGTGCTGTACATGAGTTTTCTCTCTTTACACACACACACACACACACACACACACACACACACACACAAAATTCTAGTAGTCTTCTACCAACTATGTTACTGCGGAATCTTATACAGTTGTCAAAATATATTAAGTACTGAGGAGGGGCTCACTAGGAAAACCATAGGTGTGTACTAAGAATTTGAAACAATAAAGGTGTCAATCAAAAATTTAATTATTAATTCAATTAATTTTAGATATGTTTAAATTTAAGGTTAATATGCATAGTGTGATCACAATACATTTGTGTGTGCCCATGTGTTCACACTGGGTAAGGAAAACAAGAAAGATTGAATGTGAGCTCTTTGAAGAACAGACTAGAACTTTTTCTAGGTGTATCAGTTCTATGTACATATTAGTAGATGCACAGGAAAATAAGTTATTAGCAGTTGTTACTCTGGATGGGGGACTTACAAGGAAGATAGTGGTCTTTCCATTTTTTATTTATAATTCTCTGTGAAGTTTCAAAGTATAATGGTAAGTAGGTAATACTTTTGTCATTTAAAAATCATTAAGAAAATTTAACATCATGAAGTGCCTTATGGTTAGTATTCAGGTGAATTTTATATAGACAATAAAAGTTATAAGAGAGTCAAAAAAGATAGAGCTAATTCCTCATTTGACTCAATCTTGAAAGATCAATGGAAGGGGTACCACTGAAGGTAGATGTCAGACAATGCTTCTTTAGAAACCATGGAAGCTGGGTGTTACACTTACTCCATGGCTGAATCACTGCAGGACTCTGGGCACAGTGAACATATAAATGTCAGAGTTTTGAGTTGTGGCTTGGGAATATAGTTTTCATTAACTGATGGAATTGGATCTGCTTTATCTTTTGGTATCTAAAGACTTTGAACAGACACCTCTTGAGAGCCTTCCTGTTCAAGAACTAAGTAATATTTAAATAGGAATGCATTTGAAAAAAAGGAGGGAAAGGAAGCTGAAAAGTACAACCTTACTTCCAAAATTAGAGAGTAAACCACTTTCCTCCAGAGTGAAAGGGGAATAAGATGGATTATGGGGAACTTGACGGACAGGGTGAGTCTGAATGGCACTGCAGATATTTTGAGTGCCAGTCCAAAGAGGACAAACACCACCCAACGAGAAGCCACTGACAAGTTTAGAGCAGAAGATGTGTTGCCAAATTGAAGCTCTACAGAAAAGCAGTTTGAAGTGACGTGAATGAAGAAGGGACTAGAAGCTTTGGGGGTTCTGTTTAGAGGTCTTGCCAATACATATGGGTGAAGAAAAAGTATCCTGTACTGTATATTAATCATGGGCATAGAAAAAAGAACTCTAAGACCTGGTTTTAGAATAGATAATACATGCCAGGAGGCTGAATGATTTTTTTCCTGATATTTCAGTTTGTGTAATAAAAAAAACATCAATTTGAGCCATAAATGTCACTATAGAACCCTGTTGTGGGAATTAAAAGGGATTCAATTATATGCTGTGTATGTTTATTTGTGTCTTGGTCACTGATTAATAAACTTTATGGGTTACATTTAAAAATCTATATTCCTGCCCATAAGTGGAAATAGGATGATTTACCCTACATTAGCCAACACAGTCCCAGTGCATTAAGAGTCGAAAACCACAAAGAAAGGTAATATACAGGAATGTTCACTGGAAGCACTCTCTGTCCTTCATACTTACATTATACGACTTTGATTCTAACAAGTGAAACAATACTGCAGAGCTAAAATTCTGACAATTTTATGGTACAGACTTCTATTTTAAAGAGAAATCATGTTTTGTTCTTGCACATTCTAATTTGCAAAGTCCTTCCCGACATGTTGACTCCTTTGAATATGCACAATCCTTTGAACTGAAGATGCTGGAGTTGACAGCATTGTTGCCCACAAGGAAGTTTACCCAAAGGCCCATGGCTGGTTAATGGTGGATCTGGTGGAGCCCAGGTCTCTTTCCATGCACTTACACAATATGCAACAAGTGGTAATGACTATCAAATGATAGTCCCTCTTAGATCATTTCGTAGCACATTGGAATGAACACAAATGTTTTCTAGAAAAAAATATTTATGATTGCATTATAAAGTTTATGTAAATAACTGCTTATCATAACTGCTAAGTATGTCTGTCTCTGCAGATCAGGCTCACAGAATATGTATTTCTCCCTCAAGCATGCCCAGGAAGGAGAGGTCTCTGTGATACTGACTGCTTTCCTAGGCTGTAATGGCAGATATGTGCCATCATTCTCCCAGACTTTATTTCAGTTATCTATAATTTAATATCATTGGTTCCTCTTAAGATTTTACTTTTGTCCATTTTGATGTATATCATAGACCAATTTCTAGAAACTCAAACATAGTGATTTTTTCCTACTGCATCAAAACTAACCATGAAGCATTGTCACATTAAGAAAAGGATTCTCTACATCCAGTCCTGAGACTGGATGTAGCTGTGTGATAGTTGAGATTCCCCCAAAGTGATTTCTAGATGTTTCCTGGTCACTTGGACACCTAATAAGGAATAGTTACTTTGTAGTTTCTTTCAGTTTCTGTGGTGCTGGGGACCAAATCAGGTTCTCATACATGATAGGTAAAGGAATAATTACTTTGGAAGTTATACTGAACGTTGTCTTTGAGCATAGGAAGTGGTGAAGTTGGGTGGAACATCTCACGTCGCACATAATCTTTATCATTTGCATTAGACCAGATTTGCCAAGAAGCAGATACTCATTTGGATTTGGATGGGTATATAAAATTTACTGGCAGAGGAAGTGGGGGAAGATAAAATTACCTTCCTTTAGACAGGAATTCAGGTGAGAGGTAAGGTAGAAAAATTGGGTAAAAACATCTTGGACTATATTACAGTTGTATGAATGGTTCTGCCAGGTTAATGTAGAGTCCTTGAACCAATGCCACTAGCTGGAGAAGTCTGTCATTTCACCAGCTTGGGTCTACTTGGTACCTTGGCTGTTCATCAGGAACGGTCTATGTGGCAAATGGACTCCGTGGATCCAGACAGAGAGAGCAGCTAGGGTCACCAGTCAGTGTGTGCAGCAGAGAAGATAACTTCAGAAGGACGTCTTCATGGGTCCTACTACAGTGGTATTCTTCATTCCGCTAAAATAAGTTGCTCTGAAATATTTGATATTTTTATATTCTTAATTGTTCTCAGTCTTATTGGCCATGAGTTTCAAGTGAACCAAATATTAAATCAAATGTGCCATTTTTAAAGCAAATTAGGCAGAAATATTAAGCATGCCAGTTAAAATTTACTATTCTTTTTTGCATCTATACATGGATACACAAATAGTAACTCTATATAAATATGCAGAGGTGTCAGCACATATTAAATATGTTGTGCCTATCATCTACTAAAATTCAGACTTTATATAATAAAGTTATCTTGACAACAGTCATATTGATATCTCTATAGTAACAGTGGCTCTTGGAAGTCTTCTCAAAATCAATGGCATAATGATTACCATTTCCTGCAGTGTTTATTAAGAGCCTCACAAATAAATTTTAAAAGCAATAGATTCTTTTTATTTAATTTTCTACTTGTTTCAACACTACAGAGGAATCTTTGAGTCATAATCAAAGAGGGATACCTAGTCTTTCAAAGAATGAAATCGAGTTTTAAATAATGCATGGGCAAGACAAAAAATTGTGTGTGTATAAAAATTATTGTTATATAAATTAAAATTTAGTTCTTAGTAGCTAGACTTGTTCTTGAATGAAAAACGAACACAGCACAGGCCTAGGGGCTAGTGCTGTTGAGCTCTAGTAACTGGCTTAAATGAGTCATTTAAACTATTTTAGTCTTCAGTTTCTTCATTTAGAAAATAAAGAATTGCTCATATGGCTTCTTTATGTTTCCAGGAAGGTCAAATGAGCTGTGAGGTCACCCCAGAGGACCTCTGAATGTCTATGAGAAAACAATAACTAGAAATGGTGATTGGCAAGATATACTCTCCAGTGTGGTTATTCATGGTGTGTAGCATTTTCCTTCAAAGGAGGTGAACAACCTCCTGAAAGCTGCTCTGCATTGTCTTCAAGTAAAAAATATATGGCATTCACGCATGTGCACACCCTAAATTCTAGGAGGAGAGATGACTGCCATGTTATCCATATATATGTTCAATGAACACTAATGGAGTGCCCTTCAGTACTGTTCCAGACCCCTGGTACACAGGAGTGAATAAGAATGGATCTGTTAGGCAAAGTTCTTGTTCTCATGAACTGTGCACTCCAGGTAACTCTTCCCTGGTGGCTTAACTTATATTCACAGGAAAAGCATTCTTAAATAGAAATTTTTGTTTAGGAAATTTTATTAAGAACCAGTATGTTATGAAGGAAGGAGGGAGTGGAACAAGTTTGGGCAGAAAGAAAAGTTAAATTGAAGCTTAGTTGTAACAAAGGCCTCCTCAAAACCCAGAGCAGGAATGGCCTTCCCACTGACCAGGTATCTGAGGGCAAGAAACCTTCCCCACAGCTTGGGGAATGAATGTTTAGTTCTAGCAGGGTTTTATAAGTGGTGGATCACAGCATCCAGGGGGAAAAATGGATATATGCTATTTTACATGGTGTATGCAATGGAAAACACAAAGTAAAACCAGGCATTAGAAGAGTCTGGGGCATGGAGGGGGATTCCATAGAGAAAAGGTAGTACGACTTGTTGAGAAGACACCTGAAAAAGGCAAAGTAGTGAAGAAAATGGAAGAAGAGAGAAAACAAACTGCAAAGACTTTGAGATAGGACATGGTATGTGTGTTTGAATAACAGTAAGGAGACCAGTCAGAGCTGAGTGACATGAACAGAGGGGAGATTTGTGAGAGGTGAGAGAGCTGGTATGGGCAGAGGGGGTGTCATGCAGTCATGCTTGCCAAATATTGTGGTTTCCTCCTATGGCAAGGCCTTATGAGCTAGCAATGGAGAGGGACTAAACTCCTGAACTCCTGGGGATTTATATGCCAGTAGGGGTGTGGGTGGAATGTATGAGGCAGTAAAGAGTAAAAACAAATATAAAGGATTATTTGCAATTGTGCCTAGCACTAAAAAGATAAGTTCTGAAAGGATAATAATAGAAAAAGAATGGGCTAAATAGGTATCTTCAGTTTGCATTCTCAGGGAGATATCTTTGAAAAGGTCATAGAACTGAGACTGGTGTCACCTGAAAATAACATCAGAATCTACATGCAAATTACTGAACAACATAAAAATTTCATTCCATTCACATGTACAAACTTTTCTCTCAATTAGTAGTATGTAGCCTGTGGGAAAATTTGATCAGTAATAAACTTTAATTGTGCCATCCTCATTAGCTGGCTACAAGATCCTCCTGGATGGACTCTTGAAGAAAGCCCACCAAATTCTGGGGTCCTCATTTTTCAGGGGATGAGACCACAGTTTTAATGTATCCCAATTAATTACATTTGCTCTAGGAATGTAAGGCCAGTGAATGTCCAGAGAACAAGATAGATGGGATAGGTCTAATTGAGCCACCATTTGTCAATTTTTCATTAGTTTACTTAATTAGAACTTGGTGACTGAGACTAAGGCAATCTCCTATGTGAGTCAATTAACTTCACAAAGTTCCATAGTCACTGAGAAAATTGATAATCCAAACTAACATTCCAATTCAATTCATCTCGAAAATGCTTATTAATCATGCATCACATTTAAAACACAATGCTCCGTGCACAACAAGTATACTAAGATGATCAATATATGGTTCATGTTTCCAAGACCATTATCAGAAAATTAGAGGAGGTGGGGATATTTTAGAAAAAATAGAGCACCAGGTTGACTATGGTAAGTATGTGGAAGTACAGTGGCTAGTCTTTAATTATTAAACACTGCTTTTGATCATGAAGAAGATAAGGCAATGAATTTAAGGTGACCCATCAGCAATACTAAACTTTAAAGAGGATTCCTTTGACAAAGATTAGCAGTAGGTGGAAAAGAGGACATCTATGAATTTATTTTCTAATTCTTTTTGCACAGATGCCAACTCTGATGGATTAAATTATGTTCCCCTTCCCCCAAAATTCATATGTTAAAGATTTAATGCCCAGTGTTTCAGAATGTGACCTTTTCTAGGATGGGGTTCTAACCAGGTTAAAATGAGGTCAGTAAGGGGAGCCCTAAACCCATGACTGGAATTCTCATAAAAAGGGAAAATTTGGAGAGGGACTCATACAGCATGAAGACAACCGTCTATGTAAGCCTAGGCACGTGCCTGGAGCAGACCCTTCTCTTACAGTTCTCAGGAGGAACCAATCCTGCCAACACCTTGGACTCCAGTACTATGAGACAACACGTTTCTGCCGTTTGGGTCACCCAGTTTGTGTTTTGTTGTTATAGTATCCCCCAAACCTAATATTCTTGTTTCAATATGTTCCCAGTTAATATCTTAAGTCAGAAAAGACTAATTAATTAATGCAATGGTTAATTCACACTCACAATTATCTAGCTCACACAGAAATGAGAGGTTTGGAAAAGTTCATTTCGAGATGACCGAAGTTGATCCCCACAAGTGCTGTGTTTTTTTTTTTTTAATTAAAGAAATTAATATTAAAGGCATATTAAAATTTAATTAACATCATTCAAACTCAGGTTTATTAGGATGACTCAAAGTGTTTCACCATTTTGAAATACAACCCAGGTTTTTAGGGCCATCGGAATGAGAAAGTCTATGTGTTCAGGTTAGGGTCTCAGAGATCTCTGCTTCCTGAGTTGCTAAGATAACTTTTAAATATTGTTGTTTGTTTTTTTTTCTTTTATCCCCTCTTGCCAGGATTCTAGTTGTCTATTACCCTCAGTGTCTGCATACCCGTTTCGAGAAGTTCTTTAATCCTTATCACCTGACATAGTTGTCTATTAGTTGGAAAGCAGTAGAATCTGTAAGAGTTTTATATAAAAGAAGAAAAAAATGGGTCTGTGCTAATATCTGAAAAAAATGTCCACCCTAAAACATATATTTTACATTTTTAAACATCTATCTTTAATGCTCAGGAGTTGTCTCCTTGCTTGTTTGCTCTTCTGGGTTTACAAATATGCTCAGTCTTGCAGTTGTTGGAAGTCTGTCTTCTGACTAAGAAAACCATTGCTTTACTGTAGTCCTAACACATACAGGTAGCTGGTGTCCTGTTCCCACAGGAATGTTAGTCATCTGCTTCCTGAGTTGCTGAGGATGTCTGTGTGCACTGAAGATTTAAGATGTGTCTGTGGAACATGCCTCTCGTTCATGAACACACGAATTTGGAATAACTTACGGGAAAAGAGCAGTAACTGATTTTGGAGAACTGCTCTTTCTTATCTAATTCAGTGAGTGTTTAATTCATATAGAAAAGTCTCTTGTAAAGAATTTCTCTCTCGGGGTACAAAGTGTTTAAAGCCTTTTCTCTGGACTACGGTGGGTGCAGACTCCAGGTTTCCTGATGTTTGTCCTGATGCAGCTCTAGCTCCAGCCCTGCACCTGCTATGCCCCTCCCTGCTTGCTCTGCTGATCCACCATCCGTCTCCCCAGCTTCCTGCCCTTTGCTCCTCCTCTTCTATGATGGCTCCCTAGGCAGTCTCAGCCTTGCCCACAGCTTCAATTACCACCTAGGAGCAAGTGACTCACAAGGTTATATATCTAGTTTAGACCTTTATTTTGAGTTCCAGATCTGTATTTTCAACTGTCTTCTTGTCACCCCTCCTTGTTTGTCTCAAAGGGCCTTCAAATTCAATGCTTTCAACATGAAACCTCCTCTGGGAGTCTTATTTTCTTCCTGTGTTTCCAGTTTCAGAGAACGGCCTCGTCACTACATGGCGTCATCCTCAAAATCTCCCTCTTCTGCCAATCATAGCCAAGTCTCACCAAATTCCAGAAAATTCACCTCATCAACCACTTTGAAGCTTACTATGTTATTCCCACCATTATACAAGTGGGACTTGTATAATGCTCAGTTGGACTTGAGCAATGCCACGTTTATCTATCCACATTTGTTCATGAATTCTTCCAGCCCTTTTCTCCTCACTGTGGCCAGAAAATAGTTTTGAAATGTACTGAATTATAGACATCCTGCCCACACCCACTTAAATACTCCAGTGGATTCCCAATATTTTCATTAATAAGACAGAATTTCTAAGCATGGTTATAGTGTTATGCAGGTCCTCCCTCCTCCATGCCTGCCTGACCCACTTCCTTTCATGAAGAATCATGTAAACCCCATTGCTTCTCTCCCACTCCCTCTCTCAGTTGTCCTTGCCTTTTCTACCATTCATGTGCTCTGCCACTACAGAGAATTTGACCCACCATTCCTTTTTTGTACCATTTATTTATATTCTTTACCTGATTAATTTCTACTCCTCTTTGAGATTTAACTTAAGCTTCATTCCTTCAACCATGTCTTCCCTGACCGCCCCCCCCAATCACACTTGCAGATTCAGACTGCCTTGCTTTGTACTCTCAAAGCAAAATAACGTTAATTCCATCACATTCATCATAGTTGTAATTTTCCAGTGAATCAGTGTGATTACTTGCTAATATTGTATCTTCCCTCCCCTTGTAATTTCTGTCTTTGATCACCATTTCATCCAGGGTGTATTTTTTCATGATCAGTAATATCATGGCTATATTAAATATTAATAAATATTTATTGAATAAATGAAATATGATAAGATTTCAGTGAATCAGAGACCCCTAAGCATTGTCCCCAAGATTACAAAGAAAAATTATAAGAACTTTGGCTAGGGTATAAAGATGGTGGCAAGAACCTTAAAAAAAAAAAAAAAAAAACTAATAATTGTAGAGGTAAGAAATTAGATGAGTCCTTAGCTGGATGTTTAGGATTGGATCTGTAAGATATCAGAACTGGTTCCAACATGTTCTTTGACTTTCAACATTAATATCAAGATTTGAAGAAATAGAAATTATTATGCAAGAAATAGGACAAGAAAAACACTCATTGTCCAGAACAATTATCCATGCTCAAACAGTGTCCAAGTTGTTTGGCACTATCTTAGGGCCTGTATGACACCTACCTCAGCTCTTTCCTATGTCTAAAATATTACTCCTCCAGAACTTGACCTCACTAATTATCATCCAGTCTTTGCCTGAGTGTCAGTTCCTGAGTGTCATGACTTCCCTGACTAATCTTTACCAGTCAGAATAGAATAATCTGTAAGGGCAAAAGTATTTGTGGAATAAGACTGGAAGGTTTCTGGGAGCTTCACATAGTAATCAGCATGGACGGAGTCAAAGATCACCTCATAGTGTGGCTCCAACTGGCTTTAGCAAAGCTCAATTGAAGGACTTGATATTGAGGGAAGAACTACATAAAAATGGAGTGAGGCTATGTTTCCTCCTCAGTTTCTACTCAGCACGATCACTCCCCAAATCTCAGAGATGTTGGCAGAGGCTGACATCATAGAATATTTGACTAACTGGCTCTATCCAGATAATCTGTGGTGGAGTCATGTGTCCTAACCTCTCTCCAAGGTTCTGACTCAAGACTGGAAACTATTCTTGAACTGTCCCTAGTGCTGAATGTTTAATATTAGCAAATGGCTTTCCTAAAACTTCTGTACGCTACTTGCTCTGCTAGGGTAGTTACTATAGTTGCCATACTTGACCGAGACTTTTGGGCAAAATACTTGGCACAATTAAAGTACCATAATATACCTGGAAATTGGGATAAATTATTGTTAATCTTGTAGTACCTAAATCATTTCTTTGACCCAAGTGGAAACCTGGTATGCTAGTTTCCTATGGCTGCTGCAACAAAGGGCCATAAACATGGTAGCTCAAAGCAATACAAATTTATTTAGCTCAGCAGTTCAGAAGTCCTACAGAAATCTCACTGGGCTAAAATCATAATGTCAGTAGGACTATGTTCCTTCTGTGGGCGCTGACAGAAAAATCAGTTTTCTTATATTTTCTAGCTTCCAGAGGCTGCATGAATTTCTGGGGTCACCAGCCCCCTCTATTTTCAAGTCTATCAATGGCTGGCCTTCTCAAATCACAGTGCTCCAATACTCAGCTGTCTGCCTGGATGATCACTTTTAAGGTTGCTTGTGACTACATAGCACCCCCTTGAGCAATGCCAGATGATCTCTCTAACTTAAGGTAAGCAGGTTAGCAGACTTTATTCTATTTGCCATCTGAATTTCTTTTTTGCTATGATTGAGAGAAGCTGGAAACATATCCAGTATCCAGGGATTAGAATGTGGACATCTTGGGGAGGCATTATTCTGCCTACCAAAGCTGAGGATTAGAAATATTGCTATAAGAACTATGATAAAAATGGTTGAAGAAGCATGATGAATAGCTTCTCTCTGTTCTAAAACATTGCTGAACATCTGGAATCACTTAGGATATAAGGATGGACATAATGTCTTTGTACAGATGAAAATAAGTGAGGCAGGAGTTAGTTAAGTGACTTATCCAAGGCCACATGGTATCCAAGAATTGAGGGTAGGATCCAGGACATTTGAAATTCTTATTGCATTCCATTTAGGAAGAACATTTATTTTAAAAATAATTACTACAAATCTATCAAGTGTTTTATTTTTAATTCATAAAGCTTAAAGTTAGCCAGGTGCAGTGATACACAGCTGTAATTCCAGGGACTTGGGAGGCTGAGGCAGGAGGATCTCAAGTTCAAAGTCAGCCTCAACAACTTAGTGAGATCCTAACAAAAGCTTAAAGTTTTAAATTTACATTACAAAGGTGATTAGACAGTGTAGAATAAGTTTGTTCTTTGATGTTGGCCAGAGGAGCATTCATATAAGTATGTGATACAAGGAGTACCCCGATGCTCTGAGTGCCCTAGGTACAAGAACTTAATGTTCCCAGGTGTGGGTAGTGTGTAGTCACCACTGTGGCAGGGCAGTTCTGTATGCAAAATACATCTTTGCTGTGAGAAGCTGAAGCTCACCATGTGAGGTTCATCTCCCTTCCCAGGAGTGTGCACATAAATAGATACATGTTTGAGGAGTTATTTTTAAATGAGCCCAGATGATCACTATTGAGGAAAAATACAAACATTTGTGAGGATGGAGGCAAATATAGGAGCAGGTGAATGGAGTCTTGAGATCTACTCCTGAATAATCATTCATCTTCAAATCTGTGTTGATTGAAACTGTATTATGAAGTATTATCTGTGCTGGAGAGCCACGTTTATTCTTTAGGGCTAACTGAAAGCTAAACAAATACTTTGCATGTTTATAGACAGTCACATAAAATCGCTTAAAATATGCTGTCTCCCTAGCACTGCTGTGCTTTGTAAAACAGGCATGGAAGATGCTATTTATATCTCTAATAAAGCATTTAGATTAATTTTTACGGTTTGCCACGAATCCATTTTGAGAGAGACTGGGGCACGCTGGTCTTGGGTATCAGAGTCTGACCTTCATCCTCAGCTACTAGATGCCTGTGCATTCCAATCCTCTCTTCCACTCTGTCTCAACACCCCCAGACTATTTTGGGTACATTCTTTTCATTTGTACCATCAGGTTTCTAAAGAGGCTATATTGTCACTACACAAGAGAGACAGTGAGCAAAAGCAGAGAACTAGAAGATTTTCAGGATTTTTTGTTTTCAATACTTTTTCCTTAAGAGCTAAAATGAAAGGGGTTTACAAGTTGCATCCTGAGGAACTGAAAGCTGTGCTGTTGTTTCCAGCAGTCTAATGAAGGAACATGAAATGGCAGTCACTCCTTGTCTTTTCCTGGCTATTCATCATCTACTTCATCTCCCATCATTCACTTGGGTTGACATGAGGAACTGGTTCTTTGGTGTCTCTCTTACATCAAGAGCATGTGCTCCATCAGGACTTCCAATTTCACTCAGTAGATGCCTTTTCCATAATTTCTTCCCAAACTTCCTCTTTCTACTCCAATCTCTTTCCATTGGATGAAAGTCATGCTTAGAATTTATTCCTGGTTTACCATTTTCATTAGTGTTTAATTCAATGTTTTCTTCTTAGTGCATAGGTTATACTCCCTAGGTATAGCTTAGATTACAAACAAAAATATCTATGAGAAGTTCTGTAAAGAAGAAAGACTAAAGTAAGAAAATGTATCAACTTTCACATTCCTAAAATGACATCTTCACTAAGAAGTCATGGCCAAAAAAAAAAAAAAAGTTATTAATGTGGTGGGATTTTTAAGAAGCATATGTGAATAATGCATTTTATGTTAATATGTATATTAGTGTCTGGTCTAATGTAAACTCAATGATGAACACTACTCATGTTTTAGTGAGTTTTAAAAGACTTCCATGAGAATTGTTATCACAGTTACATAATAAAATGTTGAGAAATGCTCCATATCATTTGTTGTTCAAGTTGCAAACGTTGTGTAGAGTTTAAATTAAATATACCCAAACAAAACTGATATGGCCATTGGGGGGAAAGTCCATTCTGCTGACAGCCTTGTAGGAGCCACACTCCAATTTTAAAAATGTTATTAGGTTCAAAAGTTCATGGTTCAAACCAAAAATAATTTAAGGAGGAATGCACATTTAAAGTAACACAGAAGTATTAGAATGTAAGGGTTGAGGGCTAACATTTTCAAATGAATCTCCAGCCAATTATTAGGATGCAAAAGAATAGAATAACAATTGAACTTGAGAAAATGTTCAAGGACAAAAGGTTGAGAATGTGAGAACACTTCTGAGTTAGATGACCAGGAAGAGAAAAATTGATTTCCTTCTATAAATTATAGATTTATAGGAAGTTTATAAGTACCATTTTGCAATCCAAAAATGTTCATGTTCTAGAGGTTTAGAACTAGTTTGCATTTTCATAGAAACCACTGCTCAGGGTTTTTGAAGCCAGAGAAAATCAACTGTTGGGTTCTGAATTTGACAGGAGGTAAGACAGGAATCTTGCTTTTGAGCAGAAATCTCATCCTTTTCATTGAGAGTTATATAAAGTCAAGGCATACCTGGATTTCATATTTTATACCAGGAGCTTTTGAGTCCACAAACATAAAGAAGGGTAATGATACACTTATGTTATTTACCGGTGTGCTTCGAGGGAACAGGATTAATTTCCTGACTAACTCTTCCCTTGTCTCCAACCACATGTTGCTTGATATTCCCCAAATAGGTATTATTTTTAATTAAGAGGAAACACCCACTTGGAAGGAGTTGGGATTTGACACAGGTAAAAGAAATCACTGGCAGACCAATTTAGCCACATGCTTATCATCAATAATAATGCACCTAAATAATAACAAATGTGTCAATAATTCATTTACAAATGCTTTGACAAACAGGATTTTATTTAATCATCATGACAATGCTGGCACATAATTTGTACATTATTTACCTGTTATAGAACTGAGACATGAAGGGTAAGCATTTTCTCTAGGGTCACCTGAGCATTAAATGGTGAAATTTGAGCCTAAACATGGCTTTGCCATAGGCAGAGTTCTGAATCACATCTTTCCCATGTTTTGGCCCTAATAGCAAGTCTAGTATTTAAAACCTTTGCAGTCTTCCACCTCCTGCACTGCCCCTCACGTTGCCCAGATGACCCTGCTTTTGAGATAATGACAGCAATGCTTTCTCCCCAGGACTGTTTTTAGGAACTGGATGGCGTATTCTCCACGTTCACCTCCAAATTTGCGTCCCTTCCTAATTCTTTCACTTACTCCTGTGGACAAGTTCTGAGGCAAGATGCATAGGAACCTGAGAGAGCACCCCTAGGAATAAGCCAGCAAACCGAAGGGACTTGCTATGGCTCAGTGTTTCCCTCTCTTCAGTTCATTCTGTGATCACAGACCACATTCCAGTTCTTAGTTACACTACTCCCATCCCCAAAGCCATCACATAATTAGAACAAGCTGTAAGGGCCACAACCAAGAATCTGCTTGAGAAATTACAATGTCCATGTGCCAGATACACTCACTGGTAAGTAAGTTGGCTTATTCTAAAACATACAATTTTTAAAAGAAAAGAAAAGAAAGAGCTTCAGGGCAGTAGGAAGATTAGAAACCCATCCTAAAGCATAGCATCCTGCACAAAGAACTTGTAAGAGTGTTCCTATCCTGTCCTATCCTAGACTTCTCCATTAACCAACCGCAGAAAGTAGACATGGTACTCAGTGATCTCAGATTCCATTTATATTTCCTGAGTGCTGTAAAGTGTGAGCCCAAGACTTTGAAATATGGTCATTGATAATATTTTCAATATTGGAAGTATCTTTCTGATAAATGCCTTAAGTATTTTAAGTATCACTTTATTGCCCAGAGATTTTACTCACAAATTTTAGGTAGAGTGTAAGTCAGGTAGAATTCACCTCTCCTGAGGCCGAGATATCTTTTTTGTATATGTTTCTCCCCAGTTGTATCTTTAGCTTCTGAGTGGCAGGAAATCTTCCTTATTGCTTTTGTAGCCCTAGTATTGAAGAGAATATTGAGCAAACTATAAATACATGTTAAAACAACCCCAATGCTTTGGATCCAGTCTGTGGTAGCTCCCGAGAAACACTCCTTCTCAGAGACTGGATCTGGTATTCTCAGAACCACACTCTGAAATTTGTGTCACATGAAAAGGAAAGGAAAGCAATGGCTACTTGTTTACGCAAAAGTTGCTCAAGAAAGTACTTCCAGGTGCTACCATCAAGCAGAAAAACTGTCTACTCCATATCCTGGCATCAATGAAAAAAGAGTGCATTATGCCATCTGTGGAGTCCTAAGGATAGGTTTTGAGATGTTTTTGAAGGCATTTAATGATTACCAATGCATGCTTTTGTTGCAACCTTTTTAAATAAACTGACTGTCTAAGAAAATATTTATCAATAAAAACTTCATAGGAATGGGACACACATATTAAGTGTGACTAGGACCTTGCCTTGTCCCCTTCTGGGAGGATTTATAGACTACTGCCCTTGAAGTTTTGTAAATGAGGTCCTTGAGCCCAACACCTAGTCACCTTGCTGATTAAATGAGGAAGAAAGGACAAAATGTCCAGGATGTGTCTTATTAGGCACAGTAAATCAAGGAATTCCTTAGAGGCCACTTTCTTCAGCATGATTAGAAGAGTCCATTTTTAAAGTGAAACAATCCATGTGAAGTGGGATTAGCAGTCACTCTCAGTTGAGTCTTACTTAGGAAAATGCTACTTTCTGTATCACAATGATCACATTCACTTTCAAGAAATAGATTGGGTCGCATTTAGTAAGGAAGCTGTCATATGCTGTGATGGCTTGCAGAACATACTTCTTTGGCATAGGTTGTATTTCCAGCCTTCCCTTGAAAGGCCATTTTAAGCTCGCCTAAGAAACTAGCTTGCTATATGATCTAAGACATTACAGGAATTCTCGTGAGTGATTAGTTCACTCTCAACTCTAAGTAAAGTAGGTTTCCCTACAGACTAAGATTTTAAGTATTCCTGGATGACTCTTTCCTGCACAAAGAGGTCTAAATCAAAGAATTTGGAGCCTCGTGCATATAAAAGAATCTGATAAGACCTTCACTTTGAACTTGCTAGAACCTTATCTCTGTCTGAGACTCCAGCATCTGAGATTGTGAAAAGGGGAAATTTAAGCCATTTGTCAAAATATACTCTGAGATAAATGTTGTTGGAACTTTTCAGGTCAACCTCTCTTAGGGTTCCAGCTCTGAGCCTTACCTCTTGGTAGGGGAGACTCACTCACATTCACCGCTTCTCTAAGCAAACCTGCATCCTGTGTAGCCTGCCCCTTCCGTATCCTTAATACTGATTTACCACCACAGCTACTGCTTAAGGTTTCTCAGGGTGGTGCTCCTCCTCCCCTGCCCTTTTCCCCCTTCCTAATATTCCCTGTTTGAAAAAAAAAGAGCTTTGCATTTTAAATATTTCAGACTCAGCAGCAGTAAATGTTTTCAGGCTTTGGATAACAGTACCACTGCTAAGACGGGAAGAGTTTAAGACATCTGTGATGCCAAACTTCAAGAAAAAGGAAAAGAAAAAAAAATAGCAAAGTATTGTTTGTCAGACTGTCACTAAACATTGTCACTCAGAATCAGTCCCATTTGTAAATGAAAACTTCTATTGCACGGTCTGAAAAAGAAAAGCTTAGGATTTTCTAGGAGAAAAAGAGATCATCTTTTCTAGCTAAAGAACAGAAGCTTTTAGATTATTCCCCGGGAAGATTTATAGAGAAAATAAATAACTCTAAGAAGAATGGCATGTCTATTATGCAGCTGTTATTAAGATTTCAAAAAACAGTGAGGGATACTGCAGAACCCATTTTAAGTAGTGATTGTCATCTAGTGGAGATCCACTCTTAACCCAAGATAGTTTTATTTCAAGCTGAGGTCAAGGAAATGAAAGGTTCTTTTGGCATGCGTCAGATAAATCAGGCTGCCTTTGCCAAACCTCCTGCTGATAAATCCTGTGTTTCCCTGGTTCAACTCTTAAACAGTTTGTGTAAGTGGGAGATGAAGGACAAGGCAGGATCTCCTACTCTAGGCTCATTTTCCCCATATAGACTTCATCTTCATATCTTGGTTCTTTGAAAATAGAAAAACAAAAAAAGCCATGGCCGCCATACCTGGTAGGGAAGCACTGGGGTTGAACTTGGCACCCTCTTAATCCACTTAAGATGACAGAGTGCTGATTTGTACATTTAATTACTGAAGCCTAATTATTGCTGCACTGAAATCAACATGGCACAAAAAAATGTGTGCCACGTTCCCAGGAATAAGACCCATCGGTCCCCTGCTCTTCATGTTAGTGGTGACCTTATTTATAGTCTTATTCAGAAGCGAACTTTGTCAGAAATTCAAAGTCATCCCTTATAGGCATCTTCAGCACAAGCCTAAAACGAGTGTTATGAGGAGGTAGGTAATGAAGTTAGGCTTCACAAGTGGAAATTACTAATTTATTAGAGTTCTTTGAGGTGGAAAATAGGCATGTAGATAAAGGAAAAGCCATAGATGCATTCTACAAAGTCTTTAAAAAGCACTTTTGAAAATGTTCCACACTGAGAGTTACTAATAAATGTAAATGCTATATTCCTAGGGTGAAGGAGCACTCTTTTATCTCAGAAACTAAAATTGTTTAAGATATGAATATAAAATGTTCCAGAACATGCATGATTCTGATTATTTCTTGTATAGGAAGAAATAAGAAAGAAAAAGAATGGGGCTCCCGGGGGCCTGTGTTAGGCTGGATGATGTCTGACACACCTGGTTCATGATGTTAATGAGGCTGTGGTTCCACTGTCCCCACCCACTACTAAATACTTTCTTGCAGTAGGTCATAGTCATGACCCAGGTAGCTGTGTTTCAAAATTTTAATGACATTTTTGTGTGTGTGTATGGTGCCGGGGCTGGAAACACTCTACCACTGAGCCACATCCCCAGCCCACTTGACTGACATAACTAATTTGTTCTTTACCAGGCACTCTGCTGAGAATTTTACGTGAATTAATTATTTTATTATTTATAAAACCCTACAGATATCACTGCATCCATTTTATAGATTAAGTAACTGAGGTCCCAAGTGGTTAAATAATTTTTCCAAAATCATGCAGTCAGTGGTGGAGATCCAAGTATACATAGTAAGAGTGTTCTCAATGAGGACCCAGGCCAAGAAAATGAACAGTATTGAGGATTCAGTCTACGTGCCTCCCCAAAGGTCTTAAGTATGGTCACTTATTTCAAACACCGTACTTCAGCTAGGAACGTATTTGTTAGCCTTTTTGGCTATTAATTTTTTGGAATCAGTACCACCTGTTAGTAACAGGGCATTAATGATGGGAAAGAATATAATAGCAACAAATCACTGGATTTTCTTCTGTATTACTGATCACGATTCCTTTTCTTTTCTTGTTTTGTTTTGCTTTTGGTTTGATTGTGTGTGTGTGTGTGTGTGTGTGTGTGTGTGTTCAAAAAATTATGGCAACAATATTGGCTTATGGAGGCTTAGTAAATAGAAATAATGGAATAAGAGATGAAATTGTGGATTTATTTTCAAAAGTGAATCTAAAGGGGGAAAATGACAAAATCGGATTATGCTGTGAACCCAGTACTGGGAAAGGCTAGGGATCAGGTTGAACAGAGCTGTCCGTACTTTTTCACATGGATCTTATCTTTCTGTTATGGTGGGATATGAATGTGGATATTGAAGGTAGGTTTAGTATGCAATGCTTTATTTCAGGATGACATTAACTAAGCAAAATCAAGTTTCCGTCAGGTTCTGCATGGGTGAGTTAGCCATGAGTTAACAGAAAGGGCCAAAGATTTTAGTGTAGAATTTCCATTAATCAATGAATCTGTATTGCTGTATAACTCCATCTATGTAGATGTTTCACATGAATGTCTTCTCTCACTGACAAGATTAGAAGCTTCTAGAGAACAAGAACAGTGGCTATCATCATCCTGTGTCCTTTAATACCCAGCAAAAGCCTGGGCATCAATAATTAAGCTAAAGTCAATTGGATATATTAAATCGATAGATCCTTAACGTGCTCCTTGTCTGTTTTTGTGATTTGAAAGGTGATATATCCCTTTCTGGGTTATTCAGTTTAAGGTTTCAACCCCTTTTCTTTTAATTCAAGTTGAATGAGAGAAAATGCAAACTACATTACACACCATACAATATGCTTTCACAAAAGCAAGACTTGTTCTCAGCTATACTTTAGAAAAATCATATCATTCTACCTTTATCAGACAAGTTAGTAACTAAAAATAATGGGTACAATTTCTGGAAGGAATTTCTCATTGAAATAAATAAAAACCTAAGGCTAGTCCTTATATAAAAAGTTAGTATCCTATTTTTTTTTTTCATGGACATCACAAATTCACCAAAACATCAGACATATTTTATAGGCTACTTCTCATTAATTGAAGAAATTTAGGAAAAAGATAGCATTTGCCAAAGTCCCAAAGAAATAAACAATCTAAGTCAGCATGATTATATATTTACTACAAAGTACAGTGCATTTATTCTAACATTTCCCCACCTGGAAAAACTGGGCTTAAGTATCTTCTGCAATCAACAAGCAACACTGCATTCGTCCCAAAATGCCATGTCACCTTTGTAGCAATCAGACACTTGCTGGAATGGGACTTGGGAGTGGTGGTGGTGATTGCAAAGGTTCTGATGTGAAAATTGCAGATGGAGAGCAGGGCTCTGGGGATGGACATGGAGAAAAGAAGAAAAGAGCCTGGAGAAAAGGCTGTCATGTTTGCTCAGAAGAACCGCCAAATCAGAGAGCAGACAAGATTTCATTGGAGGAGCTCCGTCAACGGCAACTAATCCTGTCATATTGAAAGAAAATTGTAAATGTTCTCTCCAGAAATTGCCCGTCCATTGCAGCTAATCGAACACACACGCACGAATACAGACACGCTCTCCTGCCATGCCCAGACCCAAGATACCCAGGCGCAGAGACCTGCTACAGTGAGCGCGCGCGCGCACACACACACACACACACACACACACACACACACACACACACACACACACACACACACACGCCAGCTTGCGGGTTGGCCAGAGCCTTGGAGTCGCAGATACCACAAGGAACTCGCCAGAGGGATTGGAATAAGTGTTGCTCTCCCCACACTAATTACTACTTCCCCAGGCACTTTAGTGAAGAAATGAATCCCGCCCAGCTCGCCGGCACATCCAGGTCTCGGTTCTATTTTAGTCTCCAGACTTATCTTCGCAAAGGCCAGGTTTGAAAGTCTTATTTGCTTCTTTTTTGGTGGTTTGGTGTGGAGGGCGGGGGCCGCAACAATTTAACTCCAGTCTCAATCGCGAACGGGTCCCAGACTGTCCAGGCGGCTGGGACCCGTGCGGGGTGCGCGACTGTGCTCGCGCGCGCGCCAGCCCCGCAGCTCCAGCTAGAGTCTTTGGGTCGGCAGTCTCCCCGCCTCCCCCGCCCCACCCCTTCAGTGTCGCGGCGCCAACTAATCTTTTCCTTTTCTCTTTCAAGATCAAGGGAGAAAGCGAGCCGGCGGCTGGCTTCGGACTCTAAGCGGTGCGCAGCTCGCGCCAGAGCCGGCCGACCCCGAACCCGCGAAAGGCTCCTCGCCTGTGCTAGCTTCCACCAAATCGCAGCCAGGAGTGACAGCTGGAGCTAAACCAGCAGCAGGTAAGGGCACCGTGCTGCCCAGTTCTCCGCTTGCCCACACTAGGGGCCCTGGTGCGACGGGTTTCCTCCCAGTCTCCCTAACTCGGGCACTGAGAGGTCGCGGTTTTCGGGGAAATGAAGGGTGGTCCGGACACTTGCATATTTTCCAAAGGAAACTTTCGCTTCTGAGGTTTGGAGTTATGAAGGCAGCGATGGCCGGTCTAGAAAGAAGGGGGAAATGAGGCACAGCGCAGGGTGGGGGCGCGATTACGCGGGTCACAGAGTCCGGAGGAATGTGGCGAAAGCAGCGTGGGAGCCGCGCTGCCCCGCAGCATCACTTAGAGCGTGGCATTTCCTCCACGGTCACCGAACCCCCTCCCTGTCAATCCCTCACCTCAGATGCCTTCATGGAAAAGATAAGGAGAGCTTTGCCTCTCCCGCCCTCAAGCCCCTTTCTGCTTGGGGTCTGACCATGTCGTCTGTGCGTTTAGGGTGGAGGCCCGACTGATCCTCTCTCCGCGCCTCCCTGACTCCGCCTTCGGAGCAGCCCCTCCAGCGCTGGAGAGAGGTTTGGCATTGCGGTCCGTGCACCCTGGCCAAGGGGCAGGGGAATGAGACTAGGGGACGGTTTCCAGGACAAAAGCGAAGGAAGCTTTCAGCCACCCAATCCAATTTGTGACACGCGCCGGAGGTTGGTGGCCCGCCGCCACTGTGAGACAGGGTCCCAGCTCCGAGCCGGTGAGGTTCAAGACAGTGCCTGGGCTTGACCACCCAACTCACGGTGGGAACTGGATCACCCTAGAGGACCATGAGATCGTAGATAGGGAACTGCTGCGCCCCAAATATTCCTCGCTGCACCTGGACAATCGCCGCTAACTTGTAGCTCTCCGAACCCGCGAGGTGCGGTCCAAGCGCAGTGGCGCGTAGAACACGCAGAAATTCCACCTGTGCTCTCCACCCCGCGCCCCTGGTGTGACCCCCGTGGAGTAGGTGGAGGTTTGCCTAGCAGAGAGCTCCTGCGGTGCACATCCACCCAAGTTATTGATTCAGAGCGGGGCACACACCCTCAGCCTCCGTCCTCCTTCAGCACCGCAAACCTTTCTCTACTTCATGCGAGCCGCTGTCCTCGAGGCTGCTCTGAGCCACAGAATTGTCCCAGGGAGGGTCCACCGACCCGCCAGTCCCAAGGCTCTTGCATATATGGAAATATCCGCGGAGAGACTCGCTCGGTACAGAGAGGAGGGAGGAGAGCAGAGAAATGGAGGTAAACGCTTAAGGCAAGTAGAGCTGCCCGCTGACATCTCACCCAAGCCGCCCTCTTGTGTCCTTATGTCAGTTCACGGCCATGGCTTGCCTGTGACTGCAGCCACCCGAGGCTCCAAGTGCCCGCCCAGGAGCTGCGAGCCCTGCCAGAGCGCGGCGCCTCCGGGTCCTCAAGCTCCGGAATCCCCCCACATTGACTTTCTGTTTCCATTTCCTTTGTTGTTGTTGTTTGTTTGGTTGGTTGATTGGTTTTTGTTTTGCTTTTCTTGCCCTTTTCTTAGCACTGGGTGGCTATGGGTACGTGGCAGGCTTGTGGTGTGTCTGTTTCCTAGTACACTCAGCCAGAGACAAAAACACAGGTCCCCTTCCCCACGCTCTGACACACACACACACACACACACATACACACACACACACACACACACACACACACACACACCAGCGCTCCTGCACACAGACACTCTGGATAGCCCTGGGCATCTGTGGCCAGGATCACCGCCAGGGTTTGGGCCTCAGCCCCACACAGCAGAGGGGAGCCAGCTGACTCCAGAAAGTAACTCTGGGACCATTAGAAAGGCCTGCAGTAAAACTATATTTGGATGGGAAGTGTGGTGGGGGTGGCTCTGGAAGGAACTACTCCAGCTACCTTTCTGTGGAGCTGTCGAGTGCTCCAAGAGACTTCTGCACCTCAGGTCTCTGTCCCTACTGCACAGTCCGCTGGGTGTCCCAGCAGGAACCCACCCAGGGCCTGCAGCCTTACTCCAGCCGGCCCAGAGAAGTCCAATGACCTAGTGCTGAGGTGGGCCAGCATCCCTCTTTACTCTTTGCAATCTGGTGTCCCTGGAGTGAAGAAACTCTGAAAATAAAGCAGCTCATAAACTCCAGGGTAACTAACACTGGATTGTAAGGCAAAGCCTTCACATTGTATTTTGTTTTTAATGGATATATGTGTATAAACAGTCATAATAAGCATGCAGTAGAATATTTACATACACACACATATATATATGTATACATATGTGCATTTTAACTGCCAAGAAAGTAATAGAGATAATGATACTCTTGACTACAAACTAGTAACAATTAGGCATTAGGCATATGTGTATCATCGTTGTTGGGGAATAATAAGCAAGGCACTGATGACTGTAGAAGTAAAACCACTTGATTTGGCCAAGAAACAGTTTCATGCTGGGAACTCTATTAGGCTGCAATTCAGAAAGTGGACTTTTGAGACTCTGGTCAAATGGATGGTAGAATTCTGTGCCAACAATGTTGCCAGCCTTGCAGGCTTGGCAGCTAAGGACTTGAGAAGCAATACTAATGCCATAATAGTTTTTTATTATTATTAATATTATTAATAATGGTCCTCCAGTTGTGGAAATACAACTTCCCACTGACTCTGTGTGCTTTACTGGGCTACAAAATAATGCTGACTACACTTAAAAATAAGACTTTAACCTAAAAAGATGTGGGAACTCCATCCAAGTTAGTTGGTTTGAAAGCGAATGAGATGAGGTGGGCATGGGAGAAAGTTCTAGGACTCAAAATGTTGAATAGACTGCCTGATAGATGCTTTGCCTTCTGATAAAAGAAAAAGGCAATGTTTGTTTATGTAAGTGTGTCTGAGGGTTCCTGGAGGGGAAATGGAGTCAGAAAATAGGTGGATTTGAATATCCCTATCATAGGTGAAGTATAAGAGAGCCCAAAGAACATGTTCGCAGCTCTTAACTGACTTCAGAGACGGATGTGGAAGCAACGAGCAATTCAAATACAGGTAAAAGTCCTTTGGGAATGATTTCCCACGTTCTCTTAAATTGGGAGGGCAGCGATTGCTATCATCACATCATTATAACAACAACAACAACAACAACTATGTTTCTCTAAATGGGACTCTGGCCTCTTCTTTGCACAGACAAGCCCCAAAGTCAGGCAGCTGGATGCATGTTCAGTGGGCAGTTTCCCAATTCCAATCCATAGCAGCCAGCCCCCAGGGCCAAGGGCACAAGAGGGATGAGCAGCTTCAGAGGTAGGAAGAAAATAGCACCGTCACCAGCCTGCTGATGGATAGGGAAGGAACTGAAGGCATAACTGGCACAGCCATCAGTGGAGAATAAGCTGGCAGATTAGAAGTCACCCTCTGACCCATAGCAATGAATAAACTTAAAGCAAGCACAACGGAGGAGGAAGAAGAGAACACAGAATAGAGAGAAAGAGAAATGAGGAGGGAATGGGAGAGGGCAAAAGGAGGGCAAGAATGTGTGGGTGTGCTGTTAAGAGTGCAGGGTTCAGCCTCTGGCCCTGATGTTGGCCTTCTTTCGTAATTGTGTGAAAACCTATTCTTAATCTTAAAATTTCTTCCTTTTACTCAGTGACATAGAGATAGCTAAACATTTTGTTACACGGTTCGCTTGAAGGGCCGATCTTCTTCATTGAAAGTTATATTGGAGTTGATTCCTTGTTTTAGATTGTGGGGTCTCTGTCACACTTCTTGTGTTGAACACTGACCATATCCTCCTTGTGGCTGTTAACAACTGGCTTTTGTTTCCTATCATCTGTCCTCCTTCTGCTTCCCTTTGGTTCACTGAGCAAAATGTTAGGACTCCTTTCTTTAAGGGTCAGCGATGCAAGCGTGAGGACTGCATCCCCAAGCTTAATGGAGTTGTGTCGTGGTTTTGGTGGTGTTTGTTTGCGGAGGACATGGGAAACAGGCCATCCTTCCTGGGGCAGGCATCTCCAGAGTATGTCTCCTAAGTCTCTGGTACCATCCAGAGCAGCTTTCACATATTATATGATGTGTTTTGTTAGTGCGTTATCTTCCTTTATCTTCCCAACTTAAGATTGTGCCAGGCACATCCTAGGGACTTATTAAATCTTTGTTCACTGGGTAAATAGATGGATTGATTTTCTCATTTTATCATGGCAACAAAATATGAAGCAGCTGCTATTTTCTTGGTTTTATGGGAGAGGAAACCAGCATTCAGAGGGTCCTAGATCATACAGCTATTACGCTGCAGCCCCTGCATGCAGACACACAAACGCCAGCCTGTCGGACTCCAGTCTTTACTCCTCTGCTGTGCTGATTGGCTCTCTATACATAGCAGTATCATTTGTTTTCCCCTATGTTTAGGGAATGCAAACTGTTGTATTCAGAGTTCAATGACGTTCTCCCCATCTGTTTAATTCAACTTTGCATGTTCTTGTTGGATCCCCTAAACTCTAAGCAAAGAAGATTGAGTGCCAACTAGATTCTTAGTTGGCACAACATGCTTATTCTATTTAGTCAGTGATTGCCTCCGGCAGGGGAAAACAAAGGCACCCAAATTACCTGACATTTTGGCAGATGCCATTTCCACTTCTCAGCTATACTGAGATATTACTAAATGGATTTTCTTTTGTCTGAAGCAAAAAAAAAAAAAAAAGGAATTTTGATATAATCCAGTTGAACTCATGGTAAGTGTTGAAGTGGACAAATAGTTTCCAAAGGTGACACAGCTAACCAAGAGTGTCACAAGAATACACATATGCCAGCTTCCAATCTACTGTGTCTTCATTTAGCCATGCTGAATGAGCTCCTCTTTCTTTATTAAGATTGTTTTGGGCAATTCCGGTTCTGAATTTCAAAGGCTTCATTTACTTTTAATTAGACATTCTTGTCCACCTTTGCTTTGAAAGGCATGATGTGACTTTGTGAATTGCTACTAACAAAAGATGAAGTGGGTTCCAGTTAGTTTGCTTCCTTCTACTCCTTAGATATTCTTGTCTTACTTTATTTCTTTTTCTTCTTTCTTTTTTCACATGTTCAAGCTCCTTTTATACTATGACCTAAATATACAGTCATCTTAACTGGTGCTGTTACCATGGTGATGTTTCATGGTAGATAAGGGTACACACTAAAAAACCAGTTTCTTTCATTAGTGATGGAATTCTTTCTCCCCTCCCCTTCTCCCTACAGTCACGCTTTCGCTGACTGATGCCATCTGGTGTTCAGTAACAGGAAGAACGTTGGTTTGGACAGGACAAGTCCTCAGTTTTAAAGCTGGTGGTGGGGTGGGGGGTTGGATGTCAACTTCAATTACAATTAAAAATGGACATAAGTAAGAAATGTCTTCAATTAATGTGATTTAAGCAAAGAGATTAGAATAAAATATTTGTTTTCTGGGTCGTTTAGTGTTGTGTACTGTGCAGTGTTCTAGAAAGTTATGGCAAAAGGAGGGATATTTATACCTTTTCATGCTTAACATTGTGAAAATGTGTCTATGGGAGAAAAAGGAGAGTACATATCTCTTGGAGGAGAACCTAATAGAATATTTTATATGTTTAAGTCTTTAAGACTTCCAAATGGAAGTCTTCTGTCTTTAGAATGGGAACATTTTTCTTGCTGGAAATACTTGGAAGCTTTATTCTTTATATGATCGTATGAACAACATGAACACTAATACCAATTTCACATTATTTTTAACTACTAAAGATATGATGAGCTGGAAGTGAGGCAGGTATACCATAAACAGCTCTTCATCCCCCTCACACCAAAGTCTGTGGTCTTGTGATCCAGTAAATTCTATCCTTGACACCTCTCAAGGATTCAGTCCCTCCATCCATTGGCACATCTTTTCAGACCTTTCGCACCTCACACATGGACTATTACCAGAGCCATATGTTTCTAACTGGTCTCCCACCCTTCTGTCTTTCTCTAGTACAATCTATTCTCTCAATGCCAGAGTGACCTTTCTAAAATGCAAATCTGAACGTGTCATTCTCTCGGGAAAAACTTCAGTGTTTCTTGACTGTTTTGGATAAACCCTGAAATGAAACCCACACAAGATCTGCTATAGCTGAGTAAAGCTATTTGCCTGCTGGATCTCACCCATCACTTCTTCATTCTCCGATTGCACTGGAGGGCATACTCATAAATAGCTATACTAGTATAATGACTGGTACAGAGTAAATGCCAGGTAAACATTCGTCAAAATATTTATTTTCTTTTTATTCTCCTCCTCCTCCTCTTCTCCTTCTTCCTTTTAATGTAATTTATTATGCTCATTATATCAATCAGCAATGATAAGTTGCATACTTGCTATTTTATATATGTAATCAATATAATGATAATGTAGCTTTGCTGGCATTTAATATCCACAGAAATCTTTTGGAAAGTGAAAATGTGGGTTTCTTTTTTTATTTTAATGAGCACTGTGGATTTGGGTGAATCATTTTCCTGGATTTAACTAAATTATTTACAAAATACGAATGCTAGGCAACTTAGATGATTTTATCTGGTGCTGATAACATAACAACTAGAAGTGGTGAGGGATGTAGATGAGGTTTTGAGTAAGAGCTGAGCCATGTGTTTTACAGAAATATTCATTTAAAATGTATTAGCAGTAGGGGAGATTTACCTTTTTTAACATTTCACTTTCTTTTCCTCATTTTTTTGGCACAGTTTATAATTCCATTAGTTTATATTCCCCTTCCGGTTTTACTGTATCAGAGAAGCTATAAACCTCTTCATGGACTAAATACTAGTTTAAGGTTAGATTTCCAGCCCATGGAAAATGGAACAGCAACAACAAAACTGAAGATCTATATTTTTTAAAAAAGTTTTCAGATAAGTGAAAATAAATAATAAAAGCATGGTAGAAGGTAATTTTTTGAAGCTATCTGCATTTATATGGCTCATAAAAGCAAGATCTCTCTTGCTATATATCCTTGAGCAGTGACCTCTTACAGAAATAAGCATTTTCTTCAACACTCAATATTCATAGTGGTTTGAATGACAAGTGTTTGAATTAGTGACGTTCCCACTATCTTCTAAGAAGTTTTTTTAAAAGAGACAGATTAAGTTCCTAAAATACTTTATTCCTCTTGCAAAGATTGAGAGTTAGCAAGTTGGGAATGACTCCCAGGAATCTAGATTTTTAACAAGCACCTGACATGATCCTGAAGTAGATGATCATATTTTACATAATAGCAGAATGAAAACTTAGAAGCTAAGAAGAAAACGGAAAGCTCAACTCCATATGAGTTCTCCATCCCTACGTGGGTCAAGGCCCAGAAAGAGTGCTGAGTTATGGCCAGAGACTTTTTGATTCCTAGGCAGATTCTAGCGTCAGTGATGAATCACAGTTCAGGAGGACAGTCATAGATAAAGATGCTTCTCTTCCATTTTCTATGGAACCTGCATACCTGTTGTTTTCACTGGGGCACAGTTCTACCTGCATATCTTATACCTTAGTCCTGACCACTTAAGAAATAAGCATTCCATTTTCTTTTCTACGACTCAATTCATCTTTTTCTCTTTCACAATCCTTCTGTTCTCTTGTGTATCTTCCCAGACCATAAATATCTTCTTGACTCCAAAACTCCTGTGTTCTCTTTTAGATTTTTCTGGGAGATCTAGTTGGATGGAGCACCTGGCCGGCCCTCTTCCTCTTCCTCTCTCAGCCTTGGATGGGGGAGGAATTGTCTGAGGCAATTGTCTTAAATGTTAACAGGGATGCATTTGGCTGCTAATATTACAAAATGTTGGAGCACTATGATTATGCTGAATGACACACTGATATAATATCAAACCTCCTCTAGGAATCAGAACATTGTAATGATTTTCCCTGATGTTATTGTTCACTCTTAATCATAAAGATGATTCTTCTGTTCTAATAAAGCAAATAAGCTTTTTCCTACTTCACCATCCATGTCAAGCCAATAACAAGATGAAATTTCTTAGGAAGGCAAGCTTCTTATTTCCTGATTATTAACTACTAAGGAACTCTTTACAAGTGGCAAGACAGGGAGCTAAAGAATTACCTGAAGGACAATGTTCCCACTCTTCATAAAAGCAAAGCACAGAACAATTTGACTGATAGGAGAAATAAAATAAATTTCCTACACAATTTCATATTGTTGAACTTGTACCTCCCTCAGCACTGTTACAGTGGGAAAAGTTACTACCAACACCAGCATGAAAATGGGGAAAGAGAGAAATTGCACTTAATTGTATTCTTTGGAGGACTTCTGGTTTCATTTTAGGGAGAAGATAATGAGCAGCCCGGGGGGCCAAGGCATGTTTCCCAGGTAGGTCTGCTGTTTTCTTGCTTTATCCTCAAAATTAGTTTTCCATCAGATTTTATCAGTGGAGTGTGCAGTTGTGTCTTCACATGTAATCCTAAATATTAAAGTTTTTTTTTGTTGTTGTTGTTGTTTGTTTTTTGGTCCTTACTACTGAGTGCTGAGGTCCTGAAGGAAAGGAGAGTTTTGGCTGATGCAGGTTTAAGTCCTGTTGTTTCTGACAAATGGGTGTCATTCAACCGCAAAAAAGGAGGCCCAATTTTGTCTTTAGTCTGATGGGAGCATAAATGGATATTTCCTGTGACTAGATATTTCCATGTTAAGGGAAATTTCAGAATTATGAGCAAGATACTTTTCTGTGACAATAACAAGGATCAGAGAAAGATGAAATGTCAGCTGCTGTCTCTTGTGTTGACAAAATTTAGGACTGCTGCCATTTATTTACATCTATTGTCCCTGTCCCTTGCACTCATCCTATGTGATGTTTCTTTGTTTATTTTTCTTCCTAAGCCTTGACATTGGGGCTCTTCCACACTAAGTATCTGGGTCTCAGTTTTAGAGTGAGTTTGTGACTTTGGCATCAGACCCACATCTAAGGTTAAAAAATGATTTTTAAACTTTAATGTTTTGCTGTACTTATCACAAGCAACTTCTTTAGGAGGCCATTCCATTATATTATTGACATTTAATTTTGATACAGTCACGGAGAAACAGGGAAGAAAAAGAAACAGAGGTAAATCTCACTTCCAATCGGTGTTCAGAGAAAGGAATCGTGAGGAAGTGGAGTTTGTGTGAGAAGAATGAGTCTCAGGTGAGGTTTAAAACCACTGTCTTGGCCGCAAACTTCCTGGCACAGTCCAGTTTACAGACTTCACATCTAAAAGTACAGGAGGCTTCAGGATCTCCTGGGACATCTTTTTGGGCATGGACATGAGATACATATAGGGTGTTTCTGTTGAATAGGAAACCACCAAATACGGGTGAAATGTTATTATTTGATCTCCTTCTATTTCATATTGCTTTAACAATCTATTCCATTGCTGTGCAAAGTAATAGTTCTTATTTAATGTTAACCTCTGCATTGCAGATGCGCAAACAAAAGGCCAAAGGACCTAATTGTTTTAAGGGATAAACCATCAGCAGATTAATTCTGTTCCTCTTTACATGTCCATTGTCAACTCCATTTATTTGTATACCCCAGGCTCCTGAGAATCATTAGTGTCTATTGGTAAATGATAATACCAGCTAATTTTTTACAATTAATTGAAATTTCACACTCTTACACTTCAATATCAGTCAATATTTTTACATACTGACACTTTTAATCAAGGATTATCTTTCACAAGGGAGCTACAACAGGGCCCTAATTAATTAAAGTGATAATTGCTTCTCTCTCCCTTGCAGTTTGTTGGTTACATAACACATTCTGCAGGAAATTCACATCTTTAGCATTCCTCTTTAAAATTCCCCCCATTTTTAAAAAAGATCCTTTAGCTTCTAATGCCATAAGAATTTACTGAAAACTCAAATTATTTATTTTCTAGCAGTGATACAGAAAGGTCATATTTATTTTCCAGTGAGATTCCATATTCAAACAAAATAAATGACATCTTTCTATCATTGACATATTCCAATCAAATCCCAAGGGTCACTTTCCTAGAAGAGAGAGTGACAGTCCAGTGTCTCCCACTTTGGCGTCCTCTAGTTTCTTTTAGGTTCTTTATTACGGTGCAAGTTCTCATGTCCATGCCTCCTGGGTGCTTTCTGTCTCCTAGTCCTCAGCTACTTAATAGCTCTCCCCTGCCTGCCACCTGCCTCTCTTTAGCCTTTTCAGTGTAAAAGCTTTGTTAAATTTTCCCATCTGTGTTGGTCTCATCAATTCAGGAGACACTGAATCTAGATGCCGTCTATAATTGGCAGCCATGCTCTCTTCTCCTTTAATAGATATTGCTCTCACTCCCATCTTTTGGCACCTCTTGGTATCTGAGATGCATTTTTGGAAATAATTGATGGCAACGTCAAATCATGAGCTATTTCCCTAAGTCTTGGGAATCCAGAGCATTGAAATCCCTGCACCATATATTGGTCAGATTTTCTAAAGGTCACTCCTGTTTGCTTCTTTTAATTAAATCACTGTGACTATTTCATTTCACTTGTAGCAAACATTTGGCCACATTTTAAAATTATTATTTCTCCCAAACTTGTGTGTGCTGGCTTCACTTTTCCAATACGATTGCAATGAGACTTGATACCAAGAAGTCAGTTATCTACTATTCAAAAATTTCCCCTTCTTAGGTATAATCATGGAAAGACATCTTTTCTTTTTTTCTTTTTATAAATAGACTTTATTTTTTGTAGCAGTCTTAACTTCACAGCAAAATACAGTGAAAGGCACAGAGAGTTCATAGACCAGCTATGCCCATGCATGCAAAAGTGTCCCCTATGATCACCAAGCCCTAGTAGAGTGATATATTTAACAGTCCCTGAACCTACACTGACATGTCATCACCACTTAGAGCCCATAGTTTACAGGAGGGCTCACTCTTTCTGGTTCTTCTTCTCTCTTTTTGGGTGGAAATGGGATTTCACTCCAGGATGGTCTCCTGACTTTATTTATTTATTTATTTATTTATTTATTTGGTCTCCTGACTTTAAGCGGTCCTCCTGCTTCAGCCTCAGGAATATCTGGGACAACAGGCATATGCCACTGAGCCCACCTGGGATTCACTCCTGGTGTTGTACATTGTGTGGATTTGAACAAATGTATAATGATGTTTCTCACCATTATAATATCATAAAGTGTATTTCTACGTCCTTAACTCATGACATTCACTTATCAAATCCTTCTACCTTCTCTACACTTTAGTTTTCTCTAGAACGTCATGTAGGTCAGACTGGCTTCTTGTACTTAGTAATAAGCATTTAAGTCTGTTCCATGTCTTTTCATGGCTTGCTCGTTCATTTCTTTTTAGAACTGAATAATATTCTGTTACATGAGTTTTTCTAGAGGATTCTTTTTTTTTTTTCATCAGTAAAGGTTTACCCTTGCTCCTTGAAGATAAATTTTAGCTGTATATTAGAAAATATATTTCCTTTCACCATGCATATTATTTCATTCTTATACTACATTTTTCTCTGATTCTTAATTTCCATGTTCTTAAATTCTGGAACTTTCCAATAATAACCACATAACTCCTGTCCTGAATATTTTAACTCTTTCTCTTCTTCCTCTTCCTTTAATATACCCTACCCTTAATTGAGTACTGAGAGGATTTTTTAAATAAGATTTTTAAATAATTCAGGCAACAAAATCCTTTACCTTTCTGTTGAAGGATTTAAATGGTTTGTTTATACAGTTTGGGCAACTGTTCTGCTCCCTTGAGTCTAAATTCAAGAAAAGGGGAGGAGAGGATGTCAAGGAGCTGTTTCTTTTCCATTTCTCTTCCTTAGTTGATCTCCCAAGACTTGGCAGCCATGGCCATGAAGAAGCTGGGTAGAAATGCTGGTGACCTAAAGGAAAGACTATTCTGTGAAACAGCGCACTGACCCCTAAACGAGAACACCTACATCTTAATTCACTTTACCAATGGCAGACGGGGAACTCTGATTTCTATTTGAGAAGTAAGAGAAGTCCTATGGTCACTTAATGTCCCCTGGGGTATGCCCTTCTCTCTTACCTCTGCCTTTAGGAAAATTGATGGATTGGATATGTTGGTCTAGTCATCCCAGCTGTTTTAGACACGGAGTTTGCACAAGATAGTTAATGATAGTTAATGATAGTTGACTTACTTTTAACATCTTCACTTCGGTCCGCTCTTTACCTTATACATGCATCGATATTTCAGCTCCTTCACACAGCAAAGTCCTCCTGATATTTTCTGATTTCATTTGGAGAAACCTATTCCATAAGGACGGGATTTGAATGTCATTTTTTTCTCTCCTTTTATATCTGCTTCTTCTTTACTTTTTTCTTTCTTCTTCTCAGTTTTGAATCTGATCCCTACCTCTATTTGGCACAATAAATATTATCTAATGAAGATGTTAAGAGGTGGTCTGCTAAAAGTTTCAAGTTTCCTCCTACCCCAATATACTTCTGTTCATTCGGTAGTTACTGTTTCCTGATATAATGCCAAAAAACTGTTCCTAGGTAAAATTTCTCTTTCAGAATTAATCTTTCCTTATGACACATTTCCCCACTTTTGAAAAGAGCAGTCCATCTAAACTTTAGCAAAGTTTACTCCAGCTGCCTTTGTTGGTATATGGTAGCATAATTCTGGTTAAGTGAATGCAGTTAATCTCAAGCAAATGGACTTCCAAAGGGACCAAACTCTAGTTTTTATATATAACATATATTGAAAGAAATTTTAGCCAGAAAACCAATCACATATGATTTAAGTAGATTTTTCTACACATTAAGGATAAATTTACTACCATTTTCTCTTCTTACTTAACCCTATGTAAAAGACATATGTAACAGAAGATGAAAATCAATTTGCATTGTGAATCTAAGTACCATTCTGAATAGTTTGCCATGTGTAGCCTTAGGAATAAAACTGAAGTATGGATTTATATGTCCTTTTATTCCATTTCCTACTTATTTTTCTAATGTTTTATTAAGGGATTCCATGATTTACAGGTAATATTTTGCTGGAAAAGCTGAGATTCAAAACTGAGAAATTGTTAAAACTTCAGCAATAGATTTGAAGTAGTGCCAACCCCTTCAAATATGTCTTGGCCACTAAGCCATCTTCTGGGTTCTGCTGAAGAGCCAGCCTAGGGTCAGCAAGCTACTCTTGAGAGTAACTATTTTCCTCTCTTAGTGGTTTTGGAGATACCATATAGTCATTTTTGCTACTGATTTACATATAAATAATTAGGGTTTTTATTACATTATACTATTTGGACCAATAATTTTAAAAATAATGTTGGTGGTCATTGAAAAAAAAAAATAAACAACTAGGCCTTTTATAAAATCAAGAATAATCAAAAACTCACTATGCAGGCTGGGGAGATAGCTCAGTTGGTAGAGTGCTTGCCTTGCAAGCATAAGGCCCTGGGTTCAATCTCCAGCACTGCAAAAATAAAAAACAAACAAACAAAAACTAACTATGCAATGTATTTGTTCCCTGGAGATGTGCAACTTCAAAAATTCTAAGGAAGGATGATGGACTAACTCCTATAAAACTACATCAAATCAGACTTTCTTCTGCTTTCTCATTTCATAAGATTATTAGGAAGCTGTTATGGCATGTACTGGCCCAATTTGCAAAAATTGTCCATGCACTATCTTTAGAGTGAGCAAAAGAGACAAAGTGTAAAGCAGTATCTTGATGTCATCTTTCTTAATTCTGCCAATGTATTTTTTCTTTCAAATAGCAGATGACTTCATCTATAAGTCCTATAACCATATATGTAATCAGTTTGGCCATTAATTTTTTCAAAATGAAATACTTATATTTTGGAGAGGTGGGGCCATCTTTTTCTTTGCTTTTGATCCGGGGAAGGGGAGAGGAGAGCAGTTGGAGAGGAGCTGAGGATCTGGTGTTGCCTGAGACACTGAGTATTTCATGGTCCACAGACATTCGCAATGAGGTGATAGATTGCTCTCTCAGGCCCCTGTCACTTACACTGGGAACGTGATGTGCTTCTGGGGAATGTTGGGAAGGCACTTGTAAAGCTATTTTAAGAGGCGTGTGGAACTGTGAGAGGACAGGGAACTATGGGAGAACATGCCAGAAGCCTTGTTTGTAAAGACTGTATTCTCTTTAAGGGCTACTCGGTAGCAAAATCAAAAGGGACAGCTTGCCAGGAAGTAAAGCTGCTTATCTTGACTCAGTAGGAGAGAATTCCACACTCAATGAAGCCTGAAAATTAAAACTGAAACATTTCTTTCAACGAATGACAGGAAATTTGTTTTTCTGTTTGTTTGTTTGTTTGTTTTCTGTGTTTCTTACTTGAGTGCCCCAATTTATAGACCCCTGGTGCCATTAACTGGTACCAGTAATCCGCCAGAAGACAGATAGGACTTTGTTTTCAGAGAAACTGCATTTAAAGAGGCTGAAAGCTAATTTGCCTCCATCTTTTTTTTTTTTTTTTTTTTTTTTAAGAAAATGCTTCATTCATCTTAATACAAGATCCCAATAAAAAAGATTTGGACAGGAATGGCAGTTCTTCCTTGGAAGATTGAACCTCTTTAACAATGCAGCAAAAGAAACAAATATCACTTCAAAGTCAACCTATTGTTTGGTCTGTGAAAGCCCAAGAATCCAAAGACAATTGGGGTGCACCTTTCTTAAAAAAAGGGGAGCAGGTCTTGGAAACTCCCTCCATCTCCACCTCTGCCTGGCAAAATAGTTTCCAATCCAGAGGTATCTTACGTGAATATAAATAAGAGGATATTATCCATACTTACACCAGAAAAAGTCATCTTCATGTCAGTATCATTTTCATGTTCCTACTCTTCATTTTAAAGCTTACTTTTCTTTTCCTTGCTGTATTCAGTCAGAGTATGGAAATCATATGGTTTATAAGGGATGGGTATTGCTACATTAGAAATTTTTGTTTTTTCACTTGTTCTTCAACATTTATTGCTGCAAAATTAGGTGCATCCAGGTACTTTTGCTAGACATCTAGACTTCAAGATGAGTCATCCTGCTATTCTATCCTGAGACATAAGGGGAAAAAACAAATGAAACACAACATATGGATGCTAGATGGAACTAGGAAATCACAGAGAAGAGGGTGGGATGAATCCAACTGAAGCTTGGTTTAATAAAGCACTAAAGGGTGAGTAGGGTCTTAATGGATTAATGGGAAGCAAGAAGGACCTCTCAGAAGAGGGTATGCCTGGTGCCAAAGCGTAAGAATAGAGCATTGCAAGTCCTGCCTATTTTTCTCATAGCCCAGAGTCATCAGGAGGAAAGCAGAACATATTAAGTGGATCAGGTCATAAAAGACAGCCATTCCACAGATTTGGACTTACCCTGTCAGTTACCGTGTGCAAACTCCTTCACCTAAAGGAAATATTTTACCTAAGTTATGTGTACTGCACTCTTCTATTTCATATGACACTCACTTAAGACGGTAATACACAATCTGAAAAAAACCATGACAGAGAAGATTAGTTAGTCTGGTCAATAGCAACACCTAGCCTGTGTTTGGGAACTGCACGGTGTGCCATGCTGAGAGCACACCGTGAAAACACAATGCCAGTTTTCTATTCCAATGATTTCACCACTCAGCCGCATGGTCTGGGCTTTGGCTAGAGCAATAGGATCATTCCTACGTGTATCCTAAAGCAAGTGACGGAGGTACTGGAGGAAGCAGAAAGTGTACCCTGTTATTTCTGATCCCTTTGGAGAAGTATGTTCGCAGATAACTGCCTTTGGTACACTTTGAGGAATAATTTCCTGAAGAATGAAAGCAAGATCAGGAAGCATAGTGGCCTGACATCATGTGTTATGGATGAAGGGAACTTGCTTTTCTATGGTGGTTCTAATGGACAGATCCCATTGTCCTGCAAGCATCTCTCCTCAATCAGCTGTCTTATTTGGGTTAGTACATGTCCACCATCCATCCTTGTACTGGATTCCCACTTTCCTGAAAAGTGATATTTGTGGATTAAATATGGCTTAAAATAGGACTTTATTTTTAAAAAATTATAATTTGCTTTGGATCAATGCATTCATCTCCTCTTCTCATTTTTACAAAAACCCCAAAGGAAGGTAATGACAAATTGAGGAAATTCAAAATTACTAACATCCCATGACTTGTCCAAGGCAACACAGCCTGGGTGCAATCTCACTGACACTGTCATTGACAGAAATGTCCTGAATGTATAGCAAAATTAACTGGTCACTCATCTGTGATAAATCCTATACATGAATTTTGGAGATGTTAATTAAGTGTGATGAGTCTGAACTTTTCTCTTGAATCAACAACCTGCCATAAAACCAGAGAATTTTAGTGTAAAATTCAAACCTCACTGACCCTGCCTCAAGGTAATTATTTTGCCTTCCTCCTGAGGATAAAGAGTGTTTACGTGGAAGAGAAGAGTCTCTGGTGCTAGGTCTCCGTGAAGCAATTCCCTTGTGGGGCATACTTAAAGCATTGTGTTTTACTTTCCTTGAAAATATCTTGTGATCTGATATGACCTGCTTCACACTGGAAGAAGTAGATGCGGAGAGGAAATTTTCTCTGTCTCGGGAATGTGTCGGTGGCCACCCTTGATTCACAGAGACAACTCCAACTTGGGGATCTTTGGGAAAGCACAACTGGAGAAAAATAACAGAGAGGACGTTTAAATCTTCAGGGTGGAACCTAAGATTTTTCCTGTGTGCCCTAAGGGGAGCTCACTTGACAGCCCAATAGATGCCTCTTTCCTCCAGGCTATGGTGAACTTTCCAGATCTTTCTTACTTGCCCTGGCTCTGTTAGAAGTGTTACTTGATTCTACAGAATTTAAACAGAATTTTATCAATGAACAGTTGTTCCTCACAAATAAGCACATCATAGCTTTGTCTGTGGTCCCTCAATAGGAAACCTAAGAAAAGTCTTACTCTCTTAAAATAGAGAAAAACTGAGTTCCCTCTCTTCCCTGTGACCTCTGCTAAACGTACCCATTCTTGTCCCTACTCTTCTCTGCATGGGAGGGCAGGGGAACTTCCTGGTTTAATCGTTATTCAGCTTGAAGTGAGCAGCAGACCTGTGATGCTGGGACTTGTGAGGAATCAGTGAGAAATGTTATAGCAGTTTTTTCAGAAGAGAATTACATATATGAGTAGCAATAACATTTTTCAACTCTAGTCAATTGGCATTCGGCATTGCGCATAAAAGGTCTCTGGGGTAGAGAATGAATTTTGAGAAATGAGATATTAGCATTTCCTGCTCAGACTGTTGACAATAACTGTGCTTCAATTTCCTTTATTTAGCATGGGTTAGGACTTCTTTCTTTCCTCCAGCAGGAAAATCACAAGAAAGGTTATTCCTCTTTTAAAAAATGGCTCTAAAACTGCCAAGGAATGTTGATGGGCCTGGATCAATTGAAAGTAATTAGTAATTATCTATTCAAATAAAAATTTCAGTCTTATAGCCTAGTTTGGAGTGTCCCCATTTTCCTTCAAAATTATTGTTCTCAAATATGGATGCAATACTCAGTATTGAAGGGGAGGTGTTTTATGGTGGTATGAGAGATGTATGGTCAGCTTTCAGTGAGTGGCTTAAGTGTTCTGGGGACACTGTGCCCATGACTTCAAGTTCCTCTTGAGGTGAGGAAGAGAATGACCTTCTTATATTATTTAACATTTACAGCTTTTACATATTTGCATCTGTTCTGTCTTTATGATCTTGGAAGATAAGAACTATGACTGATTTCCTGGTGAGGGACATGAGTAATTAAGAGTTTACGCAATCTCAACTTCAATTCAATTTTTTCACCTCAGGTGTAGAACATTTCTCCAAGAAAGAGTGTGTCAGGCCTTCATCCATCCTGAAACTACCTCATTTCTATGATGGATTGTGCCATTATCTACACCTCTTACTTTAAAGTTTTTCATGGATAAAAGACATTGGGAACATTTTGTAAACACCTACATGCTAGATGCATGAAGCATACTACAATTATAATTGCTACTTACAATGATTCAGCTTCAGATGAAACCTTCGATGATTTTTATTTGGCTTGTTTAGATAATAGTACCATTATGAGGATGCCATTTTCTCCATGTCAAACACACTTTTAAATTATGTTCCTTGTCTTGTTAGACACACTCCTTCGTGTTAGACCCAGAGACATTTCACTAATATAAAGCACAGACAGGAGGTCATGGCTGCCTTCCAGTTAACCAGGATTGTCAATGAAGAACAAAACCCTCTCCCTGCTGCAGCAGAGCTTGCCACGTCCAGTAGGTTCTAATTGTTTTCTGCACATGTCCAGCATGAACCTTACAATTACTTATTCTTTCCTAATTCAAGATTAGAGGTTAAAGTTATTTCCAAATTATCAAGGAAATCCCTTCAAAACTGAGATAATATGTTCCTAATCTTGAAGAGAGTTAAGAAATGTCTAGTTTGCATTTAAATGATCTTTGGTAAGTGCTGACTTATGTCTTGCTGATACGGGTTAGAAAGGAGGTAAATGAAATGTGATCTAGGGAAAGGCATGGGCACAGGGCATCAGAGCCATGATGTCATCCTGGCATTGCTTGGACACAGGAATGTGCTGCTGTGTGTGCGACTAAGAATAAGCGATCTATTGATCATGTATTCTGGGGATAACAAAGTGTCTGGACAGAGTATTCTGTGACCATTGGCTACCTTACAAATTAAGTAGTTTTCCTTTGCAGAATCCCCAAAGAGTGCCAGTGCTCAAAAGAAAATTGCCATGTTCTGCAGTTGTGAGAACTTGTGACTCAGAGGCAGAAAGATCATGAATAGAAACAGTCTGTTTACCAGGGGTGTTCTGAGGAGAAGCCCCAGAAGGCTGCCTTCCTTCTGGTAGCCAGAAAGCTCAGGTTCTGCTCTGGTGAGCAATAGAAACCGTGTGGTGGCGGCTTCTAGCCCAAAACAGAAGCAGGGTCACCACCCAGCTCTGTGCACACAAGGGAGGCTGTGACCCATGGTTTTATGCAAAGACAGTTTAGAGTAATTAAGATTGTCCTTTATTGAGGACATATTAAAATACAACTGTGCATGTGGGTGTGTGTAGGTATCCTGAAAATAGCCCTTCCTCTGCATTTGTCCCTACTCTGTCTCCTTATCTTTCCCCTCTCAGGAAATGGTACCACCATTCACTAAATTACTAAGTTCAGAAACTCAGCATACATTTCTTTAAAAAGAGCCTTCTTATTTTATCATAGTTTTGAAATTAGAGTAAAGATAGTACCAAGACTTCTCATGTATCCATCACCTAGGGTCCTCTGTTAAGCCATTGTATCACTGTGATGCAGTTTAACACTCATGAATCAATAGTGAACCATTATTAAAGTCTGTACTTTATTCCGACTTTTAATTGTTACCCAATATTTTTTTTTGGTTTGGGATCCCAACCAGATACTACAATAAATTTAGTCTTCACGTCTCTCTCCTCAGGCTCTTAGGATGAGGGTTTCACCGTAACTGACCTTCTTGTTTTGATAACCTTGACAGCATTGGGGTGGACTGGACTGAAATTTTGTAGACTGTCTTTCAATTTTGGTTTTGTCTGATGATTTTCTCACAGTTCGACAGGAGGATGGAACTTCAGGAAGGAAGATCAGGGGTACCTGCTCTCCACGTGATGTATCACTTGGTGGTGTTAAGCCTGACCCCTCACTGCAGTGTTCACTGTGACATATATTTGACTCTCCGCTCCCTCGGACACCATGCTCCTTATTGTGGCCCTTAGTACATGACTGAGAACTTCTCATCTCATCTGTCTTATCTTGGGCTGTTGCTGCTTAAATCAGATTTCAGTCACACTTATTTGTCTCTGAGTTTCATGACACAATTTGCCTTTTTCTGCATTAAATCTTCTGTTTAGTATGTGGCATACATTGTTCCTTTCCTGTGGAACATTCTATCTTTTCACCTCTGCCCAATTGTCACAGCAAACATCTTATTGTTCAGTTGGATCATCTGTCACTCCTCAAAAAGCCTTTCTAGGGTTTGGGAAGGTCAGTGGAATGAATTAGACATCATTACCCTATATACATGTATGATTCCACAACCCGTGTGGCTCTGCACCATGTCCAGCAAGAGGAAGGAGATGTCGCGCTCTGCTCCATTTGTGTACAATGTGTCAAAATGCATTCTACTGTCATATATAATTAATTAGACCAAATTTTTTTAAAAAAGCCTTTCTACTGAATCCAGTCTAAAATAGTGCCCTTAGGCTTTGGTTATGAGCCCTTAACACCTTGTCTGTTTACTTTCTAGAATTTAATACTGTTATTTACCTAACTTTCTCTTTATGTTTTTGAACCTCAGGAGGAGGCAGGCACACAGCTGTCTAATTTACCAATGTGCTCTAAAATCATGTCTGATACATTAGTTATTAATATCACTTGACTGAATGAATGAATCACAGGGTCTTAGATTAATAAAACAACAAAGCTTGCTTTTGAAAATGAAGGGAAAGCCACTTGCTCTGGGTATTTTGGATGATATCTGATATTTAGGAAAATTTCTTTGGCCTCAGTTGTAGACAGTTGGTGAATTGTGCTTCATTTGATATTTAATGTCATCCCTCCTCCTTGCTTTGTTTGATACATGATTTGAGAATATATTTTAAGAAGACAGAGAAAACAAGATTTATTTCCTGTAAAAAAAAAAAAAAAAAAAAGGAAAATCATCTATAACTCTTCAATAAGACGGTCTTGGATCTGAGAGGCCACCTCTGGGTTGTCATACTTGATGGTCCCTGAACAGAAAAAATTGTGCAAACAAAGAGATGAAACTCAAGGGAAAGAAAATGAAGACGCCTGGCAGGAGCACAAGAGGAAATCTGACCTAAGTGTCAAACAAACAGAGCAACAAATAGGTACCTTTGAGGTCGTCCGGACTCAGGTGTGATAAGGGCCCAAAACCAAGATAGGGAAAAGTTGTACATATTTAAAATGCTTAAGGATCTCCTCTGTTCTTCACCATTTAGGATCTGACCCCTGTCCTTCCCAACTCTGCCAGCAGTCACATACATTTTTCCTAACTCAGTGGTCTTGGGCTTCTCCTTTTTAGATTGGGTGGGGCACAGAAGTCCTGCAGTGACTTACCTGAAAAAGTAGGACGCAGGTGTCATACTTCGACAACACCCCAGCACATCTGGAAAGACTCATTGGAATAGGCAATTGCTTGAATTAAAATGATCTTATCAGTGGTTAATCAAAATGATAAGGATTTGAGATAGTGCTATAAGCTCATATTCTTCTGCCACTGGTTCACATTGAGGACATGGAGTCAGCCTTCATGGTTACCCAAGCTAACTGCTCACTGATGAGTTTAGCTCAAAAATGCTACAGAGGGCAGGTACCATTTTTACTTCATCAAGAGGTTGTATCTGACCTCCGAGATCACTGAACCGCTGAGGATCCTGGCTCCTGGCTCAAACCTTGAATCCAGGTCTGTGGATCGCTGGCTGTCCTTGCAGTCTTCCATGGTCAGAGGTGGAAGCATTTCAAGGAAACCTTTCACCTGCTCACATAACCATCTCAGCTTAATGTCCAGGTGTTACTCTGCTGACTGACCACCTTTAAACCTGAGGGAAACAGGAAATGGGCAGATAGGGTTGTGTAGATGTGGACATTCTGTCTTCCATGAAGCGATTGTAATCAGTCCCTGTCCCAAACTACTCATCTCTACAAATAGTCCTTATATTTTTTCCTGCTTTTTACTTTCCTTTCTGCATCTTCAACTTCTCTTTTTCTAATTATATGCTTCCCCTTATCTTGGCTATGGCTCAGCAACATTATACTTTGCTTTTACCCTATATCTGTAATCTTATTTACCAAAGGCCTTTTGACTCTTCTTTGTTCTTATCATAACCAAACTACCTTCAACTTGGAGGTGACATCCCTTCCCACGCATCATTAAATAAAATCATAGACAATTGCAAAACCTTTTAGAAAGTTAAAAACAAAGCATCTAATCTCAAAAGGTCTTTTGGATCACTCTCTATATAAATGATATCATAACATCATATAGATATCTAAAGGGTAGCATATGAAAAAAAATCTATCCCAAATTAAATATATATAGGAAATGTTATATTATATTTACATTTACTCTCATAACTAAACATAGTGAACTTTCTCTTTATACATTTTTAGAATTCTGTATTTATTTTTAAATTTATTTGTTTTTTATTTTTACAGGCTGCATTTGATTCTTGTACACAAATGAGGTGTAACTTTTAATTTTTATGTTTCTGCATGATGTAGATTATAACATGTATATATTTATTTTTCAATCAGAAAAAATAATGACATAATTTTTTAAAACTATAAGTATTATGATTCTATGTCATATAAGTGTCCAAAACTTAGCTATGAACATCCACGAATCCTTAAGAATTTTTCATAAAAGACGGTATACTTCAATTAGCCACTGATTTTCATTATTGTCCTGTAGCAACATAAACCAAATTAACAAAGTGAAGTTATTGAATGGGTCTGTTGTAACATTTTGAGCTTGCTTGAAAGTTTTGTTTGTTGTTTATTTTTTCCTAGGTAACTATTTCATACTTTGGAGTATCCATTTATCTCTTTGTACTTTGGGGTTAGAAAAATTTTTCTAGGACCCACAAAAGAAAGTAGGGCAGTTATTTATCTGTATAGATTCAAATGTAGAAATTGAAATTTCTACCTGTGTGTAGAAAACCTAATACGGTGTGTTTAAATAAGTCTCAAATTCAAGTTTGATAAAATTTATGTGTCCTATGATGCATAATTTTGAACATGCTTAATAAGAATCTAAATCCTGATAACTTTGCAAAAGTGCTCTACAATAAAATATAATTTGAAATCCTCCAGTTGTTAGCAATTCAGGCCCTAGTTTTCTTCTGGATAAACACTTTAAGCTGTAACCCTTCTACTTCCTTCCATTCCCACTTCCATTAGCCCAGGAGTTCTATTTAGTGTAGAGAATTGATGAGTTTATAAAGTTTTTGAATGTTTCCACCATCTAGCCATGTTGTTTCTACTTAAATTCAGCTTACAGTTCTTTACATGGATTGTCTGAAAATAAATTTAATAATTCAGTTAGTTAAAAAAAATGGGGTTTTAAGTCTTAGCTTGCCCTGTTCTCCTTTCTCTTCCTTGGTTGCAACAGCAAGATTTAACTCACTTAAACATTCCTTCTGCTATATCTTCCTTACCTGACCTCATCATCACTAAAAAGATATTTCCCTGGCAAATCACTTTTTCCTTAGTGTGGTTACTGCCATAGGAAACATGGATCTTATGCCAGTAAGTCTGGGCACAAGGGGCTCTTCTTCTAACCCTGGAAGTCTTGAAGCTGTGTACCACCACTGAGACAATTAATTTGATAATTTTTCAGAGATCTGGAGGGATGGGTGATATATGTCTGATTGGGGGAACTTCCTGAACACAATGTTTCTGGGACAAATACTAGAACATAATACTTGTGGTACATAGTCTATGCTTCCTATATGCAAGGTCTTCAGTAGTGTAATGAAGACTGATTTTTTCCCCTTGCAGTTAGTGTATGAAGAAAATGAAAAATATCTGAGTGATGGGAAAATTCACCTCTGTTTTTCTAAATAGAAAATAACAACAATAGTAGACTTATGCAGAGAGACAACACATTCATCTTGGTTTCAGTCTCTTTCACCAAAAATAAAAGGGTTGAATAGATGATGTTCAAAAGATCTATGAGATGGTATCCATCAGAGGTATTTAGAAAGTCAGTTCCAGTTTCTACTACAAAGAAAAGCCCTGTCCTACAATTTTTTGAGAGATGGGACCTAATTTCTTAGTGACTGTCAGAGGTTAGGGCAAATGTGGTTTCCTAAATTTCGTGGGTCTAGGAAAGCATTATGGCAAAGTCTTCCCATGCATCTAGAAGCAATACCTTCCTCATTCTGAGGGATTATTTTTTCTAGGGAAAAAGTGGTACTTTCCAAGCTGGACAATTATTGACTAAACTGTGAGCCCCTAAATCCAAAGAGAAATAAGGTCCTGGTGCTATTATAGTTTTCTACCTTGTGTAGTGTGTGAACATGGTGTGTGTGCAAGCTCACACATGCACTTATATGTGTGTTCAGAGCGATTCTATCTAAAAATGAAAGGCTTCAAGAGCACTGTGAGAGTCATATACTCTCAGAAGAGGCTGAAGAATCATGCAGAGGAAAACATGATGTGTTTGCCAAATTAAAGTAGCTGCACATGACCAGACTATAGGACGGTGGGGGAGGCGTGGTGAAGCAGGGCCACATGACTGTACAGGTTGACATGTGACAGGTTACCAACAGCCTTGGAAGAAACCTAACAAGGTCAAGTTTTGGAAGTGAAACATTGTTAAAGGACTAATCAAGGAAGAAATATGATTGGGCTTATGTTATGAGAAATGATTCTGGTGTGGGAATGCAAACTGATTTGTAAAGAGTAAAGACTGAAAACAGGAAAGCAAAATAAAGACTGAGGTTAAACCAGGGTAATGGCTTCCAAACTAAGTTAATGTCAATGCAGGTGACAAGGACCAGACATGTTAGATAAATAATAAACAGCAGAGCAGACTGATTGGGGTGATTGAGTATGTGTGGTTGTGGTGGTAGACTGGACCTGAGGACGATTAGGTTTCTAAGATAGGCAATTGGGCAGATGGACATGGTTCAGGTCCCACAAGAGAATCAATAGTTCAGTTGTAAATGCAGGGTTGAGAAAGCTAAAGCATATCTAAGAAGAGAGTAGCATGAGTTATTGGATGTACATGTCTTAGAGAGATCTGGATGGAGGGCGTACATGTATTAATTGCCAGTATAATCAGCTCTCAGTATCTGCAAAGGATTGGTTCTAGATACCCCAATCCTCAAATGCCCAAGTCCCTTCTATAAATGGCAAAACATTTGCATATAACCTACACACAATTTTCCACATTTTAAATCATCTCTAGACTACAAAATAATATCTAATATAACGTAAGGTATGTATAAATAGTTGTACTATATGATTTAGAGAGAGTAATTATAAGGAGAAAGCCTATGCATGTTCAGTACAAACAGAATTTCATTTATATTCAATCTGTGCATGGTCACATCTATGGATATTGAGGGGCAACTGTACATTAAAAATAAACCTGCTATTGCATTTGTAATATCCATGTGTAAACAATTTATTGTCAATTCATACTTGTTTCCAACTCAACAGCTCTCATGCTGCATCCCTTTAGGAAGTAAAATGGCCAAGTAGTGATGAACAAAGGCAAATTTGTAATAAATGAGCTCCTGAACCAGAAAGCAGTGTAGACTATTTTTCTTAATTGAAAACAGTTTATCTTTTATTCGTTTCCCTGCTTTTTGTTTAATGTCTTTGCCTTTTGAATACTATAGGTATAATCCAAAGTATAATTAAAGAGCTGTGGATTGCACCAATTATTAGAGCCATTTTTAGCAAGCATTAATAACAGTCATGAGAAGTAAAAACAGACATGGCCTTTGTGGTGTTTCTCAGGGGAGAGCTCATATTTACATAGATGGCTTCATTTTTACTTCTGTGTAAACTGAATCACTATTTGTCTTCACTTTGCGTCTTTTGTTTATGTCTCTCCCAATGTGATTTTAACTTTTTTTAAAAATAAGAATGGTGATCAAAAGAAAGTAAAAGTCCAAATGTCAAAGTCCAAATGTTAAGTTTTATGTCCACCTTCTGTAGTGTGATCAAGGGCCAGCTTACCTGGAGGTATGTATTTCTCTCCAGTACTTTGAGATAGCTACTGATGCCAGCAATAGCCACCCTGTGATGGCAATACATAAATTAGAAGTAATCTTATTTCTGGTTATTAGATGGTATAGCTGAAGGGTTGAAAGTAAAATTTAACAGAAAATCAGGATTCTCTTAAAATTAACATTGAAGATTATGAAATATTTTTCTCAAAGTTTACATATTTGTTATAGTCCATACATATGATTATGAGAATTTGTATCTGATAATCTTGTGTTAGCATTACATGGCTTTCAAATTAAAAACAAAGATTGATCAGTGCCCCTTCATTAAAGTGTCACATCTAGAAAATACTCTTAACTTGACAGATCATCTCTAAAGTCAAGTACTAAATACTTGCAGTTACAAGATTGTCTAGGCCTTATTAATATCTGATTTTTATTTAATTTATATTCATGCAGTTAATTATTTTGCATTGTGAATTCTTTAAAGTCGTGGATTGAATTGTGAATTATTTTGCTTTGTTATTTCTCTAAAATTGTGTGTGTGTGTGTGTGTGTGTGTGTGTGTGTTGTTTAAAACTAAGGATATGTGGTAGTCTTTCTGTGACCCTTTAGGGAGAGAGGAGACTAACATGTAGTGACCAATTCATTTTTAAGGTTGGATAAAATAGTAACTGACTAGGAAGGGTTAGCCCAATCTTGATACATGATAAATGGAAAGTTGGATAAGGGATTCACTCAAGCCAGCTGACTCCAGAAAGTAACTCTGGGACCATTAAAAGGCCTGCAGTAAAACTATATTTTGGATGGGAAGTGTGGTGGGGTGGCTCTGGAAGAACTACTCAGCTACTTTCGTGGAGCTGTCGAGTGGCTCCAAAGACTTCTGCACCTCAGGTCTCTGTCCCTACTGCACAGTCCGCTGGTGTCCCAGCAGGACCCACCCAGGGCCTGCAGCCTTACTCCAGCCGGCCCAGAGAAGTCCAATGACCTAGTGCTGAGGTGGGCCAGCATCCCTCTTTACTCTTTGCAATCTGGTGTCCCTGGAGTGAAGAAACTCTGAAATAAAGCAGCTCATAAACTCCAGGGTAACTAACACTGGATTGTAAGGCAAAGCCTTCACATTGTATTTTGTTTTTAATGGATATATGTGTATAACAGTCATAATAAGCATGCAGTAGAATATTTACATAACACACATAGATATATGTATACATATGTGCATTTTAACCTGCCAAGAAAGTAATAGAGATAATGATACTCTTGACTACAAACTAGTAACAATTAGGCATTAGGCATATGTGTATCATCGTTGTTGGGAATAATAAGCAAGGCACTGATGACTGTAGAAGTAAAACCACTTGATTTGGCCAAAGAAACAGTTTCATGCTGGGAACTCTATTAGGCTGCAATTCAGAAAGTGGACTTTTGAGACTCTGGTCAAATGGATGGTAGAATTCTGTGCCAACAATGTTGCCAGCCTTGCAGGCTTGGCAGCTAAGGACTTGAGAAGCAATACTAATGCCATAATAGTTTTTTTATTATTAATATTATTAATAATGGTCCTCCAGTTGTGGAAATACAACTTCCCACTGACTCTGTGTGCTTTACTGGGCTACAAAATAATGCTGACTACACTTAAAAATAAGACTTTAACCTAAAAAGATGTGGGAACTCCATCCAAGTTAGTTGGTTTGAAAGCGAATGAGATGAGGTGGGCATGGGAGAAAGTTCTAGGACTCAAAATGTTGAATAGACTGCCTGATAGATGCTTTGCCTTCTGATAAAAGAAAAAGGCAATGTTTGTTTATGTAAGTGTGTCTGAGGGTTCCTGGAGGGGAAATGGAGTCAGAAAATAGGTGGATTTGAATATCCCTATCATAGGTGAAGTATAAGAGAGCCCAAAGAACATGTTCGCAGCTCTTAACTGACTTCAGAGACGGATGTGGAAGCAACGAGCAATTCAAATACAGGTAAAAGTCCTTTGGGAATGATTTCCCACGTTCTCTTAAATTGGGAGGGCAGCGATTGCTATCATCACATCATTATAACAACAACACACAACAACTATGTTTCTCTAAATGGGACTCTGGCCTCTTCTTTGCACAGACAAGCCCCAAAGTCAGGCAGCTGGATGCATGTTCAGTGGGCAGTTTCCCAATTCCAATCCATAGCAGCCAGCCCCCAGGGCCAAGGGCACAAGAGGGATGAGCAGCTTCAGAGGTAGGAAGAAAATAGCACCGTCACCAGCCTGCTGATGGATAGGGAAGGAACTGAAGGCATAACTGGCACAGCCATCAGTGGAGAATAAGCTGGCAGATTAGAAGTCACCCTCTGACCCATAGCAATGAATAAACTTAAAGCAAGCACAACGGAGGAGGAAGAAGAGAACACAGAATAGAGAGAAAGAAATGAGGAGGGAATGGGAGAGGGCAAAAGGAGGGCAAGAATGTGTGGGTGTTGCTGTTAAGAGTGCAGGGTTCAGCCTCTGGCCCTGATGTTGGCCTTCTTTCGTAATTGTGTGAAAACCTATTCTTAATCTTAAAATTTCTTCCTTTTACTCAGTGACATAGAGATAGCTAACATTTTGTTACACGGTTCGCTTGAAGGGCCGATCTTCTTCATTGAAAGTTATATTGGAGTTGATTCCTTGTTTTAGATTGTGGGGTCTCTGTCACACTTCTTGTGTTGAACACTGACCAATATCCTCCTTGTGGCTGTTAACAACTGGCTTTGTTTCCTATCATCTGTCCTCCTTCTGCTTCCCTTTGGTTCACTGAGCAAAATGTTAGGACTCCTTTCTTTAAGGGTCAGCGATGCAAGCGTGAGGACTGCATCCCCAAGCTTAATGGAGTTGTGTCGTGGTTTTGGTGGTGTTTGTTTGCGGAGGACATGGGAAACAGGCCATCCTTCCTGGGGCAGGCATCTCCAGAGTATGTCTCCTAAGTCTCTGGTACCATCCAGAGCAGCTTTCACATATTATATGATGTGTTTTGTTAGTGCGTTATCTTCCTTTATCTTCCCAACTTAAGATTGTGCCAGGCACATCCTAGGGACTTATTAAATCTTTGTTCACTGGGTAAATAGATGGATTGATTTTCTCATTTTATCATGGCAACAAAATATGAAGCAGCTGCTATTTTCTTGGTTTTATGGGAGAGGAAACCAGCATTCAGAGGGTCCTAGATCATACAGCTATTACGCTGCAGCCCCTGCATGCCAGACACACAAACGCCAGCCTGTCGGACTCCAGGTCTTTACTCCTCTGCTGTGCTGATTGGCTCTCTATACATAGCAGTATCATTTGTTTTCCCCTATGTTTAGGGAATGCAAACTGTTTGTATTCAGAGTTTCAATGACGTTCTCCCCATCTGTTTAATTCAACTTTGCATGTTCTTGTTGGATCCCCTAAACTCTAAGCAAAGAAGATTGAGTGCCAACTAGATTCTTAGTTGGCACAACATGCTTATTCTATTTAGTCAGTGATTGCCTCCGGCAGGGGAAAACAAAGGCACCCAAATTACCTGACATTTTGGCAGATGCCATTTCCACTTCTCAGCTATACTGAGATATTACTAAATGGATTTTCTTTTGTCTGAAGCAAAAAAAAAAAAAAAAAGGAATTTTGATATAATCCAGTTGAACTCATGGTAAGTGTTGAAGTGGACAAATAGTTTCCAAAGGTGACACAGCTAACCAAGAGTGTCACAAGAATACACATATGCCAGCTTCCAATCTACTGTGTCTTCATTTAGCCATGCTGAATGAGCTCCTCTTTCTTTATTAAGATGTTTTGGGCAATTCCGGTTCTGAATTTCAAAGGCTTCATTACTTTTAATTAGACATTTCTTGTCCACCTTTGCTTTGAAAGGCATGATGTGACTTTGTGAATTGCTACTAACAAAAGATGAAGTGGGTTCCAGTTAGTTTGCTTCCTTCTACTCCTTAGATATTCTTGTCTTACTTTATTTCTTTTTCTTCTTTCTTTTTTCACATGTTCAAGCTCCTTTATACTATGACCTAAATATACAGTCATCTTAACTGGTGCTGTTACCATGGTGATGTTTCATGGTAGATAAGGGTACACACTAAAAAACCAGTTTCTTTCATTAGTGATGGAATTCTTTCTCCCCTCCCCTTCTCCCTACAGTCACGCTTTCGCTGACTGATGCCATCTGGTGTTCAGTAACAGGAAGAACGTTGGTTTGGACAGGACAAGTCCTCAGTTTTAAAGCTGGTGGTGGGGTGGGGGGTTGGATGTCAACTTCAATTACAATTAAAAATGGACATAAGTAAGAAATGTCTTCAATTAATGTGATTTAAGCAAAGAGATTAGAATAAAATATTTGTTTTCTGGGTCGTTTAGTGTTGTGTACTGTGCAGTGTTCTAGAAAGTTATGGCAAAAGGAGGGATATTTATACCTTTTCATGCTTAACATTGTGAAAATGTGTCTATGGGAGAAAAAGGAGAGTACATATCTCTTGGAGGAGAACCTAATAGAATATTTTATATGTTTAAGTCTTTAAGACTTCCAAATGGAAGTCTTCTGTCCTTTAGAATGGGAACATTTTTCTTGCTGGAAATACTTGGAAGCTTTATTCTTTATATGATCGTATGAACAACATGAACACTAATACCAATTTCACATTATTTTTAACTACTAAAGATATGATGAGCTGGAAGTGAGGCAGGTATACCATAAACAGCTCTTCATCCCCCTCACACCAAAGTCTGTGGTCTTGTGATCCAGTAAATTCTATCCTTGACACCTCTCAAGGATCCAGTCCCTCCATCCATTGGCACATCTTTTCAGACCTTTCGCACCTCACACATGGACTATTACCAGAGCCATATGTTTCTAACTGGTCTCCCACCCTTCTGTCTTTCTCTAGTACAATCTATTCTCTCAATGCCAGAGTGACCTTTCTAAAATGCAAATCTGAACGTGTCATTCTCTCGGGAAAAACTTCAGTGTTTCTTGACTGTTTGGATAAACCCTGAAATGAAACCCACACAAGATCTGCTATAGCTGAGTAAAGCTATTTGCCTGCTGGATCTCACCCATCACTTCTTCATTCTCCGATTGCACTGGAGGCATACTCATAAATAGCTATACTAGTATAATGACTGGTACAGAGTAAATGCCAGGTAAACATTCGTCAAAATATTTATTTTCTTTTTATTCTCCTCCTCCTCCTCTTCTCCTTCTTCCTTTTAATGTAATTTATTATGCTCATTATATCAATCAGCAATGATAAGTTGCATACTTGCTATTTTATATATGTAATCAATATAATGATAATGTAGCTTTGCTGGCATTTAATATCCACAGAAATCTTTTGGAAAGTGAAAATGTGGGTTCTTTTTTTATTTTAATGAGCACTGTGGATTTGGGTGAATCATTTTCCTGGATTTAACTAAATTATTTACAAAATACGAATGCTAGGCAACTTAGATGATTTTATCTGGTGCTGATAACATAACAACTAGAAGTGGTGAGGGATGTAGATGAGGTTTTGAGTAAGAGCTGAGCCATGTGTTTTACAGAAATATTCATTTAAAATGTATTAGCAGTAGGGGAGATTTACCTTTTTTAACATTTCACTTTCTTTTCCTCATTTTTTTGGCACAGTTTATAATTCCATTAGTTTATATTCCCCTTCCGGTTTTACTGTATCAGAGAAGCTATAAACCTCTTCATGGACTAAATACTAGTTTAAGGTTAGATTTCCAGCCCATGGAAAATGGAACAGCAACAACAAAACTGAAGATCTATATTTTTTAAAAAAGTTTTCAGATAAGTGAAAATAAATAATAAAAGCATGGTAGAAGGTAATTTTTTGAAGCTATCTGCATTTATATGGCTCATAAAAGCAAGATCTCTCTTGCTATATATCCTTGAGCAGTGACCTCTTACAGAAATAAGCATTTTCTTCAACACTCAATATTCATAGTGGTTTGAATGACAAGTGTTTGAATTAGTGACGTTCCCACTATCTTCTAAGAAGTTTTTTTTAAAAGAGACAGATTAAGTTCCTAAAATACTTTATTCCTCTTGCAAAGATTGAGAGTTAGCAAGTTGGGAATGACTCCCAGGAATCTAGATTTTTAACAAGCACCTGACATGATCCTGAAGTAGATGATCATATTTTACATAATAGCAGAATGAAAACTTAGAAGCTAAGAAGAAAACGGAAAGCTCAACTCCATATGAGTTCTCCATCCCTACGTGGGTCAAGGCCAGAAAGAGTGCTGAGTTATGGCCAGAGACTTTTTGATTCCTAGGCAGATTCTAGCGTCAGTGATGAATCACAGTTCAGGAGGACAGTCATAGATAAAGATGCTTCTCTTCCATTTTCTATGGAACCTGCATACCTGTTGTTTTCACTGGGGCACAGTTCTACCTGCATATCTTATACCTTAGTCCTGACCACTTAAGAAATAAGCATTCCATTTTCTTTTCTACGACTCAATTCATCTTTTTCTCTTTCACAATCCTTCTGTTCTCTTGTGTATCTTCCCAGACCATAAATATCTTCTTGACTCCAAAACTCCTGTGTTCTCTTTTAGATTTTTCTGGGAGATCTAGTTGGATGGAGCACCTGGCCGGCCCTCTTCCTCTTCCTCTCTCAGCCTTGGATGGGGGAGGAATTGTCTGAGGCAATTGTCTTAAATGTTAACAGGGATGCATTTGGCTGCTAATATTACAAAATGTTGGAGCACTATGATTATGCTGAATGACACACTGATATAATATCAAACCTCCTCTAGGAATCAGAACATTGTAATGATTTTCCCTGATGTTATTGTTCACTCTTAATCATAAAGATGATTCTTCTGTTCTAATAAAGCAAATAAGCTTTTTCCTACTTCACCATCCATGTCAAGCCAATAACAAGATGAAATTTCTTAGGAAGGCAAGCTTCTTATTTCCTGATTATTAACTACTAAGGAACTCTTTACAAGTGGCAAGACAGGGAGCTAAAGAATTACCTGAAGGACAATGTTCCCACTCTTCATAAAAGCAAAGCACAGAACAATTTGACTGATAGGAGAAATAAAATAAATTTCCTACACAATTTCATATTGTTGAACTTGTACCTCCCTCAGCACTGTTACAGTGGGAAAAGTTACTACCAACACCAGCATGAAAATGGGGAAAGAGAGAAATTGCACTTAATTGTATTCTTTGGAGGACTTCTGGTTTCATTTTAGGGAGAAGATAATGAGCAGCCCGGGGGGCCAAGGCATGTTTCCCAGGTAGGTCTGCTGTTTTCTTGCTTTATCCTCAAAATTAGTTTTCCATCAGATTTTATCAGTGGAGTGTGCAGTTGTGTCTTCACATGTAATCCTAAATATTAAAGTTTTTTTTTGTTGTTGTTGTTGTTTGTTTTTTGGTCCTTACTACTGAGTGCTGAGGTCCTGAAGGAAAGGAGAGTTTTGGCTGATGCAGGTTTAAGTCCTGTTGTTTCTGACAAATGGGTGTCATTCAACCGCAAAAAAGGAGGCCCAATTTTGTCTTTAGTCTGATGGGAGCATAAATGGATATTTCCTGTGACTAGATATTTCCATGTTAAGGGAAATTTCAGAATTATGAGCAAGATACTTTTCTGTGACAATAACAAGGATCAGAGAAAGATGAAATGTCAGCTGCTGTCTCTTGTGTTGACAAAATTTAGGACTGCTGCCATTTATTTACATCTATTGTCCCTGTCCCTTGCACTCATCCTATGTGATGTTTCTTTGTTTATTTTTCTTCCTAAGCCTTGACATTGGGGCTCTTCCACACTAAGTATCTGGGTCTCAGTTTTAGAGTGAGTTTGTGACTTTGGCATCAGACCCACATCTAAGGTTAAAAAATGATTTTTAAACTTTAATGTTTTGCTGTACTTATCACAAGCAACTTCTTTAGGAGGCCATTCCATTATATTATTGACATTTAATTTTGATACAGTCACGGAGAAACAGGGAAGAAAAAGAAACAGAGGTAAATCTCACTTCCAATCGGTGTTCAGAGAAAGGAATCGTGAGGAAGTGGAGTTTGTGTGAGAAGAATGAGTCTCAGGTGAGGTTTAAAACCACTGTCTTGGCCGCAAACTTCCTGGCACAGTCCAGTTTACAGACTTCACATCTAAAAGTACAGGAGGCTTCAGGATCTCCTGGGACATCTTTTTGGGCATGGACATGAGATACATATAGGGTGTTTCTGTTGAATAGGAAACCACCAAATACGGGTGAAATGTTATTATTTGATCTCCTTCTATTTCATATTGCTTTAACAATCTATTCCATTGCTGTGCAAAGTAATAGTTCTTATTTAATGTTAACCTCTGCATTGCAGATGCGCAAACAAAAGGCCAAAGGACCTAATTGTTTTAAGGGATAAACCATCAGCAGATTAATTCTGTTCCTCTTTACATGTCCATTGTCAACTCCATTTATTTGTATACCCCAGGCTCCTGAGAATCATTAGTGTCTATTGGTAAATGATAATACCAGCTAATTTTTTACAATTAATTGAAATTTCACACTCTTACACTTCAATATCAGTCAATATTTTTACATACTGACACTTTTAATCAAGGATTATCTTTCACAAGGGAGCTACAACAGGGCCCTAATTAATTAAAGTGATAATTGCTTCTCTCTCCCTTGCAGTTTGTTGGTTACATAACACATTCTGCAGGAAATTCACATCTTTAGCATTCCTCTTTAAAATTCCCCCATTTTTAAAAAAGATCCTTTAGCTTCTAATGCCATAAGAATTTACTGAAAACTCAAATTATTTATTTTCTAGCAGTGATACAGAAAGGTCATATTTATTTTCCAGTGAGATTCCATATTCAAACAAAATAAATGACATCTTTCTATCATTGACATATTCCAATCAAATCCCAAGGGTCACTTTCCTAGAAGAGAGAGTGACAGTCCAGTGTCTCCCACTTTGGCGTCCTCTAGTTTCTTTTAGGTTCTTTATTACGGTGCAAGTTCTCATGTCCATGCCTCCTGGGTGCTTTCTGTCTCCTAGTCCTCAGCTACTTAATAGCTCTCCCCTGCCTGCCACCTGCCTCTCTTTAGCCTTTTCAGTGTAAAAGCTTTGTTAAATTTTCCCATCTGTGTTGGTCTCATCAATTCAGGAGACACTGAATCTAGATGCCGTCTATAATTGGCAGCCATGCTCTCTTCTCCTTTAATAGATATTGCTCTCACTCCCATCTTTTGGCACCTCTTGGTATCTGAGATGCATTTTTGGAAATAATTGATGGCAACGTCAAATCATGAGCTATTTCCCTAAGTCTTGGGAATCCAGAGCATTGAAATCCCTGCACCATATATTGGTCAGATTTTCTAAAGGTCACTCCTGTTTGCTTCTTTTAATTAAATCACTGTGACTATTTCATTTCACTTGTAGCAAACATTTGGCCACATTTTAAAATTATTATTTCTCCCAAACTTGTGTGTGCTGGCTTCACTTTTCCAATACGATTGCAATGAGACTTGATACCAAGAAGTCAGTTATCTACTATTCAAAAATTTCCCCTTCTTAGGTATAATCATGGAAAGACATCTTTTCTTTTTTTTCTTTTTATAAATAGACTTTATTTTTTGTAGCAGTCTTAACTTCACAGCAAAATACAGTGAAAGGCACAGAGAGTTCATAGACCAGCTATGCCCATGCATGCAAAAGTGTCCCCTATGATCACCAAGCCCTAGTAGAGTGATATATTTAACAGTCCCTGAACCTACACTGACATGTCATCACCACTTAGAGCCCATAGTTTACAGGAGGGCTCACTCTTTCTGGTTCTTCTTCTCTCTTTTTGGGTGGAAATGGGATTTCACTCCAGGATGGTCTCCTGACTTTATTTATTTATTTATTTATTTATTTATTTGGTCTCCTGACTTTAAGCGGTCCTCCTGCTTCAGCCTCAGGAATATCTGGGACAACAGGCATATGCCACTGAGCCCACCTGGGATTCACTCCTGGTGTTGTACATTGTGTGGATTTGAACAAATGTATAATGATGTTTCTCACCATTATAATATCATAAAGTGTATTTCTACGTCCTTAACTCATGACATTCACTTATCAAATCCTTCTACCTTCTCTACACTTAGTTTTCTCTAGAACGTCATGTAGGTCAGACTGGCTTCTTGTACTTAGTAATAAGCATTTAAGTCTGTTCCATGTCTTTTCATGGCTTGCTCGTTCATTTCTTTTTAGAACTGAATAATATTCTGTTACATGAGTTTTTCTAGAGGATTCTTTTTTTTTTTTCATCAGTAAAGGTTTACCCTTGCTCCTTGAAGATAAATTTTAGCTGTATATTAGAAAATATATTTCCTTTCACCATGCATATTATTTCATTCTTATACTACATTTTTCTCTGATTCTTAATTTCCATGTTCTTAAATTCTGGAACTTTCCAATAATAACCACATAACTCCTGTCCTGAATATTTTAACTCTTTCTCTTCTTCCTCTTCCTTTAATATACCCTACCCTTAATTGAGTACTGAGAGGATTTTTTAAATAAGATTTTTAAATAATTCAGGCAACAAAATCCTTTACCTTTCTGTTGAAGGATTTAAATGGTTTGTTTATACAGTTTGGGCAACTGTTCTGCTCCCTTGAGTCTAAATTCAAGAAAAGGGGAGGAGAGGATGTCAAGGAGCTGTTTCTTTTCCATTTCTCTTCCTTAGTTGATCTCCCAAGACTTGGCAGCCATGGCCATGAAGAAGCTGGGTAGAAATGCTGGTGACCTAAAGGAAAGACTATTCTGTGAAACAGCGCACTGACCCCTAAACGAGAACACCTACATCTTAATTCACTTTACCAATGGCAGACGGGGAACTCTGATTTCTATTTGAGAAGTAAGAGAAGTCCTATGGTCACTTAATGTCCCCTGGGGTATGCCCTTCTCTCTTACCTCTGCCTTTAGGAAAATTGATGGATTGGATATGTTGGTCTAGTCATCCCAGCTGTTTTAGACACGGAGTTTGCACAAGATAGTTAATGATAGTTAATGATAGTTGACTTACTTTTAACATCTTCACTTCGGTCCGCTCTTTACCTTATACATGCATCGATATTTCAGCTCCTTCACACAGCAAAGTCCTCCTGATATTTTCTGATTTCATTTGGAGAAACCTATTCCATAAGGACGGGATTTGAATGTCATTTTTTTCTCTCCTTTTATATCTGCTTCTTCTTTACTTTTTTCTTTCTTCTTCTCAGTTTTGAATCTGATCCCTACCTCTATTTGGCACAATAAATATTATCTAATGAAGATGTTAAGAGGTGGTCTGCTAAAAGTTTCAAGTTTCCTCCTACCCCAATATACTTCTGTTCATTCGGTAGTTACTGTTTCCTGATATAATGCCAAAAAACTGTTCCTAGGTAAAATTTCTCTTTCAGAATTAATCTTTCCTTATGACACATTTCCCCACTTTTGAAAAGAGCAGTCCATCTAAACTTTAGCAAAGTTTACTCCAGCTGCCTTTGTTGGTATATGGTAGCATAATTCTGGTTAAGTGAATGCAGTTAATCTCAAGCAAATGGACTTCCAAAGGGACCAAACTCTAGTTTTTATATATAACATATATTGAAAGAAATTTTAGCCAGAAACCAATCACATATGATTTAAGTAGATTTTTCTACACATTAAGGATAAATTTACTACCATTTTCTCTTCTTACTTAACCCTATGTAAAAGACATATGTAACAGAAGATGAAAATCAATTTGCATTGTGAATCTAAGTACCATTCTGAATAGTTTTGCCATGTGTAGCCTTAGGAATAAAACTGAAGTATGGATTTATATGTCCTTTTATTCCATTTCCTACTTATTTTTCTAATGTTTTATTAAGGGATTCCATGATTTACAGGTAATATTTTGCTGGAAAAGCTGAGATTCAAAACTGAGAAATTGTTAAAACTTCAGCAATAGATTTGAAGTAGTGCCAACCCCTTCAAATATGTCTTGGCCACTAAGCCATCTTCTGGGTTCTGCTGAAGAGCCAGCCTAGGGTCAGCAAGCTACTCTTGAGAGTAACTATTTTCCTCTCTTAGTGGTTTTGGAGATACCATATAGTCATTTTTGCTACTGATTTACATATAAATAATTAGGGTTTTTATTACATTATACTATTTGGACCAATAATTTTAAAAATAATGTTGGTGGTCATTGAAAAAAAAAATAAACAACTAGGCCTTTTATAAAATCAAGAATAATCAAAAACTCACTATGCAGGCTGGGGAGATAGCTCAGTTGGTAGAGTGCTTGCCTTGCAAGCATAAGGCCCTGGGTTCAATCTCCAGCACTGCAAAAAATAAAAAACAAACAAACAAAAACTAACTATGCAATGTATTTGTTCCCTGGAGATGTGCAACTTCAAAAATTCTAAGGAAGGATGATGGACTAACTCCTATAAAACTACATCAAATCAGACTTTCTTCTGCTTTCTCATTTCATAAGATTATTAGGAAGCTGTTATGGCATGTACTGGCCCAATTTGCAAAAATTGTCCATGCACTATCTTTAGAGTGAGCAAAAGAGACAAAGTGTAAAGCAGTATCTTGATGTCATCTTTCTTAATTCTGCCAATGTATTTTTTCTTTCAAATAGCAGATGACTTCATCTATAAGTCCTATAACCATATATGTAATCAGTTTGGCCATTAATTTTTTCAAAATGAAATACTTATATTTTGGAGAGGTGGGGCCATCTTTTTCTTTGCTTTTGATCCGGGGAAGGGGAGAGGAGAGCAGTTGGAGAGGAGCTGAGGATCTGGTGTTGCCTGAGACACTGAGTATTTCATGGTCCACAGACATTCGCAATGAGGTGATAGATTGCTCTCTCAGGCCCCTGTCACTTACACTGGGAACGTGATGTGCTTCTGGGGAATGTTGGGAAGGCACTTGTAAAGCTATTTTAAGAGGCGTGTGGAACTGTGAGAGGACAGGGAACTATGGGAGAACATGCCAGAAGCCTTGTTTGTAAAGACTGTATTCTCTTTAAGGGCTACTCGGTAGCAAAATCAAAAGGGACAGCTTGCCAGGAAGTAAAGCTGCTTATCTTGACTCAGTAGGAGAGAATTCCACACTCAATGAAGCCTGAAAATTAAAACTGAAACATTTCTTTCAACGAATGACAGGAAATTTGTTTTTCTGTTTGTTTGTTTGTTTGTTTTCTGTGTTTCTTACTTGAGTGCCCCAATTTATAGACCCCTGGTGCCATTAACTGGTACCAGTAATCCGCCAGAAGACAGATAGGACTTTGTTTTCAGAGAAACTGCATTTAAAGAGGCTGAAAGCTAATTTGCCTCCATCTTTTTTTTTTTTTTTTTTTTTTTTAAGAAAATGCTTCATTCATCTTAATACAAGATCCCAATAAAAAAGATTTGGACAGGAATGGCAGTTCTTCCTTGGAAGATTGAACCTCTTTAACAATGCAGCAAAAGAAACAAATATCACTTCAAAGTCAACCTATTGTTTGGTCTGTGAAAGCCCAAGAATCCAAAGACAATTGGGGTGCACCTTTCTTAAAAAAAGGGGAGCAGGTCTTGGAAACTCCCTCCATCTCCACCTCTGCCTGGCAAAATAGTTTCCAATCCAGAGGTATCTTACGTGAATATAAATAAGAGGATATTATCCATACTTACACCAGAAAAAGTCATCTTCATGTCAGTATCATTTTCATGTTCCTACTCTTCATTTTAAAGCTTACTTTTCTTTTCCTTGCTGTATTCAGTCAGAGTATGGAAATCATATGGTTTATAAGGGATGGGTATTGCTACATTAGAAATTTTTGTTTTTTCACTTGTTCTTCAACATTTATTGCTGCAAAATTAGGTGCATCCAGGTACTTTTGCTAGACATCTAGACTTCAAGATGAGTCATCCTGCTATTCTATCCTGAGACATAAGGGGAAAAACAAATGAAACACAACATATGGATGCTAGATGGAACTAGGAAATCACAGAGAAGAGGGTGGGATGAATCCAACTGAAGCTTGGTTTAATAAAGCACTAAAGGGTGAGTAGGGTCTTAATGGATTAATGGGAAGCAAGAAGGACCTCTCAGAAGAGGGTATGCCTGGTGCCAAAGCGTAAGAATAGAGCATTGCAAGTCCTGCCTATTTTTCTCATAGCCCAGAGTCATCAGGAGGAAAGCAGAACATATTAAGTGGATCAGGTCATAAAAGACAGCCATTCCACAGATTTGGACTTACCCTGTCAGTTACCGTGTGCAAACTCCTTCACCTAAAGGAAATATTTTACCTAAGTTATGTGTACTGCACTCTTCTATTTCATATGACACTCACTTAAGACGGTAATACACAATCTGAAAAAAACCATGACAGAGAAGATTAGTTAGTCTGGTCAATAGCAACACCTAGCCTGTGTTTGGGAACTGCACGGTGTGCCATGCTGAGAGCACACCGTGAAAACACAATGCCAGTTTTCTATTCCAATGATTTCACCACTCAGCCGCATGGTCTGGGCTTTGGCTAGAGCAATAGGATCATTCCTACGTGTATCCTAAAGCAAGTGACGGAGGTACTGGAGGAAGCAGAAAGTGTACCCTGTTATTTCTGATCCCTTTGGAGAAGTATGTTCGCAGATAACTGCCTTTGGTACACTTTGAGGAATAATTTCCTGAAGAATGAAAGCAAGATCAGGAAGCATAGTGGCCTGACATCATGTGTTATGGATGAAGGGAACTTGCTTTTCTATGGTGGTTCTAATGGACAGATCCCATTGTCCTGCAAGCATCTCTCCTCAATCAGCTGTCTTATTTGGGTTAGTACATGTCCACCATCCATCCTTGTACTGGATTCCCACTTTCCTGAAAAGTGATATTTGTGGATTAAATATGGCTTAAAATAGGACTTTATTTTTAAAAAATTATAATTTGCTTTGGATCAATGCATTCATCTCCTCTTCTCATTTTTACAAAAACCCCAAAGGAAGGTAATGACAAATTGAGGAAATTCAAAATTACTAACATCCCATGACTTGTCCAAGGCAACACAGCCTGGGTGCAATCTCACTGACACTGTCATTGACAGAAATGTCCCGAATGTATAGCAAAATTAACTGGTCACTCATCTGTGATAAATCCTATACATGAATTTTGGAGATGTTAATTAAGTGTGATGAGTCTGAACTTTTCTCTTGAATCAACAACCTGCCATAAAACCAGAGAATTTTAGTGTAAAATTCAAACCTCACTGACCCTGCCTCAAGGTAATTATTTTGCCTTCCTCCTGAGGATAAAGAGTGTTTACGTGGAAGAGAAGAGTCTCTGGTGCTAGGTCTCCGTGAAGCAATTCCCTTGTGGGGCATACTTAAAGCATTGTGTTTTACTTTCCTTGAAAATATCTTGTGATCTGATATGACCTGCTTCACACTGGAAGAAGTAGATGCGGAGAGGAAATTTTCTCTGTCTCGGGAATGTGTCGGTGGCCACCCTTGATTCACAGAGACAACTCCAACTTGGGGATCTTTGGGAAAGCACAACTGGAGAAAAATAACAGAGAGGACGTTTAAATCTTCAGGGTGGAACCTAAGATTTTTCCTGTGTGCCCTAAGGGGAGCTCACTTGACAGCCCAATAGATGCCTCTTTCCTCCAGGCTATGGTGAACTTTCCAGATCTTTCTTACTTGCCTTGGCTCTGTTAGAAGTGTTACTTGATTCTACAGAATTTAAACAGAATTTTATCAATGAACAGTTGTTCCTCACAAATAAGCACATCATAGCTTTGTCTGTGGTCCCTCAATAGGAAACCTAAGAAAAGTCTTACTCTCTTAAAATAGAGAAAAACTGAGTTCCCTCTCTTCCCTGTGACCTCTGCTAAACGTACCCATTCTTGTCCCTACTCTTCTCTGCATGGGAAGGCAGGGGAACTTCCTGGTTTAATCGTTATTCAGCTTGAAGTGAGCAGCAGACCTGTGATGCTGGGACTTGTGAGGAATCAGTGAGAAATGTTATAGCAGTTTTTTCAGAAGAGAATTACATATATGAGTAGCAATAACATTTTTCAACTCTAGTCAATTGGCATTCGGCATTGCGCATAAAAGGTCTCTGGGGTAGAGAATGAATTTTGAGAAATGAGATATTAGCATTTCCTGCTCAGACTGTTGACAATAACTGTGCTTCAATTTCCTTTTATTTAGCATGGGTTAGGACTTCTTTTCTTTCCTCCAGCAGGAAAATCACAAGAAAGGTTATTCCTCTTTTAAAAAATGGCTCTAAAACTGCCAAGGAATGTTGATGGGCCTGGATCAATTGAAAGTAATTAGTAATTATCTATTCAAATAAAAATTTTCAGTCTTATAGCCTAGTTTGGAGTGTCCCCATTTTCCTTCAAAATTATTGTTCTCAAATATGGATGCAATACTCAGTATTGAAGGGGAGGTGTTTTATGGTGGTATGAGAGATGTATGGTCAGCTTTCAGTGAGTGGCTTAAGTGTTCTGGGGACACTGTGCCCATGACTTCAAGTTCCTCTTGAGGTGAGGAAGAGAATGACCTTCTTATATTATTTAACATTTACAGCTTTTACATATTTGCATCTGTTCTGTCTTTATGATCTTGGAAGATAAGAACTATGACTGATTTCCTGGTGAGGGACATGAGTAATTAAGAGTTTACGCAATCTCAACTTCAATTCAATTTTTTCACCTCAGGTGTAGAACATTTCTCCAAGAAAGAGTGTGTCAGGCCTTCATCCATCCTGAAACTACCTCATTTCTATGATGGATTGTGCCATTATCTACACCTCTTACTTTAAAGTTTTTCATGGATAAAAGACATTGGGAACATTTTGTAAACACCTACATGCTAGATGCATGAAGCATACTACAATTATAATTGCTACTTACAATGATTCAGCTTCAGATGAAACCTTCGATGATTTTTATTTGGCTTGTTTAGATAATAGTACCATTATGAGGATGCCATTTTCTCCATGTCAAACACACTTTTAAATTATGTTCCTTGTCTTGTTAGACACACTCCTTCGTGTTAGACCCAGAGACATTTCACTAATATAAAGCACAGACAGGAGGTCATGGCTGCCTTCCAGTTAACCAGGATTGTCAATGAAGAACAAAACCCTCTCCCTGCTGCAGCAGAGCTTGCCACGTCCAGTAGGTTCTAATTGTTTTCTGCACATGTCCAGCATGAACCTTACAATTACTTATTCTTTCCTAATTCAAGATTAGAGGTTAAAGTTATTTCCAAATTATCAAGGAAATCCCTTCAAAACTGAGATAATATGTTCCTAATCTTGAAGAGAGTTAAGAAATGTCTAGTTTGCATTTAAATGATCTTTGGTAAGTGCTGACTTATGTCTTGCTGATACGGGTTAGAAAGGAGGTAAATGAAATGTGATCTAGGGAAAGGCATGGGCACAGGGCATCAGAGCCATGATGTCATCCTGGCATTGCTTGGACACAGGAATGTGCTGCTGTGTGTGCGACTAAGAATAAGCGATCTATTGATCATGTATTCTGGGGATAACAAAGTGTCTGGACAGAGAGTATTCTGTGACCATTGGCTACCTTACAAATTAAGTAGTTTTCCTTTGCAGAATCCCCAAAGAGTGCCAGTGCTCAAAAGAAAATTGCCATGTTCTGCAGTTGTGAGAACTTGTGACTCAGAGGCAGAAAGATCATGAATAGAAACAGTCTGTTTACCAGGGGTGTTCTGAGGAGAAGCCCCAGAAGGCTGCCTTCCTTCTGGTAGCCAGAAAGCTCAGGTTCTGCTCTGGTGAGCAATAGAACCGTGTGGTGGCGGCTTCTAGCCCAAAACAGAAGCAGGGTCACCACCCAGCTCTGTGCACACAAGGGAGGCTGTGACCCATGGTTTTATGCAAAGACAGTTTAGAGTAATTAAGATTGTCCTTTATTGAGGACATATTAAAATACAACTGTGCATGTGGGTGTGTGTAGGTATCCTGAAAATAGCCCTTCCTCTGCATTTGTCCCTACTCTGTCTCCTTATCTTTCCCCTCTCAGGAAATGGTACCACCATTCACTAAATTACTAAGTTCAGAAACTCAGCATACATTTCTTTAAAAAGAGCCTTCTTATTTTATCATAGTTTTGAAATTAGAGTAAAGATAGTACCAAGACTTCTCATGTATCCATCACCTAGGGTCCTCTGTTAAGCCATTGTATCACTGTGATGCAGTTAACACTCATGAATCAATAGTGAACCATTATTAAAGTCTGTACTTTATTCCGACTTTTAATTGTTACCCAATATTTTTTTTTGGTTTGGGATCCCAACCAGATACTACAATAAATTTAGTCTTCACGTCTCTCTCCTCAGGCTCTTAGGATGAGGGTTTCACCGTAACTGACCTTCTTGTTTTTGATAACCTTGACAGCATTGGGGTGGACTGGACTGAAATTTTGTAGACTGTCTTTCAATTTTGGTTTGTCTGATGATTTTCTCACAGTTCGACAGGAGGATGGAACTTCAGGAAGGAAGATCAGGGGTACCTGCTCTCCACGTGATGTATCACTTGGTGGTGTTAAGCCTGACCCCTCACTGCAGTGTTCACTGTGACATATATTTGACTCTCCGCTCCCTCGGACACCATGCTCCTTATTGTGGCCCTTAGTACATGACTGAGAACTTCTCATCTCATCTGTCTTATCTTGGGCTGTTGCTGCTTAAATCAGATTTCAGTCACACTTATTTGTCTCTGAGTTTCATGACACAATTTGCCTTTTTCTGCATTAAATCTTCTGTTTAGTATGTGGCATACATTGTTCCTTTCCTGTGGAACATTCTATCTTTTCACCTCTGCCCAATTGTCACAGCAAACATCTTATTGTTCAGTTGGATCATCTGTCACTCCTCAAAAAGCCTTTCTAGGGTTTGGGAAGGTCAGTGGAATGAATTAGACATCATTACCCTATATACATGTATGATTCCACAACCCGTGTGGCTCTGCACCATGTCCAGCAAGAGGAAGGAGATGTCGCGCTCTGCTCCATTTGTGTACAATGTGTCAAAATGCATTCTACTGTCATATATAATTAATTAGACCAAATTTTTTTTAAAAAAGCCTTTCTACTGAATCCAGTCTAAAATAGTGCCCTTAGGCTTTGGTTTATGAGCCCTTAACACCTTGTCTGTTTACTTTCTAGAATTTAATACTGTTATTTACCTAACTTTCTCTTTATGTTTTTGAACCTCAGGAGGAGGCAGGCACACAGCTGTCTAATTTACCAATGTGCTCTAAAATCATGTCTGATACATTAGTTATTAATATCACTTGACTGAATGAATGAATCACAGGGTCTTAGATTAATAAAACAACAAAGCTTGCTTTTGAAAATGAAGGGAAAGCCACTTGCTCTGGGTATTTTGGATGATATCTGATATTTAGGAAAATTTCTTTGGCCTCAGTTGTAGACAGTTGGTGAATTGTGCTTCATTTGATATTTAATGTCATCCCTCCTCCTTGCTTTGTTTGATACATGATTTGAGAATATATTTTAAGAAGACAGAGAAAACAAGATTTATTTCCTGTAAAAAAAAAAAAAAAAAAAGGAAAATCATCTATAACTCTTCAATAAGACGGTCTTGGATCTGAGAGGCCACCTCTGGGTTGTCATACTTGATGGTCCCTGAACAGAAAAAATTGTGCAAACAAAGAGATGAAACTCAAGGGAAAGAAAATGAAGACGCCTGGCAGGAGCACAAGAGGAAATCTGACCTAAGTGTCAAACAAACAGAGCAACAAATAGGTACCTTTGAGGTCGTCCGGACTCAGGTGTGATAAGGGCCCAAAACCAAGATAGGGAAAAGTTGTACATATTTAAAAATGCTTAAGGATCTCCTCTGTTCTTCACCATTTAGGATCTGACCCCTGTCCTTCCCAACTCTGCCAGCAGTCACATACATTTTTCCTAACTCAGTGGTCTTGGGCTTCTCCTTTTTAGATTGGGTGGGGCACAGAAGTCCTGCAGTGACTTACCTGAAAAAGTAGGACGCAGGTGTCATACTTCGACAACACCCCAGCACATCTGGAAAGACTCATTGGAATAGGCAATTGCTTGAATTAAAATGATCTTATCAGTGGTTAATCAAAATGATAAGGATTTGAGATAGTGCTATAAGCTCATATTCTTCTGCCACTGGTTCACATTGAGGACATGGAGTCAGCCTTCATGGTTACCCAAGCTAACTGCTCCCTGATGAGTTTAGCTCAAAAATGCTACAGAGGGCAGGTACCATTTTTACTTCATCAAGAGGTTGTATCTGACCTCCGAGATCACTGAACCGCTGAGGATCCTGGCTCCTGGCTCAAACCTTGAATCCAGGTCTGTGGATCGCTGCTGTCCTTGCAGTCTTCCATGGTCAGAGGTGGAAGCATTTCAAGGAAACCTTTCACCTGCTCACATAACCATCTCAGCTTAATGTCCAGGTGTTACTCTGCTGACTGACCACCTTTTAACCTGAGGGAAACAGGAAATGGGCAGATAGGGTTGTGTAGATGTGGACATTCTGTCTTCCATGAAGCGATTGTAATCAGTCCCTGGTCCCAAACTACTCATCTCTACAAATAGTCCTTATATTTTTTCCTGCTTTTTACTTTCCTTTCTGCATCTTCAACTTCTCTTTTTCTAATTATATGCTTCCCCTTATCTTGGCTATGGCTCAGCACATTATACCTTTGCTTTTACCCTATATCTGTAATCTTATTTACCAAAGGCCTTTTGACTCTTCTTTGTTCTATCATAACCAAACTACCTTCAACTTGGAGGTGACATCCCTTCCCACGCATCATTAAATAAAATCATAGACAATTGCAAAACATTTTAGAAAGTTAAAAACAAAAGCATCTAATCTCAAAAGGTCCTTTGGGATCACTCTCTATATAAAATGATATCAATAACATCATAATAGATATCTAAAGGGTAGCATATGAAAAAAAAATCTATCCCAAATTAAATAATATATAGGAAATGTTATATTATATTTACATTTACTCTCAGAACTAAACATAGTGAACTTTCTCTTTATACATTTTTAGAATTCTGTATTTATTTTTTAAATTTATTTGTTTTTTATTTTTACAGGCTGCATTTTGATTCATTGTACACAAATGAGGTGTAACTTTTAATTTTTATGTTTCTGCATGATGTAGATTATAACATGTATATATTTATTTTTCAATCAGAAAAAATAATGACCATAATTTTTTAAAACTATAAGTATTATGTATTCTATGTCATATAAGTGTCCAAAACTTAGCTATGAACATCCACGAATCCTTAAGAATTTTTCATAAAAGACTGTATACTTCAATTAGCACTGATTTTCATTATTGTCCTGTAGCAACATAACCAAATTAACAAAGTGAAGGTTATTGAATGGGTCTGTTGTACATTTGAGCTTGCTTGAAAGTTTTGTTTGTTGTTTATTTTTTCCCTAGGTAACTATTTCATACTTTGGAGTATCCATTTATCTCTTTGTACTTTGGGGTTAGAAAATTTTTCTAGGACCCACAAAAGAAAGTAGGGCAGTTATTTTATCTGTATAGATTCAAATGTAGAAATTGAAATTTCTACCTGTGTGTAGAAACCTAATACTGTGTGTTTAAATAAGTCTCATTTCAAGTTTGATAAAATTTATGTGTCCTATGATGCATAATTTTGAACATGCTTAATAAGAATCTAAATCCTGATAACTTTGCAAAAGTGCTCTTACAATAAAATATAATTTGAAATCCTCCAGTTGTTAGCAATTCAGGCCCTAAGTTTTCTTCTTGATAAACACTTTAAGCTGTAACCCTTCTACTTCATTCCATTCCCACTTCCATTAGCCCAGGAGTTCTATTTAGTGTAGAGAATTGATGATTTTATAAAGTTTTTGAATGTTTCCACCATCTAGCCATGTTGTTTCTACTTAAATTCAGCTTACAGTTCTTTACATGGATTGTCTGAAAATAAATTTAATAATTCAGTTAGTTAAAAAAAATGGGGTTTTAAGTCTTAGCTTGCCTGTTCTCCTTTCTCTTCCTTGGTTGCAACAGCAAGATTTAACTCACTTAAACATTCCTTCTGCTATATCTTCCTTACCTGACCTCTCATCACTAAAAAGATATTTCCCTGGCAAATCACTTTTTCCTTAGTGTGGTTACTGCCATAGGAAACATGGATCTTATGCCAGTAAGTCTGGGCACAAGGGGCTCTTCTTCTAACCCTGGAAGTCTTGAAGCTGTGTACCACCACTGAGACAATTAATTTGATAATTTTTCAGAGATCTGGAGGGATGGGTGATATATGTCTGATTGGGGGAACTTCCTGAACACAATGTTTCTGGGACAAATACTAGAACATAATACTTGTGGTACATAGTCTATGCTTCCTATATGCAAGGTCTTCAGTAGTGTAATGAAGACTGATTTTTTCCCCTTGCAGTTAGTGTATGAAGAAAATGAAAATATCTGAGTGATGGGAAAATTCACCTCTGTTTTTCTAAATAGAAAATAACAACAATAGTAGACTTATGCAGAGAGACAACACATTCATCTTGGTTTCAGTCTCTTTCACCAAAAATAAAAGGGTTGAATAGATGATGTTCAAAAGATCTATGAGATGGTATCCATCAGAGGTATTTAGAAAGTCAGTTCCAGTTTTCTACTACAAAGAAAAGCCCTGTCCTACAATTTTTTGAGAGATGGGACCTAATTTCTTAGTGACTGTCAGAGGTTAGGGCAAATGTGGTTTCCTAAATTTCGTGGGTCTAGGAAAGCATTATGGCAAAGTCTTCCCATGCATCTAGAAGCAATACCTTCCTCATTCTGAGGGATTATTTTTCTAGGGAAAAAGTGGTACTTTCCAAGCTGGACAATTATTGACTAAACTGTGAGCCCCTAAATCCAAAGAGAAATAAGGTCCTGGTGCTATTATAGTTATTCTACCTTGTGTAGTGTGTGAACATGGTGTGTGTGCAAGCTCACACATGCACTTATATGTGTGTGTTCAGAGCGATTCTATCTAAAAATGAAAGGCTTCAAGAGCACTGTGAGAGTCATATACTCTCAGAAGAGGCTGAAGAATCATGCAGAGGAAAACATGATGTGTTTGCCAAATTAAAGTAGCTGCACATGACCAGACTATAGGACGGTGGGGGAGGCGTGGTGAAGCAGGGCCACATGACTGTACAGGTTGACAGTGACAGGTTACCAACAGCCTTGGAAGAAACCTAACAAGGTCAAGTTTTGGGAAGTGAAACATTGTTAAAGGACTAATCAAGGAAGAAATATGATTGGCTTATGGTTATGAGAAATGATTCTGGTGTGGGAATGCAAACTGATTTGTAAAGAGTAAAGACTGAAAACAGGAAAGCAAAATAAAGAACTGAGGTTAAACAGGGTAATGGCTTCCAAACTAAGTTAATGTCAATGCAGGTGACAAGGACCAGACATGTTAGATAAATAATAAACAGCAGAGCAGACTGATTGGGGTGATTGAGTATGTGTGGTTGTGGTGGTAGACTGGACCTGAGGACGATTAGGTTTCTAAGATAGGCAATTGGGCAGATGGACATGGTTCAGGTCCCACAAGAAGAATCAATAGTTCAGTTGTAAATGCAGGGTTGAGAAAGCTAAAGCATATCTAAGAAGAGAGTAGCATGAGTTATTGGATGTACATGTCTTAGAGAGATCTGGATGGAGGGCGTACATGTATTAATTGCCAGTATAATCAGCTCTCAGTATCTGCAAAGGATTGGTTCTAGATACCCCAATCCTCAAATGCCCAAGTCCCTTCTATAAAATGGCAAAACATTTGCATATAACCTACACACAATTTTCCACATTTTAAATCATCTCTAGACTACAAATAATATCTAATATAACGTAAGGTATGTATAAATAGTTGTACTATATTATTTAGAGAGTAATTATAAGGAGAAAGCCTATGCATGTTCAGTACAAACAGAATTTCATTTTATATTCAATCTGTGCATGGTCACATCTATGGATATTGAGGGGCAACTGTACATTAAAAATAAACTGCTATTGCATTTGTATATCCATGTGTAAACAATTTATTGTCAATTCATACTTGTTTCCAACTCAACAGCTCTCATGCTGCATCCCTTTAGGAAGTAAAATGGCCAAGTAGTGATGAACAAAGGCAAATTTGTAATAAATGAGCTCCTGAACCAGAAAGCAGTGTTAGACTATTTTTCTTAATTGAAAACAGTTTATCTTTTATTCGTTTCCCTGCTTTTTGTTTAATGTCTTTGCCTTTTGAATACTATAGGTATAATCCAAAGTATAATTAAAGAGCTGTGGATTGCACCATTATTAGAGCCATTTTTAGCAAGCATTAATAACAGTCATGAGAAGTAAAAACAGACATGGCCTTTGTGGTGTTTCTCAGGGGAGAGCTCATATTTACATAGATGGCTTCATTTTTACTTCTGTGTAAACTGAATCACTATTTGTCTTCACTTTGCGTCTTTTGTTTATGTCTCTCCCAATGTGATTTTAACTTTTTTTAAAAAATAAGAATGGTGATCAAAAGAAAGTAAAAGTCCAAATGTCAAAGTCCAAATGTTAAGTTTTATGTCCACTTCTGTAGTGTGATCAAGGGCCAGCTTACCTGGAGGTATGTATTTCTCTCCAGTACTTTGAGATAGCTACTGATGCCAGCAATAGCCACCCTGTGATGGCAATACATAAATTAGAAGTAATCTTATTTCTGGTTATTAGATGGTATAGCTGAAGGGTTGAAAGTAAAATTTAACAGAAAATCAGGATTCTCTTAAAATTAACATTGAAGATTATGAAATATTTTTCTCAAAGTTTACATATTTGTTATAGTCCATACATATGATTATGAGAATTTGTATCTGATAATCTTGTGTTAGCATTACATGGCTTTCAAATTAAAAACAAAGATTGATCAGTGCCCCTTCATTAAAGTGTCACATCTAGAAAATACTCTTAACTTGACAGATCATCTCTAAAGTCAAGTACTAAATACTTGCAGTTACAAGATTGTCTAGGCCTTATTAATATCTGATTTTTTATTTAATTTATATTCATGCAGTTAATTATTTTGCATTGTGAATTCTTTAAAGTCGTGGATTGAATTGTGAATTATTTTGCTTTGTTATTTCTCTAAAATTGTGTGTGTGTGTGTGTGTGTGTGTGTGTGTGTGTGTTTAAAACTAAGGATATGTGGTAGTCTTTCTGTGACCCTTTAGGGAGAGAGGAGACTAACATGTAGTGACCAATTCATTTTTAAGGTTGGATAAAATAGTAACTGACTAGGAAGGGTTAGCCCAATCTTGATACATGATAAATGGAAAGTTGGATAAGGGATTCACTCAGTGCATATTGAGTGAAGTGGGTTCTGAAGGCAGAGAAAGGATGCCATGGTGGCTACACAATGAGGTAAATTAAAAGGTTAAACTAAACCCCATTTATTTCAATTTGTTAAAGAATCTATCATAAAGTTGGACATAATGAAAGATCTCAAAGAAATTCAAATTTGTTTGCTAAAATAAGAGCACACATAAAACAATTATGGAAGAATAAAAATATGAAAGTTAATAAGCTTATAAAATATATATGAAGCTAATTTTATATTCTATAAATTACTTTGGCTGATTCATGATTATGGTTAGTTTATGGTTTACACAAAATCAGATGTGACAGTCATCATTTTCAGTCAACTTATACCTTAGGAATATTACATAGTTTAGAATTTCAATGTTTTAATTTTATTTCTAGCGATCCCCCATATTTTACTATCTGTATCATTTCCATAGCATTCTAGTGGGCATGGTCGATTGTTCTCCATAAGTCAACAATTTCATTTTGGAAATTTTATTATATATGTGTTGCCCTTATAAATTATTTAAATAGTGCTTTAGTCAGCTTTTCATCACTGTGACCACAAAACCTGAAAAGAACAACTTAGAGGAGGAAAAGTTTATTTTGGCTCATGGTTTCAGTCCATGATCAGCCAACTCCATAGTTCCGAGCATAAGGTGAATCAGAACATCATGGTGGAAGGGTGTGACAGAGAAAAGCAGCTCAGAACATGGCAACCAGGAAGCAGCAAGAGAGCTCTGCTCACCAGGGACAAGATATAAGCCTAAAGGCATACCCGCAATAATCTTTGTCCTCCAGTCCACACTTCCTGCCAGCCATGAACACCCAGTTAATCCATATCAGTGGATAAACCCACTGATTAGGTTACAGTTCCCATAATCTGATCATTTCACCTCTGAACGTTCTTGCATTGTCTCACACATGAGCTTTTGGGGGACACCTCATGTCTAAACCATAACAAAATAAACTAATTCTGTGTTGAAATCTCACCATTTAGCAAACTAAAAATCACCCCACAATTGAGCATCATGAGAGATCTTCTTACAATATGGCATTAACTCCAGAGCATGTTTTACAGTGTAATAATGTGAATAATTGATTTGACTTCTGAAGAATCTCAGCTATTAATTTCAAATTCAATGTATTTTTGTAGGGGAGCTATTAGGGAATCCATATTGATCTGCATCTTCTCTATCTACTATCCAAATGAAATCTATAATATGGAAGATTTTCTAGCTAGACCACATCTTTCCATAATTGTTGGAATCAGAATATTCATAATCCAATCAAAATTAAGAAATTAAAGAGGCATTGCTATAAAAGAGGTTTGAGCTACTTTCCACTATTACCTTTAGAAGCACTGCAGCAGACTTTTATAGAGAATATTAGATTCTGTGTCTTTCTCCCTACTGATATTATACAGAGAACATTATAATTCATCTTCCGTTTAGCCATATTCCTTCCTTTGACTCAACAGTATGTTTTTAAGAAAGTCAGGACCTTCTTCTAAGTTAAAATATGGAAGGGAAGATTCAGAGTGTTATGGATTAGGTGACAAGCAGCAGATATGGGTACATTTCTTTGTAGCTTGAAAAGCTTGTTTTCATGCAAATATCTCTAGCAAATTCCTGCAGCAAAATAAAGACTGAAAATTATCTGATCAAGAAGAATAATCTCCTCTAAACAGGAGTGTTTCGTTTTTATTATTGTCATTATTTTTCCTTTTAGTTTCCCAGGAGGCACTGAAGACTGTTTAAATAAACAAAAATAAACACAGAATCCTAGGGAGCAGGTTTTGTGTGCGTGAATGAACAGGAGAAAAACAATTCTAAAACAAAAGGCAGGGCTCTTTCTGGTACTGTTATTGCCAGGGACATTAGTTTCCCCCCCATTCCTTGACTCTGAGGACCTGAGAGTGGTCAGGACTGCACGCCACTAATACGTGGAAGAAACAAGGCTCCCTGAACAACACTGAAGACCAACCTAGGTGATTTGCCACCTTCATACCACACAACCCTTCTAGGCCCAGCCACAGGGAGGAGTCAAAGCGAATGGCACTGCTCTTGTCAGTCTTCCAAGCAGGTTGCCTTGAAAGACAATAAAATGGGGTCAGTGTTTGGAGCAGTAGCATTGGAATGACATTGGCCACACACTTCCTTTACCTTGGGTTCTCCCAGAAGCAAGACCCCACTTCTATTTGGGAAGCGTAAAAAGTCAAATAAAGAGAACACCACAGGAAAAGGGAGGCAGGCATAAAAAGGGTGTTCAATGAAAGCTGGGTACCTTAGAGGGTGACTGAGCTACACACTGGAGAAACTCTATGAAATGGTTTAAAAGCACTCATACTCATCTTGCCAACTGCTGAAGTGATTATTATTTGAAAGAATCATTATTTGAAGGTTGCTTCTAGGGGCTATACATTTCTGGACTATTTCCAGCTTTTATGAGCAGAGGGCAGACAAGCCTTCCTTGGTTTCTGAGAAAGTTCTCAGATGTAGAGAAACTGTATGGCATATGGAAATCAAGCATGAGGAAAGATCTGGAAGATATGGGAGTGTAGGCTACTGAAAACATCAACTACATACCTCTAATCATAACAATAATTTTTCCATGTAGTTTTGTTTGTGTGATGTTGGGGATCAAACCCAGGGCCCACTCATGTTAGGCAAGCACTCTACCAGTGAGTGACATCCCCAGTCCCTCACAAATATAATTTGAGCTCTGATCAATATATAGGTACTTATTGCCATATGGTATAGACTGAACTAGATATTCCTTGGTTTCATGTGCTATAATGTATACAGACAAAGTTATTTCAAAAGAGGAGCTAAATATAAATGATAACAGATTTTCTAATATTTTCTTCCTGCAAGCCAGTTGTCTTTTCAGTCCCTGGATTCTAGTATCTTAATATGAAGACCAGTGCCCTGGGAGAGTGAAAAGGCCCCTTTCAAGACCCAGGCAATACAGATCTGCATGAAATGAAAGACATAGACTGGTGGCCCTGATTCTTGGAAAAGTAGAAAGGATAGGGTTTGCACCTGCATTCTGGTGGAAGAGGATTAAGATGATTTAAATCCATGGGCTCTTGAGGGGTAGGTTTCCAAAGTCACTGTGGCTTTGCCATCCAGGAATGTTTGAAAACTGAACACTGTCAAAAGAGAAGAAAACTTTTCCTTATTCATCCTACACGTACTTATTTTAGCATCCTTCACATGCTGGACTCTGCACTAGAGTGAATCAAACAAAGCAGCAGGCTGCTCAGGTGAGCTTGTAGTGAGGCAAGTGGAATATCAATGATCCTTGGAGTCCTCCCAATCCAGTTTTGGCCATTCTCTTCCATTTTTTTTCTCCTTCTTTAGAAATATCCAAATACTTTTTGATTCATTTGTTGTAAGAGCCTAGCCCTTTGTTTTTCTGATCACTCATATTCACTAAAATAATATTAATGATTTCCTAAATGTGTAAGCTTTAAAAACATGCAAAGACTTGCATATCATCATGTATATACTTCACAAAACACAGGTTGTCGTTTCCAAATAATACGTGGAGAAGCATGGGCACAGAGGCTAAATGATTTGCCAAGATGATGCTGGTCATCAATGGCTAGAGCCTCAAGATGTGACTTTTAGTCCAAGTTTTCTGGTGCAGGAGAGTGTGTTCAACTCCAACTAAGCTCATTTATAACTAACCAGGTTGGGAGGACTCCAGGTAGATTACAATCAGCCTCTCTTCCTTTAACAAAATGCTATACTTGGTTACACTGGATTAGATAAATGAAGAGTTGTCTTTAACACTTCGGCCTCCACTTACCAGATCATTCTTTCCATGAATTTTATCAGACTCCATGATTTCCCTGTGCCAGAGGCTATTCTCAGATCAAAATAGGAAGTGTTGACATTCATACTATGACCTATCTGTCATCATTTTAAACTTTATCTGTTTGTCTATCTTTCTATGGTATATATTTCTATTATCTACTTATGTATATTACCATCTATCTAATTGTGTAGGGAGTTATCAGTTACTAAAATAATTAGAATTATTCTCAGAATCAATAATTGATATGAATTTCAAGAGTTTGGATTTAGGTTGCAACTTCATAAGAAGTAAGAAAGGAAGCTGTGATGTCTTCTAAGGATATGCATTGGGCTTGTTTCTGTATGTTGGTTTCTTTGTTTTCTTGCAATGCTTGAGATGGAACCCAGGGCCTCATGAATGCTAGCCAGGATATAGACATTTAATTTTTTTCTCTTTCTTTAACTGAAAACTAGCAGACAGTTAAAAACATCTAGAAATTGAAAGTAGGGTACATGCAAGTATTAAATGCAGTCCTCGCCAGATCTTAGGAACTCATACCATTATGCAGGTACTTTCCATAAATATTAGTCCAGCATTGGGACTCTTGGCACTATTTGGAGAAAATATAACTTTGGGGCCCTGAAGCAAGCATTGTGCTTATCTGTGGGGAGCTAAGAGGCATAGCAGAAACAGACAAAGCCAAAAATGACTTCCAAGACCCCATTCCAAATGCAAGACCCAGAAGCACCAGAAGCAGACCACAGGAAGGATGGAGAAGCTTAGATGGGACTGTGGGACTAGGACAACCCTAAGTGTGGAAAGGTAAATCATAAACAATTAGGTCCCATCCCAGGTTAGTTTTATACATGACTGTTAGTCAGTCATCCCTTCTCTATCATGAAAGTATAGATAAATGCAATAAGATCAACAGATATTTGAACTTTGAAATTCTATAGCAAGATGTAGATATTTGGCTACCTAGTTCAATTTAATGTTTGTTATACAACAGTCATATGGAAAACAGTTTTGTACTCTTTGAACCATGATGGTAAGACAGACACTACTTGCCAATTTTGGCCAATTTTCTTGTTCGTTTTCCTTAACCAAAGGCAAAATGTCCAAGTCTGGGATTAATCTGAAGTCTGCAAATAAATATTGTAGCCAGAAATGGCCAACAGATGGAGAAAATTCTGACGGAGAAGACTAATGACAGAAACTCATTTGGGTTAGAGTAGGTACAGGCTGTGTGTTCTTCAACCAACGCTGGTGAAGAGGAAATCCCCCTCACTTTATGGAGGCCTGGCCTGTTTGGAAAGTTCATTGTTCGACACCATGGATCTCCAGGTGGGTCACGTTTAGAGATACACCAACCTGGAGGACTCCATGCTGTTGAGCTGTTCACAAGCAGCGGACACTTCCAACTCCATCTCCCCAGGAACTAAATTGGCATCATCCATAGTGTGTAAGCATACCTCCTTCAAGAGAGAGCTTACTCTTCCCTCTTTCAAACATGGGGAATGTACAAACTTCATACCTCTACATCAAAACAAATGTTATTTTTGTGGATATGATGAAAACTTGTGTCACACTGTACTCTATTAAAATGAGAGTAAGTATAAAAAGATTTATCTGTTTAAAAGCTGATTAGAAACCATAGAGGCAGCATTGGAATATTAACTTGTGGAATTTTAATTATTTGTTCAATGAATTTTAGCAATAGGTGAGTCTAGGATATAAAACAATTGATTTTTTTTTCTAGAATTTCAATTTGTTGGACTTCTAAAGTTGGTATGTCAGTGTATTGTTCATAACTCATGAAAAAATGTTCCTTAGTTTACAATAAATATGTTCTTTATTTTAGCTTAGCACCTTTTTAAATGTTTTTGCTATATATGTTTTGTAATACAGTAGTCCCCTCTTCTCCACAGAGTTCAGAATGCTCCATGATGCCTGAAATTGCAGATAGTACCAAACCCCATAAGCACTGTTTTTTTCCCTATTTAAATCTTTCAAATGGAGTTTAATTTAAAAATTAGACACAGTAAGAGATAAACAAAAAAAAATAATAAAATAATTGTAGAAATATGTTGGAAAAAGTTATTTAAAGCATATGAATTATTTATTTTTATAATTTTCCAGTTTATGTTTTCAGACCCCATAGCTCCCCTGGAGTTACTGTAAGTAACTGGAACAGTAGAAAGTGAAGCCATGGACAGGGGGCACTACTGTGACATTTAATAAGTCCAAATAATCATTTTGTGATGACTTAGTAAGAATTTGTCTTTCAACAGTAATATGGCATTGGGGTTTGGTTTAAGGTAGGTGTTATATATGGTAGAGTGACTTTTATCAGAAGTTTTGGGGTTAATGTATTGGTAGTCTTGTGTATAAGATATTTTTCTTATTGGGACTGTTGTGTGATATAATATTATTAATTTCTCTAATATTAACACATTTCTTAATTCCATGGTTTTAATTGTCCTGTTATGTTATTCCTTTAATGTACTATTGAATTCCATTCACTGCTACTTTATTAAAGCTTCTGCATCAACTTTTACCAGTGAGATTGAGATAAAGTGTTTGTTTTTAATTTTGTGTTATATTTGATGAATGTCTATATCAGAGTCACATATGTAAAATTAATTGGTGGCTTCTCCTTTTTGCTTATGCTGTTGAAGAGTTTGTATAGAATGAAATTGGTCATATATATTTGAATGCTCCTGCCTTTAAAGCTTTAGGTAAAACTGCAAATTAATTCTTACAGAAATTTTAAAAGTGAATCATTACATTTTCTAAGTCATTTGTGTGTTCACATTTTGTATGTGCTTATTTATTAATTTTGGTAAATAATGGATTTCCTATTAGTTATCTATGTAGTGACAATGCTGAAAATTTCCTTAAATACTTGTGCATATGACCATTAAATTGATTATTCTCCAAATTTACTTTCTTTTCATTTTCCTAATTTTCTGTTTTTCTCATGCTTTTTAGTAAGATTTTCCAGAATTTTGTGACTTTTTTAGTTCCTTTTTATAATTCCATAGGAATTTTTTTCTCTCCGTTTTATAGCTTTTTCAATTGAATGCTTACTTCCTCTTCCATCCTTTGTTTAATATTGAAAACATTTAGAGTCATGGATTTGTTTTTGACAATTGCTTTCATCTCATCCAAGGTTTAAAATGTAACCTGATTAATAAAAACATAGGCTTACAATGAAATGGGATTAGGTTTGAATTCTGATTGTGTCACACATAATGTGCAAGAGACTTTTGCTACCTTTCTTTATTTATAACTTAAACACACCTACCTTATAGTTCTTGGTGAGATGAAATGAGATAATATATTCGAAAGTGTGTAGAACAGTGGTAGCAAAATCAAATGTTCAACACATATAGTAATATTTATTATTTTTCTTTTGGCTTGATAATTATTTTAATTATTAAAACCTCAAGCTCTGGGTGTTTGTATCTTAGATGGTCCTCATTTAAAATTTTCTCGTAAGTTTTAATTTAATTTTGTCCAGAGAATGTGTTTTTCTTTTCTTTCATTTTTTAATTAAAAAACTTTATTCTTTGCAGCAGTATACAGATTGATTGTAAAGCATACAAGGTTCTCAATGCCACTCATCTTCCATAACCTGAGGCCGTTTCCTCTTACTAACATCTCATATAGAGGAGGTACATTTGTTACAATTGATAAACTAATATTAATTAATTATTATTAACTAAGGTGGGTAGCTTACATTATAGTTTACACTTTGTGTTGCACATTCTTTGGGTTTTGGCAAATGTATAATGCATGTGTGCACCATGGTTTATAGATGAAAGTTGAAATAGGCAAATAGTCAAAAGAACTTTCAGCTATTAGAACATTTTATTCACTTTTGCCTGACAGTGTAAATAAATAACTTCTTATATTATTAATAATTGGCTTATGGGTGTTTGTGCAAAACATCCCAAACTCTTCCCTTTACTTGTCACTCCAGTTATCAAGAAGCAACACATGGGAGATTCTGATATGTGTAATGAGATATTTTCATTTTCACTTTTCACCCTAAATCTCTAATTCTTTTATATCCAGGAAAGAGTAAATTTTAAAAATGAAATGAACATGCCCCATTATTCTCTCTCTTGAGCCTAGACCCAGCCTGTGAAATATGTTTGTGCAATACACTCTGTTTCAGCCAAAGGTACTTAAAAGTAGGCATTATGAGGCCAATTAAAAAAAAAAGGAGAAAAAGAAAAAGACAACAAAAAATCTAAATTCCATTTAAAAATTACCATATTTATATTTTCCATCCTACAAATTCAGTCTCCCTATACTAAGCAGGTGCCCATTGAGAGGGGAAGCAGAAGTCACCAAGCTCAGGTGCAGGGCTGGGTTATTCCATCCCTCACCCAGTTCTTGTTTCTACTATCAGCCTCCTTCTGCCTTTCTGTGGGGTGCTTCTCCATTGCTCCCTAGGGGATATGTGCTTGACTTCCTTGAAGATGGCAGGAAGGATTTATAAAGGAATTACTTGAATTTATGACTGAAGCACAATTATCAGTTTAATAGAGAGATTATCAGTTTAGTGGGAGATAGTAAAAGAGCATTATAGACATAGGGAATCATGAAAATAATAATTATTACTTGTTTGAAGACGATGTATTCCTGAAACTCTGTTATATTTATTTTCTTATTTAAAAATCAAAACAATTGTGTGAGATGACTGTTTGAGTTATCATCCTTTTTTGGGGGGCAGGTAGAGAAGAAAATTGAGTCTTGAGTAGTTTGCTCAAGACCAAACACCTGTGAATTGATAGGTTGCTTACATGCAAGTACTATGCAATGTTAAAATCTCAAAATTTTAACATTTTTGAATTAAAGACAGAGCAAGATTGGATATAAGTAACTGTGTTTTCATAAATGAATTCATATTTATTATGATAGAATTTATAAATTGGGTTTTTAGATATAGAGGATGGTAAAGATTTTACAAGTTTGTCAAGTGGAAGCTGAAGCCACTGGTTGGCAGGGATGAGGCCACTCTCCCTTATACAGCAGGCACAGTGGAGGATTCTAAGACCTGATTTTTCTGTCTTCTCTTCTTTTTAACCCTGGCTGGGTGCTTCTGTGCATTCGCTAAGTTTTCAGTGATCAAGTGTTATGACTTGTTCAAAATGAACGAGACTATTCTGACATTCAAGGTTGAATTTCCAACAAAATCAACCTGTTCATCTGGAAATTGAAGTCATCTTATTTATAAATATCCTCTAAAAGTATAACCAGAAAATGGATTCACAAGATATACAAATCTTTCATGTTAATGAAAGGAACATGTGAAATGAATACTAGAGAATAAACTTGCAAGATCCAAGATAAGCCTGCATCTCTGAAATATAGGTGAGAGTGCATTAGTAGACACAGAACTTGAAATGACTTATCACCCACTTACAACAGCATGCAACAACAGAGAGAATTTAAAATTCTTTTGAATTATGAATTTTCGAGTTTGTTTTCCCAAGGAGTTGACAAGCCTTTCCCTTGATTTTCTGCTCCACCTTTTTATGTGCTAATTGTATAATAATATGCTTAACATGCTGATCAGCCAGCAGCACACAGAAATCCCACTGGAATTTCATCTCATTGACTCAGGGATGTTTCTGGGCTCAATAACTGCTTCCAACTATCATTATTTTATTCTTGTGGCATTCATGTCAGCATTTGTAGGGAGAGAAAAGAAGATGATAACACACACAGAGAGACACAGACAACCTTGTTTTATGACCCATTCACAACACATCTAGTTATGTTGTATAGATATGTACTCCTTTTTGAGGACAGAATAATAGACGATAATATTTACTGATTGCTTTTTTAAAAATGTGCCAGGTCTCTGCTTTTTAAAAAGTTATTCTTCTTAACTCTCAGTGTAACTCAATGAAGCAGGTACAATTTTATGCCCTCTTTATATAGATGATTAAACTAAAACGAAGAGAGTTCAAATAACTTGCTTAAGGTCACACTGCTTATAAATATTGGCCCAAGCATTTGAATGCAAAAAATTCACCTACACAGGTCAGCTTCATACTTACAATACACTTTATTGCAAGAACCCTAGTGTGTGCATTCATTCATGAACAGGCACATACATATATATGCTGGCAGAGTAAATATATCCTTGACTTCTCTGGCACTTTGAGCATTTTTACATAGAGGATGGTGTGAAACCTATCCCAGCACATTTCTTTTAGAGGTACTTCCTTCTTTAACTCAAGCATACATTTGTACCTCTCTTTTATGTAGCTGACACAAATCCCATAGCATTCATGGAAAACTCCATTCTAGCATACAATTTTTGTTGGAGAAGGACTGACTTTAAGATACCAAAATCATCTTGTACAGAAAAAAAATCTGTCCAAGATAAAATTATATATATATATATAATATGTGAACAATATGTAATATATTTTATGCATGCATATATATATCTCTACATACACAAAAGTTCATTTATGTTCAGTATTTGGGTGACTACTGGCAAATGTGATTTTTTTTATTTTAGCTAAGTCAAGAGATCATGTGGGTACTATGGTCAGGGAAGAAGTTTAAGAAAAAAGAGCAAAGACAATATTGTATTTAGATTGTTTAGGTAATTAGAACACACAAAAAGACATCTATAATCATTTTGTCCTTAATATCTAAAGTGCTGTCCAGTTCCTGGTATATAGTGCCATTACTTCATAACTACTCAGCAGATTTTAATTACCTATGGTTCTGATTAACATAGTAAATTACTAATATTCTCTGGGTACATAAGCTTAGTGCTTCCTTCCTCTCCCCCCCAACCCCTGGGAGTTTGAATTGAAGCCAATATTGTTGTAATAAGAGGTTCTCTGTCAGGATTTGAATCATCTCTCAGAACTTTAAGGTCCTCCTATGAAAGCACTAGTGCTTTATTGGCTCAGCTAGTATACCTGTCGCCTGTCACCTTTGTAAGATGTGAGGACTGTGAATCTCTTTTCATCACTGAGATTCTGGGAATAAAGCCTTCCAGTTTACTAAGGTGGGACATGAAAAGGAACATGATTGGAAGTGTGTAGATACTCACCCACAGCTAAAACTGCCAACGCGTCCTCTGTGTCTGACTGCCTTGTCATTGTCGCTGTGTCTCAGGGCCACTAATGTTTTGTTAGTGCTGAGTAGTTTCTGACTTCTGATTGCGTCATTCTTAGGTTTTGGTGTAGTTCATTAAATTTGAGTGGTGTGTGTGTGTGTGTGTGTGTGTGTGTGTGTGTGTGTAGGAAAGAGAGAGCATTTTGGTGCCAAATGAAATCATTTGAATTATTGTCACTCCACCGTCATCCCAATTAGCATTTTAAATTTACTTGCTACTTCATAATTTAATGGCCCCAGTATGTAAATTGTTACTTCACAATTTGGTTGACTCAATATAGAAATTCTGTTCTTGAGTAGTGGAGCTGACCTTGTGTGATTTCTGTCACTTTTAGAGAAAACTGGTTTTTTCTCACCAATCCCATTCAAATAGCCTTAGTTAAAGAATGAACAAAACAAAAAGTTTTACTTACAATGATCCTAAGTTATGTACTTGAGGAGCAAATTGATTTTATACAGCAAATTAACAATTAGATTTTAGCAATGATGTGAATGAAAGTAGTGTTTTGTTGGTTCATAGAACTAAGACCAGAGCAAATATAATATCTAATGTGTCTAATATAATAATATACTTATTAGTATCTTAGCAAAATCAACCAAAAGACAGGGATATTGATTTAGTACTTGTTGTATATTTATACTAGGCTATGTATTCTACAGATAAAAGCTTTCTAGAAATTTGATACTATTATTCCACACATTTGTATTTGAAGAAACTAAGGATCTAAATATGAATTAAGTAACTTGCCTGAAGTTATAGGACTAGTCTCTATCAAGGCCAGGACTCAGACCCAGGCTCCTTTCCACCAGTGTGCTGACTCTGATTTATTTGCGTCCTCAGGCAATATCTCCATGCACACAGGGTCTGAAAGAGCAGTAAGTGGTGAGTTGTATTGGGTTGCAAAAAGCAATTAGTAAATAGTTACCACCGGTCTATGACATGTCTCAGTTTAGTCAATTTTCTTTTGGTTGAAAAGTCTGTTCTCTGTGTTCACTTTTCTTTTCCTTTTTGCATAGTTCTTAGGATTTAATTTATTTATCTTTTCTCCTTTATACAATGTATAATATTCTCATCAATGTGAATTAGCAAAAGCCTTAAGGAAACTTAGTAGACACTGTGCAAAAAAAGAAGATTGTTTTTTCAGTAGATTCCACTGAATTCCATAATATTTCCCCATATTTCTAAATATATTATGACCATCTTAAAATAGCTATCCTTATAGGCAAATATTTTAAAAATAAAGTTAAGAATAATTGGCTAATGGTGACTACTCATTTTTGTTGTAGTAATTTCTTTGGTACGATTTTGTCCTCACAACAAAAATGTGATTAAAATACAGATCTTAATTTCTCATACCTTTCTAAGGGAAAGATTCTAAAGGAGTCTTTTATAAATGGGAAAAATATTTTTTAATATTATGAAAATATAACTGAAATTTTTAAACCCTTCTCCTTCAATAGCTTTATGGTTCTCTTTAAGCAAGATGTGTCTAAATATTTACTTTTCAATATAGGATGTTGTCAATGAAAAAAATAATTTGACTTGTTTCCATCCTTCTACATATGGCCAATACAAAAAATATTTATTGGCATATACCATAAGTTATCTTACATTCCCTATTGTAGTTCCATTGATTTTGACATGTTTTACAAATAATTTATTGACAATAATATTTAAAGGATAAAAATCTGTGAAAGGCTTTCTTCTTCACTAAGTTAGAGCACATGTTTTTTAATCACAGTGACTTGCAATTTAGCATAGTCACTTGAGTGAGAGGAAAAATCTGTCATTATACCTATTGCTCATTAATTTCCAACTATACCTGAGTGTTCCTTTACCTGTCTCAGTGTATCCAGCAGAAACAGAAGTATTGCTTTGAAAGATATGAAGGCAGTAAATCCTGCTCCCTGTCCTGAGGGGACTGTGACCCTCTGCCTTCTTCTGGTCCCTTCACTGAACTCTCTTCATCCCACCGCACAGAATTGTCACTCCATGTCAGTGGGAATTAATTTTAATACATGTAAAAGATCTCTTCTTTGTCCTCCCAGTGAGAGTGGAGCTGCCATTTAAGCTCAGAATATCTGACTCTTCATCGAGCTTATTAGGCAGTTAAAAACTTTGCCACTTTAAGTATTATTTTTAATAAGAATAAGACTAGAACTTAAGGCATTCCATGGATACTCTTTATGAAAAGATAACTAAAACACATAAATGTGTATCATTGCTACTACAAAACTGCTAATGGATTTTAAATAATTGTAATCCTAACATACACAGAATTAGTTTATTAAAGTTTTAATTTCATCCTCTGTGAAATGGGCAATAATGACACCTCTCTCATAGAGTTGTGGTGTGGAGTGAAATAATCTGACAAGTTCACTGTGAGGCTTAAGGCACAATACATGTTTTTGTGTAATTGCTACAGGTTTATTTAGCTCATCACTATTATGTAGAAGAGAAAAGATGGGGTAAAACCTAGAATTCAAGTGGAAACTGCTTTTTATATCTAATATCATAGAAAATAAACTTATAAGTAATACATTTATAATATATGAAATTTCTGACAAAATGTCTGACTTAATGAATATTCAATATCTATCTAAATAATTTTGTGATACAAAGCAGATTATTCTATTAATTTGTTTTTGAGCATCTTTTTTGTAGCTGGCATCTTTCTGATTGAAATTTTCAGAATAAAAATTAAATAATGTATTAGCTTAGTTATTATTCAAGGTGGCAGTATATCAGTTTTCTATTTCTACAGGAAAAAAAGTTATTCAAAGAAATCCATTTTCAGAATAAAAAACTTCTTTGGAAACCTTGCTAAAGCAATCTCTCAGTTTCTCTGGGAGGTCTCAACAGCACATTTCCCTGGGTTTGAGGAGAGATTCTGTCTCAGCTGATCTCCATAGAGTACAGCTGAGCTGTCTCTTTCCCCAAAGACTGAGGACCTATAAAAAGGTCACTTTGTTGACCACCTAAGAACCACTTCCCATTCTGAGTGCGTCCTAGTCCTTATCACCTTAGTGGCATTTGCTTGTCAAAGCAATGCTGTGAATCAGGTATTATGAGCAGAGCTGAAGTCCAGAGAAACAATAAAACATGTAGATGGCAGATCTGGGTTCTGACTATTTATGCCTTTCATTTCCTTTTAGAGTTAACTGCCTGCCCCCCCCATCAGGTTCATTTCTCAAAACTAATTTCCAAATACAGGTATTATGCTTATCAAGACTGGTAGGGCCTTATGCCAAAACAGGGCTGGTTATCATTAAACATTATGTTAATGTACTGAATGAAAAGTCTTGCTGTTATTGTAAAAGATCCACAAACATGACAAGGGAAATCTGAGATTAACCCCTTTCCTCTCCTGCCTAACTCACTCTCCTGTCTTGCACCAGGGTTCCAGAAATACACATAAAATTGCTTACCACCTCTTCCTTTTATTTCATTTCATTATTGTTCCAATTGTCAGCCTCCTTTCCTGGTTCATACCATTTTTCTCCATTGATTATGCAATCACTGAAATGGCAATTTCCAGCTCACCTACTTTCCAGTTGATTGCAAAAGATTCATAAAATGGCATCTAAGGAAAGGGTTATACCTGAACAAAAAACAATTGCAGTTTTTGTTCATTACTACATATTATAGTGGTTAGTAAAGGAATAAACAGTGTCAGCCCACCTACTTCGGAAAGGCAGAGCAGGGCTCTTTCCGGGTGGCTGCAGAGCATTCACGTTGGTGCGCACCTGGGAATGACTTCACCCCCGTGACTTACAAAAGGGGCATCATAACCTGCACCTGAGCAACCCATGAGCAGAATCAGAAAGAGCCCCTTAGAAATAAAGGAAATGAGACAGAGTTATTAAAGAAAGGGAACACGATGTTTCCTGATTCAAGTGCTACCTTGAAGATATGTTGGATAGTTCTAAGAAGCAATGGGATTTTTCAGCCTGTTTCCTCATTTATAAAATAGAAATATTAATCAAACCTACTTTATTTAAGGGGAACAGAGGCTAAAATGCAAATCACAGGTTTTGGTAAACTGTAAATTATTTGCAAACATTTGTTATTATAAAGAAGTAGTTATTGCTAAGTGAATGGCAGATTAGGACCTTGGGTGATTTTAGTACTTCAAGAAGGACATTGGTTCTTTTAGATAATTGAATGATTTCTGGACACAGAAAGAGTTGTGATCCTACAATTTTAGAGGCCTAGAGAGAGAGATTGATGTTTCCACTCTAGTATCCACACTATATGCAGAGTATGACTTCCAAACCCTTCAGGAGTTGCTGGCATCATTAATTCACTTACAGACTTCCACTACAATCTTGACTTCTTTCATATAAAAATTAGTTTGGGAGAAAAGGGATATATTCAGTAAGAGGTATGTATAGCTAAGTCAAGGTTCATTTCTACAGTTTAGGGAAAGAAAATTATGAGGAGAAATGGTAAAGTCAAGTAATGTGCTTAGAGTCACAAAGCACAATCATGCATTATCAGTCTCAGGTTAAATGGGATTAATTAACCAAGGCTGTACATGCATACCATTAGATTAATTTACTGAATAATTCACTGAGAAAAGCCTGGCCAATTTTCAAATGCTGAGACTATAATGAATCATTGATGTGACTAATTTACCTCCCCTGAATTGACTGATTGGTTTTAAATTGAAATGATTGCTAATTTGGGCATATTGATCTCACTTTATGTCATGGATATTATTTAAAAATCTCAAGACTTTTGAAGGACTGGAACATGTTTTTCTCTAGAGGGAAACTGAAAAATCTCATAACTTCTCAACTGGAATTTCTCCTTTAAATGCACACATGTTAATTAGCTCAAACTTCCAGTCACAACTAAATCAACAAAACATTGTGTTGGTAGAAATATGCAACACTCTCAGGGACTCAGGGAGGAAGGCTGACAAAGTAGTGCCTACCATTGTTCTGTCTACACTGCCAGGGTGCTGGCCTCAGTGAATTCTATACAGCCTGACAGCAAACAATACCACAAGCAGGGATTAGGGTTTCCAAATTGGGAAACATTTTTAAAATAAGAATTTATCTTTTTTATTTTATTATTTTATTTTATATTCTGTGATAGTGTAAACGGTATACTGGGGAACCACACTTTCTTACTTAGAAACAGGAGCCAGTAAACTTAGATGAAACCTAGATTATTATATTCCTCTCCATCTCACTTTTACCCCTTTCAAGTCTGCCCCGTGGTAAAAACTTGTATATTGATGTGGAACTAACAGAGCAATGGAAGCTCTAACTTGGTAGTGGGCCCCAGGTCACAGGAACCATGGCTACATCATCCCCACTATTTCTGCTAGACTGGGATTCTTACTAAGAGGATGTTTTACTAACACTTCCATCACATTACCACCGCCATTTTGGTTTTCATATCAGAATCCTTATAAATTAAATATGGTCTAACTTCTTCAGTATCTCAATTTGGGAAATGCTATAAATTTTCAAATCAAATTTCACCTTAGAAAATACAATAAATAGGGTCCACTGTGGTGGTGTGTGCCTATAATTCCAGTGACTCAGGAGGCTGAGGCAGGAGGATCTCAAGCTCAAACTCAAGGCTCCCTGTGTCAAAATAAAAAATTAAAAGGTCTGAAATGGTAACTCAGTGGTAAAGCACCCCTGGGTTCAATTCCCAATACCAAAAAAAGAAAAAAGAAAAAATATAATAGTGAATACATTTAATTCACCTTTTAGACACTATACTGTCTCTACCGAGAAGCACACACTTTATAATGGGTCCACTTTGGACTTCATGGAAGAGGTTATTTCAGTTTATGTCTCTTAAAGACATAAACTCAGAATCTCATCCTTTCTGTAACATGTTTGCATCATATGGACTCCAAGGAACAGATTGCACACTGGCTCAATTGCAGATACTTCTTAGGCCTGTTCTATTTCTTTTCTTTTCTCTAGATGGGTATTGCTACATTTTGTGTATACTTGTTCCTTGCACTGTTCCTTTCACGCCCATATTCTCTTTCTCCTTAAATGTGCTGTTTTTGAAAACCACTTCTTTATTGTTGACATTGAATATAACGTAGCTGAGTTTTGTATCGCTGTTAATCCCTCCTCCTCATTGTCTCCAATGAGGTTTGCCTTCACTTCACTTTAGTCATCCAGACCCTGCTGATGGTCATCATCTGGAACAGCTCTATCACCTCTTAAGATCCTAAATTAATTGTCCTCTCTGGACACAACTTCCTGTCCTTATGGTTTTGTTATTTCAATTACCTTTATTCTTCAGTAACGTAAAGCCCTTCACCAATGATGACCCTTCACTTAACCACAACACCAGTTTCCTTCTCTGTTCAGCTTTTTCTCACTGTCTTACACTCCAGGACCCACCAGTTCAATATTCCTGTCATTACTTCAAATCACTGTCCCCACTGTTTTTTAGACACTGCCGTTTTAAAGTCCCTTTTCCTAGATAAAAACCAGCCTCTCTTCTCAGATGCTGCCCTTGCTTTGCCAAGTAGTTCTGTGGAAATGACCCATCCATACAAATCAGGGCCATTGCAGTCATGTCCTCCAACCTCTCCTAGGCCCTGGAGATGTTCTGGAGTCAGTTTTGGTGTCTCTGCTCTCCTAAAGCTCATTTGCTCAAGCAGCAACTTTGCTGTCCCCATTGACATTTTGATTTCCTTCATGCAATCCGGAAGTCCTGTAAATTTTGCCTCACAAACATTTCTCAAATTTCTCTGCCTTTACACCACCGCTGCCTTAATCCGGCCTGACACCTTGTTCCCCCTAGATTACTGTAATAACACATTTTCCAGGCTACCTCCTGGACCTGCTCTTTTTCTCATAGCAACTAGCATGATCTTTGGAAAACGCAAATCTGTTCACCGGCTTAAAGACATTCTTCTGTACTTCTTAGAAAAAGCTGAGATTCCTTTACATACCATTCAACGTCTTGTAGGCTCTTCGGACACAGCTTACTGTCCTTGTTTGTGTCTTCCCACACTCTGTACATCCACTCGCACTCTCTAGAATTTCCCAAGCTCTGTCCTTTGTGAACTCTACCCCACCATGTCCTGGCTTTCCTCTGTATCCTGACTGTTCCCTGTCACTCTCTCCAACTGACCTAGATAACCACAATTTATCATTCAGTCATTCACTTTGATGTTATTCTCCTGGGAATTGGTCCCTGGCCCATCCTCAGTAACTGGGAGCAATTAGAAACTTTTGCTGACACTCTGATCTCATTACCAAAGGCTCTGTCTGTTGAGTTGGTTCTTTTTTCCTTGCATCTGTGTCCTGACCAATAGCCTAACACAAGACTGATTTGAGGTTTTGTGGGAGGAAAATATACTTTAAGAAGTGACTCTTTTATGTACTTTCTGAATTGTCTGAGCCTCAGTGTACTTATCTATCAAATAGGGATTATAATAGGATTTGTCTCAGAGACATGTTGTTATGATTAAATGAGCTATCACATGCTAAATGCCTGGCATACATCAACCCTTAAGTGAACCTTAATTACAATGTCATTTGGTACATCTAGTAGAGCAGAGGGTTATTAGATCATCATTAAAAGTCTGAAACTGGGTTTTATGAAAGGTGTTTTCTTTGTTATCTACCTGTGCATCTGGAAACCATGTAAAAAGAGAGGTCATAAATGACAAAACAAATAAACAAATAAAAACTAATATCCAAACAAGTTGCCATTTTATCCTGTTCAGTAGAAATGTGAACTCTCTCCCAAATATCAAGTTCTGTTGACCAGCATGGTATGGACTGTCCACTCTCCCTCTCTCCAGGAAGGTGCTCCCTGCTCCCTCTGCACAAACTGATTGGAAGGTCTGGGTGTAGAATTTCCTTGTTGGTCAAGGACTTGGTGAGATTTTCAGTCTAAACATTTGTTCAGCCAATGTCAGGCACAGAAAAATAAGTGGATACTTAGGAAGAAGTGGCCACAAGCCTAGATGCAAACTGACCAGCATGGAATTAGGGAGCATGAAGCTACAGAGTGGGATGAGTGATCTAGCATCCAATTGGTGGGTGCCTGTGACAGGTGTCCTAATGAGATCTTTATCAGTGTTGACAGTGACTTGCATTTTTACAAAAAAAGACTTTCATAAATTCAAACATTAAATGAAAAGAACCACACTCTTTAATTCCCACTTCCTGCCAATGGACAGGTTGTAAATAATTTCCAATCTATTCACCTAAATATAAGTTTTCTAAGAAAAGACTTGGATGTATTTGTGTGTGTGCACATAATACTCCTGTGAAATTTCTCCCAGTGATATTTTGGCATAAATATCAAAGTTTTATGTTTGCAGGTACTTTTACACCTTGTGGTTGATTATTATAAATTCATAGGTTTATCAGTGGAGAAAATCCCTAGTCTTTATGCAGGTAGACTCAAAATACAGCATGATAACCCCTTTGCCAGCTGTGAGCAGTGGACCCTCCCTTGCTGCTGGTCACCTCCAGGGCCGTTTCACTAGTGCCCACATCCAGCTACAGACAGCTCTAATTGTTGTGAAACTCTTTTTTATGGTGAGGCATATCTTGTTTGTTACAATTTCCACCCATTTGTCAGGGTTCCAACTTCTGGAATAATGCACAGTATTTCTGGAAAAAAACACTATTAATATTTCACTTATTACTCCCCAATGCGGCCTCTGTATTTATACCTACTCTGCCATCACTTTGTAATCATTTGTTCACTCATCTACCCAGCAAGCATTTATTAAGCTTTTTCCAAATACAGGGTGCTGTGTATGGAGTTGTAAGGGTAAAAGGCACATAGACCTGATCTAAAAACTTTGCAACCATTAAAGTCCCTCTTAAAATGTGTGAGACTGAGTGAAAAATATTCCTCCAATCTGCTCTAAGTGGTGCTGATCACTGTAAGGCCACTGTTCCTGGGGCCTGGCGTCTTCATTTCTATTGACAAAGGCTTTGTTCTTTTTGGGTTTATCGTTGTCTTGTCAGACATCAGGCTGTGGGTCAAATAAAACTCAAGCCCCTCTTCATCTCAGATGAACTAGGTTCTGTTCCTAAAGTATGTCTAACCATGTAGGTATTATTAAGCCCATGTACCTTAGGGAATTTAAGGCTCAATAACATTGTATCACAGATCTAACACCTTAGAACAAGTAAGTGGTTAGTAAAAGGAGACCTAATATCTCATGTCAATTGATGATTCTTATATTTTGTTCAAAAAAGTATGATAATTTAAAAAGTACATAAAGAGCTTCACAAGTTAATAATAACAAATAGTTGTGTTTTCATCTAGCCACTCATGACCCTCCCATATCTCCTAAGAATGGCCAAGTCCCTCCATGGACTGAGTGTTGGGAAATTAACCTCTGGTACCTCTTGTAGCAGCAAAGCATTCAGAGCTTTTGACTTTTGACTTTTTAAGGCATGTTATGATTTGGATGTGAGGTGTCCCCCAAAAGCTCGCATGTGAGACAGTGCAAGAAGATTCAGAGGAGGATTGATTGGGTTGTGAGAGTCTTAATCCAATCAGTGAATTAATTCCCTGAGAGGGATTAGCTGAGAGGGAACTGAAGAGGTAGGGTACCCTTGGAGGAGGTGGGACATTGGGGGCACGACTTTAGGGTATATATTTGTAGCTGGCCAGTGGAGATCTCTCAACTCTGTTTCCTGATCACCATGATATTCTGCCTCACCTGGCGCCCTGAGGGATGGAACCTGCTACATATGGATGGAGACCTCTGAAACTGTCAGCCCCTAAGTAAACCTTTCCTCCTCTACAAGTGTTCTGATCAGGACCTTTTAGTCACAGCAGTGAACAGCTGGCCTAAACAAGCCAGTTCTTGCCTTACTTTCAGGTCTGTCTTCAGTTCCTACTGTCTTCTTTTTCTCTTCTGAAATCATGCGTAACTTTGAATATTCCCTTGTCTTCACTTAAAACTTTCAGTGAGGGCTTATCATAGGTGAATGCCCCTTGTATTTGTCTCCTGGAAGGAAAGTGCCAGCAACTTTTAAATTCTGGCTCCAGGTTTTGATCTAGTTCTCCCAACCCCTATTTATAAACTAACTCAGACTAATTTTCTTAACTCATATTTTTCAGTTAAGTATAAAGTGTGGGAAGACACTGACACTGCTCACAAACCGGTAAAGTAGACAGCATTTCAGTGCCATTGCCTGGGATGGAATAATGACCAATATCCGTCCCAAGGTAGAAATCCATGCATTCTGTCCTGTCACACCAATTGGTCTTTATAACTCTCAGCTCTTGGACTGTGACCTTTGAGTTCTTCTACCCACACATGAAAGTAAATAAGTTAAGTCAGTAGCCCATTGTTTCCTGTCCCGTAACTGAGGCAGTGGAGTTCAAGTTGCCATGAAAGAGGTAGCATGAAAGATTGTGAAGGAGGTGATGGGCATGGGTTATTTGCAGGAAATTAACTATCTGTACTAGAGGAGAGAGTTCCAGGAGTCTGTGGCATCTGTCCCTGTTCCTGTGCGCATGTTAGATTGTGCTCTGCTGTGAGCATCCAGGAAAAAGGCAGTTCTTGCGTTCGCAATGCCTCCCGATGGTGCCCTGCTGCAGCTGTCAGATGTATGGAGACGTAATTGATGAAATTCTATTTATATCCAGGGATAAACTTAGAAAAACAAGCCATGCTCCCGAACTAGCATATTTAGTGGATCCCCTAATTGCAGTCTCTACCAACCAGGGACCAAAGTCTACCACACATGTTTTGTTTGCCCTCACGTTCCTTATTAGTTGTTTCGCACCTTGGGATGTGCTTGCTTGCAGTGGTGAAGGAGCACAAACAGCTTTTCATGTCCGACAGCTGGGTTCCAGGGTTGACTCTATTGAGGAATATGATCTTAAACAGGTTTATCAACTGCTTCTTCAGTGAAATGAAGATAGCGAGTCTCTACTTACAGTGTTAAGAGTGAGAATTTAAAAAATCTAGATATTATGTAAAACTTTTAAAACCGCCTGCATACAGCTCTCTGGAACGGAAGCCTGAATACCTAGATTACAATATCAGCTATGCTCTTACCATTGAACTGTGGGACTAGGTGACATTGGACAAATGACGGGACTTCTCTGAGCCTCAGTTTCATCATGTGTGCAGGAGGGGGATGTGCATGTGTTACAGTGTTTTAAATGCTACAGTTTCTTTTAGCTCTAAAGGGTGACCATCATCTCTACAAGTTAATGGGTCCCTAGATGAGCAGAAAAAAAGAACGGATGCAGTCTTAAGGAAATTATATTTTTAAAGATTCCTTAAGGAAGCCTTAAGGTCATAGGAAGTACTTATGTCAGAATATACAAATTATAAAATAAATAACCCAGAACAAGCCATCTGTGGATAACATTTCCAAGATATTTTGCTCAAGTGACAAGCCAGTTAAGGTGGCCTGGGATCAAGTTCTGCTTCTTGAAGGAAGCAGGTATACTCTTGCAGCTTTCATTTCCAAGAGCAAATTTAAAATAAAGCTATTGGACTGGGAATTCCTAAATTCTCTGCAGAGAATTTTGCCATGTCACTGAGATGACACTGTCACTTGGTGTAATTCAGATGGCGGTAATCTTTAAATTAGTTACTCTTAGGCTCATAAAATGAGTCTGGAAAACATAATTATGAAATTTAGGCTATTTCTCTGATATATTATACTGTCTGTGATACAAAGGATTCTCACTAATCTGAGTAGTGATCTGGCTTTACATTTTATATCTCAGTTCCTTTTCCAGAAACAAAGCTGTTTCTTGTTCTATGGTGTTGCTAGAAAGAGCTTTGCACACAGTGGAAGAAGAAGGAGGAACAAGTTGCTATAATGGTTGAACCTGGCATCAAATCCCAACTCTTTGCCTGTGTAACCTTGGAGAATTTGGTTAACCTCTCTGAGCCTTGTGGTTCCCATGAGTATGTTGAGAAAACCGTATCTTCTTTAATGGACTATAAAGCAAATTAAATATTGGAAGAATCTAGCATAAAGACTGGAAAGATGTGGATTATCAGTAATCTCTAGTGAATATTTTCTGAATGTGAAGGGGGAGAGGTTTGCATGTTGGATACCATGTTGATCCTGGAGCAAGGACTCTTGCTTCATAGCTCTTCAAAACAGCAGAGGAAACAATGTTTTTAATATTCAGTCATTTTACTTGTATTCACTGTAAATAATGGAAGTGATTGAGTTAGCCGTGTGCTATTCCAGCTGCTATCTTCTCTCAGTCAGATTATTTAGTAAATATTCTTCGGAGAAGAATTCACTCATGATTTTGAGACTGTAGTGCCAAGGGGCTGCAGCTCTGCTGTGCTTGATGGTGTCATATACTGAAAAGAGCTCCTGATTTGGAATCAGATATCTCATTGGAACACTAACCCAACAAGTCATTGGCCTCTGTGACAGGGGTAAAGCATTTAACCTTTGAGAATGGGTAACTGGAGATGGGAATAGAAAAAAAAAAAAAGGAGCATCTAGCCAAAGAGGCTGGAATGAGAAGATTTATTAGGCTGCGTTCCATGAGAAGGAGAGGCTCTGCAGACATTGATCTATGTTGCCATTGAGGGAGGACCAAAAGCAAAGGGCTGCTTTCCGTCTTAGGTTCCCTGTGTGCATAAAAGATGGGACGGATAAAGGTCACCTCTCTTTACCTCCCCCCAGCAACTCGTTCTCTGGTAGCAGCTCCAAATTTATTAATTGATAAATACCCACCTAACGGGTATTTTGCTGCTTAATTTTTGTGGACACAGCTATTCATAGGAATAGGAGGCTATATGTTCTGCCTGGACCCACCGAAATTTCCAACCCAGGCAAACGGGCGGAGACCAGGATGTACAGCAGTTGCCTCTGCCCTCTCCTGGGATCAGGCCTTTGAAGAAGAGGGAGTCCCTCCTTGACCACTCTTACTTTTGTTACTCTCTTTATTTCTGCTTCCTTGCCTCTGTGACCTGTATCCTTACCAAATCAGAGCTGCCAGTCAGATGTCAGCGTGAAGTAGACAGGCCTGGTAGGTAGGAGATGCTAAATTGGGGATTAATTGAACAAATCAAAAGAAGAGTAGAATATTTGGTATTTTGTTTTCAAATAATAGAAAAGTGTGTGCCTGTTTATATAAGAGAAAATAAATTTACTGATAAGAGTAGGGTAATGAAACTCCAAGTTAGTGAAGAGATATTTCATGATTAAAATCATGGATATGTCAGTAAAAATGAGAAAGGAATAAAGAAGAAATCAAAAGGAGAATAATCATCAAATAAAATGGGAGGGTAAATATCAAGTCTGTTAGTCATTATACTGAATATGAATAGACTGAATATCCCACTCAAGAACAGAGGTTGTCAGATTGCATTTGAAAGAGAGGCTAATATGTGCTTGTATGATAAACAATTTAAAGATGAAGAAAGCTTGATAATAAACTGAGTATAACCAGTGACAGTTATACTCCAACTGAATTTTAGTTTCTTAAAAAATAATTCTGTTTATATAATGTATATTGGAAGGAACACAGCCCTGGAGTATCTGGCCTGTAGAATTTCTGAACTATATGCTTCATGTTTTACCCTGATGTATTTATAGTTTTATTGAACAAATACAGTGGCACTCACTTTCAAAAGACAAAACTATATAGTGTGTGTCAGTGAGAACTTTGCATTGATAATCTTTGATAGAATTGTGATTTATTTCGGTTCTTAAATTACAGCTTTTCTTCATTTACTACTCTGTCCGACAGGTGTAGTTACAACCTATTTGAGCTGATGTTTTATCTCAATATGATATTCCTACTGACTTTTATGTTTGTACTAACCATGCTTAAAAATCTTATGACAAATATGTATTTAGAACCTGAAATGCATGTTTGAATGAAAAAGGTGTTATTAACTCAGAAATTAAAATTCCAGATTATTTGATAGTTACTTTTACCATTTTTAACTTCAGAGCTACAAGTTTCTCTTGATATTTGAAAAATAGAAAACATTCGCTATTGTGCATTGCTGAATTGCCACACTGGTAGTCAGCGGTAAAGGTTCCAAAAGTTGCATGCCAACTTCTTCTGGAATCTAGTTAGCAAAGCAGAGAATCTGGTCCCAGACTCTCTGAATCATAATCTGCAGTGTAATATGTTCCTTAACTGATTTGTTTTTACTTTCTTCTCGTTTTTAAATTCTTCTCAGGAAAGTTTTACTTTAGCTGATAAATTAACAGTGCAACTAAAGTACTCAGGGCTTTACATGTTAAAACAAACCAACAAACCAACAACAACAACAAAACAATAAAAAATAGCCAGAAAGGTCTTTACCCCCACGGGGATTTAATAGGGTGTCAGTTACAGGAATTTTCCTAAGTTCATTACTAAGATCATTTAAATTCATTCTGTTTTGCAGTGACTTAGATATATACATAGTTAATATAAAGACTTTAGAACCTTTTTGGGAAAAGTATAAATAACAAAAAGTTTCAAAAATGTGCTTCTTTTTTTTTGAATGTAAATTTTTTTTATTGTAAACAAATGGGATACATGTTGTTTCTCTGTTTGTATATGGAGTAAAGGCATACCTATATTTGAGTAATCATAAACTTACATAGGGTAATGTTGTTTGATTCATTCTGTTATTTTTTCCCTTCCCCCCCACCCCTCCCACCCCTCTTTTCCCTCTGTACAGTCCTTCCTTCCTCCCTTCTTGCCACCCTCCCATCCCCCATTATGGGTCATCATCCGCTTATCAGTGCTTCTTTTGATGAGATAATTTAGGATGTGGGGAAGCAGCACTACTTTAGATTTCTATTCTCAACTACTTTGGGTTAAACTACTGGGGCACAAAGACAAAAAAAGGATCTTTGTTCCAGCAAATGCACAGTGGGAGCAGCTGAAACTCAGGGGAGATAATGCGCCAAGGACAGCAGTTAGGTGATAAGGAGCTAGATTCCCAAGTGAGCCCCAGGGCTCTTGGAGCAGCAGGCGCAGCCTCAGGCAACAAACAGAAATGGCCGACCTCCCGGAGCTGTGAAGATCTGTTGGGTACTGTCAGAGAGGAGGCCAGGTACATCCTAAAGGACAGCTGACCAGTGGCATTTGATTGTAGATCACACCAACCATCATATTGCACTAAGACAGTTCCCAGCACCTCCACTGAATCCAAAGATCCTTTCAAAATCACTGTGGTGCTGTCCACTCCTGGACACACCTCTGCTTTGCCCTTTGGCTTTGACAGTCCAGACGTACCTCCTAGATCTGACTGTGGAAGACAGTGTTTTCTTCTTTACAACTTCAGTGAGCTGCTTCAATTTTCACATCTGGAGAGGTGATTGAAAAACAAATCACAAGTCCAGATGTCTGACTCTCCGACTCCCAAGCTCCCAACAAAATATCCTGGATACAACTAAAATTCAGAAGGTTGATCAGAAACAAATACACTCTCAATGCTCAGTCCTAACTCAGGAATTTGTTTTCTGTGGCATCCTGACTTTTTAAATGATGGTCTCAGGAGCCTTCATTGAGGGTCCACAGAGGACAAGGAACCAAACTCTAGGAGTTTTTCCAGGAGCTTCTTTTTCACCTATTTTATATATTGGTAATCTACATAGATTGCATTTGATAAAATACCAATAATAATAAAAACAGAAATAGTAATCTGGTTCCAAAATTACACTTAGGAATGCTATAGAAATAAAAAGAACTATAAATCTGCAATGAACAAGTTATGTAACAGACAAAATGAGGAAAAAAATCCTGGAAACATAAATGAATGAAACAGATTAAAGAATAACTAGAAAATTTGAATAGATATATGAATAGAAATTCCCAACCCAGATGGCTTCACTGTTAGATTCCATCAAATGCCTTAAATAATCAATACCATTTTTTTTTTTTTTTTTTTTTTTAACCAACTCTTAAAAACCGCAAGGGGAGAGAATACTGTCCAACCCTTTCTCTGAGGCAGGAATAAACCCTTATATTTATGGTCAATTTGTTTTGACAACGATAACAAGAGAGTTCACTGGGGAAAGAATGGTCTACTTACCAAATGTGCTGAGACAACCGGATAGTCACACGCAAACACTGTGTTCATGTCACTTCCTGACACCATACACAAAAACTAAAACTGGCCGTGTACTAAATATGAAAGTTACAACTCTAAAATCCAGAGGAAAACATTAGAGTTCTTTGAGTTAGGCAATAATTTCTTAGATATGATGCAATAAGAAAAAAACAGATAAGTTGCTTTTCTTCAAAATGAAAACCAATATTTACTTCAAAACAAATAAAAGTATACATAGAATGGGAAGAAACATTAAAAATTACATATTTCCCAAGGAAATAATTCTTACAACTTATTAATGAAAAGCTAAATATCCTAATTAAATGATAAGCAAAGGATCTGAAGGAGGAATACAATGGTCAATACGCTCATTGTAATAATCCTAAGTAAAAATGATGATCAACATCATCAGCCATCAGAGAAATATAAATCAAAGCCACAAGAAGATTCTGTTTCACACATGCTGAATGTAGAGAAATTTGAACCATCATATATTGTTGGTGGGAATGAAAAATTTACAGCTGCTTTGTAAAACATTTTGGCATTTCCTCAAAAATTTAAATATAGAGTCACCATATGACTCAGTAATTCTACTCCTAGTGAAGATGCATGTCCACACAGAAGCTTATCCATGAATATTCATGGCAATTTTGTTCATTGCTAAAAAGTGAAAATTACCCAACTGTCCATCAACTAATGAATGAATTAATAAAGCCTGACACTTTCATGTAACGGAATATTATCCATCAGTACAAACAAGCACAGTGCCAATGCATGTGGCAGCATGGATTGATCTTGGAAACAGCAAGCTAAGTGCAAGAAACCCAACACAAAAGGACCACCACTATGTAATTCTATTTATGTTAAATTCCAGGGCAGACATATCCATAGAGATAGAAAGCAGAGTAATGGTTGAATAGGCTGGTTGGTTTGGGAAAATTACAACTAAACCATTTTCCTATAGCTTTTTATATTTCTCTCTCAACCTTAAATTTTGGGTTCTTTTAGATTCTTCCTCTCTTTCCTTTCTTCCCTTGAGACTAAAGTAAGTCAGTCTTTTCCTGAATAGTACTGTAAATCCAGTTCTTATTTTTCATTTATATGTTCTTGACAATATTTCATGCCATTATCACTTCTTTTTTATAACTCTTTTTAAATATTTTTATGAGTGCATTATAGTTGGATGTAATGATAGAATTTGTTGTTACATATTTGTGCATGCACACAACAGAACAATGTAGTTTGGCCAATACAGTTTCCCAGTATTTCCTCTCTTCTCTCTTCCCTCCTGCTGGTCCTTTTGCTTTAGTCTACTTATCTCCCTTTGATTTTCAAGCCAACTTTCTTTTCCTTTTTTCCTCATATGAGAGAAAACATATAAACATATGACATTTGACATTCTGAGTTTGGTTTATTTTGCTTCACATAATGATCTCAAATTCCATCCATTTTCTGGAAATGACATATTTTATTTTTCTTTATGGCTGAATAAAACTCCATTGTGTGTGTGTGTGTGTGTGTGTGTGTGTGTATGTGTGTGTGTGTATAACATTGTCTTTATCCATTTAACCAGTGATACACACCTAGGCTGGTTCTGCGGTTTGGCTATTGTAAATCATGCTGCTATAAACAGCATCTATCACTGTAGTATGATGACTAATTTTTTAGGATAAATACTGATGAGTGGTGTAGCAGGATCACATAGGGCTCGTGGCCTAGTCTTTTGAAGAAACTCCACACTGATTTCCAAAGCAGGTGTACTAATTTACAATCTCACAGTGTAAAAGTGTTCCCTATATCTCCTACATCCTTTCTAGCGTATATCATTTTTGCATTTCTGATGGCTGCCCTTCTAACTAGAGAGAGATGTATCTCAGAGTAGTTTTGATTATATTTCCCTAATGGTTAACGATGTTGAATTTTTTAATATATATTGGTTGACCACTTGTATTTCTTCTTTTGACTAGTATTTATAAAACATACACTTTCATTTGCCCATTTCTTAATTGGGTTATTGGGGGGAGTTTAGGGTGTTAAGTTTTTTTGAGTTCTTTGTATTTTCTGGATATTAATCTTATGTCAGAAGAGTAGCTAGCAAAGATTTTCTCCTCTTCTCTAGGTTCTCTCTTCATATTTTTAATTGTTTTTTTGCTGTACAGAAGCTTTTTAATTTGATGTCATCCCATTTATTAAATCTTAGCATTATTTCTGATCATTAGGAGTTCCTATTAAGAAATTCATTACCTGTACTTGCATGTTGGAGTGTTTCCCCTGTTTTCTTCTAGAAGTTGCATAGTTTCTGATCTAACTCTTAGGTCTTCAATCGATTTTTAGTTGATTTTTGTGCAGGGTGAGAGTAATGGTCTAGTTTCATTATTCTACATACAGATAACTGATGTTCTCAGCACCATTTGTTCAAAAGACTGTCTTTTGTCCAGTGTATGTTTTTGACACCTTTGTCAAGAGTCAGATACCTGCATACATGTGAGTTTGACTCCGTGTCTTCTATTCTGTAGCACGGGTCCATGCAGTTTTTGTTACTGTAACTATGTAGTGTAATTTGAAGGCCTCAACCATTGCTTTCCTGGCTTAGGATTTCTTTGGGTGTTCTGGATTCTTTATTCTTCCAAATGAATTTTATTCACTTCTTACATTATAACTTCTTAAATTGATGACTGAAGTTGTTTTCTAACTACCTTCTATTTTTTTTTCTCTATTTAATTAGCCTTATTCTCCAAATGATTTTTCCAGCATCTAATCACTTTTCAAAAATCTTAAGCATATCCCCATTGGAATAAAATCCAAATTCATATTTGGCCATCTTGGACCTTTTATCAGCTATCTTAAATGGATATTTATTTCTAGCCAAATCCAAATTTCTCCTACTCAAGCAATTCAATTCTACCATTTGTCCTCTCTGTCATCCCACTGGCGTGTGAATTATACAGTCTAGAGTTGGTAAATGCCACGTGCTTATGTGCCCAGACTCCCTAACTTGGTGGTTCTGAACTGTGTCTGTACCTTGAAATCATTAGGCACCTCCCAAAGTACATCAGAAGCCTGACATTCAGAGCTTCTCACGTCATTAGTATGGAGAGCACACTGCACATTGAAACAGTCTGAAAGTTCTGCAGGTGATTTGAATGTGCAATCAAGTTTTAACAACCTTACCCTAAGTAAACAGTAAATTCTTTGCAACTTAGAATGGCTCTCTGATTCATTCCACCCTTAGCACTCTGTACAATACCTAAATGGAACCAGCCATACTTAATCATAGTTGAACAACTGTTCCTTCATTATAATTCTTTGTCCTTCATTATTCCTTCACTCATTTTTTGAAGAAATATAAATTATTGGATTTGAAGTTTTGAAAAATGTGATGTTGATATAAAAGTAAGGTCACTGTAAGAAGTGAATAGCCACAGTTCAGTTAATACTGACGTTAGTTACCAGTGATACCTGCTGGAGACAGAGTCCTTGCTCCGGGGCATTGGTTCCTAGTTCTATAAAGATTTTCCCCCTATGCCCTGCAATGTAGAGATAAGAATATATACGCAATAGCTCGTCTTCAAAGTGTTTGGGGTTTGGAAGAATTGATACAATTGATGAGCCAGGTATCTGTCAACATCCTGTTTCAGTAGTGATACCTCTGACACTGGACATGTCCTATTCATTATGAGGAATGTCCATTGCCATCACAATCCCTTTTACAGAATGGGGAGGGCCAGAGTAATGAAACACAAAAATCATAGTACAAAGATAAGGTTTGAAAAAGAGTAAGTAAAACTGCCATTACTTATAAATAATATGATCTTTTACAGTGAAACAGAATATAATCTCCAGATAAATTATAAGAAATAATAAAGAGTTCCGAAAGGTGCCTAAGCCAAAAATTAATATCCAAAAGTCAAATTGCCTTCTTGTGCCCTAGAAACAAATAACCAAAAGTTTAATTGCCAAGGGGACATTAATTGCTATCTTGTCAAATAGATCCATAAATTGCTAAAAATCGGAAGACACAAGCTGGGCATGGTGGTGCAGGCTTGTAATCCCAGCAGCTCAGGAGGCTGAGACAGGAGGATAGAAATTTCAAAGCTAGCCTCAGCAAAAGTGAGGTGCTAAGCAACTCAGTGAGACCCTGTCTCTAAATAAAATACAAAATAGGGCTGGGGATGTGGCTCAGTGGTCGAGTGCCCCTGAGTTCAATCCCCAGTACCCCCACCTCAAAAAAAAAAAAAATTGGGAGACATGACTAGGCAAAATTATAAAATTGTCAGAGGCACTAGTGAAGACTAAATAAATGGAAATCGGATTGCATTCCTGGCTAAGGAGACAGTATTTAAACATATCAGTTCTCCCTTAGTTGTGCTTTACACTCAGTACCGCCCTAATTAAAATCTCTGTTCTGGAGAAAGACAGTTTCAGCCGTGAGAGGAGAACTGGCTGTGAGGGGTTGAGAGAAGGAAGAACGAGGCAGAGGGATGCCCAGTTGCAGAGAGGGCAATTTACTAGGGGCTTTTCACAGAAGTGTATCTTGGTGGCAGCAAGACAAGGTGGATCCCCATGATTTGGGTCAGAGGGAGGAGGCTTACATAATGTCAGGGCAAAGTGACTTCATCCAAGTCAGAGTGTACCTGGTGTATCTCAAACTAATATCAGTGACGTCAGGCACATTCCTGGCACGGATTGCGCCAGGGTCTGCTCATAAAGCTCCACATACCATTGTAATGATTGGTTTATTTAAGCATGGTGGGAAACTGTGTGGGCAAAACTGACCAGGGTTACTTTGGGGCAATCATGGCAGTTATGACTCAAGATGGCTGCGGTCGGGTCAAGTCAGATCCCTACAATATCTAACAGGAATTTTTATGGACTTACTAAAGCAAATTCTAAAATTCCATGGAAGAATAAAGGGCCAGAGAAACCAAAGACTTTTGCTCTACCATATATCAAGACTTATTATAAAGCTATATTAATTGAGACACTGTACTCCTGTGTAAAGATAAACAAATTAGTGAAAAGAATAAAACTGACACCTCAAAGACAGAACTGTACATATTTGGATAACTTTTTTTCTTACATATGGTGTGTAGCATCAAGTATGAAAAAGTTGCCTAACTTGGGGCTAGAAGAGGTAGTAAAATCAGGGGAGAAGACAACGCTCTGGTGGGAAACAATAAATTAATGACAATTTAAAATCAAGCTGTGTTTGATTAAATAGTAGGTAGTAACAGACACATGTACACCTAGCAGTGAAGTTTAAATGAGAATAAAAGGAAACGGTACTAGACATGCAAATTGTCTTTCCTCCCTCTTGGGTCACCCTCTCAGAGAGCTATTTTTGGGGGGAATCTTCAGCTGTACTGTTTGCTTGCCATTTGCCTGGGTCATTCCACCTTTCAATTTCCTTATTCTGGTGGGAAATGAGTTACATTGGAGGTAGAGAGATTTCTTCAAGCTCTGAACATGTATTATTATTTTTATTACAAAGGATCACTACCTCTCTGGATTTGGTACAAGTGCCCATGTAAGTGGTTGTCCAGTTTATTCCAGGAAGCAGCCATTTTCCACTTCCCCTAAACATCAGGCTTCTGTAAACCTTGTCTTGCCTGAGAAAGGAGAATGGACTTAACCCAAAGTCAGACTCCACAAGGTTGACCCTCGGTGGTATTCATACTGACCTACAACTAAGGCTACCCCACAGTCCCTGTCTTTGCCGCTCCTCCCACCTGCCCTCTAGTCTTGGGAAAGTAGTGAGTAATTTATTCATACATTACAGCTTCACAATGTTTGGGTAGGGTGAGGATTTTCCATTAGGGTGAGGATTGTCCATTGTCAATCTAGCCAGGAGATACAATTAGCTATCCAATACACCTACATATGTGAAGTAATATACCCTTCCATTAGTGTGTTCTCTCCTAAGATGCAGTGATTGCTATTGTTCACAGTCTAGATATATTTTAGATTAAAATAAGTGTCTACTCAAATTGAAAAAAGTAGAGCAAAGAGACTATTAAAATGTCTCTTATATTCAGGTCTAACTTCTTCATATGACAGGAAACATCCAACTCTTGGATTTTTTAAGTCCAGCTTATTTCACTCAGCTTGATGTTCTCCATCCATTTACCAAAAAGCCATCATTTCATTTCTATGGCTGAGTAAAACTCCATTGTGTTTATATGCAACATGTTTTTTATCCATTTGTCTGTTATTGGGCATATGGGATGGTTCCATAACTTGGTTGTTGTGAGCTGTGATTCTGTAAATATCGATGTAGTTGTATTGCTACAGTATGGTAATTTTAGTTATTTTGAACAAAAACCAAGGACTGGGATAGCTGGGTGGTTCCATTCCTAGGTTTTTGAGGTATTGACATACTGCTTTCCAGAGTAGTGGTACTAATTTGCACTCCCACCAACAAGAAAGAAGAATAAACTACAAGTGACACAGCACATTGTACTATAATTAAGTGCAATAAGTGATTAATTGTCACCTACTAAGAGGTCTGTTGATTGATCAATGTATAAATTGCCTTTAAATGAATGGTAATTCAAACTATGAATCAGTAATAGCAGAATACACATCACTCATAGGTAAATAATTTAAGATTGTTGGGTGTGTGTGTGTGTGTGTGTGTGTGTGTGTGTGTGTGTGTGTTTGAGTGGAATGTTTGAAATATTTCTCTGTGCCTAAGTTCTATGTATACATAGAAATGAAGGCTGAGGTAATACAGATTTTAAATACAGTCTCATTTTCTTTGTTTTGCCTTTCTGAATTTTCTAAATTTCCCACAATTATTTGGCACTACTTTGTAATCAAAAACAAAACCAATAATAATTTTCAACATTTTACATTTGTTTTACCAGTGCAGATTTGCATTTTCTTCCATATCACCCTTTACCTCTCTGTTGCTTTCTCTTTAAGGGAAAAGGTTCTGAATGTAGGCATCCAGATAAAGCTGCAGAGTTTGCACTACTGTCCTCCTGTAATCTGCTCTGTTTCAAAGAGATCAAGGTCACACATGCCTTCAAGTCTCAAGATCACACCATTCCTATCAAACCATTCGACATGAATAGAGTTTCTTATGAGCACGGTGATTTAAACCTGGAGTGCACTGCATTTCATTACGTCCTGAATACTAATGAACTTGAGCTTTTCTTATTGTCTCTAGGCCCAATGACAGAAGTTTTGACTAGAATAAAAATAGATAGCTTTCATTACTTTTTCTGATTTACCCAGGATCTACAGAAAGAGTGATCACAGCTTTCAATGACCAGGTAAATGAAGTTATCATCCTTAGTGATTTGAATGGACAGCCTTAGGATGGTTAAAATAACTTTCAAAATTAGGGAGAATTCTGGGACCTATAAAAATTATTTTATCCTCACTCTTAATTCTTCTGAGGTAAACAAGAAGCCAAACTGAATGGAAGAACAAATTTCAGAATTTAATGACTGTAATATGCAGACTACTTTTTCTCGATGATTTCGTTGAGTATCAGTGATTTTTCTCAGCTCTCTCTTGCCTAAAGATTCATTATGTTATAATACAACTTCACTTGGTCATCCTTTCTATTTAATAAGCTAAAAATAAGAGATGAAGCAATCACTGTGACTGCACTGGAATCCAGCTCCCAGGATAAATTGTAAGCAGTTTGAATTGACATTTGTGTCATTGTTAAAAACCAACTGCTTGCCACATCAATTGGTGTTAAACACAACATCTGCTTCAGTATAATTAGGTTTTCAAGTTGGTTGATGAGAAGACGAGCCCTGTGCACTTATCCAAATGGAGAAGTGTAAAGAATTTTCTTTTGATTGACATAAATATATGCAATAGGCTTGAAAAAACAGACAATCAAGTCTTGAGATAAGATTTTCATGGTTTTGACATCAAACATGACCATTACATCTCACTTAGAAAGGGGAGATGGAACTCGTTTTCTTTCATCACACGGTCCATGACATTTTGAGCTCAGATTTAATAGGAGAGGGTCTCCTGCAGTTATTTCTAATTGAGTTTTTCCTAGTAATAAAGGGGAATCAAACTTGATGACTTACCAACAGCAAGTGCATTAGCATTAGTGGATTCCAGGGCTTCACTCTTCACGAGGGATAGGCAGGTATTCCTGGAGTGGGGAACAGGCCAGCTACTTAGTGTGGAGTTAGGTGACCTGGCCCAAACCTCATCTTTCTGTCTAATCTGAGTACTACCTCTGCACACTACTCTAGAAAAGCCAGTTGTAGAGATGGTTTCTCCTGCAGGTTTTCTGTGTTGTGGAGTCATTAGCTCCTGGCTCCAGAAACTTTTAAAAGTGCTGATGAAGCAATCCAACATTTACATAATTCCTGTCTGAAGAGGTGGAGTAATTAATTAAAGACAATGCTTTTAGCTTAGGAGCTCTGCCTGTCTTCCTTCACAGCCACATTCAGAGGTCACCTCCTGATTTGAGTTCCACTTAGCGATCACAGATGGCAACCTACTTGTCCCCATGAGGAAGTACCACAGAAGGAAACCTGCCACAGCAGTCCCTTGTAGGGCCCTGATGATTCGTGATGTGTTTCCCCCTAAAAGTAGTGTGTTTGGTTTTAGGAAGAATTGTTATTTTATCTCTGCTTTTAGAGGCTTACCCAGGTGTGACTCCATTTAACTTGCAGTTTGATTCAGGGCTTTCCTGGTCTTAATAACAATAATACGAACTTGAGTTAAACAGGTTCTAGGCCTAGTGCTCCATTCAAGTCATGACAATTTGGGGGAAAAGCTTCTGTAGCTTCAATGCTTCTCTATCTGTAAAGAGGGGACAATGCTATTTACTCTCCTGAACTAACGTGCAATTGTGAAAGGTAGAGGAGAAAAATTACACAGAAATGGAGTTTTCTTTGTTACCATTCTATGCAAATATTATTTATTTTCCTCCTTAAGATAAGATTGGAATGGAAATATCAAGTAAATAATTTTAAATGTTCAATAATTTGACTCCTAACAGAAATAATTAAATTACAACTAGCAGAGCTTACTATCTTATACTTTTCAAATGAGAGGAAAGTACCTCATGAAAATTAAATAAGTTAAGAAAGGTCACATCACTGCTACAGTGGTAGAAATAAAGCAAATATTTTAATAAATCTTATGTGGGCATTTGATGAAGTTTCAGAGGAGAAAGTCTGCTTACAATAAAAATCGAATGTTGTGAAATGGAAGAGAATTCATGTAAATAAATCCATAGCCAGTTAAATAAGTATATCCAGTGAAATTGATTGTGTATCAATTTTGGTCTAGCCATAGGTTACAAGTTGTGATTTTATGTTCATATATATTTGGCTCATATACTTTATAACATATTTATTAATATCTCAGATAAAATCTGTAAAATAATAATAGTTGAACAGGATAGTTTTAAAATTTAGAATCAAGTTGGATTGAGTATACAGCTCAGCTATAAAGAACTTGCCTAACATGCTAAAAGCCCTGAGTTTGATACTCAGTACCACAAAAAAATTAATACATAAAATTTAGAATAATAAATGTAAGTAATATCAGTAGGTTTAATAATGAGCCAAAAATATCCAGGTGACATTTATGTTAATAAGTACAATATTATATACCATTTCAAAAATTAAAACAGGGAAGTTTTATATAGTAATTTTATTAAAGAATCAATGAAGGTGATAACAAAATCAATAAATCCATAGCGTGATTGAGATTTTTGTATTTTAGACAGAGTATTGCTATGTTGCTGAGAACGGCCTTGAATTTGAAGTCCTCTTGCCCTATTCTCTCAAGTAGCTGGGATCGAAGGTGTGCGATTGGCCATTGCTCCTGGCTGATTCACAAGCTTTAAAACCATGAATACAATCTCAGGAGATGGCATGAGTAGGAAGCAGTAGCGGTAGTTATCTATCTCTTTGATGGAGAGCCCTACAGAGGAAACCTTATGGAGAGATTAAAGACATAGGCTGTAGAATTAGATTACCTGGCTAAATACTGGCTCTGCAACTGTCTCCTAGTTATGTGATTTTGGGAAAGTTACTTAATCATCTTCTACTTTCGTCTCTTTCACTATAAAAATGGAGTTAACACTAGTTCATGGCTGCTTGAGGCATTATGAGGCTTAAGATTCTATACCAGATCCTCAATACGGGACCTGCCTGGCACATAGTCAGCCTTTCTGACTATCGGTGTGAAAATCTGGAATCACAGACCAAGAATGGGGCATGGTGCTTACACCCTGGAATATTTCCTTAGAGGCAAGGAGGATGACATCAAGATAATAATAAATTGCTATTTATTGAATATATATTAAGCTCTAAAGCAAGAAATAATATTTGCATTTTGTCTCTTAAAAACTCTGGGAGTTAGGTGCTATTTTTTGATTTTGCATGTGGAGAAAATGAATTAGATAGATTATATAGCACAACTAAGTGATAGATAACTACTTGGCTTTGAAATATCATTTCCTATTAATTTAAATAATGCTTATTTGAGGCTCAGCTGACAAAACTGAAGTTAAACCCGGACAAGCAATGGCCAAATAAAAGCACATTGTCTCCTAACATTTGAAGGACTGTCAAGTACAACAGGGCTTTGACCTTGCCTGGCTAATAATATAGTCCTACAGAAAGTTTCCAGGCCAGGGCTCCAGTTCATCCCCTTATCTGTTCAGGCCCGAGTTTACTGCATTAACCTCTTATCTGAACCTCATTCCACGAAGCTTTTCTTAGTACAATTCTTCCTGCATCCCATTACAAGATTAATCTTCCAAAAGTGCTGCTGCCATTATATCAGCCCTTAGCTTAAGACTCTGCAGTAGTTTCTCCATGGTTTTCAGGATAAAATTAACTTGGCATTCAAGCTCTTTCATGATCTGGTGGCAACCAACATTTAGAATCACCGTTTTTAGGATCAAAAGGTACTTCAGACCTAACGTGGACCTATCCTCTCATCAAATGGAATAAAAAAGCTCTGAAATGTTTCATGATTTATCAAAAACCTCTAAGTAGACAAGCACCATGGATTCTTATTCGAGTCTCTCTATCACTATTGTGAACAGGACACCCGAGTCAACAACAATAACTAAAGCAAAGCACAGTGCATTGACCTGGACCACATGGTAGGCTATTATTTCTCCATGCAGCCCAGAGAGAGGTTTGTCTTTCACCATCTATAAATAGTGTCTTCTATAGTTTTCTTTGAACCTAGAAATATATTCAAACTGATGTTCTGAAACATATATACGTCACAACAGGCAAAGTCAAGTGACGAGTGAGGTAGAACTGAGGCTATTGGTATCACTGACATCGTTTTGCTTCTTGTTTGATTATTTGCCATTGCTAATTTTGAGACGGTTGTAAGGAAGAAGAGATATTCCAGTTGTAGTGAATGCATCCACTAAATTGCCAGAAAATATTCGTGGTTCATGGTTAAGTGGGTTAAGTTCCAGTTCTATAATCAGCAGTCAAGTCCATGTCAAGCTATGTGACTTAGAGGTAGTGAGAACACCTCTCTGAGCCTTGGTTTCTTTCCTAGGTCTAAACAGGGACTTTCATATCTTACTTTTAGATCCTTGTGGAGTCTCCAGGAAATGATTAAAAACTGCTCAGCCTTTAGAATTAGAACTGAGTCTCAAGAGGAGGTGGGCTGCTATTAGAATCAGTCTTATAAAAACCCAGTGTAGATTTTGCACTTTAAAAGGATAAAGACATTAAAAATACAGTATTTGAGGTCTGTTGTCTTTCTCTCATTGGAACCCACTGTCATCTCTGCAAGGTCCCCAAACTCTGCCAGCTGCTGGTAGACTCCATGAGAAGATTCCAGTCTAAGCAAACCCAGAAACATTGTCCTCACTTTGGCCTCGAGGATGGGAGAGAGTAAGACTTTGGGTTCTGGCAGTTACTGCAGTTCATCCTCCTCTTTCCCTTAGGAAGTGCTCCTGGTTACCTGACCCCAGGACCCGTGTCAGTCCTATTACTAAAACTCAATAGCAAACAGAGCGCCCCTGCAGGACTCAATTTTTAGCGTGCCTATTTTGAAAGATAAAACACAGTTTTGTCAGGAAGCCCAAAGTGCTGTTCTCTCATTCTTCCAGAATTGGCATCCTTTCTCTGTGATGTCTGGCGTTTTTAGTTCTCCTCTTGTCCCTTTGCCCTTTCATTTAACACATCACTCCTTGACAGAGGCTCACCTTCACTGTCGGAGAAGAATAACCCCAGGGCAGGCTGCTTTCTCGTCTGCCTCTGCGTTTGCAAAGGATGCAGAGAAATAATTTAGTTTTTCCCAAACGTCTTTATCCTCTTTGATTTTGCACATGCTTTGCTGGTTTGCAGGCACGCACTGGGGCGACCACAGACAATGCACAGAAGAATTTGTTTTGAATTTAGCTCTTTTCTTCTCCTTCTCTGTCCCCTTGAAAATGCATCTTTGTCCTTCAGATCCTTTTCTCACCGCTGACTGTCGGAGTCTTCATCCCTGGCTAGGAGTGGCACGTTGGCTCACGTTTTCATTTTTAATCATGGCCTGCACAGGCTGGAAGGGAACTTAGAGGTCACCAAGCCCAGCTCACACAGGGACTCCGTCTTCAGCTCATGCAACAGGCAGCCCGCTTGGAGAGTTCCAGTGTCAGGAGTCTCCCTGACACTGCAGCCCATCCCATTACAGGAACATAACCATCAGCAGGGCTCTTTCTTTTTTTTTTTTTTTTTAGCTGTCATCTGTCTCTTGGTGACATCTAACCATTACTGAGGGTGTCTCTGGAGCTGTACCGAAGAAATCCATCATCTCTTAGACATGCTATCTCTTCTCATGTGTTCCTTTTATTCTATGCCTTTAAACTCACCTGGTATTTTTGGCTTCCTCTTTGGTTTTTTTTTTTTTTAATTTCTATTGGAAATTGAACTTTCCATTGTATTTTTCCCAAAAATTGAAAATAAGGAAAACAACAGGACCATAGCTTTCTGTCACTGAAATATCACTTTTGTTTCTAGTACTAAGACCTGAGACCTTTTGAGTTACACTATGAATTCTCAGATTACCTCAATTTATGCATCCATGATACACGGTGCTCCTATTAGGCTTATAAGAAGCCACCCAACTAATATCTCCTTGACCAAAAATACGTTTCTGAACTAGTAGTTCTTTAACTTGATATTATCTTCTGGAAATGTCTCAGGGCAACAGTAGAAGACCAAAAATTGGGGAGCTAGAACCAGTTGAACTTTCAAGGTAGGTTGGTGTTTCTAAGTAAAATAGTGTTAGAGGGTCAAATAGGAATTCAGCAAGAAAATGAAACAGAGATTCAGCTGTCCATGAGCTCCTCTGTAGCACAAAGTATCTTAAAATAAACACCGCCTCAGAAGAGAGCCTGCATATTCATGAACACTAGCAAAAACGCTGGCTGACAGACTTCTCTCAGTGGAATACATGGAGAGCCCACCTGTCTGTGCACACAAAAGGGGAAACCTGGGCACATATTCAGACAGCAGTGCAGCACAAACTCGAAAGTAACTCACAGCCCTGTGGCAGCTAGAAGGACTATTGGATGTGTATTTGTGCATTTACTGAACACGGCGGAGGGAACGGGACCAACATGACCCTGCAGGTAGGTTAGAAGCAGGGTCCTTTGTCAGTAGGGGATGGGGAAGCAGGTTAAGAAGCAGCTACAATTGCCAGGCTGCTGAGCAGGCTCTGCATTGACAGCTGCCTTGGCATGAATGTCCAGATTCAGATGCAAAAGAGGAAAGTGCAAAGCATAGGGTGTCAGGCGTGAGGAGCCCTGTGTGAGTGGGCAGGGAAGGCTGGGAAGACATGTTGACAATAGGAGGGTTAGGGGGATATCAAGCCCTGACACTGGCCATCCTCAGCCACACATGTGACGTGGAAAATCTTCCTGAAGACTTTCTTACCTCAACTTTCAAGAATGTGTTTCTTTATTTGTACTAATATTAATTTATTACATCTCAGTAATCATGTATGAGGCACTTACTGTGTGCCTGGCCAAATACTAAACACTTACAGTTTCTCAGTTAATCCTCACAACTGTATAAGATAAATATTATTATTTTGTTGTTAGTCAAGAGAAAGACCGAATCAGAATGATGAAATAATTATCAAAATTACACTGCTACTAATTCAAGGTTTGAACCCAGCCAGGGATAAGATCAAGGATGTGGGCACTGTCCCAAGAGGGTGTGCAGCTATTCCATAATGGACCCAATAACCTCCAACAATTGGCTCAATCATTTTTGATCTTCTCATAGATTATATGATCATAGGATGAAAGATACCAGCTTGTTGAAATGGAATGAGGATTTTGAGGCAGACATTTTTGTCCCAGCTTTGATTGTAGATAAATTTGCAACATGCAAATCATTCAACTCCACTTAGACTCATTTGCCTTGAATGGCAAATGGAAATACCAACCTAATTTGGGTGTGATTCTACACATTAAATTATATAATACATATCAAAATGCTATAAGATTATAAGAAATATATGAATGCAAAATATTTGGAATATATAAACTGAAAAATTTGGAGAGTCTGATATTGGAAACAGCATTGGATGATATAAATTGATAAAAATTAAATAATTTGTGTATTGATTTCCAAAGCACTTATTTATAGTCTATAAATCCAAAACTGTACAGAGTAGCAAGAAGTACAAGGATATATATGAGACAAAGCTCTTCCCTCAAAAGGTTTATAATCTTAAAAGTTGTATTGGTGTTATCATGAAGTTTCAGAAAATTTTATTTTATTTTCAGCATGTATTTATTTGGGTAACGCCATCATTATTCTTGGATTTCTTGTGATTGAAATCATATGGGGAAATCAAGGGCTTTGTTGATGTTCTTATTTGTTTTGTTTTTATTCTCTCCCAATACAGAGTATATACTTTAGCTTGGTACCTGTATTTTCCATGCTATATTATATTCAAATTTACCACAAGTAGAATGTTGCTACCCATTTGCAAATCACTTGAACCTGGAAAGGCAAAATACTTTTAAAATACACTAGGACCTGGGCCTACACGAAGGCAGAAGTATGAAAACCTTTCTGGAGGGAGCATTTTCCCCCACAGAGAAAGGAAACAACCTCAAAGGTCACTTTCTAGTTCCTCTGTCAGCTTCTAGGTCTTCAGTTCCAGACCCAGAGAAAGGCAACCAGGAGAATCATTGTAATTACTTTCCCTGGTAGACTGACTATATGCACAAAGAAGCAATTCCTGGACTTTCATTGAAATTGCTGCCCAAATAATATCCTCCATTTTATATTCGTGAAATCATTTTTGCTTCTCATCCCCAGGAACAATGTCAATCAAGCCATCATTGTCTCCAGCAGACTAAGGATGGGTTTGACTAGTCTTATGTCCAAGGCCAGCAAGTAATTTGGAGCAACATGGAAAAAAATCATCTGTGGGGTTTTGGCTTTTGTTATTTGTTTTTCTTTCTTTCTTCATATACAGAAGTGAATTAGGAAGGGGAAAATAGACAAATAGTTGATGTAGAAAAAAAGTATCTGTGTGCCTCTTTTCCTTATATCCTCTCATTTCCTTAGGATCTAGGGATGGAAAGTCAATTTGAAGGAGAGAAATGTTGTCACAGACAGTCAAAAGGTGAAATTGTGGGAAAGAATATGGTAGTTGAAGTCTTTGGGTTTGTTCCTTATTTTTATAACAAAGGTTAATGTAGACATGCTGTAAAATGATGATTGTAGGTTTTTCTCCAAGTGATAACACAATTTTCACCATGGAAAATTTATTATATCCCTTTCATCATTGCTGGTTTGGCCATCTGCCCAGGAGGCCTCTACAACTATGCCATGTACCTGTTTATCTGATAGGAATTCCTCCTGCTTGGGACTTCTGCTAAGAAGCTCTTCTTCTTTGAAGAAAATGATTCCCTCCATTAACAGAATGATTATTATTTATAATTTAAAGATCAGGAGACAGAGATTAAGGACCGCAAACGGGCGGAGTTGATGGGACCAGGCAGTGGGGTTAAGTGTAGCTAAGAGAGGTTGCCTTCTGTGGAACCAAGAGAAAAAATTGGGTTCAATTAGAGGGAAGTCACCAGTGTCAAGGAAGGATGATTAGAACCTTCTCTCTTGATAGCCTCCATTCCTAACAATGCAGGAGTCAGGAGACACTTGTAAGAACTCGGGAAATGAGACAAGTAGTGAAGGTTTGAAATATCTGTCAAAAACACTTGGAAGGAGAGATGACTGGGGAGGATTCAATTTATTTTAATCCTGGTTCCAGTCCTGAGGCTAGGGTAACTCTCTACAGCAGTAGGCTGGGTTAATCCTGCACTGGGGCTTTTGGAAGGGTACAGTGTGCCAAATGCATTTCCCACAACCGCGAGGAGCAAGAGATCCAAGTCCACGGATGGGTAAGGAAATGGACTATTGCCTTGCTGGAGCTGGAAATAAGAAAAAGAACTCAGGAGGAAAATTACTAAGTGAATGGCCTAGTAAAAGGGTCTTTCTATAGTTAAGAAGTCAGTACATTGGAACAAGGAAAGTGGAGCACCAGAATTCTAAGTTGGAGACAGACAAGGAAATATTAAGGGCCTCAAGGCTAGAATAATGTGTACGTAGGTAAGACCAAGGCCTGTGAGAGTGGTTCAGGGAAAGTTGGAAATGAAGATAAATAGAGTTGAAGAGGCCAAGAAATGTTAGTTTAGGCCATCCAAGGGATCCAAGGGATCCACTGCATGGACTTTCAATCAACTTGGTGGTAACAGAAGCATAGAAGTATAGAAGACTACCACAAGTCAAGGCCAATAGATTCTGAAAAACTGAGCAGGAGACCACAGATCTGGTGATAAAGCAGAAAAGGCAGGATGGCAAGAATGTCACATTGTTTTTATTGGGTTAACAGAGGATAGTTTGAACAATTACAAAGAAGGCAGTATTCTTTACACCACAACTTCTCATGTACAGAGAACGAGGGGGTGGGCAGTTTACAACTGGTGATGCAGAGACAAGTCCATCCATAGTGGACCCACGAGGTCTCAGGGCAAGAAGGAAGGCAGCACTGTGGAAAGCAACCAAGGTAGCAGGAAGAGGGCACTGAGCAGAGGGGCTACAACTGGGGACAAGAGATGAAGGACATCAAGAACAGGGAGCAAGACAGAATGACCATCCAGAAGAGTGGTTGAAAGGTCTGTCTGTGCTTAGTCCATGGAGACATGGGGTAGTTTCTCTGGCAAGATGACATTTTTCACCTGTGTCTCATTGCAAAGAGACCGGTATTAATATGAGAAGTAAAATAAGTTGGAAACTAATATTTATCAGAGTGTAGATAAATCGTTAGATAATCAATCGTTAGAACGACTCCAGAATGTGAACATAAGTATCCTCTTTTTTTTTTTTAAGAAAGGAAGACAACATAGAACCTCAGAGAAATGAAGTAATTATTCTTCAGTTATTAATGCAGACAGTGCTTCAAACAAAATTCCAAACCCTGATCGGTCCAAGCATCCTTTCTCCTCTATCAACTGGAAATAATTGATATCTAGTTCCATATTCATATTTTCTGGATTAATTGGTGAGTCAATTAGTTTTTGAGTCTAGTTCTTTATCTCAAAAAAGAAAGAAAGAAGCAATAAGATCCACTTTACCTAACACCCTTAGTTTTTAAATGATCAGGGAGATGTTTGTAAAAACAACCTAAAATAAACAAATGAAATTATACATGCATCTATTAATTCCTTCTTTCATGACTCCTCATATTTAGACCCTCCAATCCCTATAAATATAGGTAGATACTCTTACCCATTCATCCATTACTTTAAATGTAATGGTTTTCTGTCATATAAGCTCATTCTATGAGGAATTGGATACAGGAAGTAGAAATATTCTTCTTTATTAAACCACATTGTTTTCTATAATGGAAATTTTCTCCAGCAATTTCTTTTTCTTTTTCTTTTTCTCTTTCTTTTTATTAACCACTGAGCCACATTCAAACCCATTTATTCTGAGACAGGTCTTGCTAAGTTTCCTAAGGCCTCACTAAGTTTCTGAGGCTGATTTTGAACTTGATTCTCCTGCCCATCCTTCCAAGCTGCTGGAATTATAATTCTATGGCAATGTCTATGGTAATAGTTATTATGTTCCTTTGTGTTATTTTCAGCACCTGGTATTGTAATATTTTCTTTGTTGTTGCCTATCTAGTCCAATTAAAATGATTTATGGTGGTCTTCACTTGCATTTATCTGATTACTAGTATAACTAGTAATGAAGCTGAGATTCTTTGTTTATTTGTTGTAAATATGTCCTGTGAAATCTCTATTCATGTCATTTTTGCACATTTTTCTATTGTGATGATTGTGATTTTCTATTGGACCACCTTATTTGATAACTGTGGACTTTGTAGCAATAAAATAAAGTGAGGTGCTCAAAGTGACATAAGGATTTCATGGAAGAGACTGAACAAGAACTGAGCAAGCCTGGCACTCAGACAGGACATCAAGGCCTCCTTTCCACCCAGAGTAGGCATTCTCTCAGTGGGCTACTGGGTGAAGCTTTTTGCACAGGACCACACAGAATATCCAGCTAGAAATGTTCTTGTTACTTCAGCTTCTTTCTTCCAGTAGAAATGAAACAAAAAATGCACCAGGCACATCAAATACAAGGGAACCCTGTCAACTGCGATGGTACATGGAATTTGTTATCAAGCTTCCACTGGCACAGAAAAGGCAGTCCAAAGAAAGGAGAGTGAATATAGATTTGATTTGAAACCTTACATTGGATACATGACAGGCACTAGAGAGAGGACACTTGGAGCAGAAAGTAATAAAACGTGACTGGCTAGAGAGGCTGGCTGGCTGGCCGGCCAGCATGAGAAGGTTTCATTACTGCAGCTTCCCCTCTTGGCCTCACTTTATGTATAACTTGCTTGACAGCATGCTATTCTCCCACTCTGATTGCATATGGAAAAAGAGGGAGTTGGGAGATCTGCATAAGAGAAGCGGACAGAAGATGATTTGCTGTCACTTCCTAATAATACCTTCCAAGGATCACTTTCTCCCAGGATTGGAGAAACCTGTAAAGTGTAATATTTCACTGAGTTTATTTCTTCACCCATTTCCTCACTGCTTCTCATTCACCCTGTGAGCACCAGCTCATTTTCCTTGAACAACATGCTGAGTTGAACTTGGAAGGAAAGTCCTATACTTTTACCGAAATGGCCAATGGTCTACGTGCATTCTCCCCTTTCTTTCTGCTATTAGCTTCCCAGGTTCTGCCACCCATCTTTCCCTCTTGCTCTCTCCTCTTTCTTCCTTCTTCAGGTCTCTCTGATTGAGGAAGCTTTGCTGCCTTTGGAGTGGCTCTCATTTCCAAGCAGATTGGCTCACTCCTGTCAGAGGCACAGGGTCCAGCTCTGTAGACTCCTACGCTCTGAACTGAAACCATAGATCTTCAGTGCAGAAGGAAGTAGTAATAGCCCAAGAGAAGGACGCTGTGGTGTGTGGGCAGATTGCAGGACAGGGCAGGAATGTATGGGAAGGCTTAGGGGAACTGGGAAAGAGAAAAGGGCAAAACAGATCCCAAGGGAAGCTTTGAAGGCATCACTGATCCCTTTCCAATATTTGCTATAGGACAAATAGCTCTGCAATTCTAATACGACAATATAAAATATAATATTTTTAACTATATCATGTCCTATCACTACAAGTTACAAAATATTCTGCTAAAAGCAATAGCTTAATTTTTCCTCTACCTTTTTTCATTTTTTGCCTTTCCTTCTTTCTGCTATTGTTCATGTATTTACTTTATTGATTTACAGACTTAATTGAGCCATTCTTAGAGATCTTATAATCCAGCCCTACTGCTTTACACAGGAGGCATTGAGTACCGAGGGTATTGTTCAGCTTGCTTATGCTCTTAAACCATGAGGCCTGGTCTTCTGACTTCGAAATTGATATTCTCCACCCACTGTGACCAGAGTGCAACTCCAGGAAACTACCTCCCAGAAATCTTTTGTAGCATTTATTTAACATCACAAATCCAAATATGTTGCATTTGATTATCTTTCTTTCCTGGTAAATATTAAGATAAGTACTTAATCGCAATTATATCAAATCTTAGTTACTATTTATAGTTTGTGTTTCACTGCAGTAAAGCTAAGTACAGTTTGAGTGTTCGGAGGTTGAGCATCTAAATACCCACATTATTCAAAGTCAGTGGCCTCTATCAATACCACTGACTCAGTGGTGTTGCCAAGTGGACCTGGCTGAGACCTCAGTAGAATTGTTACCCTTTATAACAACCTACCAAAATGCAATTACATAGAGATAGCTTTTCTAGTGCATTGGTTTCTCATGATTTTTCCACGGTCATGAATATCTTGGATATATGCATAACTTGTTTTGCCTATCCTTGGGAACCCACACTTAGTAAAATATCACATCAATGGAACATTTAGTTATGCCACATACACAGCATTTATCCAACATCCATTCATTGAATACCTTCCATGTACACTGTGTCAGGCAATGAAAATATAGAGAACAGATCAATCTTTTTCCCCGCAGAAAGACAGAGGCAGTGACTGAAATACACGTGGAACCCAAAACTTTGCATCTTATTCCAGAACAAGGATCCTTGTGCTTTAAGAGTTAGAGAATGAGTCAGGTCTTTTTAGGAAAACAAACCAAGAGATGGCAAAAATAATAGAGATACATGCCCGCATCTCTGGTTCCAGGTTGTACTCCTACTTCCTCTCTCGGGAGAGCCCACCAACAACGTAGACTGACCGTGGAGGCTAGAAGATTAATCTAAGGAGAAGGACAAGTCTCAGCAAGCATATGCATCCTGACATTTTCCTATCCAGTGTCTCTTCCATCCTTTCACCATCATGGTGAGAGTGGACGTTGGAACAGAGCTGGACTAGTCAATTAAATAATGAGAATTGAATCGGTGAAGAAATGGACTTAACAAAAAGAGGACCTGCTGAGCTCAGCTGCTAATATCAGTCAGACACCTGGTGTCAATAGAGACTATGAGCTGGCACCTTGATGACCTGTGAGAAGGGAAGACGAAGGGAAAGGAGGCCAGCCAGGTGTGTCCCTACTTGTGAAGTCTCCGAATCACCATGGCTTTCTTCCCCATCACCTGCCTTTCCCTAAGGTTTCACGGAGCTGTGAATTTTCATCTAAATCCATTAACTCGGTTTGTTTTATTTCTTTTGACTAATGCTTACATGTTTTCCTTTTCATGTTCACTGGATTTCCTGTCTGAACTCTCTTTTCTAAAAATTTCTCTGCCATGAACAGTGAGTCCAGGGAACCACAAAAAACCCTCCACCAGAAACCAGGGAAAACATGTAAGACCTGAAACGTTAGGTGAGTTGGACGCATTTCCTTCTCCACTCTTTCACCACGCTTAGTGCGGACAGATGTGGACTACATTCTGGGTTCTCCTACCCTTTAGTGTCAGTTGGGTGTCACCAATGAGAGGCACCAGGACATGATCTGAAAACAAAAGAAGAGTTGGATTAAGGTACTTATTGCTCCTTCTGCAAGGTCTCTACAGATTGCCGCATCCCTCTACTGAAGACCGCAGTGCCTATCAGATGGGCTTCCTGTCCCCTTCAGTCCTAGTGCTGGCATGCTCCTCCTGGCACTCTACCCTACAATGGGTACGTATCTCTCTGGGTTCCTTTTGGGAACCTAGAGCTGTGTTGTAGGAGTAGGATATACGGGTTTCATCCTAGAAAAAAGAAGCAAGGTTTTTATTTGAAGTATACAAATCAAGAAATGAAATGGCTGAGGAGAGAGGGCTAAAAAATGCTACAAGAATACCCTGAGGGACATTTCTCTGAGTTTTAGAAATTCTTTAATACATGCTATGTATTTATTCTATTAAAAAAAAAAAAACAAAAAACAAAAAAAAAAAAACACTTCAGTAGATGCCCTTTCCACTAAGAAAATGTCTCACAGCTTCTTCAACTGTTTTTCTCCTCTTTCCAGCACATTAACTTAAATGGAGCAGGCCTTGATCCCTGTGATAACTTTCATTTAGCTGGATGTTAATTATTTTCACAGGTGTCTCCCTTCTCACTCCGCTTGTTTCCATTTCCATTCAGTCATAAAGGAGTAGTAAATGCTCCTGTTTTCTTTAACATCAGACCAATTCTTCTGAGAAAAATACTCACCTTTCTCCTTATTTTCTCATGGCCAAATTCTAAAATGTGTCCTAACTTCATGAGTCAAGACATTATATCATCCCATAATACCAGTGCATTAATTAACTCAGTTTTTATAAACAATGTGACTGACATAAATAATAATAATGTGAGTGAAAATGGTGCTTTAAGCAACTCTTCTATTGAGGTTCCTATTTTATATTTGTTTACTTCCTTGGAATATTCCTGTCTTCAGTCTCCTACCCACTACTTGGCTCTTCATTATTTCCCTTAAGGCAAAGTCTGAATTCTAATGACAGAATAAAATGGAATATCTTGTGTTTCAGGCTGTGTCAGCATACTGTGCATCAACGTCAAGCCATGAGCTGAATGGGCTGTGCATCCATAGCCATGACAAACCCGTGTCTTAGTCTACTCTGTGCTGCTGTAACAAAACACCTGAGTCTAAGGAAATTTACAATCCACAGAAAGTTATTTCTCACAGTTCTAGAGGCTGGGAAGTCCAAGATCAAAGTATTGGAATTGGTGAGAGACTTCTTGTTGCATTGTCATACAGTGGAAGGTGGAAGGGTCAAAGGAGAACCCTCTTCTGTGAGCCCACTAAGTGATGGTATTAGCACATTCGTGAGAACTCTGCCTCATGACTTAAGCACCTCTGAAGAACCCCACCTCCCAGCACTGTCACACTGGAGATGTAGTTTCAACCCGTGAATATAGGAGGGAACCAAACCATTCACACCAGGGTGACCTGATTCAGCTCAACCACTCATCACCATGAGTGCTGAGTCTTCTCAAGGAGGCACACTTCATCCTGTTAAGCAGTTGGAGTCCTAAAAAGGGCTCATTGGTCCGAGCAGTTGGTTTTGCATAATTTTGGATGAACTACCCTCATACACTGAGGTTTGAACGTTCTCTCTATCCTTTGGTCCTAGCTTTGAAAAATATTATTGTAAAACTAAGTTGATAACAAATAATGAAGTGCTATTCTCTTGATACCTGAATTCCCAGTTGGCACATTTCACAGGTGTATAAAGTGTCAATCACATCACCGTCTCAGCATCCACTGCACCTGTTGACTGCATGTGTCAAGTGTGTATTTGAGTTTCTTTATTTTATTTTACCTGAATAAATTTGAGTACATGCACCAACTGATATTTACAAAGCACCCTCTCTTATCCTTGTACTTCTCCTAATGTTAGAAGTAATTCAAAAGTAAGATCTCTAAATTCCAGTCCACCCTGATGCATATTTTTGGTGGTGAAATGAGAGGGACTATAATTGTCATCATTTTACTATTGCAACAGAGAGAGTAGAATTTAAAAATAATTTTGAACAAGAAAAGGAGGATGATCTTGAGAAAGGAGAGAGTCTATTTCAGGACTCTGGAATGGCACAGACTATAACATATGGTCTTTATGAGAGAAGAAAGGGAAAGAATAGTTAGCCAGTGGCCATTTTGTTTTGATTTTTCTTTAGTTTTTGTACTTTCTTTTTTTTATGTGTACTATTTCTTTTCTGTTTGAGCTCTTTTGTAGATGATCTTTAATATAAATATACTATTTAAGGGGAAATGCCAACTCTTAGTCATCTAGGAAAAATAAAAACAACAAGAACAAAAAACACCCACTTCACTCTGGCCTAAGATTAATGAGTATAGACAGATACATGTGGATAGCAATAGGAAGCCTAGATTGGAAATAGATCTGGTTTCTGAATCCTCCATCACAGAACACCAATATATAAAATAGCTGGCCATGGGTTTATCAGTTGCAAAGGGAGGCAGGAAGTCTCCCCCACAAAATTCACATTCCTACTCCCTTTGCCAACAGTGTTTGAGTTGTTAGACTTGTTCTTCTGTTGTTACAGCGTCCTAATATTATCCTTTATTATTAAAGAAACGGGGACTGCCAACACATCAGCCTTAATTCCAATCGCTTTGCCTACAGCTGTACAGTCAGTTGCTGAGAGAATTTTTTATTGTAAGCCACAGTAACAAAACAACACACACAGGGGACAGGGGGAGGGAGTGGGATCATAGGAAGGTTCTTTTTCTGTGTTGCTATTATTATGACAGTCATTTTACCAGAGGCAGAAGGATGACCTCTTGGTGCCTGACCCTGCAGCAGACAATGGACATGCCTGACTTGAGGCCCAGTTGTGATGTGAGGTTGACCCTGGGACCCACTGTTCAGGGAGGCTAGAAGCCTCTCCCTCTTCAGCTCCCCTCAGGAACACCCACTGGAGAAGCAGTTGCTTTGGCCTTGGTGGGCAACCATGTAAGCTGGCCCTACAGAGTAAGCACCAGAATTCCACTTTGATTTGTACAGGTAGGTGCCTAGGAATCAGGAGCTCACCCCAGTCACGAGGCTATAAAACACCATTTCTGTTCCCCACTCAGCATGTCTTTTGAAGGCGGCCCACTTCTGCTGTTATAAAACTTGTCACAATGTTTTTCTTGTTGTTTTGTTTATTTTCCTAACATAGATGTAGTAACTAAGGAATCAGGTAGTTTCATTATTGGTAAAGTGTTCAGTGGGCTCCAATTTTCAAGTTGTAATTACTGATTTGATGCTCTTGCAAACGAACTGGAAGTATTAAGCTGCTATACACTTAAGTCAGAGATAGAGAATGAACATTTGTTTGCTGTGCAATGACATCTTACTATTATGAACCATATTAGCTTATTCTTTTTTTGGCTATTGACATCCTTACTGTTATGAACCATATTAGATTATTCCTTTTTGGCTATTGCTTAGGGATACCTGAGAAATGAGTTAGGATAGCTGACAAATGGAGAGCCACCAGGGGAGAATATATGTACCTGAAAAAGCCACACGGTAAATGCCAGAACTTTCCTCTATGTGGTATTAAAGCATTTGGTGTCCATTCATTCTTTAGTCAATTTAAAATTTTTGTTTTATTTTCTTACTGAGTGTACTAGATGTGCTGTATAATTCTGCAAGCAAGAATAAAATATTATGACCTCTCAATAACTTCATTTACTGAATAAAAACTCTTCCTATTTTAGAATATGAAGGGGAGTATTTTATTGAAGCCACATCACTAATCAGTTAAAACACTTTGTCTGTTTTGGAATTCCTAAAAATCAATTTGCTGCCAGGTGCAGTGACTCATACCTATAATTCCAGTGACTTGGGAGGCTGAGGCACGAGGGTCCCATGTTCAAAGTCATCCTGAGAAAAAGCAAGGTACTAAGCAACTCAGTGAAACTCTGTCTCTAAATAAAATACAAAATAGGGCTGGGGATGTGGCTCAATGGCCAAGTGCCCTGAATTAAATCTCCTGATTTGGAAAAGTAACACTCACTTACTGTGGCTACTTGAAATTATCAAGTCCATTCAGTTTTGGACCCATTTTGTACACTGGCATCATTTCATAAATTCCAATTTTTAAAATGAGAACTTGTAAAATTCTGAATGTACTACACACTTGTGTGCTGATGGGAAAGAGCGATTGCAAGGGGGCATCAGTGGGAGGATGAGGACTTTGAATACGTAAGAGACATCCAGTGGACTAGCGGAGATGCTGCCGGATGTGGAGATTTCATCCAGTGAGCAGCGACCAGCAGTCTGTGGGCTCTGCTGCTCGTCATGCAGTACCAGAGTCCATGTGGAGCGCATGTGGACTTTCCTCTCTTCATTTCTATATCCCCTTTGGAAGAGAAGGGAGCAAGGTCATCTGTCCAGAGTGAAAAGTAATCAGGCCACTGGCTCCGTCCTCAACACAACAGATTACCAAAATTCTACGCTACCTGGGCCATTGCCACGGGTCCTCTCCTTACTCTCCTTATTCCCACCCGGCCCAGAGCTCTCCTCTTCTCCAAGTGTGAATGACCCTCTTCTCTCCCAAGCTGCTTTCCCTTCTTCTCTTCATGCTCGCTTTCTTCTACTTTCCTCTGTCCTTGTTTTCTCATACCTCTTTCACGGCCTCATTTCTTTCCAGATGTTCTCTGGCTACATCCCTCAGTTGGAGAATGTAACCCTCAATTGTCGGTGGCTCTTTATGATACCAAATCCATGGATATTTGTCACCGCCTGCAGCAACATTTTGCGCGGGTCTTATGGGTGGTGGACTGGAAACTGAGCTACTTCTATCTCTGGGCTGCTTCCTTGCTTGCTTGTTTATTTATAGAGGATAAAGGAAATGAAGCTTACTTGCTTTGAGAGGAGAGAGAGAAAGAGGCTTTTCTTATCAGAGAGAAAGAGAGACTTTGCTTAAGAGAGAGAGACTACACTTTCAGAGATCCATATCTTCTTAGCTCTGCTGCTTCTTCTTAAAGGTGCGTCCTGCATCCTGTGAACTAAGGGTGCGTCTACCTAAGGTGCTTTAGTGATGTCCTGCTTACTGCCATCTGTGATCTGCAACCTAAAGATGTGTTCTCAGTTCTCCGCTCTACGATCTGCCTTCCGCCGCTGCCCCTACTCGCTGCTTCTATCTGTTTGCTACTTTTTCTTCTTCCTTTCTGCTAGTGGCTTCTCTCCGCCTCTTGCTGCTAGCTGCTGCTTTCGCTGTCGCGCTCTTTCTGCTTGCCACTTCTTTCTGCTAGTTGCTGCTGCTTTCTTCCTTCTACCTACTGCCCGCTTATATTCCCTCCAGGAAGCGGAGGGCAGGGCCACGCCTCTTATGCAAAGATTAGGCAAGACGCTAGATGTCCGAGCAGGCACGATTAGGAGTGCTCGAGAACACATGTGCATGCATTGTGTGCGTGGACGATAAATCACCTGAGTGCGCTTATGTCAATTAACCTCCTCGCTGCCGATGTGATAGGCGCCATTCTGGCGCGTCCCATGGCACAGCCCCCAACACTCAATACATTTTTAAATTATAACTAAACGTGCATGAACTACTCTGCTAATTTTCACACTATATCCTAAAGTATATTTTTAAAGGAGGTTGTGCCCTTCTGCCGAAAATCAAATAAAGTGATTACAGCAGGAGAGTCAGGAGAAATGTGCTTACTGGGATAGAGTGCCTAACAGATGTGCAGACCAACGTGGAACTGTGGTCTGTAGATGGGGCAGACCCAGGACAGCATGAAAATGGAAAGGTTGATGAGACAGTTATTAGGAGAGATTAATAATATTTTCAGAATCTGGAGGATGTGCTTCAGTGTGAAGACAGAAACCAGTGTCCACAGTTTTCCAGACTGGATATTTATGCAGTACATGCTAAGGGGCACTGGGGTTAGTGCCTTCTCCCAGTTTCCAGAAGCCTCACATAGTGCAGATGATACCCGGGGGTTCATGAAACTGTGGGTGAAGGGCAGATAGCAAAGGAGAGCTGTTCATCTGTCCCTACTTGGAAGTGTGGTTTGCCCTGAAGTTTCAAGCCTTTTTTCAAATTAGGGTCACCAAGGAACCTGAAAAAAAATCATATATATGTAAATTATATATTATATGAAAATATATATAATATAAATATATTTAAATTACATGATATATATTATATATGTAATATATAATATGTATATATATAATATCTCATATTAAATATATATATATATTTCACTCAGGTGGGATCTGGAAAAAGGTATTAATTACAAGACTTCTCTAGATGACTCCAACATTCTTCCAGAGTCATCTAGGCCTACTAGTTCATACACAGAGGTTTGCACTGTCTTTTACTCCAGTAGAGTCCTAGCTAAGGTGTCTGGTTGGTTCCAAATGAGACAGCAGTTTTTCTTTTGGCAGCACTTAGTTCTTCTTATTATACTTGCCATTTGCACACTGTACTATTGGGTTGAATTTATGTGACATTCAGTCATTGATGGTATAGATTTATTCACAGGACATTCTTGTTTTGAAAATGTGGCAATTTACTGCTGAGTCATATATTTCATGAAAGGGCCAGCCAAATAATTCTTTCCCAGGTGTACCAGAGGGAAAAAAGTAATTTCTGAGAGTTTAACATTTTTATTAATATAGAATTTTCAAAATAATTGTTGGTATTAGTTAATTGCACTAAGCAAAAGGTAAATGTATCTATATCTATAAATATATTTTTATTATATATATTTATTTATTTTCATTTATTTTTTGGTACTGGGGATTGAACACAGGGGCACTTTACCGCTGAGCTACATATCCAGCCCTTTTAACGTTTTTATTTTAAGATAGGGTCTTGCTAATTTGCCCAGACCTACCTGCCTTAGCCTCCTCAGTCACTGGGATTACAGGATTGTGACATCATGCCTGGTTTATATCAATACATTTTTTTCAAAATAAGAAAGAAATTGAAGCCTTTTATCTGAATGTATTTTTGCTAGTTAGCAGAATACCTTTCCTTCAACTTGTTCCAATGCCTACAGGTTTTATAAGTAAAGAAGAATCACCCAAATCTCAACATTCTATGACCTCTGGATGCCTCTTGAATGCTGTCTGGAACGTTTATGTTACAGTCCTCAGTCAGCCTTGGCAGTTTAAGGGCCGGGAGCAAAACAGTTCTCAATTGCTGGCCTGCGAAATATCAGAAAATATTACAAGACTAGTCAGCATTGCCAAAACACTTTCTTCTTTGTGTCCAGCCTCCCAAAGGAAATAATGGATTCCTACCTCCTTTTCCTTTGCAGACAGAAAAACAGAAGCCATAAAGTCCAGTAAGCCAGAATCAGCTCTGCCTTTGCAGGCCTTTAATGACAGCACACTGTCCCAAGATGTCTGTGACACAGGCAGCAAGGACCTATTCTCTCTCTACTCTGACATCATCTCAGTTTTCTTGCCTTGACTTCCTGTTCTGAACAGTGGAATGACTACATTTAATAAAACAATTGATAACAGTCTATTTAAAGTAAATAAAACTATCACATTTCTAACTAACACTTTTTTCCCTTCTGAATTTTTAAACATAATTTTAACAAATGACCTTCTAGTCACTGTAAAGCCTTGCAAATAATGGAAAATATGTTGAGAGGGACTCATGATTGACATCAGACCATGGAAGTTATACTTTGTTTAAATAAGGCAATTATAAATAGTGGAATATCTGCATCAAGAATAAACTACAGAAATGCATGAACTAATTCAGAAAAATGTTGCAGTTGGCCTTTACATTATAATAAAATATTAGAGAAACAGAAGAAATGGTGTTTAGGGTGATTTCTACAAACTTCCGTGTAAAAGATTTTCTTAATGCAGATATTCAAGCTGATGCAGAAAAAAGCACATTAATGGTGAGGGAATTCAGATATTAATATATTGGTTAGAAGGTGATGTTTTCTAAACAGAGATCATCTAAAATCTGAAAGGCAATGTTTTGTTCTACTGTGAAGTTCATAATTTAGAAGTCAAGAGAGTAGTGAATGCAATGAATACTATGATTGATAAAAGCCCATTAGTAAAATTTAAGCAAAGAGAAGTTGTTAGAGAGAATGGCCAACCCATTTTATTTTGCATAATAACCATAACATCTTGCAAAACAAATTCCAAAACCCAAGAGGCATACTCAAGACTTCAGGTCCATGTACTCTATTTTCTAGGGAAAATAACTCAAAATCGTTGGAGGGAATTGAAAAATAAGTTGTTGACAGTATAATTGCAAACAATTTTGAAGAAGGAGAAGGAGAAGTTCCTAAAGACACAAAAAATCAATGCAAAAACTGTTTTCATTGGAGTTGATATCACCGTATCATCCTTGAAAATCAGCCTCCTGGTGGTCAGCTGCAAATATCATGTTATGATGAGGATATTTACCAAAGGGCTACCAATACAAATTGGAACATACAGACAAAAATCCACACGAATGACAGAAAAATGAAAAATAAATGAATGACATGGGTTGGCAGAATCGTATCTGAGAGGAAATATGTCCAAATAAAAGAGGCTAAAGAGTGTGTCAAAGTAACCCTAAGCCTTTATTTGGAGAAAGGGTAGAAAGAAAAGCTTTGTGTCTCCCTTTAGAATACGCTGCAATGTTGACAGAGTACCATAGGGAACTAGAACTCAGATAATGTTGTTTTGCTTCTACAGTTTTCTATGAAGTAGAGTGTACTTTACACTAGAAAGGGCAGAATCATTATTGATGCCAAAAAAGGAAAAGTTAGCCTAGAAGAGTTTGGGTGGTTTGAATCACTGGCTTCTAAATGTTCATCATTTGCAAAATAAGAACTATAAAAATAAGGTAATGATTTTACTTTATAAAACTCTATTTAATTTAAAAGTGTTCTTTCTTCTACTGTTATTTGCTTCATTTGTTTTTGCAGATTTCTCATGTTTTTCTTGTTTGTATTTTTATACCTTTATTTTATTTATTTATGTTTATGTGGTGCTGAGGATTGAGCCCACTGCCTCACACATGCTAGGCCTGCGCTTTACCACTGAGCCCCAGCCCCAGCCCCAGCCCCGTTTGTTTTGTTTTTAGTGAATGATGATGGTAGTAGAAGATAGTTATCTGTATTATCTTTATATGAGGAAAGAAAAAGTTGGGTAAAGTTATATTCATTATAAATACTAAGTTTCATTGGATCATAAAATCTGAAATCCCAAGTAACTAGAATTTTCTTCTTTATTTTTAAAAATTCTTTTTGAATGGGAGCAGGATGTGATACAAAACAGAAAAGGTACATATACTGACAATGATAGTATTCTGTTTGTCCCTATCTTTCAACCTCTTGTCCTCCAGTTTCTCTGCAGAAAGACAAGCATTATATTTAATTCTATACACAATTCTGCACAAATTCTGCAATTTGCACAAAGATGTCTTTTTTTAACAAATGGTAGCAAACACAATTAATCTATAACTTGCTTTTCCCTCACAACACTGTGTGTGTGTGTGTGTGTGTGTGTGTGTGTGTGTGTGTGTGATTATCCATCTATCTCCCAGGGTATGGAACCATTATCTTCCTTGTCTTTTGAGTTAAACTTGCATCTGGATATCAAAATAATTGATTGTTGTGCTTATAGAATTAGTGTGAAAATTTCTTGAGAAATCTTGGAGTATGAGATCTTATAGAATGAAAGATGGACATGTTGACTCAATATTTCACGAAGCAAAAAGAGAATGATTTGAAACCGATATACTGGTGAGTTTGATACTAGACACAAGCTCTATGTTGAGATCAATGGCTTAGGGACAGGTTGAAATAAGCATGTGGTAATGACTAGGGAAAATTCATGAATTCTGAAGAATAAATCAACAGAAACCTCATCAAGTTTTCTAAATGGCTATAACAGAAGAATATCATAGAGACCATACATTTTGATTGTAACTAGCCAGGTGGCAAAATTTTTCAGGATGTGCATGTGGGCAACAGATGGAAAGTAGGTAGGATAAAGTGCACCTCAAACCCGATTGAACAGTTTTATCTATAGAAGGTTAATTAATTACCTCTTAGAGATTCCTTACCCAATTTTAAAAGTAAGGATTTACCTTTTAGCATTTTATCGATGCATTGAGGGTCAAGAGGGTATGATTGACAAGTTTGCCAACAGTGCAAATAGGGGAGGGAAAACATTGCAGTCCAAATTCAAGATGATCCTGACATTAAGCAACAATAAACAAATTAAAGCAAAATTTAATTTTAAAGAGATCCAAATTATTGACTATTCAAGTCCATGAAAGGGGATCTGACTTAATGATTCAGATAATGCAAAGTTGCGTATTGTTCAAGTTAATTTCAAATATATTCTTCTAAACATACTTAGGACCTTCTGGTTTGAATACTGAGACTTTAGAGATAGAAATTCTCTTTTTTGTTCTGATATTTCCACCCTTACATTTATTTTTAATTCTCTATCACTTCTATCAAATTATAGGTTCTAACCTTCTACCTTTCCGTTCCTTTGCCCCTTATCAACTCCATTCCCATATCCAGTGCTTAGTGTCCTCTGAAACTACAGTTGTGCTGAGTTCTTTCTTTCATGATACAATCTCATACATGTCTATCCTTTTAGAGAATTTCTATACGATTCTTATTCTGTTGAGAATTTTCTTCACACACACATACATGAGATATTGTGGTAGTTTGAGAAGAAAAAATAGTAGACATTGGATTTACTGTTTTATATTTCTTTCCATCAGTTTCTAATTAAAAATATTAATTCTTTACATTTATGGCACATATGATTCTTCAATGTCTGTATATATCATAGAATTATTAAATCAAGCTAATTAATATATTCCTCAGTCAAGAACTTATCATTTTTTCTGCAATGGGTCTCAAAAATGAATTCCTCTTGTTTAACTGGAAATTTATAGCCTTCTACCACAAATCTCCTTGGCCCCCACAACCAATGAAAGCCTCTCAAATAGCCAACAGCATATGAAAAATTGTATACTACTAATCAACAGGGAAATAAAAATTCCAAAGCAATAGCACCTCAGACTGTCTTTTATCCAAAGGACAAAAGATAACAAGAATTGCTGAAGTTATGGACCCCTTTTTGCCCAATGTTGGCAAGAAGGTAAATTGGAATAGGCACTTGGGAAAAGAATATTGAGTCTCCCTGCCCCCGGCTACCTAACAACTTGAAAATAGAATTACCACATGATCCAGAATCTCACTTTGGGCATATATCTGAAGGAACTAAAATCAATATATTGAAGAGGTATCTGCAGTCCCATGTTTACTGCAGAACTCTTCATAGGTGGAATCAACCTGAGTGTCCATAAACAGATCAAGGGAAATAGCAAATGAAGCAAACACATACAATGGAACCTTTGAAAAAAAGAATATCCTATCATCTGCAACAACACAGATGAACCTGGAGGCCATTATACCAAGTGAAAGAAGCAATATCCATTAACATAAACTAGCAAACATTAAATGTGTTTCATGATCTTATGAGTGATAATGGCAATTTTGTACTCAGGAAAAGAGCAACAATAGTTCTACTATACAGAGCCTATTTGAATATTATCTTCATCCTATGCATAATAATGTACAAATAGTCATACGAAGAATACTTGAAGAAAGATATTTTTCTTGAGGACAGACAGAGATAGTCATCTTCAATTGTTCAAGAAATGTTATGTAGAAGTTAATCATATCTTAAATAGCTACAGGAAGAAGACTTAGGGTCAATTTTTTTAATAAAAGACAACTTAGTAGGCTTCCTTCCATAATTAAGAATATTTTTTTAATAAAACAAGAACTGTTGAAAAAATGAATGAACTACCTCATAGTTGGAAGTTTCCCAGCACTAGAATTGTTCAGAGAAAAAAAAAAAAAAAGATGACTTCTTATGAATATTTTCAAGAATCAAACATTTATTTACCTAGCAATACCCTCTAAATTTACACTCCAAGTTTTCTGTTTCTTTGGGTTTCATATTTTTTATCAGGCATTTGATTAAAATTTGCTTTCTTTTATTTGGATTCATATGGTTCATGCTTCTCTACTTGGTACAACCCATGACCATGCCCTGAAATCTTAGTTCCATGTGTCTCTAGATTCTTCACTACTTTCCTAATTTTGACACTGTGCCTTGGAAGCCCCTAGTTTCTAAAATCATTCTGCTTTGAATTTCCTACATGATTCCAAACTTCCTCCCCAAATCACCACCAGATCCATGTATTGTGCCTGTCTCTCCTGCTTGGTCTCTGCTTGGTGCTTTCTTCCATGTCTTGGTCCTGAAAAGAGCTGTGTCATCACAGGTTCTATCTTAAGAGTCTTCTGACTAGGATCTGCCACCCTTCCATCTTCCTGTGGTTTTCTGTCTTTTCATTACTCACAAATGAATACAAATCCCTCTAGTACACTAATCTTCCATAGTGCTGCTTTAATGATTGCTTATCTTAAAATCACTGTCTCAATACCAATGTTTCCCAATAATTCTGAGAGGAAGTGAGGATTCATCATCTCTGGCTGCCACAACAAAATACCATAGGCTGGGTGGTTTAAACAATCAAAATTAGTTTCCTTACAGTTCTGGAGGCTGGGTTATTCAAGATCAAAGTTTTGGCCAATACAGGTGCTGGTAAGGACTCTCTTCCTGGCTGGTGGAAGATTGCCTTCTAGCCCTGTCCTCCCATGGAAAATAAACATGAGCCTTTGGTGTCTTTCCTCAAAAAGGTACTGATTCCTTCATGAAGTCCCACCGTCATGAATATCATGCCAAGTGAAATAAGTCAATCCCAAAAACCAAAGGTCAAATGCTTTCCCTCATAAGTGGATGATGATATATAATGGGGGTGGGGGGTGAGAGAAGAATGGAGGAACTTTAGATTATGTAGAATGAAATGAGAGGTAAGCAGGGTATGAAAATGGTGGAATGAGACAGACATCATTACCCTACGTAGATGTATGATTACACGAATGGTATGAATCTACATCGTGTACAACCATAGATACAAAATGATGTACTTCATCTGTGTACAATGAATCAAAACACAGTCTTAAAAAAATAAAAAATAAATAATTAATTAATTAAAAAGGAAAAAAAAAAACACATAAATCATAGAACCCAAGTCACCTCCCAAAGACACCATCTCAAGTACCATCTCTTAGGTTGTTAGAGCTTCAACATAAAAATTTTGGGAAGACACAATCATTCATACAACCTATAACAAAATGTGCCATTATGATCTGGTTCCAAACCATATTTCTAGTTTCATTTCTTTGTGTTCCCTTAACAGCCTCTCTTCTTAAACTACATCTGTATTCACACTTTATTCTTGATACTCTTTTAACTTCTATTTCAGGTCCCTTAAAGATCTGCTCCCACCCATTTATTCAAAGTCTATCCATCATTAGATGTTTTTTATATTTTATTCCTATTTTTCTTTTAATGTATTTCAGCTTAGCTTTTCACATGAATACATGGAGTGGCAACAACACCAATTATGGTTGTGTTAATTCTTCCACAATTACCTTGTCATTCTTTTTAATGCAAAAACCATGTCTTGGATTTCTTTGTATTGAGCACACAGGTCTCTAGAAAATAATTGCTGATGTGATTCATCTTCAAACCTTCTTTATTCAATAGCATTTAATGAGCACCTATATGAACTAGCAGGTTAAATATAATTCTCTACTGATTTGATTCTTAAATTGGTCATTTGATTCTTAAAATCTATTCTTTCCCTAAAATTTCCATGCTAATACCTTAGAGGGAAAGTTCATCTCTCTTTTCTTCTTCTTCTTTATAACTCTATACAGTTAAACTCTGCCTCACTTTGGCTCTCTGGAGACTCTCAGGTGATGTTGTTCATATCCCAGACTGCCAACATTTTTCCTTCAGTTTCCATTGAGAATCAGGAAATAGACTATGATGTCCTTTTAACTTCTCCAAATTCAAAATATCCAAAGGAAATAATTGGTAAAATAAGACAAAATAAATTACTTACTTCTCTTTATCCTCTTAGTCCAGTGTCTGGCAATCATAAGCACCGAATAATTAGCTCAAGTGCAGAATGAAATCATTCTCAAGACAGGTGCTGATACCCACCAGCACAGAAACTGAAAATGGTAGAATTAGAAACATATCTCAGATCTGAGAGACCACGCAGTTCAGTTTACCCACTTGTTCTGTTTCTCAGTTTACCCACTTGTTCTGTTTCCAAATGAGGGAGTAGAAGTCTGTAGCAGAAGCTCACATATAGGCCTCAAGTAATAGAGCGACCAACCCAGACTGGAGCTCAGACTGACCTCCACCACCCACCTCGGGCTCCTTTAACTGTAGGCCATGATTTAGACCCACTGCTTTAGTGAGTTTAGGGGGTATAACTTAAGGACATGCTTCAGGAGTTTAGTAAAATTATAACAAAAAAAGGATAGTAGTAAAAAAAACCAGAAAGAAAAACATTAAAGAGAAAAGGATAGACTTTCTTAGTATCTAAAAGGAGGAGGAAAAAAGCACAAAAAGGTTTCCAACCTTGCTGTCATGGATTTGGTAAAGAATTAAGAGGCAAACTGAAAGGCATCTTGGATTTCTCACAGGCTAGAGGAACTTTTTATTTTTCACATCCACCACTTGCATCTGTGTTTTTGGTGTTAATCTTTGAAAGGAGCAGACAAGTGGTAAAATCTCTGAACCCTCTGACTGATGTTGAACCAAAATAACTGTGTGAAAACCGCTGCTTTGTTTACATGATTCTAAAAAGGGCAAAATGGTTTGACTGTCTTTCTACTGATTGATCTGATATTTGGACATTATGCATACTGAGCCTTGGAGAAATAGCCAGGCAGCCGTTTGGGGGATTGTCAGCCGGACTCTTTTTTATTCTCTGGCTTTTCCCCTAAAGTTCAATAAAGGCCATCTTTCAGAATCATATAAATCCACTTAAAGAACAAATCCTTTGGCTGTGTTTTATTTTTTTGTGTGAGAGTGAAATGCTTATTCATTTCTTAAAAATGTCCTTTACCTTTTACCTTAGGCGAAGTTTTGGTACCTATGTTCATTTTAAGCCTCCCTGAATCTGTCTACCTTCTTTGAATCTCTACCTCTTTTTGTCCAAACTAGAGGATAACAACATCTATTACTTTATATATCTTGTTTCCAGAAACAATAGCCTGTGGCACTTCCATTATTTATTCTCTCTCCTTCTGTCAGTGACACAACGGTCTGCTGCTTGCCAAGAACTCTGCTTTTCCAGACCAGTGAGTCCATTCCCTCCAGCATTTTCTCAGATTTAATTTCTTGCAAAGGAAAAAAGAATATGGTTGATAGTTCTGTCAAATAGGAACTCAGCTTTGAATAAATTAGACTGGACTTTGGAAAATGCTGTGACCAATATCGGAATGGTTGATGAAGATGTTAGTGTGGTCATGATGGTTGTAGGTAATGGTGTTGATGGTGGTGGTGGTGGTGATGGTGATGGTGGTGTTGGTGGTGATGATGATGGTGAGGGTGATGGTATTGATGGTGTTGATGATGGTGCCCACTGGCAATGATGATGACAATGCCGGTATTGATGTGATGGTGGTGATGATGGTGGTGATGATGGTGGTGATAATGATGGTGATGGTGATGGCGATGGTATTGGTGGTAATGATGGTGCCCACTGGCAATGATGATGACAATGCTGGTGGTGTTGATGGTGATGGTGGTAGTGAGGGTGGTGGTGGTAAGGGGACATGATACTTACAGTACCTATTTGTTGGTCAGAGTACTTTTCCTTTTAAAGAGTAAGGATTTCTTAGGATAATTTGATCCAATTGTACAATAATGGAGAAAAATACAGCAAGAATTTAATAGACTAAAGTGATATCAAATAATTTCCATCAACATTATATTATTTGACTGAGAATCTTAAAACTGGGAAATAAGTTACCTGTATTGAGAATAAAACATTCAAAAATATTTTACTTTTACTTCGGCCCTGGCTGCAGTTCCAAGCTTGTGTCAATCTCTTTTATATGGCAGCTATTTGCAAATATAATAAAATTACGTAGTATCTAAAGTTTATGCCACCTGAATAAATTAGTCTCTTTGCCAAAAATTGCTTACTGAGCATTCTCCCAAAGCTTCTCCAAGCACTCAGAGTTTATTTTAGCACTGGGAAGGTTACTGTGGTCTTGCCTACAGGTTGATGTATTTTCATGAGAACTTACGATATTCACTTATCCTATGAATGTTTATTGAATACCTTTTAAGTGCTAGATGCTGAATCAAGCAGAGGAGATACAATGACTGCCTCAAATTCTAATGGAAGACAGAATTGCAAACTGCAATGCACAGTAAGAAATTTATTAAAATAGACATCCATTGAGTATACTGAAAAGAGGAGGAAAGAACATCTAAGTTTCCCTTAGTGGTCAAGGAAGGCTTTATTTGTGAAGAGACCATTTTAGCTATGACTTGGAGGGAAAACTTAAGCAGAAAAACCTTTTCAAATAGAAGAAACAGAATACACAAGAGCATGTTGGCGTGAGTGCAAATGGCTTTTACAATAACTGCAGCGAAGTCAGCATTGCTCTGGAGCAGTGGAGTGTGGGAGGAAATCTCTCTGATTTCAGATGGCACTTGGAGTCAGGCAGATGACATCATATAGAAGTTCTTATAGGCCTTTCTACATGGATATTTTATTTTCTATGAACTAATTTCTGCTGAGCAATGACATATTTAACTTTTAGAAAGCTCATGGAGAAGTCAAGGTAGAAGACAGATTAGAGTGAGTGGGTAGCCTTTGAAGATGAGAGCAGATTGGAACTCTGAACGAACACAAGGACAGTAGTAAAGCGAATGTGGCAATTGATGCATAGAATAGAAAAAGAAATAGTATCTTAGTACGTAAAGACCATTTTAAAATGTGGGAAGGTTTAAGGATGATGTCCAGATTATTGGTTTACTACATGGGAATGAACAAGGAAAATAATATATAATTAGTTGCTAAATTTTGTAGTTTCAAAAACAAGTAAGTTAAAGTTCATACAAGGGGGAAATTATTTAAAAAAAATAAACTGTTTGGAGAAGTGTAAGGATGGAAGTTAGGGTATCCAGGAAGTGTTGCATGGAACGCTGTAAAAATACAATTTTCCTAAGTGACTTAGAACTCACTTTGAGGGGATATACCAGGGATTGAACTCAGGGCCACTCAACCACTGAGTCACGTCCCCAGCCCTATTTCGTATTTCATTTAGAGACAGGGTCTCACTGAATTGCTTAGCACCTCACTTTTCCTGAGGCTGGCTTTGAACTCATGATCCTCTTGCCTCAGCCTCATGAGCCCCTGGGATTATAAGTACGTGCCACTGCACCCGGTTTATAACTCACTTTCTTTTTCCTATTTATGTTCTAGAGTCCCTGGACCCAGACCTTTTCCAAATAAAATTATATTTCTAATTAGAGAAATAAATAAAATCTCCATCACAAATCTTAGTAGAAAAGGAGAGAAGAGGAGGAAAGAAGAAAACGGGACTCAGTAATTATTCTCATGAACATGGGGAAGTAGTCAAAGAGTAAGATTTTACTTTTTAGCTTGGAAAACCTGACCTGCAATATCCAATAAAACAAAATAAAAATTCAACAGTAAAGTCATCATGCTGACATTTTCAAATATTAAGATATCATTTTTCATTGCCCTCACACAAGATCTCTAATATCAAGGGACAGATATTTGCTATTTTATTAGGAATGATATAATATTACTATTTGTTTCATCTCCTCTTATTGGCTTCTTTTTGTGCAAGTTGGTAAGTACTTGGAACAAAGCCTGTAAGATTAGTGCCCATAATAAAAGAGTCAACTGACAGAAACAAAACAAGAAAATAAAGTAGGAGAGTTTATCACCTTCTCCGATCATCTTGTTACTGTATCAGGGTAATTCCAATACTTTCAAGGACAATAGGGTTCTTGATCATATTTTCAAGAAAAATTTTCTGGGTTATATCCACGTGAAATTCTCATCAGTGTCCATATGTGACACAACACCAAGTGTTTCCGGGTCAGAAGAGGAAGTATTATGATTTCAGAGGAGCATGATCTCTCCAATGAAGTTAAATTGGAACAAGACCTTGAAGGATGATTAGAAATCGGCTCATTAGAAGGAAGGAAAGGTGCATTATGAAAAAGTAACCATGTGTACAAAATCTCAAGGTTGGGCTATGGGTTAAGCATGTCTAGGGTGTATGTAGCAGTCTCCAGGACGAGTTTTAGAATTGCTATCAAGGAATAGTGGCCTACAAAGTATCATATGAGATAGAAGCCTTCCAAGTTTAGAAGTTTAGTCTTGGGAAATTGTTAGCAGATTTTGAATAGAAGGAGGAGTTGGAACTTTTACTGCTTAATGAATGATAACATATTTACATTATTAATACTAATTAAATGAACAAACAGCAAACACTTTCTGAGTGCTTATTACAAGTGGCAGACAACACCTACTTCAGGCCTAATAATACCCTATGACGTAGGCTAGATTTTCATCTCCCTGTTTTCCAGATGTATAAACTGAGAAGTGAAATGTGTAGGGAACTTGTATAAATAGCATCAGTAACCCCTGATAAAGCAGATGCATGAGCCTGGCACAGGATAGGACCTCAGTCTCTGCATCAAGTTTATTGTTTGCATGTCAAAATGTAGAATTAAAAAAAAAAAAGCTGAAGAACTCTTCAGGAGTCTGTTCTCATAGATTAGGTCTGAGACGCTAGGGGACTGAACAGTAGTCGGGACAGAAGAGGTAGCCCTTCGTTTGCCCTTTCATGCAGAGCAAGATGTCTCTGCAGTCAAACTTCAGCTCATGTAGAGGGAGTGACCCTTACCCCTGTAGTAGAGATGGATTTCTCAGCCAGGCCCAAGTCAACTGGCTTCCTGGAACAATGCCCCTAACTCTCTTTCACGAGTGGTATTTGCTTTCCCTCAAGGATATTTATTTCCTTCCTTCCATTCATAGGGTTTCGTTTCTGGAAATGTTGCAGTCTATTGACTATGTAAATGATGTAGTTGCTTTTCCATGAAAATGCATAAAATTCCTATTGCGCTGTCTGTAGTACTATTGGCTTTCAGTGGTGGGGTGGGGGATGTAAGTAGTTCAGTACCATTGTGGGAGAAAGAACATCTGTTTGCTTTAGAATCCAAAAGAAGCTCCTCACATGGCTTGCTTCAAAGCAGATTAGTAAGCAACTTGTGAATAAATTATCTTAAGGATCTTTCTTACCCATGAGAGTAGGAGTTTAATGTCTTTTACAATTGATTCCATCATTTTAGGGGTTACGTGGGATTCATTCTCTCTGGGATAGATTTATGGTACAAGGTAGTTTCCTCTGATTCCCGAAAGCCCTTTGCTGAAGATCTTATATCTCTTTCAGATCAGTCAAACTAGCCTGAGGATATGCTTTTCTGAATCTTTATTTTCTTCCCACACATGCATTTACCAAGTATTTGTTTTTCGATTCCTATATACAGGGTCTTACTGAAGGCACTAGGTATACAATATGGAATAAGACGTAGCCAGTCCCTTTAAGTAAGACGACAGGAGTAAGAAGAGTTCTAAGTGTTGTGAAAAGACTAGTTGTTATGGGTTGGATATGGGGTGTCCCCCAAAGCTCACAATGCAGGAGACAATGCAGGAACATTCAGAGAAGAAATGATTGGGTTGTAAGAGTCTTAACCCAATCAGTTAAGATTGGTAGGGTGTGGCTGGAGGGGGTGGGAATTGGGACATGGCTATTTGGTATATATTTGTATCTGGCAAGTGAAGTCTCTGTCTCTGCTTCCTTTTGATGTGAGCTGCTTCCCTCTGCCACACTCTTCGCCATAATGTTCAGCCTCACCTCAAGCCCTGAGGAATGGAGCCGACCTTCTATGGACTAAGAACTCTGAAACTGTGAGCCCTCAAATAAACCTTTCCTCCTCTATAATTGTGCTGGTCAGATCATTTAGTCACAGCAGTGAAAAAACTTACTAAAACACTAGTACATAGTTTTAGGAAAAGGGAGAGGTGGGACAACCAATGCAGACTTGAGCTATTTCTCATAGACAATTACTTTTCAACTGGGACTTGAATAATCTAATCCAATATGGGGCAAAGGAGTGGAGTGGGTGGGTGGCTAATCATAGAGTCTCATGGCAGAACCAGTGAGCACAAATGTAAGGAAGTAAAAGAATTACCATCCAGAAAACCTTACTTATTTCAATCCATATGCCAGATCAATTTCTTGATTCATTTAACATAGGATTCCCTGTGTTCCATGGTATATTTTTTTCTATAAGATGCTAATACATATTCCATGAGAAGATACTATTCTCCAATAAAATTATTTTGAGATATGCTGAAATATTTGAAGATAAATTGGATGCTCTGTTTTAGCATTTTTACTGTACCAGTGTACATCATGGCTCACATAGTGAGTAATTGATGAGAATATTTTTACTAACTCTTGGAACTAATGTTCTATGGGACAAATTATGAATGCTGGTATAACATCATGACAAGTTTCAGAAAAATCCCGATGCAAAAGTTTCAACACACAGCATTGACATAAACTTTACAGATGTGAAAATGTGTGTATTTCAACTATATTATTTTCTACCAGCTACTAGTATTCTGGAGATTGCTACAATTACATTTGAAAGTCACCTCTGGTATCTGAAACAACCTAAGCCATGGCATTGAAGAAACCAATGAAGTTTGTACCAATCTAAGACAGGATTACACTTTAAGAATATTTATTATAAATGTCCTAGATTGGCACCTTAGTTATTTCCAGTGTTATCCAAATGTGTTTGTCTTATGGTGAGGACATATTATAACTTGACTATTTCTTTCAGTTTCCTATATAGTGTTCCTCTGCAGAAAACCAATATTTAGGTGTGTTTAATGAGTTATGTAAACTTGATTGCTAAGCCTGTGGACCTACATGGGTAATTATTGACATGTATGCTTGCCATTGATTCTTCATATTAATTTGACAATGATCAGCTTTCACATTGAGATAATTTCTTAACAAGCAAGTAAGGCACTCAAAATCTCTTAATGATTTTCCATATCACAAAGGGTTAAAAACAAGAGGGGAGATGTCTTGAGGACAATGATACCTCTAATTTTCTTTGATATAAATGGATATGTTCTCAATAACTATATCCAGTGTTGCTTTCCTCTATCATACTAGAAATACATGAGAATCCAATCAGTTGATTTATGACTCATATTTCAGCAGGGATAGAACTGGAAAAGATTGCTCTTCTCAGCGGCTCCTGAACCCACTCCATAACCATCTCATATATTAAACCCACAAGTAGGAAACACCAAAGCATTCCTTTATTTTGATAGTTTTTTCAAAAATAAGTATTAATCATCCTAGTTCCTTTATTTCTTGAGATATATTTTCCCTCGAAGATGAAATTGTTTATATCAATACTTTCCTGCTTCTTACATCATTTTTTAAAAAATGTAAGCAATATGCTTCTGGTATTAATCCCATTACCCATAGATTCTGAGCTAGAAGTTCTCACTCTAGCCTGAGAGCAAAGAAACACAGTGTATGTACTGATCCCACGTGGTCATGAGGACACACTGGTGAAGTTCATTGTGAACTACTGACTGCTTACCAGGCAGAAGGTTCCTTCCTTCTCACATATCTGGTTTATCCATTGAGATATATTTGCCAGTTGGGATCAGCCATTTTTCTTCTTCCATAATTTTCCTAGTTATAATTTGGAAAATATTTAAAAATCTGGTTTGAATTTCTTTTTACAAACCTTTCCCTCAAGCCCAGGGGCAGGCTCAGACTGGTGCAGTTTCAACCAGGAGCACCTGCATATTAGAGACCTTATCTGGACCTCCCTTGTCCATAGGAACCCAGTCTGGTTGTAAGTTGAGTAGAGGTTTTATGTTAATTCAAATTTATTCTAACTATAGATGAAATATCCCCCAACCTATACTAGACTCAATTTGCTTATTATTATGTGCGTTCATTCATTCATTTACTTATTAGCCTAATTTCTAGCTGTAATCGTATGGAGAATGTTTTCCACCTTTGTATTTGGTAAAATTGAAACAAACTGATAAAACAAATACAAACCAAGAAAAACTGGTTGCTCTTCTAAATGGGAAAATGAATGTTTCTTCAATGTCACTGACATAGTCAGATATCCTTTCTTTATTTCTCTTTCCTCTCTTCTCCTCCTTCCTCCATGGCTCCCTTCCCTCAAGTCCAGGCTCACAGCCCCTCTCTGGGGCCAACACAGCAGCAGTGGGGCTGTGCTGGAGGAGCCCCAGCCGACCTCCAGGCCTCCCCTCTGTGTGCAGACAAGCATTTAGGGGTGCCCGGTCTTCTGGAGTCAGGGCTGCACCAGTGGCGTACCCACTGTGCCTTCATCTGCACCTCCCGAATCCAGGGTCTCCCCTTGTTCTTCAGATTACAGGTTGGAAGACGGTTCTGCAAAGTACTTCTCTCAAAGATCTGCCTCGACCCCCTCCGGTCCCTGGTTAACTTAACAGTATTTATCACACAGCCAATTTTTACTTACATGGTCCTTCTCGAAGCAGCTCAAGTGACTGATTTGCACTGCCCTTCACACAGACCACAGTGGTTCCAATGGCCCCAGGTAGGCAAACAGGTAAATGCACACAGGTGAGCGTGTACAAATTAGAGCCACCAAGGACTCCCTGCAGGAGCTCCTCCTCCTAAATGCATATCCCTCCTTCTTCAGTCATTGTCCTCTCTGAGGCCACTTAAATATTCTCTCAAGCACATTCAGACCTCAGTGAAGTCCTTCTGTCTTTCGGGAGAGTGTGTAGAATGCTCTCTATTGATCACAACTGTTCCAACATTTTCTTATTTAATTAGATAGTCTTACAAGCAAATAGAGAGGGTGCACAGATTGATATTCATATGCTCTCTTCTAGGATAAGAATATTGTGTATCTAAAGTCTGCTTACAAAATTAATTTCATACGTATCTCACCACCACCCTCAAATATAATATATATATATACCCTCAAAAATATGTATATATATACCCTCAAAAATAAATAAAAATATGAATACACACACACATTGGATTATCTTCCAGGAAATTATCATATATCTGGAAAACTTCAGATGTAGCTTACGAAAAAAGAAATTAAGGAAAAGGGAAAAAAGAAAAGGAGGAAAAAAGGGAAGACAGAGAGGGAAAAGGACAGTGAGGGGAGGGGAATGACAAAGGAAGGTGAGAAGGGAGGAAAAGGGGAAGGAGATGAAGGACAGAAAATATAACATGGCCGTCTGCAGGAAACGGGATTTAAGCGAATCATGAATGATTTGTGTACTAAGAGCTAACATATTCGAACACTTGTTATCTTCTGGCTTGTGTGCTGTGTACACTCCATATATCATCTCGCTTAAAATTTCAAACAAATTTCTGCAATTTTCATTGTAGAGAGGAGGCAAGAGGCTTGGAGAGGTTAAGTAACTTGTCCAAGGTTACACGGTTCTGATTTGGAATCCAGAAGTACTATCTGCCCCAGGATGCAATCTTTATTGTTTCTTTCATAACTGTTAACAAAGAGAGCAAACAAATAGTAACTTTGTGGCCCAGAAATTCAACTCTTTCCTGGAAAATTGCTTACCTGAGAAAATAATCAGAAACTACATAATTAAATTAGTGTATTAAACATCTTCGTATCTCTACATATTTATAGGTATACATATATAGATATAGATATAGATAGATAGGACATTGCCATTTTTGTGAGTCAAAATGGTTGAACACTGGTAATTTTATATAATTCAGTCTAATAAGTATGTCTGCATACATACATGTACTTTATATATATGCAAACAAGTTTAAATATTCATACTAAAGATTAATATTTCTTCCATTCATATTTGAACTTAAGAAAATACTCTAAATACTTCTCATTTATAGTTTCACATAGTCTGTCCACCAAACTTATGAGGTTGGTGTCCGTATTTTACCCATCTTATAAAAGGAAGTTAAGGCCTGTGTTGGGGGGTATCTCTTGTTAAGTGTCACCCAGTTGTGACAGGGCTAAGATCTGTCCCTCACTAGTGTGATTTTAGGCCTCATTCTCTTGACCACAAGTTATGTGGATTCCATGTTCTGTGTATCCATTTCTGTGCGTGTTTAGGAGGAAATGCATGCGAGGGTCAATAGTATCATCCTGTGGTTTTCAATTATTCCATGTTGCCTTTGCATCTCTCCTCCCACATCATAGCTTTTCCTTGTTTTGATTTAATATTTAAATATTTAAAGGGGTGAGGATGAAGTCACTAATTCAAGTGAGTGAAGCAGGACTCACACTTTGGTCCTCAGGCACTATGGGCTCTTTCTGCTTCAGTAGGATGTCCTGACCTATGCCAATTCAGATGCTTATTTGAGAAGCAGTTTATTTAATGAGAATACAATCTATATTGTCTTGCAAGCTCATTGCTAAAGATGTACATCAGAAATATCCGCTGCAGTATCAACACTCCTTTATAAGGAATTTGAGCCCCTCTGCTGTTCAGAGTTAACAGTTAATGATAGACATGTGTGTGTCATCTTTGATTCCTCCTTCTCCCTAGTCCCCCACATAGAATCATATGTTTAGATATGTCTATTTCCCCCCTTTTTATTTTTAGGAATGTTCTTGGTCATGGAACATTGTCCTGACCTAGGTATTAGTCTTTTTTTCATTGGTCTTCTCTTTTCATGGACAATGTTCCATGACCAAGAGCATTCCTAAAAATGAAGGGGTGGGGGATAGACACATTGAAACGTATGATTGTATGTGGGGGACTAGGGAGAAGAAGGAATCAAAGATGACACTGAAGAAGATATGCAGGTGATCAGCAAATATATGGAAAAGTGCTCATCATCCCTAGTAATTAGAGAAATGAAAATTAAAACCACCCTAAGATTTCATCTAACTCCAATTGGAATGGCTATTATCAAGAACACAAGCAATAATAACTGTTGGCGTGGATGTGGGGAAAAAGGCACACTCATACATTGCTGGTGGAGTTGCAAATTGGTGCAGCCACTCTGGAAAGCAGTGTGGAGATTTCTCAGAGAACTTGGAATGGACCCACCAGTTGACTCAGCTATCCCACTCCTTGGCCTATACCCAAAGCATACTACAGTGATGCAGCCACATCAATGTTCAAAGCAGCTCAATTCACAATAGCTAGATTGTGGAACCAACCTAGATGCCCTTCAATTGACGAATGGATAAAGAAACTGTGGTGTATATACACAAAGGAATATTACTCAGTCATAAAGAAGAATAAAATTATGGCATTCACTGGTAAATGGATGAAGTTGGAAAATATCATGCTAAGTGAAGTAGGCCAAGCCCAGAAATCCAAAGGACAAAGTTTTTTTCTGATAAGTAGATGACGATATATAATGAGGCGGGGTGGCAGGGGGGAAGAGAAGAATGAAGGAGCTTTGGATGGTGTAGAGGAAAATGGGGTGGGAGAGGGTGCGGGGAGAAAGATAATAGAATGAAGCAGAGAGTATTAACCCTATGTATATGTATGATTACATGAATGGTGTGAGTCTACATTGTGTACAACCACAGAAATGAAAAGTTGTACCTCATTTGTGTATAATGAATCAAAATGCAGTCTGTAAAATTAAAAAAGCTTTTAATTAAAAAGAAGATATTAAGGAATGGAGAGGGAGCAGGAAAAGGGAAAGGGGCAGTACTGGGGACTGAGTTAGAACAAATTATATTCCATGCTTTTATAATATGTCAAAATGAATCATATTATTATGTATAACTAAAAAGAACCAATAAAAAAATAAAATATTTTATAAAACAGAAATCTACTTAAACTACACATTTATTTGGAGTACTTCCTTTTTAGAACTCTTCATCAGGTCCCAATTATGGGATAAGGTTTGTGTTTCTTAAGCACAAGACATGAATATTTCACAACTTCCCTTGCTCAGCCATCTCCTTTCAGTTATCCCCCCCCCCAAAAAAAATTGCCTTCCCTGCACCATTCAGTTTATATGCACTGAACTTTCTTGCTTCTCTACATTTTCTCAGATTACCACATCATTATGATCACGATCATATTTATTGCTTAAGATTTTTCTTCAGAACACTTTAGGTTCACAGAAAAATTAATAAGAAGATGGAGAGACTTTCCATATGCTTCTTAAACCTGCACATGCATAGCTTCTCCACTTGACCTACCATAATCGCCCAACGTGCACAGTTTACTTTATGCTTTATTCTTTGCGTTATATGGTCTGTGGGTTTGAACAAATATGAGTTGGGATATGCCTATCATTACAGTGTCACAGAGGTTTCTTTTATTGCCCTAAAAGTCTTCTGTCCTTCGTCTATTCAAAATCTTCCCAAACCTTGCCAATCATTGATCTTTTAGTCTCTTTACAGTGTATCTATTCCCAGAATGTCTTATAATAGGAATCATACAGTTGGTAGCCTTTTCATGTTCATTTCTTTTAATTAATAACATGCATTTAAGATCTTCCTTGCCTTTTTATGATTTGATAGCTCGTTTCTTTATAGTGCTGAATATAGTTCGTGGTCTGGATGTACCCCAGTTTTTTTATCCACTCACCTACTAAAAGACATCTTGGTTGCTTCCTAGTTTGGGCAAGCTGTTATGAACAGAGCTGCACATTCATGTGCAAGGCTTTTTGTGGACTTAAATTTTCTACTCCTTTGAAAAATAATAAGAAACACGATTACTTGATCATAGGGTAAGAGTATGTTTAGTTTATAAAAAATGCCAGACTCTCCTCAACCACTATTGTACTATTTCGCAGCCCCAACAGCAGTAAACAAGAGGTAGTATTGTCCACCATCCTTCACAGCATCTGGTGTTCCAGAGTTGGTCATTTTAATAGGTGTGTAATGGTACCCTGATCTTTAATTTTCATTTCTTTTTTAACATGTGATATGGAGCTTCCTTCCATATGCTAATTTTCCACCTGGTTATCTTCTTTGATGAGGTGTCTGGTTTGGGTCTTTGGCTCATTTTTAAATCAGGCTGTTTGTTTTCTCAATATTGAGAGTTCTTTGCCAATTTAGTGCAACAGTTCTTTATCAGAGATGTCATTTGGAAATATTTTCTCCCAGTTGTGGCTTGTCTACTTATTCTCTTGACAGAGGGTAGAAATTTTTAATTTTAATGATGTCCATCTTATTAATTATTGCTCATGGATTATACCTTTGGTGTTGTTTGTAAAGAATTATTGCTGTTCTTGTTGGGCGGGTGACACCCGCCTGTAATCCCAGTGGCTAGGGAGGCTGAGGGAGGAGGATCAGAAGTTCAAACCAGCCTCAGCAAAAGCAAGGTGCTAAGCAACTCAGTGAGACACTGTCTCTAAAAAAAAGTGCAAAACAGGACTGGGGATGTGGCTCAATGGTCAAGTGCCCCTGAGCTCAATCCCCGTACCCCCGCAAAAAAGTCATGGCCATTCTCAAAGTCATGTAGATCTTCTCCTGTGCTACCTTCAAGGAGTTTTATAGTTTCACATTTAGATGGATAATGTATTTTGAGTCAATGTTCTGAAAGGTGGAATGTCAGTGTCTAGTTTCAATTGTTTCCTGTGAGTGTCTAGCTCTATCTCCATTTGTTGAAGACTACCCCATCTCATTCTGTTGGTCTGTTTCACTGACTTATTTGTCTTGTCTTCTGCCAATGCCACATTATCTTCATTCATATAGATTTATATGTAGCTAATCTTTACAATGAATTCGAAGTAGACACCTTAGTATTCCCCTTCAGAACCTTGCCAGGCTTGGGTTAACTTTCTTGGATGACATCTGGAAGTGACATTCAGATATGTTTACACAGATGAACAATCTCCTGCTTTGCTGTTTCTCTGATGAAAGTCCCTCGAGGTCTGCTTGGTAGAATTGTGTGCATAATCGATGTTCAGTGGTTCCATGAGGGAACTCAGCAAACACACTGTGTCATGGGTGAAGGTCGTGGTCTCAGATTCCCATTTCTTAGTGGCAGCCAGGTTTTACTACCCCCTTGCTCACACTCCTTCTAAGCTGTGGCCTTTGCCCAAGCCATGTTTCTCAGAGACAGATCCTTTAATACACGGGGTTCTATTCTCGGGCCTCCATGACTTGCCAGTCCCCCACATTCCTGGAGAAGTGGAGCTTTGGCCTGGTCAATTCCAGGGTGCCTATACTTCAGGCCTTGGGTTCTAACTGTGTACCAGCGGACTTCTCTCCCCATGCTTCCAGTGCAGGTTCTGTTCTTATGAAGACAAATATGTTGCATTGTCTTTTTTTTTTCTTTTCCTACTATTTTTCCATCCCCACCCACTCCCACCCCTTTTTCCTCTGCACCGTCTAAAGCTCCTTCATTTTTCTCTTCCCCTTCCACCCCACATCATTATATATTGTCTTGTACTTATCAGAGAAAACATTTGGCCTTTGGTTTTTTGGGCTTGGCCTATTTCACTTAGCATGATATTTTCCAACTTCATCCATTTACCAGCAAATGCCATAATTTTATTCTTTGCATTTTCCTGCTTGGGGGCAAGTTGTAATTCTTTTTTATTGTTTTCCATACATTGTTTGTCTCTCTTTTCCTACCAGGTTGTTAGCAACATGAGTGCAGGGTCTGGATCTTACCTGTTCAAGAGTGTATCCCCAGCACCCAATGCCTGGCCTATAGTAAGTGTTCAATAAACTTTTTAATGAATTAATACATTTTATGGACAATAATATACTTTGCTATGAAGTCAAAATAGTCTTTTGGAAAGGTGTTACAGAAGGTCAAATTGGACATCTGATACTTTTGTTAAAAGGCAATTAATCTAGATGATCATGTTAGGATATTTTTACAAACTCTAGCTTAAAGAAACCAACCACAGACCAAAGGCAAACTGTTATTTAAGATATGCCTGCCATTCTGAATCATACAGATTTAACTTAGCAGAAAGAAAGAGGCACACTCTACCTTAAGCACATAGCTTAACATGTCAAATTTTTCTCAGTTTTTAAAATTTTTTGAATATCAGACTTTCTTGAACGTAGCCTTATATTTCTTCTAGCAGCAATGGCTTAGAATTTTCAAATTATCATTTTTGGAGTTTTAGTAGAACATATGCTTAGCATGTACGAGGCTCGGGGCTCAGTCTCTAGCACCAAAATATGAGTAAACAAATAAAAAATTGAATGTAGTATTTTCAAATTCGGTGTTCATACTGATTTTATGGAACAACCCTTGTGAATAGCAAGGACTGACTCTATTGAGATGCATAGTAAGGAACTGGATTGTGCAATTGTGAAGAGTAGAAAGTCTGAAATCTATTGAACCGGCCAAAAGGTGAGAAACTCAGGCAGGGTAAATGCTGCAGCCTTGGGGCAGAAAGTCTTCACCAGAAAACCTTAATGTTTGCTTTTAGGGCTTCAATAAATTAGATGAGGCCCACCTTCATTATTGCCAGAAATCTCCTTTACTTAAATTCAGCTGATGGTAGATGCTAACCACGGCAGCAGAATACCTTCAGAGCAACACTTAGATTCATGTTTGGACAAATAACTGAATACTATGACCCAACTAGGTTGACTCATAAAATCAACTGTCATATTCACATAATCATGACACAGATATTGAGAAGCTTACAGTAAGGCCAGTTCACTGAGTGGTATTTTTATTTATAGAACTGAGTCAAAACTAGAGAGAGAGAGGGAGAGAGAGATGAGAGAGAGAGAGAGAGAGGAGAGAGAGAGAGAGAGAGAGATCTCCAACATGTTCCTGTTCCAACTGATGCCACCATTTATCAGTGACGAGTTCTGCTCCCTCTAATGTTGAAGTTTGAACCCTAGAGAAGCACACCAAGGCAAGGATATTAAGCAGGTTTTATTTAAAAGTAATAATACAGACTTCTCACAGGAGGGAGAAGGGGGCCTTGGCTGATGTTCTAAAGTCCCAAGAAGTCAGCGCACCTTACATCTTTTATAGGTTAAGGTCCCTTTTGTTCTCCAGTTCTCTCTCCCCTTATTCTCTCCTTCCGCCTGTGTGACTAGGCCTGGTTTTGCAGGTGAGATGCATAAAGTGAGGAGCAAATGGGCAGGGGGAGGGCCAAAGGATTAGGCCAGGCAAAGACCCAGAGGCATTAATTAGCAGCTCCTTGCCTGCAGTCCTTGATAAGGCAGGTGAATTTGGTAATCAATGGGCTCTGCAGATCCTTGACAGTCCACTCTCCCAGGGGCAGTCTCCAACTTCCAGAGCCAGATGCTTTCATGGCCTCCATTTCCTCTATTTGACCTGATCCCCTATTTCTACACTAACTGCCTGTCCCCAGTTCTGGCTTCACAAGTGAGAAGTCTGCATAATTGAGAACAAAAGTTTTCTCTGTCACCCGCTTAACTTCAAGAGTGAGCATCACTATTCACTAGCTGGCACTGGAAAATCTACCCATTTACCCTACTAATGTGCCTTTTCTGTAAATGTGAGGATGAAAATAGCATACCCCCCTTGACATTAGGACTTTTAAAACAGATATTCAAACAATGGCAGCTCCTCCCAGTCTCCCTCCTGGGTACTGCCAGAGAGATGGTGGGGGTGGCGGAGCGCAAATGCACAAACACCCTTGAAGGCAGAGCCCCAGCCCACCCTGGCATGCAGAGAAGCGCCAGGGGTGGCCTTATGCAGGAAAGTGCCTGCTGAAGCCCAAAGACTTTCTGCTTGTCAGATAATAAGCCCAGGCTAGGAAGAACATGGGAAGGTGGCAGGTGCATGATTTTGACCCTATATCATCCAGAGAGAACAGCTTTCAAATGCATTAGCCTTGGAACGATTTCCAAGTTCTATGATCAAAGAAAGCCAATCCCACAGCAAAAAGAAAAAGTAAGATGAGGACAAAATACAGATCCCCAAAGCCTTAGATACCATTTTTTTTTTTCCAAAAGAAGAAACCACTCACAAATTCAGTCATGTAGAGGTCATAGCCACCAAGTGAAAACCTTTAGTCAATTAGCTCCCATATACGATACTAACAGGAAAAGCGGTGTGACCATGTTCCACTGTTTGTTTAAAGGGTGCTCGCTGGTGTGTGATTGTAGCAATAGCAGGCAAATGCAGTAGACTAATGGTGAGAGGTGAGAGCATTTGCTCTTCCAAATGCTCTCTGGCTCTGAGTGTACCTGCTCCCTTGATCCAAGCCTGTCCTGACCTCTGCATCACAAATGACAGACCTTGGGAAGAATCAGGGGACATTCTAAAGCAAAAATAAAGCTGTCATTTTACAGTCAAAAGTGTCAGAGCTCAGACATCAATGGTAATTCAGAAAAGTCGGTAATGTATTTTGTACCCATGCTTACTGACATTTAGTGGCTATTCCACATAAGAGTTACTTTTGAGTTATTCTGGCATTGTAACAGAATCATCAATAGTATGTCTTTGCTTTAAAAGTATTATTTCCACTTCACTGCTTTCCCTTACTGGACCACACTACATAAGCCACATCCATTCCTTATTTTAACACAGAGGTATGTTTAGTATTAATATAGAGGCATTATTTAGTTGTAAAACATTTACTTTCTGAAGTAACTTCCATGCTTTAAAGCAAAAAGCACACTTAACATTGTTGTCTTTATTCAAATAATTGTCAATTATTAGATGATTAAAGCAAACATATTAAATATATTAGATGTGTATTTTTAATTTAGAAGTATCTTAAATGATGAGATGAAAACTAATGTATAAGCGAGGCACATGTGTGTCAATTGAGTATAGATTGGGTCTATTTAATAGGAAAGTGGGGGTATGCAGATTTATGTTTTTTATTCTTTGTTTTGGAAAATTTTCAGTTCTATACAAGATAAATTTGAAGCAAGAGAGTGGTCACCAGTACATTGCAACAATTCTTATTCAGAAGTGAGAAGACTGTGTAATAAGATGAAGTTCATTTGAGCACAATTTTATATTTATATAAGCATAATTTTAATTAATATATTATTCATTTATAAATGGAAAGGGGTCATTTGTAAAGTATTAGCTTCCATTTATTAATATGCCCTATACTGTTATGTAGAGATAGCCACACATAATATTAATGATTTTATTTTGTTTCCATATTCCCTGTAGTCCATATGACGTACATATGCATATATCACAATTAGAAATACAGAGAAAAAATACCTTATTCATTATGCATCTAAAATAAGCAAAGTCTAACTTAGCAAAATACAAACAAATATAAGATGCGAGCCCAAATCTTTAAAACATATATGATTGTAAGACATCACAAGAGAGAAACCTAAACTATAGGGAACCATTTCTTCACGTGAATATACTATAGAGATATTAAGTGTTCCCAGATTAAAACAATCCAATAAAATCTCTCAGTATAAATGAATTCACAAAATGTTCTAAGGTCTATGAAAATAGAATAAAGATAATTTCAAAGGGACCACTAATAAATGATAGATACAATTAGACCTTTAAAATGTCATAACATTATGATAGAAAAAAATGATGTTTCTGGTGCAAGAGGAGACAATAAAGCAATAGAATAGAAAAGAATAAACAGGCCACAAATAGACAAAGTAATATGCAGAGACAATTTACAGGAAAAGAAGTATAAATGGCCAATATTTTCATATGGTTAATCTCTAGTACAGAAAATACAAAAGACTAATACATATTCGTCATCTATTATTGTATAGTTATTATATGTATTATTGTGTGTATATTATTTCATTCTAATATATATATACACAAATTAAAAGATGGCTTGATGAATATGTAAATGAATGAATATGTGATAATGTAAATAAAGTTACATGTTAATGATAGAATCTAGGTAGTAGATATATGGGTGCACACTATACACTTCTTTAAAATTTTCTGTATGCTTGAAAATGTCCATGATAAAAATGGAAGATGGGAAGGGAAGTCATATTGTACCTTTGACACAATAATTACATTTTTAGGAATTTACCTGCAGAAATAGGTAGTCACATGCTCACAGATATTAACCAAGGAGATACCCTGCAGCTGTCACAGGGAAGAACTGAAAATCACCTAAATGTTCATTAAGAAAGTGTTAATGCATTATGGTGTACTCATACTATGAAATATTATGCAACTGTTTTAAATATGAAGTAATTGTATACACTGATATAAAGAGATTTCAAAAATATATTGCAAAGTAAAAAAATGCAAATTGCAGAACCCAATGGAAAGTGCATTATATTTCAATTTAAAAGCGATATTATTAAGCATATATGCATATATATATATATTTTTAATGAACAAAGAAAAAGAACTAGAAGAAGATATAGAAAACTGATGTGTGGTAGTGTCCAAGAAGGGAAATTTAAAATGGGGACAAGAATAAAAGGAAATTTCCTTTTTTAGAAATTTGGTATAATCGTGTTTGGTTTAGATTATTTACTATACATTTGCATATTATTTTCCCAATATTTTATTAAGTATTTTTCACTCAAGAATAAACAAAGAATAGAATAGAAACCCCTTAAATAGGCCCAAGAATACAAAAATATTTAGTAGATGCTAGAGCAACCTTTCAAATTATTGAAAAAAATGTAAATTTTACCATGACTGTTTCTGTGATGATTTTTTTAAATAATTGGAAAAAATCAGTATTAGATATATTCACACCTTATCCTAAGTATAGTTCATATACATTACAGGATTGAGTATAAAATACAAGAAATAATTAAAGGAAATTATTGTGAAATGTTTACTTTTTTGGGATAGACAAAATCTTTTTGAATGACATCATAAGATCAAACATCAACAGATGTACACATGTACCAAAAGTCCCCTGCTACAGAAAAAGGACAAATTTAAGAAATGCCAACGAGCTCAGCTAACTCAGTCAGAACAGCATGAGACTCTTAAAAAATGATCAATAGCATAAAAAATATACAACTTCTCAAATCAATGAAATGATAAGTAAAACTATCCTTATTGATACTCATATCTCTTATTTACAAAGTTTTTAAAATAATGATTGTTTTTGTTATCAGTTATAGGAATATATCATAACTATCAGTTGCTTTTGAAATTTTACAATCACAAAGAGCAATTGTATGGAACCTTAATCACTGAGCCAACTTACAGAAATTTCCTCTAAGAAAGCAGTTCCAAATCTATAAAAAGAATACACATATAAAGAACTTTGCAGCGCCATTTTTTGTTAAAGTATAAAATTGTAAGTGACCTAAATATCACAAATAGAGAATTATTCAATGAATTTATTGTATGTGCAGAAAATTCAATATTGCACCCATTAAAATGATATACTAGAAGATTATCTAATGTCCACGATTATCTGTACTAGGAAATGTAGTGACCTAGTAAATGTCAATGTTTAGGAAGTATGGGCCTACAGATCAAGTCCATGTATAGAACATTTTGTTCCTTTTTCAGTATTTTATAACTTCAAACTGAAGTATTTAACAATTGAGAGAATACACATAAAAATCCAGGTTAACAGTACTGTTTTACAATTCAAAATGTCTATCAACTCTCTGCCCAGGGCTGAAAGCTACTATGGTTCTCTGCAGCTCTAAGGCCTACCAGCCATCCAAAGTGCATGACATCTTTCAGTTCCTGCCCGGCCCTAGTGAGACAATGCATTGACATGCATAATCTAAAATTTTAAATATTGTATGTGTATGCAGGCGAGGGCATTGCATGCTAATGCTTGTGTTGTGGAAGATAGACAACAAAATTCCAAAAGTTCACAGGTGCTTCCAAAAAGCTAAAAGGTATTTGGACAACAGGAAACAAATAGATACTGCTCATGGTTTTGCCTCCTGAATTGGCTAAAAAAAATTATGTGTTACATAGTCATTAAACAGAGAGCTCTTGTGGGTCAGGTATGAATGATTCCATCTTTTTTTTTTTTTCATTTCGGCTTGCTTCTCTAAAATTCTAATTTGAAAATTAGGAAAAAGATATTTGTGATCATTTCTATTTCTTAATATCCAAAGGCAGAGAAGAGTTTCTGAGCAAAACAAAATCGTATCATAAATAAGCCTCATTTTTTTAATTTAAAAGAAAAAAATACACCATTTTTAGTTGTGACTTAATATAGATAATCCTTGGCAATGAGTTCTGCTCTATAACTCAAAACATAATACATGAGCCAATTTATTCTTGTCTGATCTTTGGAATTTTGTTCAAATTTTAGGCTTCCAGTAGAAATTGTCAAAATACCCTTCCTTACCCTTTGCAAATTATTGCATCACTTAAACACACTCTTTCCAGGAGTCTTCTTTGCACTTCCCTCCCTCTTTGCAGGGCTACTTAGGCAGTGATTATAGTGATTCTATAAAAGAGGATGTAAGTCATTGGACGACTATTTCTAGTCTGTCCACTAAGTACATCCAGAATGAAATCACTGGCACAGAGGTGTCAGTTAATTGAGGAATCAGACATCCAGAGAGATGAGACAGGGTGAGAGAACACCCTCATCCCAAGGACAAGCCTTTGCTGTGACATTCCAGAGAACACACAAATGAACTTGCTGACAAAATTGCTTTCCTTCTCTAATATATGATCTCCTGCTCCTGCATTGAAGCTGCTATTGGATGAGTTGGTAGGTAAATATGGAGCTCGATTGAAATAATTAGTTTGCACTTGTATGTTTTCAATATGGAGAGTGAAATGAAGATACAGATAGCAATTTGAATCTAATTTCCAAGCTTGCATGGATGAAGGGTCACAGAAGGAAGCTGAGATGTACCAGGATATTAGGAGTGGGAGGAATGGAGATCATGACAAAGGGACCTGGCTGAGGTGCAGCAGAGGCCTCTGCAGTGAGTTCAGCAAGGCTGAAGGAGTGCAGATTCGCTAGAGAGGCACCTGTTTTCTCATGGCAGGTAAGGAGATAGCGTCTTGGGAAAAATGCAGATCTAAGGAAGAAGTGAGTGACATCATCTCTGACCTCTCAGTCAAGCATCATGGGGGTCCTCAGAGAATTAAAGTAAAATTAGAATCATGGAAAGTTTTATGAGGGAGAGGTTAGATTCAGACATCCTCACTGCCACAGAGGACAAAAACCAAACAGAGAGGTTACATAGCGCCTCCCAGATGAGAAGGCAGATATTCAACCATGGTAGACCATGGTAGATCCAGGAGTTTAGAACAACACTGCTGTTTAAAAACAGAGATCCACGTAGGAACTGAAGAGGTGGAGTGAGTGGCCCACCAGCCTCTGTCAATATGCTTGAATTCCTGAGGAAGCTCCTGTGTTCCAGAATCCGATATCTCATATTTTTGAGATAAAACAGACTCAAAACCAAAACCTTTCTCAGATAGTGCTCCCGAAGTCTCGAAGTCTTGAATTAAAAAATTAAGGAAGACACACACACACACACACACTCACACACACGCACACACACACACTCACACACATGCACACACTTGGGAGGAGGAAACAACAGGAGCAGCTACCATTCAGGCAAGACAGCCTAGTGAATGGCTCGCACAAAATGAAGGGCCGCAGGGAGGTGTCCTCGGATTCATTCAGCTGCTTTCAACAGAAAATCCTTACCTGGATAATGTAATAACTTGAGACCAACGCTTATTTGCATGGGAGGTTTATTAATAATTGATCCATGGACACTATTCACAATCCATGCCTCCCTTTTTCACCTTCTTATCTCTTTTTCATCATGTAGCTAAAGATGGAAATCACTGGAGTCATAAATGCTGTCATTATGATGCTTCAATAACGTATTGATAAACCAGGTGTGGTGGCACATTGTAATCCCAGTGACTCGGGAGGCTGAGGCAGGAGGATCACAAGTTCAAAGCCAGCCTCAGCAATTTAGCAAGGCTCTAAGCAACTCAGTGAGACCCTGTCTCTAAATAAAATATAAAAAAAGGCTGGGGATGTAGCTCAGTGCTTAAGTGCCACTGGGTTCAATCCCAGGCACCAAAAAAAAAAAAAAAAACCAATATTGATATTTAAACAGAAGTCATGCAGAACATATTTTTGCTCTGATTACATCCATAATCTACTGCAGTTTGTTTTACACATACAACAAATAAACAGAAGAGACAGTGTTCTCCAACATCCCCACGTTCATGATGCTGTTATATGACAAGAAAGGATCCACTTATGGATAACATTAGTAACAGAAAACAGTTATTAGCAAATTGATCTATTATATACTTACAACAAATTCAGTAATAAATAATGATCATTTGAATATGAGAGGTTATAACTTCAGGGCAACTATTATTAACCAGAATAAATAAGACAAAGCTATATCATTCTTCCAATATTCAGATATCCAAGAATTTGCTTTGTAAATAGAAAGTATAAAACAACATCTCAAACAGGCCTACCATAGTGGCCATTCTGCAAATTATACAAGTGATTTTCTTTCTACTTCTACTCTTGACCTAGCCAGAGACAATATTTTTTTATTTAATTTTATTTTTTGGACAGTAATAAATATTTTTTTAACTTCTTTTCACATACGTATATAGGGTAATAATGTCTGTCTCAATCTACTGTCCTTCCCATACCCACCTGCCGTACCCCTCCCCTCACTCCTCTCTGCACAATCCAAAGTTGCTTCATTCTTCCCTACCCACCCCCCACTATGGATTAGCATCCACTTATCAGAGAAAACATTTGGTCATTGGTTTTGTGGGATTGGCTTATTTCACTTAGCATGATATTCTCCAGTTCCATCCATTTACCTGCAAATGTCGTAATTTCATTCTTCTTTGAAGCTGAGTAATATTCCATTGTATGTATATACCACATTTTTTATCCATCATCTGTTGAAGGACATCTGGGTTGGTTCCATAGTTTAGCTATTGTGAATTGAGCTGCATAAACATTGATGTGGCTGCATCACTGTAATATGCTGATTTTAAGTCCTTTGGGTATAAACCGAGGAGTGGGATAGCTGAGTCAAATGGTGGTTCCATTCCAAGTTTTCTTAAAAATCTCCATAATGTTTTTCAAAGTGATTGCACCAATCTGCAGTCTAATCAACTATGTATGAGTGTAACTTTTCCCCCGCATCTTCACCAACATTTATTATTGTTTGTATTCTTGATAATTACCATTCTGACTGGAGTGAGATGAAATCTTAGAGCAGTTTTGATTTGCATTTCTCTAATTGCAAGAGGTAACGGACATTTTTCCATATGTTTGTTGATCGATTGTATTTCTTCTTCTGTGAAGTTCCTTAGTCCATTTACTGATTAGGTTATTTTTGGTTTTGGTTTTAAGTTTTTGAGTTCTTTATACATCTTGGAGATTATGCTCTGTCTGAGGTGCGTGTGGTAAAGATTTTCTCCCACTCTGTACGCTCTCTCTTCAAATTATTGATTATTTCCTTTGCTGAGAAAAAACTTTTTAGTTTGAATCCATCCTATTCATTAATTCTTCATTTTACTTCTTGCGCTTTAGGAGTCTTGGTAAGGAAGTCAGGGCCTAGGCCGACATGACAAAGATTTGGGCCTACCTTTTGTTCTATTAGGCACAGGGTCTGCCAGAGACAATTTTAAGCCTTTCTTAAGTCTAAAAATAAAGGATTCAGAGCCTGGAGTGAACTTAAATCCTTTCGTGAGCATCATTTCATTTGATTCTTCAAATTAATAACCAGCTGAGCAGAGGTCATCACAACATTAACAATGAGAAAACTTATTCTTGAAGAATTAAGAAACAAGAAAAATTTTAGTGAGTGCTCATGTGCTCAGATTGAAGTGGGGCATTTTCAAAGTGCTATGGCAGAGCCTCATAATGTCACAGCTGGCAGACCAAGTCACACCAGGACCTGAACCCAGGGAGAGCAGCAATCTAAGCAATAAAGATGGGCACCTAGAAACTGAAACCTGGCTAAGATTCTGCCAAGAGGGCTCTTGCTGCCCGTTTGGTTGATGACAAACAGCTTTTGATAGTTTCTAACTGAAGTGGCCTTCATTGCCATGGCGATTCCAGACTCCATTGCCCTTTAAGGCCTCTGACTACTGTTACCCTCCTCATCCTCAATATAGGGATCAAGGAAATTTTCCTGAACACCCAATTCATTAGCATCTCCGGAACTAATTGAATTCACTGTCATTCTTCTCCCCTTCCCTTCTGTTTGTGAGATTAATTCTGTAATTCTCTCTCCATGTCTCCAGACCCATTCTCTTTTGCTTCCTTCAGGTCTTGCCTAACCAGAGATGACTATTGCTCTTAAGTTTTGGGATATTTCTTCTCTTCATTGTCTTTCATAATTTCTACTTTTCCTTAAAAAAAAAAAAAAAAAAAAAGTAAGCCAAATATTTCTTATTTTATTTATTCATTGTCATATCTGGAAATTGAACTCAGATTCTTACACATGCTAGGAAAGTGTTCTACCACCGAGTTACATCCTCAGTCCTAAACCAAATTTAAAGGCCTCCCTTAACCTACTTTTATTTTAAATCACTTCATTTCTCTGATTTGTTTTATTCTCAAGGTACAAATCAGAGATCTGTCCATTCACATTTTTATTTGTTAGCAATCCAACTTTGCATACTACTGTGCATGTAACAGGAACTATTTTCCTTTTATTTTCTGGCTTTTATATCTTTGTGTATTTTGCTGAAAGTAATTCATAATTTTCCAATTCATTTAACCTCAGTGTATGAAAATATTGTTTGAGGTATACAAATCCAGTGAGTCTTTTAAAGTAACCACTCAAGGGTTTATGTTTGCTTGAAAAGGAATGTACAGTTCCTCTTAAGAATACAGGAGTTAGTTATGGTTCAGTGATACCCAAATCTTTATTTTAAGGCACATTTTGGAAATTTGAGGATGTACTGGACATTGTAACAAACATAATGAAAACCCTTCCCACCATCCCTACCCCCCACAACGCGTCTTGGTATTTTTGTAGTCTAGTTACTTCTTCCATTCCAGTCTAGTGGGCTGTTTCACTGTGACTTACTAGTTTAGTCCCTTTTGAAAGAGGTCAGCTTTGTTCACAGTTATCTTTTTTTTTTTTTTTAATTTTAATAACAAATACAAAAAGGAAAAGAAGGAAAAAAATAACAGGCCCAGTCGTCAACTTTCAGCTTTACAATGAACTTAGAAAGCAATCAAATGAGGGAAGAGCCAGAGGCAGCTGCTCACAAGTTATATTCCTAAATGCCCACACAGAGCAGAGAATGCTTTATCATGAAGAACCAGGACTATGAGGACTTTAGCTGAGCATTCCCATCGCACTAGCCACCCATAAGCCAGGGTGAAGACTGAGGGATGCATAGACCTGCTCCCCACGGCTACTGTGAAAATTGGGGTGGCTCATCAGACAGGGCCATAGGGCCTGTGCAGCAAGTGATTAGGTATCATTTTACCCCAAAGGACTGAATCCCTGTCTTGCTGCTGGAACTCAGCTCTGACCTAGTTTTGACTCCTGAATTCTAGGATGGTGAAGCTGTGTCCATTACCTAGCAGAATAATATTTTCAGATAATGTTTTTTTAAAATATTTTTAAACTATGTAGATGGACACAATGTCTTTATTTTATTCATTTATTTATATGTGGTGCTGAGAATCAAACCTAGTGCCTCACGTGTGCCAGGGACCCTACCACTGAGCTACAAACCTAATTAATGTTTTTTTTATAGTCTCCAAATCCATAAATGGAGTTACATTTCTTACTTGTAGCCAGTCACACCGGAAGAGTAACATGGCATGGAAGATTAGGGAGCAGTTCCTCTCGATGTGGTTCTCAACAGCTGATGTCACCTCATAAATGCTACATTTATTGAAGATGGGATGGGTGAGGGAGAAAGTGAATAAATACATGGAAGATAAGGACTTGGTGGAAGCAGCTGAGATTATGAAGAGAAGAGACGAGTCAGGACAACAGGCAACTGACTGAAAGAATGCTCTTGACTTCTATTGGTCACAAGGTGTCTTCTTTCAATGAGTAAAACCACTAAATTGAAACTTTAAATGCAGTTGTTTCTTTGAAAGCAGCATCGGAGTCATCTGTGAAATGGAAGTCATGAATTCATTTTATGGCTATTCATAGCGCATGTTCTAAGCATACACAATATTACAGATAGTGATTTTTTTTCTATTTTTCTATTTGCCAGCAAGAAATCTCTTAGTTTCAGGATTGCTTCTGAATTTGTGAACAACTAAATTTCTTTCTTTAGTACCTCAGAAAGATAATCTTCCCCATAATTCACTACGTTGAGCTAAAATATCAGTTTAGAATCACAAAATAATTGTTCACGAATTGACAGCAAGAAGTGTGAATGGAGGCTCACCTGTCTGTAACCTTCTGACCCTTTGGTTAGGCAGAGACTGGCTTATTGAAGGTTAGATTGATGATTCCACTTTAGCACCAGTGCCTGGATAGCACAGAATGATGGTGGGATTTCTGGAAGCCTTAAGATGAATGGAAGTAAATAATAAAAGTTATATGAAATTGACTCATAGTAAATAAAAGTCAAATTACTTTCTTATATTTGGGGGAAAATATGAAGAGTGCGATTTGATCCTTTCTGATTTTTTTTTCTTTATGCTCTGCTTGCTTTTAAGAGTCACCTGTCAGTTATAATAAACTCCATCATAACAAGTGTTTATGGAGCACCTTCAAGAAGCCCAGCGTACTGTGTTCAAATAAAAGAACTTGTGCGTGTCACATGCTATTTTCCATGTCTGTGAGATCTTTCAGAAATGGAAAAGCGCTCAACATATTTAAGTTCACACAACCAGAAAACAGCAGTGATAGGCTTCATCTTCAGGCTTATTGATTCCACTGACATCTCAGAGTTTTCTGTGTGTAAAGTTACAGGAAGAAGAGCTGGCTCACTTATAGAGAGCAAGAAGCCAGCCTTCTGCTGCTCCATCCCTCAGATGTGTATTCAGGACCTTCGCTGCTCTCTCCCTCCAGATGTGTGCACCAGATAGTTCCATTCTTCACACTTGGATGATTACATACAGCAGTTCAATTCAGGCCTTGGGAGTCCCCCTGTGTAACACATTGTCACTTTGCACCCATACTTAAGAAATTTTTCTTAACCTGTATACCTTTAGCAGAAGAAATATTGTCTTTCTTTTCTTCTTATATGTGTTATCATAACTTCCTCCTCAACTGACACACTTGACTGACATGGTGATTAGGTGAAGAATCCAGGGTAAAATCTCTCAGCCTCCTGCTTCCTTCCACCTTGAGATCTTCTAGGGATTTAATACTTACTCACAGAATCCTACATCTTCTTCGAGGTCCACCTATGCATATCCTTCTCTCAGCAAACTCAAACTGCTTTGCTGATAGGAACTCAACCGTGTTTCTGAGACCTGTGCACAAGTCTTAATCTGTTGACAACCTATGCATTGGAAGGTCTTCTTTTCTCATGGAATGGAAACTGTGTTTAAACACCTCCTTATGTGAACTGCTCAAACTCTAGTTACTTTTTATTAGATGATGTGGTGAAGATGGAGGCAGATAAAAAGTGCTGGGGCCATTACCAAACCAAGACGGTGTAACTGAGGATGAGAAAAGTCAATTTTGTCAGAACTTTCATGCTGGACAAAGCTGCCTCCTGGAGGCAGGAGGTGGAGATTTGAGGTCTGCAGTAATAGCTCAGTTTGCCTGAGAGATATGCTTTTCCTGTGTGGAGAATCTGTGACTGAAGGAGAGTTGGTATTTAAATATTCAAATAGGTTCTAAAAAGTGGTGATGGGACCAAAAATGGGAGACGACTGGATGAAGAGCAGACTGGGTGGCATGAAATGACATGTCACATAATAATGTTGTGATTCCCCCTGAGATTATCAACAAGAAGTGGTTTATTTCAAGCAGGTAGAACTGACTGCCCTGATTTACCACAGAAACCTCTTCATTCTCTCTGACCAACTTGCTTTATTTTAACTCTAAATTAGTGCTTTGGAGACACAAATCTTTGCTGAGTTGATGCAGATTTTTATGTTCCCTCATCTCAGTTGCCATTTGGTAAAGACTTTCATCTTCTTCCTGCCCTGATTTTTCAAGTTTTCGTGAGATAACACTGTGGTCATTTGGCTCAGTTCTAGAAATAGTCTGCAATCAGACTCTGGGCAAACAATCATTCTGTGTTTCGATTGGAAACAATAAAAATAGTCGCTGCCCATTACTTTCTACACTTCCTTACTATTTATTTTTATAGCTTCATTGAATCTGGTATGAATCATAAGTATATGAGGTCTGTATCATTTCTGTCATTGAAAACTGAGAGGATCCAAAGTTCATGGAGGTAAATTTGCTTCTCTGGGTTCTAGGTACCTACATTCTAGATTTTGCTCCCGGATTAGGGGGTATCTCTTAAGCTTATCCTTATAGGTGCATGTAATTTAAAGGGTGGTAGCCAGTAAATTTATATGTATAAAACAATCTAATTACATTTATTTTTCATGCAAATGTGACTTTTATGAAAAGTAACACATGCATTAATGGTCTTTTTCTTTCTTTTCTTAAGCAATGCAGCCTAAAGTAGAGAACCACTTAAAATAGATGTCTATGCCAGTCATACACAATGTTTCATGCCTGCAATCCCAGCAACACCAGAGGCTGAGGTAGGAGGATCTCAAGTTTCAAGTTTAAGGCCAACCTGGGCAACCTAGTGAGACCCAGAGCACTTACCAAGATCCTGTCTCAAAATTTAAAAATGTTAACTTAGTGGTTAAGTGCCCCTGGGTTCAATCCCTGCTATCAAAAAAGAACAAACAACTGAATATTGCTATGTACATTTAAGTGTTCTTGTCTGTGCTCAAATATTATACGTGCATTATCTGAATGTTTATTTTCTTTACACTTGGAAGAAAAATATTTCACTTCTGTGTGCACCTCCTAACCTGTTCACCACTTCCAATCCCACTTATTTTACCCTGGATATCCTCGTCTACCCTGCAGAGGAAACACAGTAACTTCCTCTTTGACCTCTCTTCTCCTAAACTGCTTTTCCTTCCTTTCTTCTGAGCTGTCCTTGATCTGCTGTCCCAAATCTTCTTGCCATGTGCTCAGCTTCCAAGGGAAGGCACGTGTACCATTGAAAACACTCCCTAACAGGATGCATTGTTTGAATTGATTGGTTTCTCCAGAGAACAACAGCTTTCATTCTAGAATTTTCCATGGGCATCATAACAAGCCTCAATGCCTCTGCAAATTTGATTCACATTTTTAATTCAAAGCAATGAATTAACTAATTTAGAGTTATTAAACCAGCAGCCTGCCAACTTCAGGGGGAAAAGAAAAATAAAACAACAACAAAAAAAGCCGACTACACATTTTCAGCTCCTCGAGATGGTAGGGAAGACACAGACTTTGATTCAAATCCAGCTGCCTAATCAAACGCAACCTTCAGCAGCTCTGCGGGCGTTGCTTCCGCTCTCCTTTCACTACTCCTGCTTGAGAGGACAGAACAACCTTTGCATAGAGAGCTTCCTCCTTTCAAGGACTGTATGCTCTGGAGCACACCGATTAGCCTGCACCTTCTCTGCCACCGCATCCATCATCCCTCTGGAGTTCTGTCAAATTCCTCACATAGGGAAGGGTGGGTGCTGCAGGGCTTACTCAGATGGAATTTGACTTTTAAAAGTCAAAAGTTTGGGATTTTCCGGGTTTCTTCTTGTCTAGATCTCTTTTCCTTTCCAGCAGGAGGTGTGCTAAAATGCGCTAGGCTTGTCATGAGAAAGACAAGGATCCTAGTTAAGTTGTGTTTACCACAATGTCCCCATTAGTCATGACATTATTTAGGGTAAGTGGTGTTGGCGATGTGTTCTGAAGAGGGAAAAGATGGCTTGGCTGTCACGAAGTGGAGGTTTGTCCCAGAATCACTAAGCCTAGTGTCACACTTGACAGGCAGCCAAAGAAGCCCAGCACACGTGTTCACACCATAACAAGGTCTTGCATAATCCTGACAGTTTTTTGCACTGAGAAAAATTCCTGAATTATCTTCCACGGGTACTACTGTGAAGACCGGATTGCCGTTTCAGCTATTTTCACTCTTCTACCATTTGCTTTTGCGTTCTTTTCTTTTTTGTCAAAGTGCACCCTCTGTGTAGTAACATGCACACCCCTTAAAGGCACCCTTGGAAAATGTCATGTGTTTTCAGTGTGGCTGTTTTCTCCCCTAATATTTTACTTACTGAACATTTAATAAAATCTACTATTCTGTGCTCAGTTTCCTAAATGGGAAAAACACATTGCTTCCAGAATACTTTTGACACATTATTTTGGATCACATGAAAAACTCAGTGTAGGTGAGTAAGCCTTGTACTATGTTCTTGCTCATGTTTCTGAACCTAATGGGTGTATCTTTCTTAGGAAAGATTCCCAGGGAGCCCTCTGTATCTATTTCTTTCACCCCATTCTGACCATCTTCCTCAGTAGATCCCTGGTCCTGGCATCTGTCATTATATTGCTCCAGAATTGGTATAGAAAACTGGAAGTTTCTATTTATGTCTCTCCTGCATTATAGATTCCTTATGGGCAAGAATGTTTTGTCTCTGGGCACCCATTCCTCTTCACTTCCACCCCAAAAGCTCTTGATCACATAGGAAGATCTGGTCATCAGCTCACAAGGGCCCTTTGACAGCAATTTTGTAATGAAAATGCAACAACCCTAATTTCAGGGCTCCTACTCTTCCCTGAAGACACTACCCCCACCAGTGCAAATTGCTGAGTCCACAAGGAAGCAGTACAAATGTTGACCAACACCCACATGCAGCTTGACTCAAAAGAAACCCTGCAAATACCATAATATTACTCTTCTTTATGGCTGAACAATATTTCATTTGTATATATACCACAGTTTCTTTATCCAATCATCTGATGAAGGGCATCTAATGCAGTCTGTAAAAATAAAAAAAAAATTAAAAATAAACCCTGATTAAAGGGGAAAAATTATAAAAACTCACCCCATTTCTGTGTGATGTTGCCAAAGCAGTCAGAAGGTGGAATGTCAATATTGTCATCTGGAGTGTGAGACTTCCTTCTGAGCCCCAGGCAAAAGCTATTCTTTACCTGTCAGTAAAATTTAAAGAAATTCATGATTTGCAAGGGCCATTATGATACAAGCAAACTATGTTATCAGCTGCATCAATTTTAAATCTTCCCTTAGAAAAAGAGGCTTTTGCTCCCCAAAACTTCCTTGAATAAATCTCTCCTCATGTTTTTTCTTTTTCTCTCCTACATTATTGATGGAAGGAGTGATGGTTATTGATAATCTCAAATCCTACTTAATACCTGTACCAATTTTTATTACAGATTACTGGGATTATTTGAATGTTAAAAATATCAAAAACAGATCATATATCATATACCTCAAAAGTCACATCTTCTGTGTCCGAAAAAATTGACACTCGGAATATTACTTATCAGATTAATATGTACCACATTTATTTATAGATATTATGTATAAATCAAAAATAAATAAGCTTAATTTGCTTCCTAATCAAGGATAACACAGCACACAATCACCACATCTCATTCTTAAGACAAAAAGGGAATATTCAGGTTCCTTCCCCCATCATCTGCTATTCCCTCAGAAGGTAGGGTCTTATTTCCAATGATATTTGGGAATATTTAATATTTTCTGTTACCACATTGTATCAACCTTATATTTTTCTTCTTTTCTGTGATAGTATTTTATATACATACTGAAAGTTATATATCTAAGTATGACATACTCGTAACAGAATTTTAATTATCTGGGTCTGGGATTGTGGCTCAGGGGTAGAGCTTGCCTATCATGTGTGAGGCATTGGGTTTGATTCTCAACACTGCATATAAATAAATAAAATAAAAGTCTATTGACATCTAAAAATAATTTTTAAAAATTTACTATCTCAAGACATACGATGGTGTTTACTTCATATATATATATATATACACATACATATATATACACATATATACATATGTACATATACATATATACATATAATTTAAAGGGTAACATGGCCTTATTGCTGCCCTGTCAGTTGTGGGAATTTCAGGCAACTCTGGCAAGATTGATGATTCTGTCACTGTGTCTGTTCAGCGAATATGCTGTTTTTTAGATCTCAATAACTGGAAGAGATGGAGGAAGATCATCCAGAACATCTTGCCATTGTTGACAATTTGTTCAAATAGCAGCAGAAATTAGAAAGTGTACATTTTAAAAACAAAAGTTAAAAGAAATATAAGCAATTGTAAATTCAACTTCATGAAAGTCCCTCTTGATTTCCAAACTCCCTTCTTGTCCTAAATTAGATTTCACAATCACATGTCTCCCTCCAGATTTGATGGTTTCTGACACAGATTCATTTTTTTCCTGACTCTCTTATTCTTCTAGAGCACTTTTTTAGTGATTTACTTTCTGTTGCATGGTGGAACATTAGTGGAGATAATGTATTCCTAGGGGTCAGACAGATCTAAATTTGAGTGACAGCTCATCGTCATCTGTAAAACTGGAAAAGAGAATAATAATAATTTTTAGGGTTATTGTGAGAATTTTTTATTACTTTTTTTTTATTTTTACAGACTGCATTTTGATTTGTTGTACCCAAATGGAGTATATCTTTTCTTTCTATGTGCATGATGTAGATTCATACCATTTGTGTAATCATACATGTATGTACATAGGATAATGATGTCTGTCTCATTCCACCATATTGTTAGAATTAAATAAAATAATATGTGAAAAAAGAAAGTCTAGCCCTTAGGCTAGACAGGTAGACAGCTTACTACACTATGGATGCACCTATGAAAGTGTTCTTCACATGTTCATTAGGCTTACTGCCTGAGCCCGGGAAAGGTGTGAAGAAAATCCCATTTATTTTATTTAATTATCAACTTGTGTTTGAATGTATTTCAGAATATTTTAAAAATTGTAATTAGTATTCTCTCTTTAGGAATTCAGAAAAAAATTAATGTTAGTATTTAGAAAATATATGCCATCAATATGAGTGTTTTTGTAAGGGGCCATTTATTAGTTCACATGGTGATATATACATATAGCTATTTTTCCAGTGCTAAGGATCTTTTGCATATCTTGCTGCATCACTCACCTACATCCCAGATCTCTTACTAATAAAAACTTACAGTTTTTGATGGTTGTTTTTAGTAAAATGTTTTGAATCTCCAATATCACATATTTTTTGTGCAGACCTCACTAATTCCTTATCTTACTGTGATTATCTCCACTCAAAGTCACAATATTGGCCTAGACAAGATGATCTTTACTTCGTTTTCTTAATCATGGACCCAACTTGACGATTGAGCCCAAGGCCCCGGCGTGGCAGGTCACTGGTGTTGATGAGTGACTGTAGCTACTGACAGCAGTCCTCAGACAGTGTTTGTAGTAGAGGCTAGGGTTGGGTGCCCTAGGTTTCAGTCTCAAGTAACCTAATTCCTTGATCTTTAACATGTATGAAAGGTGTGTAATAAAATTACTAATCACCTTTTGAGTTGCTTTGAAGAGCAATTATCCTTTAAGTGTGCTATCATCATTATAATTTTTGTTAGTAGTAATGCTATTGGTAGTTTAATATCATTGGTAATGATAATTTAGTACTACTTCTACCTCCAAACCCTGCACCTTCCCACTGTTAATATGGTTCAAAGACACACTCACACACACACACACACACACACACACACACACACACACACACACCATTTTCTGTTAGCTATTAGGAAAGGTGAATAATTTATACCCATTTGACAGGTGTGAAAATTACTAGTATTTCCTTAATAGTTAACATTTATAGATCATGGTTTAAAGACCTTATGTCACCATGAGCCTTTCCACTACTCTGAAAGAAAAGGAAGATTAATTATTATTACTCCTGTTTGAGAGAAAAGAAAATTAAGGTTTTGGAATTTAAGTGACAGGCTCAGAGTCACACAGCTGATAATTGAGGGTAGAGATTAGAACTCATTGTGAAGAGAATACTGAATCACAGTTACATTCCTCTCTGCTATGTATAGGGACTCAAGTAGCAAACAAACTAAGGGCAGAGAATTTTTCATCTCATAAGTTTCCATAGCACTTTAAGAACTTAGAGACCAAATTGTGAAATACCAGATGGACTCTCAAGACACACTTGCCATGCTAAGATGCTGAGCTCTTTGGAGGTCATCTTCATCAGTTAGTCTGTTGTGATTATGTTGTTTCATCAATGATGTAACCATTAGTGCTTTAATGACACCCTAGGGTGCCACACCAGAAGTGAAAGCTTTTACAGAAATTTGAACAGCAGAAGCAGCGAGGGGTTGATGGACTTTATGAACGGAAGCTTTCTTTCATGGAAGAGGAAGCTACATATCTAGTCCGTGCATACACTAGAAGAAAGCAAGACAGAATTTTTTTCCACTTTTACGCAGAGCATTATTATAACTCAGAAAATAATACAACTGAAAATTCAGGGGATGTTACAGTAACTAAGTATGTTAATATGATGTAAATGTACTGTGCTGTACCTCAGTAAGAATTCCAAGTTCACCAAGAGAGTCCGTTACTAGCATCCTCTGGGTGCAGTTCATCTCCGTGCTGCCTGCCTAACAACTTCCTGTGATAACTGGATGAATTATAATTCTTCCAAGGAGAGGGGACACAAAGAGTATCTAACCCTCAGGGAAGGATAATGGGTTTAGTTGTAGATCATCTGCTCACCAGCCTTGGGATGAAAGCAAAGGTATAATTTCAGTATTCTTCTCCACATAAGGAGGTGATAGAATCTGCCCCATATACTTTCTATAGCTGTTAGCATTTAGGAAGGTACCTATTTGGGAAACCTAAGGCTGCATTTTCCTTTAATTATTTTTCTATTGAAAAAAGTGCATGCCACTTGTAAACAGAAGGAGGATGAGTAGGAAGGAGGAAAATAAATAAATAAATAATAAGTAAGGGGCAGAGTGAGAATTATTGACTTAATATAAATTCTACAATAATAATAATTATTAGCACCAATTATGACAAGAACCAGAAGACGAAGAACAAATAACTTAGTTACTCTTACAGTGACTTAATCTATCAAATAAAGGATCAAATCTGTTGATTTCAAAAATATATTTTTAAACTTAAATGCTATACATTATTCTCCCACAGCAATTACCAAATATTGTCTCAAAATTAGACTGTAGTCCCATATATATGGGTTTTTATTTTTAAATTATGAAGCTGAATATCTCTTTTATATGAAAAAGTTACTTACATTTAATTTTTCTTTGATCTAACTAGCATACCAGTGTTTTAGGTGATTGGTCTTCCATCTTTCCTTTTTTTCCAGACTATTTTGTATTAAGGAAAATAGGTGATTTTCTTTAAATATTCTTACAAATAGTTTTCCTATTTTAATTTTTTTCTCTGTAAAAATGATGCGTGTAGTACTTAATGTATATTTTTATGGCTATTGAATTTGCAGTTTATCTATTAGGGTCAAAATCTACTCTATTATCAATATTTTTTATTATTAGAATGCTTGAAGATAATTTGCTTTCTCAACTAGAATAAACCATTTGTTCAAATGCTATTTCTGCTGTGAAGGTACTTACCAAAGAATTTTCTACCTGGATTTCAAGAGTTATCCACTGCCCCACTGAATCTCATACCATTACTGGAAATAAGTGGTTTCAGAATCAATAGAGATTTCTGAATTTTGAAGGGATACCAAATACTTTCTCTGTAATTATTTTTTTCTGACACACAGCTTGCAACAATTTTGTCCAAAGGAGGTGGAAGTTGGATCACATTTTCCCTTAGATGCCTTTCTCCAGAAACATAATTCTTGATGACCTCCTATCTTTCTGTCCTAAAGGCCCACAATATGTTCTCCCTTATGGAAGATCACTGGGTGGTCATCAGACTTTGGCAGCATTGTGTGGAAAAATGTCCATGATGTGTTTACTCTAGTGCAACAGGGTTAGGCAGCAGAGAGTGTACAGGGCTTTAATAATCATCTCTCTATCAAGCTATCTTAGCGGCCAGAGTTCATGCCTCTCACAAGCAGGAGCTCTGTCCTCATCATCACAGAATGCTCAGACTATATCACAATGCCTAACAGAGAGAAGCTGCTCCATAGGATGAATGAAGGAGTGTGCAAACAGGTTCACAATCTCATTCCTGTCACTGACTCCATATGTGAGCGGATACCAGTTTCTCCACTTTCTGAACCACAGTTCCATCTTCAGCAAAGCACAGTAAAAAACAGAGTTCACAGTGGTTTGAAGGAAAAAAAATTCTGAAAATTGGTACAATTATATTGATATGCATTTAATAAGTAATATGGAATAATGGAAGTATTAATGCTAGGTGACAATGACTGCAAGCATAAAACAGAGGTCAGAGAAAATAGTTCTTTGGGGGGAATTATATTGACTAATAAAATATCATTATGCTGTCTTTACTATTCCTCTCCTCAGTATAATTATGAAAAAGGTTTAGAGCTACCAGGAGGGAAGGTTCCATTGACTAGAGAAGTCATACACGCATTTTCATGCTTTCTCCCATAACTTTGTCCTCCCACTGTTTTATTAATTTTTATGTACATTCTAGAAGTCTCTGGATGCTTTGGAAAATTTTATATATAATTTTGGTTTTTAGTTCAATTCATCAGAATTACACTCTACTTAATTCATGAGATGGAGAGATGATGCATAGTTACATACTGACATCCCTGTATGGACACATTCAAAATGTTATTGGACTTCAAGTTCATTGCCAACCTGAAAGGACCTCTTGAATCCTCCTTATAAAATTTTTCCCCTTCTTGTGGGGAACTGTCATAGGCAGGCACAATAATCATGCAGGAGAAGAAAGATAGCAGGGAGTGGGGGGGTAATAAAATTCAAAAGAAATCTAAAGTATTTTAAAGCAATGTTTATATTATAATTTTGAATTTTATTCTATTTCCTTGCAGGCTTAAATGTTGATTTGGCTACTTGGCTACTGAACACAAAATGAATAACTCAACAAACTCCTCTAATAATGGCCTGGCTATTACCAGTCCTTATAAGACATTCGAAGTGGTATTTATTGTCCTTGTGGCTGGATCCCTCAGCTTGGTGACCATTATCGGGAACATCCTGGTCATGGTTTCCATTAAAGTCAACCGCCACCTTCAGACAGTCAACAATTACTTTTTGTTCAGCTTGGCCTGTGCTGACCTCATCATAGGTGTTTTCTCCATGAACTTGTACACCCTCTACACTGTGATTGGCTACTGGCCTCTAGGGCCTGTGGTGTGTGACCTGTGGCTTGCCTTGGACTATGTGGTCAGCAATGCTTCTGTCATGAATCTGCTCATCATCAGCTTTGACAGGTACTTCTGTGTCACCAAACCTCTGACCTACCCAGTTAAGCGGACCACGAAAATGGCAGGGATGATGATCGCAGCCGCTTGGGTCCTGTCCTTCATCCTCTGGGCTCCAGCCATTCTCTTCTGGCAGTTCATCGTAGGGGTGAGAACTGTGGAGGATGGGGAATGCTACATTCAGTTTTTCTCCAATGCCGCCGTCACCTTTGGTACTGCCATTGCAGCTTTCTACTTGCCAGTGATCATCATGACTGTGCTGTATTGGCATATATCCCGAGCCAGCAAGAGCAGGATAAAGAAGGAAAAGAAGGAGCCTGTGGCCAACCAAGATCCAGTTTCTCCAAGCCTGGTACAAGGAAGAATAGTGAAGCCAAATAATAACAATATGCCTGGCAATGACGGTGGCCCAGAACACAACAGAATTCAGAACGGCAAGGCCCCCAGAGATGCTGTGACTGAGAACTGCGTCCAGGGGGACGAGAAAGAGAGCTCCAATGACTCCACTTCAGTCAGTGCTGTGGCCTCTAATATGAGGGATGATGACATAACCCAGGATGAAAACACAGTTTCCACTTCCTTGGGCCATTCCAAAGATGAGAACTCGAAGCAAACATGCATCAAAATTGTCACCAAGACCCAAAAAGGTGACTCCTGCACGCCAACGAACACCACTGTGGAGCTAGTTGGGTCTTCGGGTCAGAACGGAGAGGAAAAACAGAACATTGTAGCCCGCAAGATCGTGAAGATGACCAAGCAGCCTGCAAAGAAGAAGCCTCCTCCTTCCCGGGAAAAGAAAGTGACCAGGACGATCTTGGCTATTCTGTTGGCTTTTATCATCACCTGGGCTCCATACAATGTCATGGTGCTCATTAACACCTTCTGTGCACCGTGCATCCCCAACACAGTGTGGACCATTGGTTACTGGCTCTGTTACATCAACAGTACTATCAACCCTGCCTGCTACGCACTGTGCAATGCCACCTTCAAGAAGACCTTCAAACACCTTCTCATGTGTCATTACAAGAACATAGGTGCAACGAGGTAAAACATCTTTGAAAAGAAGAGAAATGGTCAGGGGAACTTGGGAAGTATAAAGAGGATAGAAGAGCTCTGAGTTTTAAAATCTCTGCCATTGCACTTTATAGTCTTATTATGGAATGGGAAATGAAGGAGCTTCACAGTGACCCTCTACTCTGCCTAAGCTCCAGTTTGAAAGAAAAAAAACTTGCACCTTATAAACACCGTCAGTTTAGGAGCAACAAGAACAGGAAAGAGACATGTTGGAATTGTTCATTGAAGGAAAAATCTATGCTGCCGTACTCTCTTGAAGAAGGGCTTCTGAATCTACAATTTTATGAGTCTCTGCACAAGAAGAAAAACCTATTTTTTTTGTTGCTTATTCTTTTTCCTGTTGTTCTCAAGTGTCCATGTGAGGATGAAATATGCCAGAGGTTCACACTAACATGGAGACTTCGATATGGAGAAATGGACCTTATACAATGGGCATGTGAAGAAAGAAAATCAAAAAACCTGCAGAAATGGTCTCCAGAGTGTTAAGTATATTCGGTTCTTTTGGTATGATCTTATTCAGAGAACTGCAATACAATCAGTGCTTATTTTTTCACCTGTCGCTTTTCCCATCCATGAAAAAAAAAAAAAAAAGAAGAAGAAGAAGAAAGCAAACAAACAAACAACAAAAAAAACCCACCTAGATTCCTAGGTTATAAGAATTTTTTTTCTTATTATAGTATTGGTTTGCACTTCCCCATTCTACATGGCCTATGGGTAATACCTAAGGGGCTTTCATTAAATCCAGCTGGAGACAACTGGAACACAGGCACTTCACCCCTCCCACTGCATCCTTTGCCTTCCTAGGAGGGGTAAAATGTATAAGGCTTTTATTCACTTATGATCCTATGTGTGGGACATAGTCTCCAATCTGGTTTCCTTCTAAACTTGTCTTTTATTTTTATAGAATAGTCTACCTTAAAACATGAACATGCTTGAGAAAGCAATCATTCTAAAGTTGAGATTTCCTCAAATTAAAAAATGGTCAGTCCAGCTGGAGAAAGTATGCAGCATGTTGAATTTCAACATGAGAAAGATAAGAGGGTTAGAGTTGTTTCTGTTTGAACCTGAATCTGCCTGACCCAAGTAGGAAATGTTAACTTGTATAATACAAACTCCTCACATTTTCAATAGCTTTTTTCATTTGGATTTCTAAATAAGATTAGTTTACTTATTCTGTCTCAGAAGAGTTAGATCTTCAATTCATTGCCCAATAATGGTTGATATTCAAATTAGAATCAAGTAAGGTTGCATAACTATGCCATTATCTGTTGGAAGGAGAAAAAAATTCAGAAACATTAACTGAAAGTACATATTTCATATTCTTCAACTTGTCAACTTTCCCTAAGATTATTTAACACAGAATTCTCTGGTTTCAGTAGAATCGCAGTAATCTTTGTGATCAGAATGTATCAATTAATCAAACAGCAGTCCAACAAACTCTCAGAATCTGACAGAAGAATGTAGGTGGGTGTTCCCTTGTCTTTGCTCACTATCTAATTCTAAACATCATGTCAGGAATTATTATAGTAGCATTATATAGAAACTGGTCCATGTACAGACTTGTTATTTTGTAGCACAAAAAATGTAGGATTAATCAATTCACATTTCACTCATTTTTCTCCTTTATATCTTTTCTTACATTACTCACCACAGTCTTCCAATCAGATTTTCTAAAGATGGCCCAATGGGTAGAAATTAAATTTGCAAATGTTATTTCAAATGTCATGAATTGCATTTACAATTTATGGGCTTTACAATATCTTGCCCAGATATGATGTGTTAGGTAATATGAGTTACATGACAAATTTGTCAGAATTAAACCCTAGAACTTATTAGTGTTATTTTGTATAACTTTTCTCACCAATTGGGAGAGTTAAAAAGAAGAGGGAAGAAGAAGAAGCACAGGGCACCAACAAAAGTTGTGATTCAGTAAGAACAAAATTGCCCACAACATTGTAGGTAACTTATTTTTTATAAAAATAACTTCTTGGTTGAACAATATCATCAACTCACCCCCAATATTCTATGTGTAACCTCATAACATCCATCTATATGAACTCAAATAATTCAGTATAAACTTTTGCATTTTAAATTCACATTTTTTCCATATCATTTTGTCAAATCAGCTCAATTGAGTGGAAAGGGCATCAAGTCCATGGGCTTCTTGTTACCCATAAACAAAGGAACCACTTGGCTTGCTATTTCACTTTTTCATTTGTTGTACCTCTGTGGGGAAGATTTGGTTTTACTTGGGATGGATGCTTTGGAGCCCAAGGTCTATGATTCAGCATCTGTTTTATTTGCTCCAAGAATCCAAATAATGGGAATCAAACTGTCTCTTTCTCTCCTTTGCCATTAGACGTGTCCATTTCTTCCTTCTGTTCTTGATATACACCACAGTCACCACAATTTCATGGAAAAAGAAACTACCAAGTTAAAGAAAAGAATCAAAGTTAGACTGACATTCCCTGGAAACCAGAATCAGAAAAATGGAAGGAACATTGAAGTGATTGAGAGATATGGAAGCTGAATTCAAAAATTTTATTAACTATTGCTAGATTTGCCTATTTCAGTGACTCCCTGCCAGGGGCAATTTTCCCCCCAGGGGACATTTAACAATGTGAGCTTGATTGTCACAAGTTGGAGAAAGACATTTTTACCTAGTGGGTAGGGCCAGAAACATTGCTGAACAGGTCACCATACACAGGAGAGGCTCCCCACCCCCTCCAAATAAAATTTATTTATTTTGAAATGTAAATAGTGCCATGGCTAAGAAGCTTGTGTTTATAAGGAATTTCTAGAATTAAACTCCTGTAAAAGTGGAGACATAACCCACTTTTAGAAAATTAATGTAAATTGCTCACCTCTTGGAAAAGGAAAGTAAAATTAATCAACAACGTATAAGAAACATTCCTTCATTCACTCTGGAGTATTTGCAATTCTCAGACTGGGAACACAGGCCGTATGTATGTAGTCAAAATCACCCATCCCTGCATATTGTCCATTATTTCTAACATCTTAATGTTTGATCATGATTGCCATGCAGTCCAGTCAAAGCTTGTAGTTGTTGTCCATTAAAAATGTTTGCAGTTCATATAGTCAGTTTCTATCAGAGCTGCCATTTTTCTTTTCAGAATAATGAAGAGTCATTTAAAGAAACAACATGATTCATCTCCTTTGCTTTTGCTGGAAACATCAATATCTGTTAAGTCTTTATTGCTTCTTTCCTCATAGCAATAATGTAAATATCCCAGAGTGGTCCTGAAAGAAGAGGGGATTAAGAATATGAAATGAGCCAGTACTTTCCTGAAAAAAGAAATAATTGTCCAGTTCATCCTTACTTTAATCCCAGGTCCCTAGCATAGGACAGAGTTGCCAACATAATACGTCACAAGAAATAAGCTCTCTGGGTTGAAATGTGAAAGCTGCAGGTCCCATGTACTCTGCTTTTGGTCTACTCACTGATTTTTGACCTTGAAGAGATGACATTTTTGGGAGATGGGCGTTCAAAATGATGGCAACAGTTACTTAGTAATAATGCAGTCTACTTTTATTTTCTTCTACTTAGTTCATTGATAGTTGCCTCCCCCATCCAGTTTGATAACATCCTTCTCAACAACCATAGTACTGGTGTTGCAAATAGACTAGGAAAGCACCCACAGCTGGATGAACCTCTGTATTTTCAGCATGTATATACAATACCATGCCTCTTCAATAAGCTTCTCTCAAAAGGATGCACGCTGTAGCATGAACTGTGTGCATATTTAATATATCTTCCTGGAATATGCTGTATGCTTAATATATATACTATAAATACAATAATAAAATGTACAATAGAAATACATATTTCTGTATGCAAATAAATATATTATACACAAAATCTTGGTATGCAATGTGGTGTATGTTGCTTCGGAAAAAATAAGAGTAGATTTTATGTGCCCTGTTTTCAAAGAAAGCAGTGTTTGCATTTGAAGAAAGAGATTTTAGAGCAGCCCAAATCCTACTTATATTAATATTCAACTGCTTTATAATCTTCCAGAGCCAGGCAGTGATTTTAAATATCTCTTGGAGGAGTAAATTAATAAATCTTGCTGGCATCCAATCCGCATGACAACCAGGCTTTCTTCTCCTGCACCCCTGACAGGCTGGTGATGAGAATCTTCCCAGCTGGTGCAGTCCCAACAGCTGTGTTGATCTAGTGTCTGATTGCCTGATGAGGCTGCACCCAACCCGTTCTCAGAAAGTTTCACTCTCTTCCAAATTAACTGATTTTAGGGAAATAAAAAATAATCATACTGGGAGAAAAGGATGACCTTCAGAATATTTTTTATTCTGATAAACAAGGTAAAAAATTGTACAAGCACTGTATTTTATAAACCACTCTTTCAACTGGGCTCCAATACAGCCTCCCATACATTAAACACCAAAAATTTTTTAATGAAGTATAAAATTGCAAGTTTCCCCATGAAATTATAAAACAGATGGCTTGTTCTCAAGTGTCCTACATTTTCTCCACAAAGTCTTCCTCTCTCTGTTGCACTCTCTCCTAAGAATATTTCCCTTGGTTCACACTCTCCCAGGAACATTTCCTTTGGTCCATTACCAAGGTCTTATTGTAATTAGTTGAGATCAGGCAAGCCATCTCACGATATGCTTGTATTTTAATACAAAAAGCATTAACACTGAGTCTTTGTAAGATTACTATTACAGTTATTAGATACCAAGGCATACAATGATAGAGAAATTGTTCAATTAATTCTAGTGTTCTTTACATAACTTGTGACACATTTGATGTTCATGTACTTCCTAAGTTTTACCCCATATGACACCATTCACCCATTGGTGAATTGGGGTCCTATATACCAAAGTCAATTATAGAAAAATAAAAAGGAAAACCTTTGAGGATTCTATCAGTTCTCATTGGTTTCATCTTGTCCCAGTGACCTAGTCGCATTTCATTTCAAACAATGAAATCTGTGTCAATGAAGTGTCAAATGCTATTCCTGACAGGATGTTTGCTAACACTGAAAAAAAAAAAGAAAAAAAAAAAAAAAAACTCATCTTACCATTATTAAGGAAGAATTTTCCACCATATACTTGTATCTATCAGTTTTTTTTTTCAGCCCCAAATGGAGGAAACACAGTGTGATAAGTTGTGGAACCTAGGATTTATTAAATAGGTCACATTAAAAAAAAAAAAAAAAACCCTAATACACACTCACATAGTCATGGGAACTTGCACAGAAATAAAATACAAGGTATCCATCTTCTGTACTTGTATCACACACCCAGCAAGTTATCTAAATTCATAAGCCATTCCTTTGCTGGAAATTGGGATATTCCTGAGGTTTTGTTAGAGGATTTTAGAAAATTAGTATCCTTTTCAAATTATTCTAAAATAATGGAGCACATTAGTAACTACACTATATGTCTGTGTCTGGAAGTACAATGGATTACAGAAGTGGCTAATTTAAATCTAGATAATAGCTTCACTCTTTGTATAAAAAGCAAACATCTTAATTCACTCTAATTTCTTCAACATTGTCTTTGTCTCCTGGCCACCACTGTGTAGGAAGCAGGAGCTTACATTGGTGTAACTTCGCCAGAGGTATATTTTATTACACTACATATCAATGTTCTCAAACATTAGTCTGCAAAAGAATCAACTGGGGGCTTACTGAAACAGGTTGTGGAGACTTCCTTCCAAGACCCCAGTAGGCTGGAGGTGGGGTCTGGGAGTTTGTATTTATAGCAAGTTCTCAAGTCATCCTTATGCATACCACGTTTAGAGAATGACTGACTTATTAGTCCAGTGAAAAATTTCACCAAGCATCCTGATGATTAGCAAGACCTCTGCTCTTGATGGAAAAAATATTTACATCTAAAACACAATCTGTATGAAAAGAAGTTTTTCTTAGACATAAATTTGAGGCTTACCAACTGCACTAAATCAACTTTGAGTAGCTATGACTAAAAAACCTGACAAAAACAACTTAGAGGAGGGCAACTTTATTCTGGCTCACGATTCAGAGGTTTAGTTTATGGACCTTGGTGAGTCCATTGCCTTAGACCCAAGGTAAGGCAGTACACATGAGAGAAGGGAATGGCAGAGGAAAGCAGCTCAGCTCCTGGTGGCTAGGAAATGGGGCAGGGATGAACCCTTCCAGGGGACACCACCAGGGACCCACCTGCCTGTAGTTACCATCCCATCAGTCTGTTCAAACCTATATGGACCAATTAAACAACAGCTCTCACAGTTCAATCATTTCATCTCTGAATATTCCTGCATTAACACAGGAGCTTTGGGGGTAGACCTCATATCCAAACTTAGGACAAGTAAGCTCTCATATCTTCTTTCTTGGAAAACTTTGGGGTCTCATATTCTCAACAGCAGGGATTAAAAATAGCCATATTGATACAATATTGATACTTGAAGAACCATGAGCATATCAACATTTAAAGTTAAATAAAAGAGTTACTTGAATTTTTTTTCTATAAAATCCCCACTAAAAAGACTTTTAAACATAGATTTTTCTATGATGACCTATGTCATATATTTTTCCAGAGATGATATAGGCCACATATTCTCTCCATATGAGTATTAGAGAATGAATCGTTTCGTTATTTTGCTGTTTGAAATTATGATAGAGTAAAAATAATTGTAATTAAGTAATTCATCAACCTGTTCATATACACACTCATGGACACATATATAATCACACATACTCAGGCACATAAACACACATGTACACATAAAAATGCAAAGACACCAACATACATATAAACACACAAGCCTCACATTGTGTTTCTTGACAGTCTGCAGAGGTATAACCTTTCTACTACTTTCAAAAGCATTGGGAATTTTACTACAGAAAGCACTGAACTCTAGGGTTCAACTGAGCTGTGTTAAAAATAGTAATAATAAAAACAACACAGAAACACTCTTTCCTCTTTGCATATGGTCAGTTTACTGCAGAGTTTTCTTACGATTGTTCGGGTCACATGAGTTTTACCCTTGTGTCTTCCACCAACATCCTTCCAGTCATCTGCAGGCCATCTCTTCACTGCATCCCACTGGTTACAACGGGTCATTGAAAGATCAGAGATATACATCATAACCCACAGAGGACCAGTGCATAGACACGTATCCTCACAACGTTTTCCCTCAACACCAGGCAGCTAGATAATATGGTGCTTTTCACAACAGATCAACCATCGTGAGAGCAGAGGGGAGAGAGGGATGATGCCTCAATCCATTTCTTCCAAAATCCCTTTCAGACATTCTTTTTCAACTAATAGCCTCTTACACCAATGGATGGTAGAGAAATTTAGAAACGATATGTACCCCAAATATGCACAAGATAATCAAATGGTCAAAATGTCTGAGGTCCTGAGTGAGCAATAAGGAAGCCAAAAATGGGTCTGCAAGCTTGCAGAACATTTGAAGTTACAATTCAGATTACTTTTGTTTTGAATCTCATTATTTTAGATTTTTAATAAAGAAATAAAGAGCATCATTTAAAGGTCAGCTATTAAGTGACTGAATAAAGCTATCTTATTTATCTCAACAGTATTCGTTAACTTAGAGAAAAACTATAATCTGAACAATTTTATATTTAAGCAGGAAAAAAGCCATACAGAATAAAATAAAGATTGAAACATGAGTAATAAATATATGAAGTCTCCCAGCACCTCAAAAAAAAAAAATTTAAAAAGCAAACGTATGATGTCCAAGTGAAGAAAAAATCACATTATCCCTAAATTCTTTCCAAGGAATGATGATAAAGTTTTAATAGAACTCCTTTTCTAAGTTGGTTGTAATTTTTTCTTATACGCACTTAATTCTTCTCTTTCACGGATTGTTGCAAAAGTCTTACTAATGGCATTTAAAGGTACTTTTTATAAATGTTTTCAAAGGAAAATACAAACACTGCTATTTCCTCTGGTTTGTTTATAACTTGTAGTTCATACTGCCATTCCATAAAGCAAATTTTTTTTTTAAAAAACTACCACAAAAGCAAATAATGATGCAATATGCTTTAATATTAAAACAAAATATAGCAAAAATACAACTTTAATTTAAAAAGTAATTCTGTGCACATGATGGTTTCCATATGCAAACATTTCTGAACAATATGACAATTATTTCCTCTGTGGTCTTGTAGGCTCCCTCACAGCTTGCTTATAGTGCAGAAGACATTGCTCCAAGATCACCCCATGAAGACTGGACATATCACTGCTGTGTTAAACTAGGCCTTATGGGAATACGAACATGCACACGGTTATCAGTCAAGAACTTGTCATGAGTAATTATTGATCCAAAATCAAAAACTGAAAGATTGCCACGCCTTTGTTGAACACAGAGTGTGTGAGAAACTCTGCTGTATCATAAGCTTGAGAGGACCAAGGAATGACAATATTATTGAAAAATTCAGGCTTGATTTTAAAAAAAGGAGCTAATATTTGTATTTAGTGTACACATAGCAATTAGAAAGAAAATTTTAACAGATAAATAACATTTCTTGGTCATGTGTAGATTAGCTATTTTATGTAACTGCCAAATGAGAATTATAAATTTTACTAGCTATAATGATTTCTAGAAACCTGTTATGACAAAGGAAACTGATGCCTTCTTGTTTGTTTCCACAACACTGATTTCTTAAAAACAAGAAATATTCATTGGAAAGAAACACACATAATATAGAAAATACATAATATAGTATCCTAATTACAATGTTCTAAAAAAAAAAAAACTATCCTAATAAAAAGTATACCAAAAAAATTTCATAAGGTGATATTAAGTAGATGTGAATTCTAAATCACAAAGAGATTATTTAATAAGTGGAATGGACACACTAGAATAATTTAAGAATGCATATTCTTAAAGAAGGAATGTTTTATATTCCATAAAATGTATAATTGTTGATAGGGTCTTTAAAGATAATCCAAGTTTATATTTAAATTTGATTGGATATATACAGTGTTCCTATAAATTGCACATATTTATACAAACCGTATAAATACATTCATATCTCACATTTTATTTATACAAAGAAAAGAACATTTTTAAAGGGATGGTACTAGAATTTAATGGAAAATAATTTACAAAAGCAATGAGATATGGACCATTGGAAAATACTCAACATACCAAAAGAGTGTGGGCTGACGTGTTGATGGAGCATGTACGCTAAGATAGTCCAGATCCAGGGCCGAGGACTTGGTGGTGCCAAGTCCCAGAAAGAGCTGGAAAACAACAATCACATGTCATGTCCATAGATATATTTTTACCCAACTATATCCTTTAAAGAAACATTACAGCACTAAGAAAATACAACAAATATAAAAATAAAAGATTTTGCTTTAAAAAAAAATGATTCATTATGTTTAGAACATATTTGTGAACATCTTGAAAATAAGATTCGGAGTACTACTGGGCACTCTAGAAAGAATACCAACTAGTGTAAGTAAATACTAATTTCTGTGCAAATAAGTGCTAACTCCAACTCTACCCTTTCAGTACTTTCATGTCACTGTCTCTGTCTACCAGATGAAGGCTGTGCGTTCTGTCCTCTGAACTACATTTCTAAAATTCCTAAAATGCTGGGTAGATGCAAGTCAAGTTTGCTTGCTTCTAGAGGGAAACTTTCCTGTTTTGTACTTTCTTCAATGAACTGACTTTGGGACACAAATATGGAATTATTTTTCTCCTTCTAAACAAGGAGAGGAAAACTGAAACCCATATACACCAACGTGAAATGTTCTCAAATATACACATAAGTACCATGGTAACTGGGCTTAGAGTTGACTGTGTTCTTCCCAGTGAGGCAGTGCCAAGGCCAACTTTGGCAAAGAACTCATTCAGACATCCACACACTCAGGTTTGTGGTAAACATAGACACTTTGAGTCTGGGGTTGATCAAATCCTCATCTACCACCTCTTCTCACCTCCAAGAGCAGGGATTCTCTTTCACCTCTTTTGTGATCATAGGGCTGAGCCTCATCCTTCCCATCTCATTATTCTCTCCCAATGTGTTCTCATTCATAACCTCAGCTTTTATCACCTTACATGTGACAAGACATTAATGCCACATCTATCTAGTCTTCACCATTGCATACCTGACCAGACCAGTAGGTGCTATAGTCTCAGCATCTCAAAGCCTCTCTTGGACATCTCAAATGCACCTCAAACTCACCACATTCAGAATCGCATTCTTGATTTGTTTTAGTCAGCGTTTTCATTGCTGTGACTAAAAGACCCACCCAGAACAACAGTAGAAGAGGAAAAGTTTATTTGACAGTTCACTGCTTCAGAGTTCTGAGTCCATAGAAGGGAGGCGCCACTCCTCGGAGCTTAAGGTGAGGCTGAACATCATGGTGGACAGTGGTGGAAGGAAACAGCTTACATGATGATCAGGAAGTGGAGAGAGGAGTCTCCACTTGCCAGATACAAATATATACCCCAAAGCCTGGTCCCTAATCCCCCCTCCTCCAGCCACACCCTACCACTTCAGTTCCCACTCAGTTAATCCCTATCTGGGGATTAATTCACTGATTGGGTTAAGACTCTCAAAACCCAATCATTTCTCTTCTTTCATTGTCTTACACATGAGTTTTGGGGGACATCTCACATCAAAACTGTAACATGATTTCACCCACAAAATCAGCCCTGTTCTACTCAACTTTTTTGTCTACTAAGTTGTGCAAAATGGAAACCAAGGTATTACCCTTTATCATTCTCCAAATCCTCACAACTTTACCTGTCAATTCTGTCGAACACACCTGTCAATGTCCCCCACTTTTGCTCATACCACTTCACAGCAGAAATGGCCTTCCTGACCTTGCAACATCAACTCTAAGCCCATCCCACCTGCCTCTTACCGTGCAGCCAAAGCAATCTTCTCAGAAGGCTGAGTGGAGGGAGTCATTCCCCTCTTTCAGATCTATTGGTAATGACTCTTTTGACAAAGTTCAGATTCGTCTGTCTAGCCTACCAGCCCTGGAAGAGCTGATCCCTTCCCTTCTTATCAGGCTTCCCCATGACTTCTTTGCTTGTGTCACTTTGCTGCAAACCACACCGTCCTCCTCAGACTCCTTCGACCAGAAGACATAGCACTTTGCCTGGGAAGCTCTCCTCACCCTTCATTACCTGGTTAACTCCTAATAACGCTTCACATCTCAGGGTAAGGGTGACATTTTCAGGATCATCTGTCCTGACCTCTGCAATAACATGAATTCCTCCACTAGGGCTTCTTTGTCTTTCTCAGAGCACAGTCTTATTTATGTGTGTGGACTTATTTGAACACATTTTCATCTCTGCCTATAGATTTTAAGTACAAAAGCATGTCCCACATTTGTCCATAAAAGACAGGGTGGACTTTTAGACGTGATTACTTACATCTGGTTACTGTTCTTACTCTAAGAACTGACTTTCTAGTTATTTAACTTTGAGAAAGTCATTTAATTTTTTATATGTAGAGATAATCCATATTTACATATACAGTTTCGCCCTTTGCACTTAAGTACCTTTTTTATACTTTTACCCACTATGTCACTAGGCAATAATAATTTTAAAATGTCATTCATGAAGGTAAAAAGCATGAGCATGCCTCTAATTTCCATGAAATGCTTTTTAGGTAATATAGACTGGGCATGGTGGAACACGCCTGTAACCCCAGTGATTCAGGAGGCTGAGGCAGGGCGATCACAAGTTCAAAACCAGCCCCAGCAACTTAGTGAGGCCCTAAGAAACTTAGTGAGTCTCTGTCTCCAGATAAAAAATTAAAAGGGCTGGGAATGAGGCTTAGGGATTGAGCATCTCTGGTTAAATTCACAGATGAAAAGAAAAAAAAAAAAAAAAAGAAAAGAAAAGAACAGAGAAATTAATTTAGGACTCCACCTATTAAGCAATTGGGTTAAAAAATCAGAATTTCAGAACAAGGACTGTTTTGTCAGTTTTTCGTTACGATGAATAAAAGACCTGACAGAAACAATGCAGAGGAAGAAAAGTTTATTTGACTCACAATTTCAGAGGTCTGTATCTACAGCTCTGGGCCTGAGGTGAGGTAGAACATCATGGTAGAAGGGCGTGGTGGAGGGAAGAAGTTCAGGGCGTGGCAAACGGGAAGAAGACAGAGAGCTCTGCTCATCAGGGACAAAACATAAGCCCCAAAGTCAGATCCCCAGTGACCTACTTCCTCCAGTTACACTTACTACTCAGTTAATCCATATCAGTAGATCAATCCTCCGATAAGCGAGATTATACCTCTCACAATCTAATCATTTCACCTCTGAAAATTCTTGCATTGTCTCACACATCAACTTTAAACCAGAAGTAGGGCTAAGAAATTAAAGAGGAATTGTCAATCCATTTCTTTTTTAGAGACGTGGGCTAATTCAATGGACTACCCAGAAAACACGGGAGCCAGTGATTCATTGTTCCATTTGTGTACAATATCAGTTATTCAGCCAATTATTTATAGAGTAAAAATGATATACCTGGGTCTTTGCTAGATGCTTAAGAAACTTCACAGGGAAGAGGCAAAGGGCTTCCCACTGAGAGTAGAAGATAGAAATGTGTTAGGCTGACCAGTTTAAGCGCCCCCCGCCTTCAGGAGCAGTATGCACCAGAACCTGAAGTCAGTCTCGGAGGTGAAGTGGGGCTTGATCAACTTCCTGATTGGACAGGGGGCGCATGGACACGGGATGCCCGAGTGCACTGACTCTACCACTTCTTCACCATCTCTAGCCTGTGGTCTTCAAGGCCACCTAACTCCCCTCTAACATTATCTCGTGAACCCCTCGACAACAGCTACCCTCCACCGACCCTCCTGGGGGCTCCTCCCCTCTGCCAGAGCTCTTCTTTCTTTTTATTATCTTAAAAAATTCTGTTACTTTCCTCTCACCCTTCATGTTCGTGGATCTCAGTCTTTGAATTCACAAGACAAAGGACCAATAATCCTCATGCCTCACTGTCACATGATCCAGGTGACGTAAGCAGAGTGATGGAAGTCTGGAAGGTGGTTCAGTACAAGACTGTACTGAAGATGCTCCAAATAACCCCAAGCTGGTAAGGGGATTTGAAGCGGGACGGCCTATGTTCAGAACTGAGATTTTACAGTGCTGTTCTCAGCAACGTAGAGGATGGGGTAGAGGTAGACACAGGGTGGTGGGATTCTTGCACTAGTCAAGATTTCTATTTACTGACATAATTAATGTACTTTCTTAAGACTGATGTTCAAAGAGACATCTCTCGCTTAATCACCAGCCATGATGGCTTCAGCTGTCTTCGACTTATATGAAAAATGTATTATTAAAAAGAAATAAAATACTTAATTTTTAAGTTAAGTATCATTCTCAATGTTGTTCGCTGTGAACAATCTTTAAGAAAATACAAAGGGAATTTTTAAACAAAGTGTAAGGGTGATTATTTATAGGACTATTATGAAATATTCACTTACTGTTAGAACTTGAAATCAGATGAGCTTAACATATCTTCCAAAAATAGAAGATAAAGAATACACTAGGCTCTACATAAATAATGAATTACAATGAACAAAAGAAATCAAAAGCCATTCCTAAATATTTACTGGTGACCTGAAAGACAAATTAGCAGCTGTTTCAATTGGAATGTTGAACAGATCAATAAAAACCATTAATTGAAATTACCAAGAAATTTGGGTTTTGAAAATTGAAGGTATTATCTTGTACAGATAACAAACTAGTTCTTATGCAAACAGAACTATGCATGTTTATTTTCTTCATCTAAAACAAGGATGATAATTTTATTGCTTTGGAATATTTGGAAGTATTTTCCTAAGTTTAGAAAAGTGTCCTACATTATTTGGATGCCAAATAATTTGTGAGAAAATGTGACTATCTGGTATTTCTGGATTTTCCTAATCTCATGCTTCCACTGTATGGCATCCTTGACAGAGATTTTCAAAAATGTGAATTTTAATTTTAGTATGTTCCTTTCTGGATTTGTTTAATTTTTTAACCTTATTTCATTGGGTTTAAAATGCACAAGATTAGAGACTTTAAAACATATCGTAATGTCTACTTCAAAAAAATAGTTCTGAACCTCAAAAAGATATTCTTTTTTATTTTTTATTTATCTTTTAATTTTTTACAGACTGCATTTTGATTCATTGCACACAAATGGGGTACATAATTTCGTTTCTATGGTTGTGCATGATGTAGATTCATACCATTGATGTAATCATACATGTACATAAGGTAATGATGTCTGTCTCATTCCACCATTTTCCATACCCCCTTCCTCTCATTTCCTTCTACATAGTCTAAAGTTTCCCCATTCTTCTCTCATCTCCCACCCCCCACCCCCAATGAGAGCGGAATACTCAATGGAATACTATTGAGCCATAAAGAAGAATAATATTATGGCATTTGCAAATAAATGGATGGAATTGGAGAATATCATGCTAAGTGAAATAGGTCAAAAAGATATTCTATACAGATACTGCCAACTAGAAAAACTTGAGTTGAATTGAATGGCTATTGTTTTCTGCATATCACATATCTGAAAAAGATACTTTATAAGACTTAAGGCTTTGATACCATAAGCAGAAATCATAAAACAAACATTTTCATGTCTTTGAAATAAAAGTTTTAAAATATCTATATTACAAAACTCCCTTCAACAAAGATAGAAGCAAAAGTAGAATTTTTTTGCAACATTTATAGGTGTATATGTATATTTGCTATATATATATTTAAAATATTCATGCATTCATATATAGAGAGAGCTATCATGATAGATAGAACTTTGCCAAAAAGATGAGACTGACAAAAGATTGGCCAAAGAAATGAAAAAGTGACCCTATGAAAACAGAAACACAAGTTGAACACTATTCAATATGTAATAGTTTGCATTATCATTATTAATAAAAATGCAATTTAAATCAGTAAGATTCCATTTTTATGTGATGATGAACTAATGTTTTCAAAAATGCAAAATCTATGTCAATAGAAGTATGAGGTTTTTTACAGAACGCTTGTGAGGTTGTCAGTATATTTTTGCTTTTATGAGAAATTGGACATTTTATAATAAAACCCTAAAAATGAGCATTAGTCTATCCCAAAGAAAACCAACGAAACAAGTGACTGGTTGTTTGAACAAAATTGATAAACTTTAAAAAATATGGACAAAGAAAAAGAGAAGATATAAATTACCAATATGAGAAATTAAAAAGGGTATATACCTATGGAACCTGCAGATATCTCCAGGGATAATTAGAGAATCTAATGAAAAGCTCTATATCTGCCACATTGACAACTTAGGTAAGATAGACTCCTTCCTTGGAAAGCACAAATAACCATGGCTCACTTAACATGAAAGAGTTACTATGAACTATCAGGAAATTGAATTAGTAATTTTAACATACCCGTTCCCCAAAAAGAAAAAAAAAAATTGCTAGGCCAGACCATTTTACTGGAAAAATCTTACCAGTCATTTTAAAACAATGGACCCCAATTCTGTACAATCTCCTCCAGAAAAAATAAATAAATAGATAAATAAATAAGTAAAAGAGGTGGATGTCAGGTATGGTGGCACATGCCCATAATTCCAGTGGCTGAGCAGCTGAGGAAGGAGGATCTCAAGTTCAAAGTCAGCCTCAGCAATTTAGCAAGGCCCTACACAACTTAGTGAGACCCTGTCTCAGAACAAAACATTAAAAAGGACTGTAGTTGTGGCTCAGTGGTTAAGTGCCCTGGGTTCAATCCCTGGTACATACAAAATAATAATAATAAAGGGGTGGGGTTACTCCTCAAGAATACAGGTACAACAATCCTTAGCAATATATTCAGCAATAAGTTAAGAAAATTACACACTAAAATTATTTGACCTTTATTTCAGGGACACAAAATTGGTTTGATATTTGAAAAATATTTCATGTAACCCACCACATCAAGAAACCAAAGTAGAAAATCACATGACGATGTGATGCTAGAGAAAGAATTTGACATAGGTCAAAACTCGTTCATGGCAAAAGAATTGTAAAAACAAAAATATGATAAAAGAACTTCTACAAAACCATGCAGCTAATGTTGTTCTTCATGCTGAAAGAGCTCATGTTTTCTCCATATTATCAAGACCAATTGAAGGACTTCTGGCCTCACTACTGTGTCACTTATTGTTAGAAGGAAGATTCAGTGCATAAGTCAAGAAAGGAAAGGAAAGTACACAGATTCCAAAGGAAGAGATGAAACATTCCCTTCCTGGGGATGCAGATCACATAGAAAATCCCAAGAAATGTACAAGCAAACAAACAAACAAAAAACTCTAAAACTTCCTCCACTAAGTGAGTCTAATAAGTCACAGGATACAATATAGACACACAGAGATCAATAGTATTTCTTTAGACTACCAATACACTTAAGGACCACAACATAGAAATACAATATCTTTTACAATTGCTCAAACATTATACTTAGATATAAATCTAGTAAACATGGTTAGGGTCTATCCTGGAAACTAAGTAATGATGATGAAACTTTTTTCTTTTAAAAAAAGGTATAAATACAGAGAAATAAAATGTTCATTGCCTGGAGGATTAAACATAGTAAAGATGTCAATTTTCCTTATAGTATATAAATGATTAACAGATCCCTATGAAAAAAAATCCCAGCAAGACATTTTAAGGAGCATATAAGATTTTTCTAAAATGATATGGAAAAAAAGAAAGAAACCAGAATAGCTAAGACAATTTTGAAAAAGGAGAGTAAATGGTGAAGAATCAATTCTACCTGATTTCAGGACTTACATAGCTACAGTAATCAAAGCCCTGTGGTATTGGCAAGGGGATTAGTCGCTTTGCTACTGTGTTTGTATTTTTGCTTTGAACACTCAAAGACTTTTGGGTCTAGTCATAAAAACTGAACTTTACAGGCTGGGGTTGTGGCTCAGTGGTAGAGCACTTGCCTTGCATGTGTGAGTCCCTGGGATGGATCCTCAGCATCACATAAAAATAAGTAAATAAAATAAAGGTACTGTGTCCATCTTCAACTAAAAAAATTTTTTTTAATTTTTTAAAAACTACAATTTCTTAAACACAGAGTTGCTCTGTTGGATTGTCATTTCTATGTCATGGTAACCACACCTAGTATTCTTTGGGGGCTTAATAGACAAAACTGTTCTGCTTTAAAAAATTTTTTTTCTTCTCCACTCTTAACACCATGTTTTTTACTTTCTCTACTAAATAGCAACTAATTTTAAACTCTTTGGGAAAACAGGTGAAAGGATCACATCTTATCTTTGCTCTAAGTCACTTTACAGGGGTGAGATATTCTGGGCTTTCACCACTCAGAGCTCTTAAAAATGTTCTTTCTTTCCCCTTGGGGCTCTAACATCAGTCAGCTTTCTCAACCTGCCATGTCCAGAATCACCACTTTGCCTTCCATTAGTGCTTACACACTAGCTATTGTTTATTGCACACCACCCACCACCCTGAAATCATGTTTTTGTCCTAGAAATTTTTCACAATAATCGTCAACATGTTTTCATTCTCCCTAGATTCCCCTAGGAGCTGTGAGTTCTCCTCCCAGATTATTCCAAGCATTTATTTCTCTTTCCTGCCTCTGACATCAGGGTTTCCACTAACCAAAATCCCATCATATAGGTGATGGTTTGGGTTGCACTCCAAAGTACAAATATCTATACTAGTGACATGAATTACTATAGATCTCGGTTACATGGAAGAGCAAAGGCAGGGTGGGAACTTCTGTTGATCAGTTCACTTCCAGAGTGACTCAAGTAGTGATCCCTTAACTCTGAGACATCACTAATTCAGAATCTTAAGTCTTTTGTCATATGGATGGGGGTAAGATGATTCACACGAAGACGACCCGAGAGTTTAGCTTTCTGTTTCTAGGACTAGGACCCAGGTGGGTGAAGAACTAAAGAGGCATGTACAAGAAATTTCATTATTGCATTGTTCATAATTGTGAATACTGTTTAATTCTAAACATCTCTCAGTGGAGAAAGCATAATTTACTACAAATATGAAATTGGAGGAAATTCTTTAAAAGAAATAAACTAAATAACTATACGTGAAAAAGTTATAAAATACTATGCACAGGATAATACATCATTTATAGACTTGTGTAGTCAGGCACAAAAATGACATTTTATAATTTCACTTACCATATGTAAATGTATGGGAAACAGGCTGTGAGATTATACAATAAACCCAAAAAAGTCTTTCCAATGACTGAACAGTCAGAATTGGAAATGATTGTCATGGGAGACTTTGATGCTTTGGCAATTTATTTATTCAGAGTCATGTTTATTTAGGAAAGCAAATCAACATTCAAGGGAGAACCCAGGTTCTCTTTTGGGGTAAAGTAAGAAATGTACATTCAAAGGAGAAGTCTGCCCATCTCCAGAGGGAAAGAGCGGCAGTGTTTTATTTCTTAAGCAAGGAAAAAATATTACTTGGGGGAATTAAAAGAAATGAAACAAATAACAACTGGAGTGGAAATACTGCTACAAGTTTCTGATGGACACTGGGTATCAAATTGTGACTGCATTTTATCTTCTTTGCTCTACTTTGTATTTATGTGTTTCTCAGGAACATACGTTCATATTTAAAATTTTCAATTGCACCAAGTATCCTAAGGAAAATAAATTACAATGCTGAATAAAAGGCACTTCTATCCCATTAAAACCTTGAAGAATTTCATTGACGTGGACAGTTGTTAAAGTCATCTGATTAAATAAGGAGCAGGTAACAGAAAAGAACATTATCTTAGTTGTAGATTATTATGCACTTTTGAGAAACAGAAAACTTCTTAAGCCTGCCTAAGTGATGAAGAATTCATCCTAAGGACTTAGATGTCACAGATACATGTAAGAAGCAGAAATAAGTCTTTTGGGACACAGAGCGAGCATCATGAAGTTTATGAGGGATGGAAGAAGCTGAGATCTTTCTGATTCTCTTGTTCTCACATAAAATTGAGAGAAACAGGAATGCAAGTAAATATAAACAGAGTAAGGTAAGATAAATTTATTTTAAATTATTTTTGCTAATAATTTCAAATTAGTCATTTACTTATTCATGTAAAAAATATGAAAAGAAGGTATAAAACTGAAAGGATCACAGGTTTTAAACAGTGATCAGTTACTGGCCATTGTAATCTCTCTTCACAAATGAAAAATCTCCTAACTTATTTCAAGAACATGAGATCCTAGAGTAAATAAATAACATGCTATCATTTTTCCTGAGTTTTTTATTTTTTTAATGAAATCATTTTTGTGGATTCATTGCCTCTTTGGGAGGGAACAAGGTGTTTCAGGAAATAACCTCAGGGTTTACATCTATTTCCTTTTGTTAAGATTTGGCTTTAAAATGCCACCCAACGTGCTCTTGTGTTAGCCAATGCTGCCGTGATCAGAAGGTAAAAAGATTAGTTTATGAGAGTTGCAAGCTTATAGATGGATTAATCCATATAAATGGATAAATCATATGAATGGTCTATTGGGTGGTACCCATAGGCATGTGCAATGTGGCTGGAGAGAGTTGGTCACTGGGTGTGTAGCCTGAAAGTATATATCATTCCTGGCTCCGTGCTTGTTGTTCCCTGGCTACCATGAGCTGAGCAGCTTTTCTCCACTTCCCTCTTAGGCCATGATGTTCTGCCTAACCTCAGGCCCATAACAATGGAGCCAGCAACCATGAAATGCACCTTCTAAAACTGTGAGCCAACATAAATCTTTTATCCTCTAAGTTGTTCTTGTTGGGCATTTTGTTCACAGTGTCAAAAAACTGACTAACACATTTATGTTATATAGTCTCCCTGAGAATCACAAGTTCGTTAAAGTACTCCATAAAGATTCCACCTGAGAATTTAAACTCTGAATCAGGGGATACTAACTGGTTGGCTTCTTCATGGCTTTTGTGGATTTAAGAGTGGGTTGGTGAAATGTACTGGAACAGGGACATTTAGGAGACACCATCTGGATGCAACATTTAACTGCTAAGGAATAGTTGATTGGCATATTCAAGTTCATCTCTCCCTGTATTTCAGTACTTCATGACTCCTGAGGCTGATGTCCCATGAATTTATGACGTCCTGACCCACCATTTTCAGGGATATTGTAGATTTAGGACACATAATTCACATCAAAATCCTCTGTATCTCTTTAATAATAAAGAATACAGAATAATAATTTTATTCAAATAACCTCAAATGCTCAGTTTTCAGCAATAATTTAGAAGCTTAATCCCCTGGAAAAAGAATTATGTAATTAAACACAAACACTTCGATTGTTTGGATTTAATAATAAATGTCCTCAATAATCTTATTGAGTAGGTTTGATCCTCAAAGGAACTATGATTTTCATATGAAGGAGTTTACTTCAAACAGAAAAGTGGAAGTTTCTGTTACATTCCTTCCAAACCATTTTGCAATGGTATTTGGAAATGATAAAAAATAAAAAAATTAAAAAAAAAAACCCAATTCCCTCTGTCCTCCCCACTCTAAAACCATAGACTAAATGTGGACCTGAGTTGGTACCATCTGTAAAGGAAAGCTCCTTTTCATGTAGTTTTCACTGTTTTCTGGATATAAATTCTGCTCACATTTTCAAATGATTGCCTCAGATATAAGGAGATAAACCTACTTTTAAAAAATTTTATTCAGAGCCCGATGATAAATTTCTTGTAACTATTTATAAGTTAATATTAAATAATTAACAGATAAAAATTAATTATGACATTTGAATATGACTTTATTCTTTAAGGAAAAAAAAAGTACAATGATTATTGTAATTTAAATTAAGCTAAGTGTCTGTTTCCTTTCCTCTCCATCAGGGGCCAAAGGTAGTATTATTCCTACCTTTAAATTCTGAAAAAAACTAACCAGCAAAATGATAGCTTCTTACATCTGAGAGTTGTGCATTTGTCTTTTCAAAGAGCCTATGAACAAAATGTTAATTTCAACCCAGATGTAAATGATAATTAAAATAAAATCTCAGGGAAAACTACAATTACAAACAAAACACAATAAAAATGTATTATGGAACTCATAATATAAAACTACAAATAATTTGGTTTTTAAATTCCCACTAAAACCATCTCAATGATTTTCATTATTGCAGGATTTCAAGGAATAATACCCTGGAAGTATATTTAGAGATGCTACTGCAGAAAAAATAATATATTTCAGAGAAGGAATATAAATACTCATGTAAGAGATGAGATTCAAAACAAACAAAAATTGATTAAGGTAAGAAGCGAAGACTGCGGATGGGGATGGTGATGGTTCAGAACCTGTTTTCATATTGATTAACTCAGTATACAGAGCATGTTCAATCTCTTCTCATTTGTTTAGTATCTAGAATACATAAAACTTTGTGCCAGGTGCTGGGGTTGAAAGAAAAATCGAACATGCCCCGTGGCCTCATGGAACTCATGCTCTGGCAGAAGCTCTATAAATATTTGGTGACACAAATTATCCAGGAAGGAATTAATAAGTAAATGAGGAAGTTGATAAACTAAAAACCTTTTATATAGGAAGTGACAATTGAGACTGTCATTGTAAAGAAAATATGAGTTACTGTTCTGAAATTGTGGCTAACCGTTATGTGAGCCGAATGATAAACTCATCATTAACAATAATTTGTCTGTTTAGTACATTACTAACTCCATAAAGTTGGATAGGGTCTAACACACAGCAATAATTACATGTTGGACAGTGTCTTCGTCTGTTCAGGCTACTTAGACTACCAGTAGACTAAGTGGTTAATAAACAGGAGCAATCTGTTTCTTACAGTTCTGGAAGAGGATCCTAAGCCAAAGCAGTGGTAGTTTTGTGACTGGGAGGGTCTGCTTTGTGATTCAGACGATGGTCTGTCTGTCGTAGAAACCAGGGTTCCTTTTGAATTGTGAGGATTCCCAATCCCTGTTGGCCAAGTAATAGATTCTGAACTGTAAAATACAGGACAGGGGAGGTGCCCTTTTATTAAGAATCCATTCAGGCTGATTAGATGTGTTTAGGATTAGGAAACACTGCATATGTGAATTCAACTGTGCCTCCACCACCAATCCCCTTAGAAACCATTTTTCTCTTCCCTCTCTTCTCTTTCTCTGTCTCCTTCGTTTTCAGTTGCTATAGCTTGCCTTCCCTCTCATACTCTTCCCCCTCCAGCACTCTGGTCCTTGACATTCAGAGATGCCATAAAGTCAGCTGAAATGGCAGAAACTCAAGAGTGAATTCTTTTCTCATTAGCACTCTTCCATCAGTCTCAATTAGTATGCATAATAGCTAATATGCTATGAAAGTCACTTACCAATAACAATGCAATCTGTGAATACTAATCTGAAGGGCTCCAGCCATTAAGGAAAGCTGGGCTACTCTGATTACGTAGGCCTAAGGAGGGATCCTTGGGCAAAATAAGTGACAGATCCTGATTTTCATTCATCTCCTTCACCTTGCTTTGACACACCTCTTCCCCTTTCTTTATCTTTCATTCAAGGTAGAAAAGCAGGTTCTTATGAGACAATTCCATATTCAATCCTGATATGCCTGCTGTTTTCCTTATCTATCCCACAATCATGACACATGAACAATTGAATGATTAGTATACTAGTGGAATAATCATATTTTGATTTTTTTCCCCATGAAATTATCGAATGACTCTTCTGGAGATTTAAGATAATATTTTGCATCTTTCTCTCTTTTTAAATTCTTTTTTGGATCTCAATGCCTATATGCCTCAGTAGATTAGGTACAATGGGTCTCAAAGCTAACTGCATAATAGAATCAACTAGGAAGATCTCAAACTCTAGTCCACACAAGAAGAGAGGGGAAATTAAATATTTTTTGAAATGCTTGTTTAAGAATAATCTGTCCTTTCCCCGTTCTTTATATATTTATTGAGTTAGCTTCTTTTCTTCTATGTTTAAGGCATTTACTGATATAAATACCTAAAAACTATTTTGTTAAATCGATAGTATGTGTATCAATATTACTCATACTCATTTTTATATACCCATGAACATTGATTCTTTGCAGTATTATTCAGTGCCGTCATTATTGTTCAGCTTTGGCTATGGCATGCTCTTTGTGGTTGGTTCCTGTGTTAGTGGGACTTGCCCATCCTTCGCTTTGTTTTGTTTTGTGTGAGCATGCTCTTATTTTCTAACACTACAAGAAGTTCCAGGTCTATCTTACATTTTCAGTATCACAGTCCTAGAATCATCTATTTCTCCAATGAGTCCTGGTCTTTTCTTGAAAAATGGTGTGTAGAAATTATAATCTGGGTATTGAGTATGTTCAATATTACTAGGGTGTCACTCTGGTAAGCCTTTAAAAACTGTTTTCCTTTTTATTCAACATTCATATCTACATTATGCTTCTTAGAGAACTATAGAATCCTTCAGAAACTACATATTAAAATAGAAATCAGAACAATGGTAATTGGGAGACATGAATTCTCTTTCTTAAGCTGGTCCTGGGACAGTATTAAGATCCTGGCTTTCTTTTGCTAGATATTTTCATTACTGGTTTAATAAAGTTATTTGACCTCCATGGTTTCCTTGCATCCCAGATTTTTGTTAGGCACAGGGTAGATTTATATCTTTGCTTGAGCATGACATTCAACTATTTATCCCCAGAGAAACATTTTGTTTGTGAATGCCTTCTTTAACTTTTTTTTTTAATTTAAAACTGTAATCCTTTAATTCTTTTTTGTTTGTTTGTTTGTTATTTCTTTAGCTTTTTTACTGGTTCTCTTATAGTTGAATATCTGAAGAGCTGACGGTTCACTTACCCCACCTGCTTTTAAAGAGCACCACATTTTAACGTTTAGATTTTTTTGAATAAAATCCCTTATCCATCCTTTCTTATTTCAAAAAACCTTTAGCTACTCAGCATTCAGTGGGTATTTCTTGTTGGGGCTCTTCTAAGACTAGAGGGATTGGGTATGGGTATGTTTAGTTACTACAGCATTTGGAGTTGCCACTCCAAATACTTAATGCAAAAATTCAGTCCTGACCATTAAATTGTTATGTCTTCATAGAAAGTACTTCCTAGAAAAGGAAAATGAAAGCTTTTCTGGGCATATGAGTCTGGGCACATCAATAAATGTCTGCAGCAATTCAAAGATAAGAATCACTCAAGGGAGAAGTCGTGAGCCCCGCTCCAGTGCCGCTTTGCCCATTTCCCTCTTACCTGTGACACCATATGGAAGACACTTTGGGCAGGAGCGTGAACTATAAGGCTCTGAGGAGGGCAAATCGTTCAGAAATAAAATACCATGTTTCTTGGTGTACAAAAAATAGCAACTGTGGTGAACGGCTTACAAGTTATTCTGTGATCTTTGTTTCCATTGTTCAGCAGAAAACGAAATTATTACAATATGCTAAGAAATGATCTATAAAATCATTTACGATGATTTTTATAACTGTGATATGAGGCTGCATAAGTCTGTTTAAACAATTCAAAAGATTCTGCAAGCAACAAAACTATTTCTTAAAGAGGGAAATGAACATTGAAAGAGAATGTTAAACAAAAAAATCCCAAAGAGAGACAAGTTCATAGTTCACATACACACAGACACAGTCAAAAAACTCTGAAGGCGACAATATATATTTTGTGGTTTGTTTTATTTTTCTTCCCTAAAAGTTAATTTTTTTCCATATGTTTATTCATTTTGGTGTGACAGGTGCTCTGAAGACATTTGTTCCCTGAAGGATGAACATAGCACTTTCTCTGTTTAATGAGATTGCTTCAAAGATTTATGGTTTTAAAGTCTTTATGGGCATGGCAACCAGGAACAGTTTACACACACCTGCACACACACATCCTTCAGAAAGTGGGTTAATCTTGTCATACTAAGGAGTCAATTGATGAAGGAAAAATCTTTTAGTCTAAATGAGAATGACCTCATGAAATACAGAGGTAGAAAAGAAAAATGGGGGATTTTCAAGATGGCGGACTAGATGGTGACTGCATTTCATGTCACTCCAGGACGCAGGATTCAAGAAGAGGAGGTATTGAGAGACTTGGAACCAACTCAGAGCCACCGGATGAGTCTCTCCCACTGGGCGAGGCTCCCTGGCTGGGGCAGTAGTCCCAGAACACAGGGAACTTCATGGAGAAGAGTTGCCCAGTGAAACTCCCCCACTGGAGCAGTGAACCCCAACAGCCAGGAGCATTGAGGAGAGGGCCGTCCAGCGAGATACTTTGCACAGAGTGAGGCCCCCCTGCCCAGGCGGTAGTTCCGGAACTAAGGTAACTTCTCAGAGGACAGCAGCCCAGGGAGACTTCCCCACTGGGTGAGTTTCCCCACCATGTGAAGTTTTCCCATTGGGGCAGTAGAACCAGAGACCCAAGCCCAGCCCAGTCATGCACCAGCTCGCAGTCTAGTCCCCCTTTGGTTGACCATTGGTCAACAAGTGGAGGCACCTCTGTCCACTAGCAGGGAATATATGCCACCAGAAGGCTACCACACCTAGAGGGGCAGCTTCCTTGTGGATCACTGCATTATCAAGTTCCTTCAAGTCTTCAGGCTACTGAAGGATAGGAAGTGAGTTACTGGAAATCTATAGGGACACTATAAGTCAATAGGGAAAATCTGCAATATCTTAGAGTTTCACTACTAGAGGGGAAGATACCTGAGCAACATGAGAAAACAAGGGAAGAAAATGTACCAAACAAACCTAGATGCTACATCAATAAAATCCAATGACAGAATGGCAGAAGAAATGTCAGAAAGGAGTTCAGAATGTACATAATTAAAATGATCAGAGAAGCAAATAAGATGAAAGAACAAATGCAGGCTTTGAATGATCGCACCAATCAACAGTTGCAAGAGCAAATGCAGGAAGCAAAAGATCAATTCAATAAAGACTTAGAGATAATGATTAAAAAAAATAAAACAGAAATCCTTGAAATGAAGGAAACAAAAAACCACATTAAAAACTCCATAGAAAGCATAACCAATAGAATAGAACACCTGGAAGACAGAACCTCAGACATTGAAGACAAAATATTTAATCTTGCAAACAAAGTTAACCAGAGATGATGCTAAGAAATCATGAACAGAATCTACAAGAATTATGGGATAAAATGAAAAGGCCAAATTTAAGAATTATTGGGATTGAGGAAGGCACAGAGAAACAAACCAAAGGAATAAACAATCTATTCAATGAAATAATACCATAAAATTTCCCAAATCTGAAGAATGAAATAGAAAATCAAGTAGAAGAGGCTTATAGGACTCCAAATATACAAAATTACAACAGACCCTCACCAAGGCACATTATAATGAAAATATTTAACACAAAAAATAAAGACAGAATTTTAAAGGCTGTGAGAGAAAAAAAAAAAATCAAAGTACATTCAGAGAAAAACCAATACAGATATCAGCAGAATTTTCAACCCAGACCCTAAAAGCTAGAAGGGCCTGGAACACCATTTTTCAAGCCCTGAAAGAAAATGGTTGCCAACCAAGAATCTTATACCCAGCAAAACTTACCTTCAGATTTGAAGATGAAATAAAAACCTTTCATGATAAACAAAAGCTAAAAGCATTTAGAAAAAGCAAGCCTGCACTATAGAACATTCTCGGCAAAATATTCCAGGAGGAAGAGATGAAAAACAATGATGTAAATCAGCAAAGGGAGGAACCACCCTAAAGGAATAGCCAAATAAAGGAGAAACCAAGTTGTGTTAAAAAACAAAAATGAACCAAATGACCAGGAATACAAATCATGTCTCAATAATAACCCTGAATATTAATGGCCTGAACTCATCAATCAAAAGACATAGACTGTTGGCAGATCTGATTAAAAAGAAAGATCCAACAATATGCTGCCTGCAAGAGAATCATCTCATAGAAAGAGATACCCACAGACTAAAAGTGAAAATATGGGAAAAAACATACATGCATATGGACTCAGCAAAAAAGCCGGAGTATCCATCCTCATATCAGATAATGTGGATATCAAGCCAAAGTTAGTCAGAAGGGATAAAGAAGGACATTTCACACTGCTTAAGGGAAGCATAAATCAGCAAGACATAACAATCATAAATATCTATGCCCCGAACAGTGATTCATCCATGTACATCAAACAATCCTTCTCAATTCCAGAAATCAAATAGACCACAATACAATAATACTAGGTGACTTTAACACACTTCTCTCACCACTGGATAGATCTTCCAAACAAAAATTGAACAAAGAAACCATAGATCTCAATAACACAATCAATAATTTAGACTTACTGGACATATATAGAATATACCATCCAACAAAGAGCAAATACACTTTCTTCTCAGCAGTAAATGGATCCTTCTCTAATATAGACCATATTTTATGCCACAAAGCTACTTGGAGCAAATACAAGAAGATAGAGATACTACATTGTATTCTATCAGATCATAATGTATTGAAATTGGAAATAAATGACAGAATAAAAAACAGAAACTACTCCAACAGCTGAAGATTAAATAGTACACTATTAAATATGAATGGATAACAGAAGACATCAGGGGAAATAAAAAAATTCTTAGAGTTAAACGAGAATAAAGATACATCATATCAAAATCTCTGGGAGACTATAAAGGCAGTACTTAGAGGAAAATTTATTTCATAGAACACATTCAATAAAAGAAGAAAAAATCAACAAATAAACGACCTAATACTGCAGTTCAAAGTAGTTCAAAAAAGAACAGAGCAACACCAAAAGTAGTAGAAGACAGGAAATAGTTAAAATCAGAGCTGAAAGCAATGAAATTGAAACAAAAGAAACAATGGAAAAAATTGACAAAATAAATAGTTGGTTCTTTGAAAAAATAAACAAAATTGATAAATCCTTAGCCACACTAACAAAGAGGAAGAGAAAGAAAACTCAAAATTGCTAAAATTCAGAATGAACAGGAAATATCACAACAGACACGATTGAAATATGAAAAATAATTAGAAAATCTATACTCCAACGAAATAGAAAATCTCGAAGACATCAACAGGTTTCTAGAGACATATGAATTACCTGAACCAGGAGGACATACACAATTTAAATAGATCAATTTCAAGTAATGAAATAGAAGAAGTCATCAAAAGCCTATCAACAAAGAAGAGTCCAGGATCAAATGAATTCTCAGCCGAGTTCTACAAAACCTTTAAAGAAGAACTCATTCCAATACTCCTCAAAGTATTCCATGAAATAGAAGAGGAGGGAACCCTTCCAAACTCATTCTATGGAGCCAATATCACCCTGATACCTAAACCAGACAGAGACACGTTGAGGAAAGAAAATTTCAGACCAATATGCTTAATGAACATTGACGCAAAAATTCTCAACAAAATTTTAGCAAATCACATACAACAACATATTAAAAAGATAGTGCATCATGATCGATTGGGTTTTATCCTAGGGATGCAAGGTTGGTTCAACATCTGGAAATCAATAAATGTAATTCACCATATCAACAGACTTAAAGTCAAGAATCACATGACTATTTCGATAGATGCAGAAAAAGCATTTGATAAAATACAGCACCCCATCATGTTCAAGACACTAGAAAAAATAAGGATAGTAGGAACATTCTTAACATTGTAAAGGCTATCTATGCTAAGCCCATGGCTAATATCATTCTAAATGCTGAAAAACTGAAAGCATTCACCCTAAAAACTGGAACAAGACAGGGATGCCCTCTTTCACCATTTCTATTCAACATTGTCCTTGATACTTTAGCCAGAGCAATTAGACAGACCAAGGAAATTAAAGGGGTACAGATAGGAAAAGAAGAACTCAAACTATCCCTATTTGCTGATAACATGATTATATATTTAGAGGAACCCAGAAACTCCAACAGAAAACTTTTGGAACTCATAAGTGAATTCAGTAAAGTAGCAGGATATAAGATCAATGCTCAAAATCTAATGCATTTTTATACATAAGTGATGAATCCTCCGAAAGAGGAATTAGGAAAAGTACCCCATTCACAATAGACTCAGAAAAAATAAAATACTTGGGAAACAATCTAACAAAAGAGGTGAAAGATCTCTACAATGAGAACTACAGAACATTAAAGAAAGAAATTAAAGAAAACCTTAGAATATAGAAAGATCTCCCATGTTCTTGGATAGGCAGAATTAATATTGTCAAAATGGCCATACTACTAAAAGTGCTATACAGATTCACTGCAATTCCAATTAAAATCCCAATGATGTAGCTCACAAAAATAGAGCAAGCAATCATGAAATTCATCTGGAAGAATAAGAAGCCCAGAATAGCTAAAGCAATCCTTAGTAGGAAGAGTGAAGCAGGGGATATCACAATACCAGAACTTCAGTTATACTTCAAAGCAATAGTAACAGAAACGTCATGGTATTGGCACCAAAATAGACAGGTAGATCAATGGTACAGAACAGAGGACACAGAGACACACCCAAATAAATACAGTTTTCTCATACTAGACAAAGGTGCCAAAAACATGCAATGCGGAAAAGACAACCTGTTCAACAAATGGTGCTGGGAAAATTGGAAATCCATATGCAACAGAATGAAACTAAACCTCTGTCTCTCATCATGCACAAAACTCAACTAAAAATGGATCAAGGACCTTGGAATCAGACCAGAGACCCTGCATCTTATAGAAGAAAAACTAGGTCCAAATCTTCAACAGGTCAGCTTAGGTTCAGACTTCCTTAACAGGACTGCCATAGCACAAGAAATAAAAGCAAGAATCAACAACTGGGATGGATTCAAACTAAAAAGCTTTCTCTCAGCAAAGGAAAATATCAGCAATGCGAAGAGAGAACCTACAGAGTGGGAGAAAATCTTTGCCACTCATGCTTCAGATAGAACACTAATTTCCAGAATATATAAAGAACTCAAAAAACTTTACACCAAGAATACAAATAACCCAATCAACAAATGGGCTAAGGAAATGAACAGACACTTCACAGAAGAAGATGTACAAGCAATCAACAGATATATGAAAAAATGTTCAACATCTCTAGTAATAAGAGAAATGCAAATCAAAACTAAGATTCCATCTCACCCCATTAGAATGGCGATTATCAAGAATACAAGCAACAATAGGTGTTGGCGGGAATGTGGGGGAAAAGGCACTCATACATTGCTGGTGGGGTTGCAAATGAGTGCAGCCACTCTGGAAAGCAGTGTGGAGATTCCTTAGAAAACTTGGAATGGAACCACTATTTGATCCAGCTATTCCACTCCTTGGCCTATACCCAAAGGACTTAAAATCAGCATACTACAGAGATACAGCCACATCAATGTTCATAGCTGCTCAATTCACAATGGCCAGATTGTGGAATCAACCTAGATGCCCTACAATTGATGAATGCATAAAGAAACTATAGTATATATACACAATTGAATATTATTCTACCATAAAGAATAATAAAATTATGGCATTTGCAGGCAAATGGATGAAATTGGAGAATATCAAGCTAAGTGAGATAAGCCAGTCTCAAAAAATGAAAGAATGAATGATTTTGTTGATATGCAGATGATGATACATAATGGTGGGTGGGAGGGAGGCAAGAATGGAGGAAGGAGGGGCTGTATAGAGGGAAAAGAGGGGTGGGGGGAAGGAAAAAAGAATGAATCAAACACTATTACCCTATTAAATTTATGATTACACAAATGGTATACCTCTACTTCATGTACAACCAGAGAAACAAGTTGTACCCCATTTTTTTACAATTTTATCAAAAAGAAAAGAAAAATGGATAAGAGAAGACTGAGAAAGAATTAAAAGGAGGGGGAGGAGGGAGAGGAAGGTGGTATCTAATCTTATTATAATATTATTAGGAAGATCAGTCCATTTCTAGTTAGTCTTTTTTCTGTTTATTACCTTCCCTTTGCAGTAAAGAAATGAGTTTTGCTTTAACAAAAACCCAACAAGTAAAAATACAAAGTAATCAAGATCAAACAGAGAGGCTTGTTATTCTTCTCAAAGAATTTCCAGGAGTCTCTCAGGAAAATTCAACTCCAAGAGTTGAATTGTCCTAGTGGTCTTGGCTTAAAACTTGATGTTCCAAATTGATCAATCAATCGTTTGGGGAATATTCCCATTTAAAAAATGCTAAGAAATTTCCTTAGACCTTTTGATATTTTTATCCTATGGTTCCACTGTGTGATCCACTTTCTATTAATGAAATCACTTATGATAGTGGATTAATTTCAATGACTACATCATTTTACCTGCATTGCTATTATTTTTCTATTCTGTGTTATGAAAGACATAATAGAAATGGAAAATCAAGTTTTCTAATGACAATTTCCCAGACTAATGGGTATACCAAGCCCTTCATACACATTAGAATGGAAGAAAAATGGAGATCAAAAGATACAACAGAAAAAATTAAGGGGTAAATAGAAAAGACTGAATTGCATTCTAGCAGAAATTCTCAAAAGCATTTTTGAAGGTGAAGATTAGAATTCAGTAATGCTTAGGCAGTCATTATTTTTTTATGTTCCTGGTAAGTCACAAATGAAATCTATAAAGATACCATAAAGTCACAGAGTCTAGGGGAGGATACTGTAAGGATAAGGACAGTGGAATCCATAAATAGGCCAATTAGGGAAACATACGGGAGAACATCTTAGAGTCATGTTAAGGTACACTTCCAAAAAGTGAAACATTTGAATGAAAGGGATCTTCTGAAAAGAAATCAATTTATGTTAAATCAGTTTTTCCCTGGGATTCTAACAGTCATCTCCGAAGAGGTACAGGAATCTACTTGCAAAATTCTATTTGCAAAAAACTATTTGCATGATGATACTGTTGAATTCCTGATGAAGGTGAACCAGGGAACCTGTTGGATACTTGACTCTAATCAGTCCAACACAACCTTGATCCATTTTAAATATTATACTTCTAAATGAGATTCCTTTATAAAATAATAGCATTTATTGCTACTTCATAATAAAGTGGACAACAATGAACAGGATGGCTTCAATTCCATTCTGCTCTAAATACTGTTTCCACCAAATCAAACTGGGGTTGCCACAATCTACTTTGACAAGATATTCTGCAATCTGTCCTGTTCTAATGCTAGAACATTTAATATTTATATATTTATTATTTTAAAACCTCTTTATTCAGATGTGTGTTTTAACAATAATGTCTCTGATTTATAAAACAGCAAAATTTTAGTCATATTTTGACAGTGAAACATTTATCTCCTGCATAAAGGTCCTTATGCTCATTTTTTGTCAAATGATTTTCTTTTGCAGATTCTCAAATATTTAAATAGTTTCCATATGTTCAACCACAGGGTAAGGGCCTGAATTGTTGAAGGTCCAGGTGCAAATATCTTAAGTCATTGGTAATCATCTCCCACATGATTTGACTAAAGGAGCACCAATTTTGAAAATTTGTCTTTGGCAAAAATATACTATAATTAATAACCATGCTCTCTATTGTATTCTATGTACTATTGTATTATAATTAATAATCTCACATTTATAACTTACTGAGACAGAACAAGAACTTTTCTAAGTATACTCTGTTTACCATTAGGGTCCTAGACAAATCCAAGTGTTTTCAAGTGAAAAAGATTATTATGGTAAACCATTAGGAAGGAGTTTAAAAGTGATAAGAATTTATCTACTAATGGCTTCTTAAAGTGTGTTAGCATGCAGAGTGAATCCCAAGAGGAAAACAAAGTAAATTGCTTAGGGAAATATTTCTTTCAAGGATTATCTCCTGGGATTACTATTCTGCAATATATTTTTGGAGAATCACTCACCTAGATATTTTCTCCATTTTAAAAATGTAACTATATTACACACACATGCATACGCTGCAGAATTGAGAGGATACCTTCAGGAAAATTCATTAGTTGATTCACTGGAATAAGAAATTTATTTTTTAGATTGACAAATTCTTAATAGTCTAAACACTTCATGTTGTTTTAATTTGGTCATTTAAACATAACTTACTTTAAAGCATAGATTGATTTATCCCTAAATTGAGATTCTTTCAAAAGAAAATGTATTTTTGGCTTCTTAAAATTGTAAACAATAGATTTGCTGAAAGTTGAAGGATGGTTAAATATCATCTCTGATATTCTATTTTAGACTTGAGAATCCATGATCTTAAACACTGCTATCTCTATATGTATCTAAGAAAAAGAATTTCTGGCCCTGTTCAGCATTTAAGTACTATAAAGCATGCATCGGTAAATAAATGAATGAGGAACAGAGAGGTCGATTGGGAAGAGAAGCTCTCTGTTCAAGAGGTATTGGTTGGTTCTTCGACTCATTCTGGAACATGAATGATGAATGACTGATTTGAGGGTGATAGATACCAGAGTAATGCCAGGGCATGGACAGAAAGAAGGAGCTAAGCACATATAGAGAGGGAAAAAAAAGAAAGAAAGGAAAACTTAGAGGAATCATAGATAATTTAGGAGACAAAGAAGAATTCAAATTTCAAGTACCATAGATTCTCCTTGTGGTCTTACTACCACACTGAGCTCCATTTAGAGCCAAAATCTCCCACATTAAAAACTTACATTGTTACCTTTCCCAATTCTCTCCTCAGTCAGCAATATTAGCCCAAGTCATTCACTTTATTGGATTACCATACTTCATATTTGTTCTTTTTTTTTTATTGTAAACAAATGGGATACATGTTGTTTCTCTGTTTGTACATGGCGTAAAGGCATACCATTTGTGTAATCATAAATTTACATACAGCAATGTTGTTTGATTCATTCTGTTATTTTGTCCCTTCCCCCCACCCCTCCCACCCCTCTTTTCCCTCTATACAGTGCTTCCTTCCTCCATACTTGCCCCCCTCCCTAACCCTAACTCTAACCCTAACACTAATCCCTCCCCCCCATTATGTGTCATCCTCCACTTATTAGCGATATCATTCGTCCTTTGGCTTTTTGAGATTGGCTTATCTCACTTAGCATGATATTCTCCAATTTCATCCATTTGCCTGCAAATGCCATAATTTTATCATTCTTTATGGCTGAGTAATATTCCATTGTATATATATACCACAGTTTCTTTAATCACTCATCAATTGAAGGGCATCTAGGTTGGTTCCACAGTCTGGCTATTGTGAATTGAGCAGCTATGAACATTGATGTGGCTGTATCTCTATAGTATGCTGATTTTAAGTCCTTTGGGTATAGGCCAAGGAGTGGGATAGCTGGGTCAAATGGAGGGTCCATTCCAAGTTTTCTGAGGAATCTCCACACTGCTTTCCAGAGTGGCTGCACTAATTTGCAGCCCCACCAGCAATGTATGAGTGTACCTTTCTCCCCACATCCTCGCCAACACCTGTTGTTGCTCGTATTCTTGATAATCGCCATTCTAATTGGGGTGAGATGGAATCTTAGTCTCCTCCCAGGCCAACATTTCTAGTGATACATGATTCACCTACATCCTTCTGTGCATGTATCTTTTTTTTTTTAATTATTTCTTTATTTTTTATTTTTTTACGGACCGCATTTTGATTCATTGTACACAAATGGGGTACATCATTTGTTTCTATGGGGTACATCAAAAGTTTCTATGGTGTACATATGTATCTTTTGACTCTAAAAAGAAAACTAGTCAACTGCGGTAAGTTTAAAATAATCAAAATACCAGCATTAATAATTCTGTGCTAAGAAGAAACTTGTTCCTTTTTTGAGAGTGAAAGTATCTGACTCTATTTTAGATAGCTTGGTTTATGAGAATGTCAATTAGAATCTTCAATATAGTAAAAGCACAACTCACAAAAACATAAAATGAACAAAGATTTTGTTTAACTTACTATTACAGGAACCAGTAATATGCTAAAATTGGTTTGAACAGAATTCAACTTACCGATATTTATGTTGTCTATCAGACAAAATTCATTTGTATTGTCATCTACAGGAATCATTTTGTAATTCTCTGGCCAACAAAGTTACATTGTTACCAAGTTTCTTATATTTGCCTTTTGTCTCAGCCATGCTGTAAACTAGTCAGCAGTGCACCCCCCACTACAGAACCAGAAAATGCCCACAAATCTTACAGACATTGCCCAGAACCCACACCCAGAGATTTCATTTGTCCCTTCCAAACACTTGACATTTGATAATTTTTTACTTATCTTTAAACTTTTAACTTTTAACTTTACTGTATCTTTAACTGCAAGTAATCATAAGTAATAAAGTAATTTATATTGGGAATTATAAATAAAAATATTCAATTTTGAAAAAAAAAAAAAGAATTCAAACACATCTAATTACCTCCTTCCAAATAAAGAATTATTTCTTCCCTATGTCATGAGACCTACCATGTCTCCAAATCTGAAGAGTCCTTCCAAATGCAGCTATGTCCTGCTTGACCTTGCCCCCTTCCCATTCCATGGATGGAAAGAAGTGGCTTTCTCAGCTCACCCTCATCCTCCTCTGTGAGCTGCAAAATTATCTGCTCTTTCTACAAGCTGGACCTTCTCACCATGCCTACATTTGGAAATTTTATTCTGTTGTGATTTCTGATCGGTGTATAATTCAACCTCTGGTGTCCTGTGCAAACTATGTAGAAGGCGCACTTGCCCCACATATACCATGATCTGAGCTTAAGTCCATTTTGTAACATAAGTGTTATGTTGGCTCCCATCAACACCTTCTGTGTATTTATTTATTTAAATTTTTTTTCAATTTGCTTAGAACCCAGATGGGAAGAAAATCACTGTATAATATTGCCCTGATCAGAAATTTCCAAATCCATCCAAAGGAACAAAGTACCATTAAAAAGGAAAAGACAACAATCATGAATGGAGAAGAGGGAAGAAGTCTGAAAACCTAAAATGCAATTATTCCTCACCAAAAAGACCATTTAGTCAGTCAGGTTTTTTTTTTTTTTTTTTTTTTTTTTGCTGTGATCTAAAGACCCAACAGGAACAACATAGAGGAGTTTATTTGGGGCTTACAGAGTTGGATGCCTCAGTCCATAGACAGATGGGAATGACATCATGCGGGAAGAGTGTGAGGAAAGCAGCTCAGGACATGGTCATCAGGAAGCAGAGTGTTTCACTCCTAAGGAACAAAATATGTATGCCAAAGGCATGCCTCCAACAACCTACCTCCTCCAACCACACCCTACAGTTCACTATCAGCAGATTAAAGTACTGATTAGGTTAAAACTCTCATAACCCAATCATTTCACCTCTGAACTTTCTTGCATTATCTCACACATGAGTATGGAACAAATTTAATGAGATGTTTTTAATCTGTGAACATGATAAATTGCATGGTTTGACATTGAAATATTAAACCAGCTTAGTACTTCTTGAATATATTTTACTTAATCATCATTTTCACTTACTGCTCGATGTCAGATGTCATATATCTACTTAATATTTTAAGGGTTATTTCATCTACTGTCTTGAGAGTTATTGATTTATAGTTTTCTTATGATATCAGGGTAAATACCTCATAGAATCATTTAGGAATTTTCAATGTCACTGAATTATCAGTTCTCTCAAAACTGATCTATAGATTTAATACAATCAAAATCAAAATTCTAGTAAGCCTTTTTAAAATAACAATTTGACAAACTCTATCCAAATTTAGTGTGGAAAGGCAAATGATCTAGAGTAACAAAACAGCTCTAAACATTAAGAATAAAATCAAAGTAAGTAAAACATGGATTTGGGTGGGCAAGAATATAGAATCCAAACATTAATACACATAAGTGACTAGTTTCTGTTTGTGTGGTTGGTTGGTTTTTTGGTACCAGGGATTGACCACAGAAGTGTTTAACCGTTGAACCACATCCCCCTTTCAATTTTTATATTTTATTTAGAGACAGAGTCTTGTTTAGTTGCTTAGGGCCTCACTAAGTTACTGAGGTTGGCTTTGAACTTGTGATTCTCCTGCCTCAGTCTCCCAGTCTTTTTAAAATCAAACTTACTTTAGCTGATACACATAAACATAAAAATTATATATATGTGGTACCATTTGGTGTTTCAATGCATGTTCACATTGTGTAATGTTTAAATCAGGTTAAGTGGATCTATCTCCTAATTTATCACTTCTTATGATGAAAACTTCCAAAAATACTTTCTTCCAGCTTTTTAAAATAACATAATTGTTGTTCATAGTCACCCCGCATGCAGTACCACACCAGAACATCTTATTTTCCTCTAACTATAACTGAGTACTCATGATCAATCTTCTCCATCTCTCCTCCCTCCCGAGTCTCCCAGCCCCTGGTAACCACTGTTCTACTCTGGACTTCTGTGAGAGCAGTATTACACTCTACATGAGTGAGAACACACCTGGCTTGTCTTTTGTGCCTGGCTTATTTCACTTAACATAGTGATCTCCAGTTCCATCCATGTTCTTGCCAATGGCAGGATTTCATTTTTTTCTGCAGGAATACTCTTTCATGGTATAAATGTGCCACATTTTTGAAAATCTATTCATCGGTTGATGTGGACTTTTCTTTTCCCAATCCATTTAACATGGGGGTACAGGTGTCTCCCCAGTAGACCCATTTCATTTCCTTTGAACATGCACCCAGTACTGGGATGGCTGAATCATATGATAGTTCTGTTTTTAATTTTTTGAGCAATCTCCATGCTGCGTTCCCAAAGATTTGAACTAATTTACATTTCCATCCACAGTGTGCGAGGGTCCTTTTCCCCCCACATTCTTATCAGCACTTGTTAGCTCTTCTCTTCTTTTGTAATAGACATTCTTACTGCAGTAAGGTTGCATCTCCATGTGATTCCAATTTCCCTGATGGTTATTGATATCTGGCATTTTAAATACACCTGTTGGTATGACCAATAAATTTTCAAGCAACCTTATTGTGATATACTTTATGTTTCATAAAACCCATCTGTTTCAAGGGTACAATTCAACACTTTTGTAACTTTCCTGAGTGATAAAACCACCAAAATCTTTGGAACATTTTTATTTTCTTCCCCACCAAAAAGAAAAAGGCAAGTTTATACCCATTTACATTAATCCCCATTCCCATTCCAGGTCTCAGGGTCCCACACATCTACTTTTTGTCTTTCTAAATTTGTCTTTTTTGGACATCTCATGTAAATGCATTCATATGGACATTGATATAAATGCAAACTCATTTGAGTTTCTCCTACGAAACTCAGAGTTGTCCATTTCTCTTTAGCACTGAATACTGTTCTAATATATGGAATAACATAATTCACCCATCCATTCCCCAAGCACTGAACATTTGTTTCCAAATTAGATATTGCAAGCATTATTGCTCTAAACATGTAATGTTTGTGATGTGGGAGGCTTCCTGTGGACACGGGTGTTTATCTAGGTAGATTATTGGGTCTGATAAAAGTTTTCTGCTTAATTAAGAAAATGCTATTTTCAAATTACCACACCATTTTACATTTTCATTTTCAACGTATGAGTGTTGCTTTTCTGTGCACACCCTCACTGAAATTTACCATTGTGTCTTAGTTATTATAATATTCAATTCCATACAAAATGTCATTTGTGTGTGTGTGTGTGTGTGTGTGTGTGTGTGTGCAACATATATTTTCCCCTAATTTGTGGTTTGTCATTCCATGTTCTTAATGACTTCCCTCAAAGTGCAAAAATTTTGAATTTGAATGAGCTAAAATTCATCAGGTTTTTCTTTCATGGATCATGCTTCGGCATTATATTTGCATAACCCAACGTCTCAAAAAATTTCTCCTGTCCTCTTCTAGAAGGGTTACTGTGTTCTTTCTCACAGTTAAATCTGTGACCCATTTTGAATTCAGATTTGTGTACTGAATGTGTTGAAAAAAGTGCTTATTTTGTCTTGTGGCTATCAAGTGGTCCCAGAAACAAAGTATTTACTGGATTGCCTTAGACATTTGTCAAAAATCAACCAGCTACAAATATAAAAATTCATTTTTGGAGACTCCATTTTGTTACATTGACCTATATGACTCTTATGACCAGACCATTCTGTCTTAATAATTGTAGATTTAAAGTAATTTTTTGAAATCAACAAATAAAGGTATTGAATTTTTTCCTTTCAAAAATATTCTGGATAAGTGTTTTGTCTTCCCAGCATGTTTTTGAACTTCTTTGTTAGTATCTGTTTAAAATCTCTCCTGCAATGTTGATATTGTATTGAACCTACTGATCCAGTAGACAAAAGCTGTTATATTAAAAACATTGACTCTTTTAACCTATGCCCATGAATTGTCTCCCATTATTTAGATTTTCTTAATTTATGTAAAATGATGCAAGAGGTTTACATGGAGACTTCCATTGTGTACCAAAAGAATAAAGCAGCAGGATCCAGTAAGGTTTATTCAAGCAATGGAAAACTGATTCATCCTCAGGAAACATTGACTGTAATCTTTTATATCAATAAGCTAAGGCAGAGAAATAAATATGATTAAATTGATAAATGCTTTAAAAGCATTTAATGTATTTTGACAGTCCTTCTAAATAAACACTCTAAAAATGAATAGAAGAAAATTGCTTAAATGTGGTGATAAACTTTTTTTTATCTGATACATAAAGCAAATAATGTCATGATACTTATTTGATTACTTATTTGAAATATTTTCCAAATAAGATTAGTGATTTGATAAGGATACTTACTGGCATGATCATCATTCAATACCACTTTGAATGGATTATCAAAGTTCAATGAAATACGAAAATTAATAAGCAAATGTCAGAAAAGAAGAGATAAGAATCCTTATGGATGACAAGATTGAAATCCTAGGAGATCCCAAAGTTCCAACACAAAATATATAAATATGTTTATTCATTAAAGAATCTACGAGAAAAAAAAAAAAAAGCTTTGTTCTACAAAGACAAGAAGACCTTGAAATGGATGTCCATAGATTTCATCTGTCTCCTCAAAACGTTGCTGATTATTCAGGAATAAATTGAACATGCATGATGAAGAACCAAATTAAGAAAACAATAAGCCAAGATACAACTTAATGTCTGGCACGTATTCTGAGAAATGAATCATGAGGCAATTTTGAGCAAACTTAGACAACCAGGGACTGCCTAGCCCACAACACACCCAGATGGCATAGTATAACCTATTATTTCTGGGCTACAAACCTGTACATCACGTAATGTATTGAACACTATATATAACTGTGACAATGGTAGATATTTGTATATATAAACTTACCTAAAAATAGAAAATACATGTATAATGAACTGAAAATATTACACCTATAAATGGCACTTACGTGAGTGGGTCTTGCAGGACTGGCAGTGTCCCCGTATGTGTGAACGAGTGAGTGCTTTGTGAATGTCAAAGCCTCTGACACTAGTGTACCCCACAGCAGGCTTTACAAACTATACCCTTGGACTGCACTAGATTTATTTATTTAATTTTGTCAACAATAAACTAATCTTTTTCTGCATAACTTTTTAATTTTTTTAACTTTTTGAATCACTGGTAATAATTTTTATGAGAAAACAAACATTTTACAGTCATATAAAAATGTTTTCTTTCCTCATATCCTTATTCTATTAGCTTTTTCTATTTAGAGATTTTTTTCCTTTTAATACCTTCTTAAACTTTCTTGTTATGCAGCTACAAACATATACATTAGCCTCTGCATACATGGTGTTAGGAACAGCACATCTCTTCCCACCGAAGGTCCTCAAGAACAGTAACATGCATAGACTGTCATCTTCTATTGTAACAAATACTTTTCTTGAATCCCTCCTGCAGGACCCACCCAAGACTGTCCTATGGTTAACTAAAAAAATAATATAAGTAGAAGGAGTACATAAAATAACAATAAATGTAAAGTATAGAAGATACATGGACCTATAACATAGTAGTCAGCAAGTATTATGTACTGTACATAACTATATGTATTCTACTTTTATATGACTGCTAACACAGTAAATTCACTCACATCAGAACAACAGAAACACTGGAGTGATATGTGATACTATGACCTTATGGTGGCTCCAACATCACTTACACAGTGAAAATTTTCCAGTTTCATTAAAATATCAGGGACCATTATTGTATATCTACTCCACTGTTGATTATAACATCATTATACAGTAGATGACTATAAATCATAAACTAAAATACAAATAAATGCTCATGCATGATTCGTTGTTGGAATAAAATCACAAAATGTATTATCAACTAAAATGCTTCTAATATATTAAAAGTCTCCCAGTTTGTATTTATCAAAAATGTCTGAGAATTTCCAATGAAACAATAAAATGATAAACATTAGTAAGAACATTTGCTTTATTATGTATTAGAGGTAGTAATAGACAAAACATTGGTACAATAGAATAGCAGCAATATAGTTACATTGTTATACATAAAGTTAATTATATTAAAAGTGGTAGCACCTTTAAGTAGGCAATAATATTATATAAATGAAGCTACCATTCAACAATAAAAATGACAGTTATTTTATGAAGAGTTTTTAAAAAATAAATTTCAAATGCATTAGCAAGTTAATATAAAAAGTAAAAAAGTGATTTCAGAAAAAAGGTAGAAAAATAATAGCACCATTAGTGTATTGAAGGACCTTCTTAATAATAGAAACCCAGAAATCAGAAAAGGACAAAAGAACAATAAGGCAGAAAAAAATTAGTTTGTAAAACTTTTTTCTGTCATAAAATAACCCTAAAACAAAATCAGTAAAAAAATCTGAGCACAGTTTTTCAATGGAGATTGCAAATTGTTAAATTACAAATTTCTAAAATATTAAGAAAATTTTTATGTATTTTTAAGATAAAACTAAATAACTCAGTAGGAAAAAGTGCAAAGTTATAGAGTTCAGAGAAGAGCAAGAGGAAATAACCAATGTTGTGTATAGATGCCCAAATCAATAGTAATTAGGAAAGTTTAAAAAAATTTGTAAAGGTGAGTACTCTAGACAGATAAAGTTATATGCTTCTTTTCTGAAGAGAAATATCACAAACCAAAAAAAAAAAAAAAATCATAAAAACAACCATCGAAAGACACTGGGAAAATGATTAAATACAGCAACCAAATGAAAACTATTTGCTCATTTAGAATGAGCTACTGCTACTAAAAAATGTGCTTTTGAGACCTCCTTGCTTCAGGGTGTTGCCTTCACCTCTAGCTGTAACTGAAGTTGGCAGGCTAAGTTTATGCAGATGTCAATGAAACTGTTAATGTTGGGGTAGATTTTGAAAACTGAAACAGATTATTCCACATTTCTGGCTACTAATAAACTATGTGCATATGCTGTGGATCCCATGGAGGTTAGAATAAATTAAAAGTCTAGGGAATCTTATAAACTTCCTATGTCTTTGAATTTATTCCTTATCCATGCAGCAGAAGATGAAGACATTAGCTTCAGGTGTCTGAGCTACAAATTCATAGGGAAAAAGTCTTTTCAAAAATGACAGATATCAGCTGCACCTGTGAAGAAGATAGATCTCACAAATTAAGTTCAGACAACTTAATTGTCTGTTAACAACATAAGTGCAGTCTTCAGAAAAACAAAACCATAATAAAGCTCAATACAATACATTACATATAATGACTTGCTTTCAACCAAAATTTAGTGTACATGAGAATATAGATATTGTGGCTTACACTAAGAAGAAAAATAAATTTGGAAAAATATACTAATTGAATGATATTATGAAATATTTTATTAAATAATATTATATTAAATAATATCAGTGTACATTTTACATTGTCAGTGGTTTTTCCTAAGTACAGGAATATCTTAACAGATAATATTATAAAGAATAAATAAGTCTAAATTATAAACCTTAAAAGTATAATAACCAAAATAGAAATTATGATAAATGGACTCATTAGCAGATTTTGGGTGTTATAAGGTATTACTGAACATTATGAAAGATCAATAGAAATTATTCATGCCTATAATGAAATGGGAATGGGTGATGAGGAGAAAAACATAAAAGCTTCAGATTTCTGTGTCAAAAATGAGTGTTTCAATATACGCAAATGATATTCCCAAAAGAGATCATGGAGAAGGAGAGGATTATTTTTGGAAATGATACCTAAAATTTTACCAAATATATTTCATAAAAATTTAATTCAAAGAGGAAAGAATTGTGACAAACTGCAAGTGCAGTCAGCACAAAGAAAAATCCTCTGTAAACAGAACAGGAAAATGCATTATCAGAGATAAAGAGAAATTTTTGAAAGATGCAATAGGAAATATTAACATACCAACTCCAAGGGAACCATGATACATTCAACAGATGACTCCTTATCTGACATAATGGATCCCAGAAGACAATGGAATAATACCAGAAGTGGTCCAATGCTAATGATGTGTTTATCAAGACTTTGCCCCATCATAAGTTAAGGGTCATCTGAATACTCACAGTACTGAGAAAAAGAAAGAGCTGTCAATCCAGAATTATATCGCCAATCAAATTATACTTCAAAAATTAAGGTGACACAGACATTTCCACATGTATGAACACTATGAGATGCAAATGCTAGCAATCATATCCTCCAAGACTTATACCATAATAAACGTTCAAGGAAGACTGAAGAAAAAGACAGGAAACAGAAACACAAGAAAAAGTGAAAATTGTCAGAACTTACTATGTTAGTAGGTATCAAAAACGTATGTAAGTTTTGATGCTATTTTAATATTTATTAAAGATATGTTTTATAGCAAAAATTGTAACAATGTATTTTGGGGTTTATAATGTCTTTAAATATGTAAATATAATATATGTCTATATTATAATTATATACAATATTCAGTCAGATTACAATGTGATCAGGCAAGGAAGTAGAGTACTGTTCGTGTAAATTCCCCACATTTTATCAAAAATAAGTCAGGTGACATGAAGTATATTTCAAAAAGTTAAAGGAGCATATTTTAATTCCTGGAGTGATCATTTTAAAATAACACAAAGATACATAACTAACATACCAAAAGATTTAAAAACATGTATGTGTTTAATACAAAGTTGGCAATAAAAGAGTCTGGAAGGAGCAAGAAAGAAGCCAAATCAAACACTAATAATAAAGTGGCATAGCTAAGTAAAAATATAGCCATAATAATACTAAAAAATGGTATTAATGCAAAAAGAAGTTTTTTGAGGTAGAGGGAGGGTCAGTTTCATAGGTGTTTGACCTGTGCAATCATATGAAGCCCCATGTTCAGAAGGACCCTGAATTTTATCTAATACTCTGCTCTCTTTTGAAAGTCTTAAAATATTATTAACCATTATTATGAATATTTAATATAATTAACATTATGTAATATTAATAATGTTTACTACAATTATATTTGAACAAAATGACCCACATTCATATTACCCTGGGCACTGGAAATTATGTAAGTTTTGTTTGTGTAGTGATTTTGTGACTGTATTAATTTAGCAAATTCATCAAACTCTGCTCTTAAAATAAGTGGTTTCATTGTTTAAGTTATATGTAACTAAATCTTCAAAATTTAAAAGGAAATAAAAAGAGCAACAAGATATTGCTTTCCACTTACCATAATAACAAAGGTTAAACATAAATAGCTTTCACACATATTAGCAGGAATCTGTGTGATAATAGGTACTTTCATTTATTGGTGTATGTATGAATGCCCATTTGGAAGACTATCTGAAAACATCTATTAAAATCAATAACATTCAGATATTTTAACCCAGCAGTTCCATTTTTGAGACTATAAAAATACAAGTAATAATTTTCAAGTTAAGAATAATTACAGTAAAGGGATTCAAGCCTGGACTCACCTCCTCCTTGACAAAGAGACAAAGACACAGGGGTCTAACCGCAATTTAAGGTGAGTGGATATGGGAGAACACAGGAAATTACCAAGAGAGACTGGAACTTTGTAAGAACCAAAAGACCTGGGACAACAGTATAATAAGCAAAGCACAATACCCTAGACAAAAATTGACTACAAATGGATCAAAAATCTGTCTAAGTCCTGAAACTTTAAAACCACTAGAAGAAAAAATAGGTCAAGCAATTCAAGACATTGGTGCAGGCAATGATTTTCTGGATAGAATCCTATAAGTACAGGAAACAAAAACAAAAATTGACAAATTGAATTTCATCAAAGTCAATGACTTCTGCACAGCAAAGGAAGCAATCAAGAGAGTGAAGACATAGCTGACTGAATGAGAGAAAATAGTTGCCAACTATTCATCTGACAGGCTTAATATCCAGAATGCATGAGAAACTCAAAAAACTTAACAAAAATAAATAACACCATAAAAATATAGGCATGTGATCTGAATAGACACTTCTCAAGAGAAGAAATACAAATGGCCAACAAATATATGACAAAATACTCAAAATCATTAGCCATTAGGGAAATACAAATCAAAACTACAATGAGATACTATCTCACCCAAGTTAGAATGTCTATTATTTTTAAAACCAGCAAATGCTGGACAAAATGTGAAGAAAAAAGAAACCCTTATGCAGTGTTAGTGGGAGAATAATTAGTTTAACCATATGGGAAACAGCGTGGAGGTTCCTCAAAATATTAAAATAGAACCTCCATCTGATCCAGCAATCCCACTTCTGGGTTTATAGCTACAGAACTGAAAGAGTATGTCCAAGGGGGTTTTGCAATCCCATGTCCATTACAGCAGGAGCCACAATAGCCAACACATGGAATCAACCTCAGGGTTCATCAGTAGATGAATGAATAAAGAAAATGAGATCTATATACACAACAGGATACTTTTTAGCCTTAACAAAAAAAGAAAGAAGTGCTGTAATTTATGATAACATAGAGGAACCCAAGGGATATTATGTTACTGTAAATAAAGCAGGTAAAGAAAGACAAATATCACATCATCTCACTTGCACGTGGAAACTAAAGAAAGTCAAACCTATGGGAGCAGAAAGGAGAACACTGGTCATCAGGGGCTAGGGGTTGAGAAGATTGTAGAGATGCTGGTCAGAGCATGTAATACTTCAGCTACACAAGAGGAATGAATTAATGATATCGTTCTTCATGGTGACTCTCGTGGATAAGATATATTGCAACCAGAAAATTACTGAGTAAGTAATTTTTTTAAAATTTTTATTGTAAACAAATGGGACATATGTTGTTTCTCTGTTTGTACATGGAGTGAAGACATACTCTTTGTGTAATCATAAATGAGTAAGTAAATTTTAAGTGTTCTTGCTACAAAAACTTGATAAATATGTAAAGTAAGACATGTTGATTAGCCTGATTTAGCTATTCTACAGTATGTACATAGCAAACTGTAATATATTACAGCATAAATAGATGCAGTTTTTATGTGTCAATTAAGATTGTTTAAGTATAAAAAAAAGTTAATTGACAGAGAATGTCACTTATAGTAATGACTCGATAAGCAAAGCAACTCTAGGATTCTGTTCAAAATCAGCTAAGGGAGAGTAACAAGTGCATGGATTAGATTTAAGTCTGTAAGGGTTCCAAAGTATGGAGAATTGGTAGCCTGGGGTGGAAACCAGAGTAGGAGAATGGAAGCTACAATATTAGCAACCTGCCAGAAAATTTGGGGCAAGAAGAGGTCAGCTGCTAGTTAAGAGACTTCAGTGCAAGTACAGGACATCAATAGAGGAAAGGAAAATTGATACTCAGTTGAAAAGTCTGTGAATCAGAGTTTTCCTCCCCATCCAAGGTCAAATGAGCTAAACATGATATTCAGAATGACATATGGACAATAAATTAAAAAGGACAATAAATTAAAAAGCAACATCTTTCTTGACCTGGATCTGCACAATCTATATTTCCTTACTTTAGGAAAGCTCAATTTCCTAGCATCCTTTCCTGTTGGAAATTTACAATTCACCAAGTGCCATATCATTCTCTGATTTTAATGTAAACTTGAAATAATGAAATGCAAAAAGTGAGTTCTAGAAACTGTCTGCCCTATGAGCCTGCCTCTGGCCAGCTTCCTCTAAAAAGAAGAGGCCAAATGAACATGACTTCCATGTCCCTCTGGGATTGGCCTCTTTTTTGGAAGACAATCAGAAAGCAGAACTGGATGCCATCAAGTCCTCTGAAAGCTTTTAAATAAAAATCTCATGATTTCCTTCCTCTTTCCAAGTGTGTTCCTGAATTCATTATGAATGGAGATTTATTCAAAATCAGATTTGGTGGTGTCTCATGGACTTAGGCCAATACTGCTTTCATCTATTCTACCTCAATGCTGTCCATGGTTTGGAGTCTGGTTTGCCTAGGAGGAAAAGCTTATTGTCCATTTGGAAGGAACAGTAAGTTTGTCTTCCTAATAGGACTAGTCTAACTACCATTCTTTGAAGTCTAACTACCATTCTATGAAGAATGTTTTTCTTTCTTGTAGCCATATATGCATGCTCTTAGGAATGGACTTGTCATTAAAGAATAGAGTGCAAATAGTTAAAACAGGGAGCACGATTTGAAAGCATAAATTCCATTTCATATTCTTAGTAATCGTTTTGAATTCTGGTACTCTGGTAATTCAAAGAAACCAATAAAAAATGTGCAGGTAATTTGCTATTATTTTCTTTCAGTGTAGCACTTACATGTGTTTCTCATTTTACTATACTAATATTTGCCATTTTAAGAAATTAGTGACAAAGATAAGCAAGAAAATAAAAATTCACCTAAACCCAATACTAACAATTTCTATCAGTACATTTATGACTTGTGTCCTTTCATTGCATTTTCTGTGCATATATAAGTAAACCATTAAAAACTAGGGTTGCTGAATATCAGCTTTTAAAAATAAAAAGTCGCAGAGTCACACACATGTGCGCGCACACACACACACACACACACAAGCAACCTATCATCAATGTTTCTCGATATTCATGTATATTCTTGGTAAAGTTGGTTATAATTGATAAGTTACGGACACAACTGTATCCTTGCTTACCTCCAACATTCTGTTAAAATGAGAGAAGAGAGTTTCGGAAAAAGCAATCCAGAATCTACAAGAAAGAAAAAATAGCTGGAAAAGAGGCAAATGCAGCAGATTTTGGAGGCTGAAAGCAGATGGATGAGTGGTAACTGAAATAGCAAATACAAGAAAACTGGTGAGACAATGGGGATTCCCAGATCGTCACACACCTCGACAATGCCAGGTGTCTCTGAGCAGAAGAGAAGGCGGAACTCAAGCAACAGGCGTGTGTCAGGGTCTGCTGAAACCCCTATAAGTAAACATTTTACCATCTCATCCTTTATTGAGGTTTATGCTCTGAGGAGAATAAATTAGAGGGTCTCTGTACCAGGGTGTGGGGGAATAGCATAAACAAGTGAAAATGGAGAATTTAAAGTAGGCTTATAGCTCCTTTTCCTACTTCCATCCATATCACCTTGATTTTTTTTTTTTTTTTTTTTTCAGAACTGGGGTTTGAACCCAGGGTCTCATGCGTGCTAGGCAAGTGCTCTACCACTAAGTCACATACATACCAAGCCCCAGTTAGCAGATCAATAAACAATTCTCTGGAGAATTGTACCTGCCCAGGAGGAAATATGTAACCATATTTACAGTAGGGCTGTCCACAAAAATATCACAAGACAGCTATACCATGTAAGCAAGCCTCACCCACATTCAAAGCTTGGGATGAGCCTTTTATCTATCCTACAGCTGAATAGATAAAGGAATCTGAAGAAATCCTCTAAATACAAAAGATAACAGAAAGAAGTAATTCAGAAGTAACAGACTCTGTAGGGGAAAAAAAAACCAAACGAGCTCCTTTTCTCATGTTTTATTTTGAAAAGTGTTTACCTTAAAGTAGATAAATGGAATGCTAAATGTTCACCATATTACAATGATCTTCCTCTCAAATGCTGAATCATGAAACTTCTTCCTAAATAATTCAATATATAGCTCATAAAAATAAAGGTTTTCCCTATATAATGACATTTTTACAGCTAATAAAATCAATAGTGGTTTATCTTTTATCATTTGCTTTCTATAGCTTAATTTGTTCCATAAGTGATTTTTTATTGGTCCTTTATTTTTATCCCTTAATGCAATTAGATTTCATATACATATGTTTTTGTATATCTCTTCGGATTCTTTAATATAGAATATCCCCCTGTCTTTTGTTTTTCTTGACATTGGTATTGCAAGAAGTCCAGACCAGTTGTCTTTACCTAATATAACATAACACATTCTAGATTCACTGTTTCATCATTATGTCATTTGACTTATGTCCATATTCCTCATGTTTTGTGAATGCAGGTCTCCTCTCTAGGTGATGTTGTTTGGGGTTGCATCTCATTAGGGTGGATTTTATTGCAACCCATTAGAGTGGATTTTATTAGCTGTTCCATTAGGAACATAAATGTAGATTCACATTTTTAATAATAATTCATGATATCAAATTCACCTGGTGAGCACCAGGTCCATGAGGAGCAATATTAGGAAGAGGGGCCATTGTTAACACCACCAGAGTAATCAGGTGCAACAATAGGGGGAGAGAGATTTCATAAGCATTGAAGATGATTTTAAAAATCACGTGACAGATCTTTATACATGCATAAAATAAAATAAAATGTAGATGTTTAAAAGTAAGAATGAGACTGGGAAATTAAATTACAACACCTAGATATGACAGGTATGTGAAGAATCCAAGTGACCTAACTCATGAGGAGGATGTCTTATTAAGTTTACATTAAAAAACTTGGATACCCATGTTCAAAAGATACAGGTGAGGAGCTTTGTGTAAGGCAGGGGATATAGGATCAGACTGTCTTGTTTGTGAACTCTATAACCTTGCATTAGGCATTTAACTTCTCTAAATCCTGTTTCCCCATATGTAAAATGAAGGTGATAATAATAACTGTTTTAGAGTTTTGTGAATAATCAGTGACACTGTGTGTTAGCTATGTAAACTACAAACACAGTCAATAATTATTAACTATAGACAATATTGTAAGCATCATAATTCTTTTTTTGCCTGAAAAATTGCTGAAACACCTACCTCAAGAAAGTCATTTGGAGAAAGGAAATAGTCTCAAAACTACTCCACAAGCTGGACTCAGTGGTGTACACCTGTGATCCTAGAGGCTCAGCTTAGGATGCTGAAACAGGAGGATCCCAAGTTCAAAGCCGGCCTCAGCAACTTAGCAAAGACCTAATCAATTTAGCAAGACCCTGTCTCAAAATAAAATATAAAAGGACTTGGGATGTGGCTCAGTGGCTTGGGTTCAATTTTTGGTACTAAAAATTAATTAATTAGTTAATTACTTAATTTGGAGTTGAAATATATTGTTTCAGGTGGAAATTATTACTAAGGTTGTAGCATAATGCACATTGATTTTCCTTCCATATTTGTTCCTTTAACCTATCTTCTTTTACATCATGGGATTTTATTTATTATAACAATTAATGTTAATGCTTAGTAGAGTATTTCCCTCTTAATTATTGTTCAAATTTTTGTTGATTGTTTTTATTCCTTTAAAATGCTTGGATCTAAATTTTATCATTAGAATGTGACATTTTTCTATTTGGAATTTTATCACATACAATTTTATTATTTTATCATATACAATCAAATTATCATTTGTATCCCAGACAATTTTTGATTGGTTGTTTTATCAATAAATTCTACAGGTTTTGGCTAAGTTAATTCCTAGTCATTTTTTAAATTTTTGGTATTATATATGATATCTGTTGTCCATTACATTTTCTGTATTGATTCTTCAGAAATACACCCATGAGAAAAACAACTGGCCAACATGGACGAAACTACAAAATACCTTGTTGAGTGGTTGCTCCCTGAGCAAACTAGTGGTAAACTCACCAGTCCTGACCAAAGTGTCTGCTGGCCTGCACTGTGACAATGCTGGATGGCTCCAGGCTGGGGTGCCTCTGCAGAACTTGCCAGACAGAGGCAATTTAATAGACTGGTGGTTTTGATTTCAAATAGTTCATAATTTGTTCATCACCAGAAGATCCATCAAGGTTCAGGACTGCCTGGGGCTGATGAAGTCTCCAACTAGCAGCGCCTCAGTGTCACTCAGACAGCTCACCCTGGGTTTTATACCCTGGTGTGGTGGGAGGCGCTGATATAAAGCATCAAAGGACACCATGTTTGTTGGGGGCACTGAAACAGGCCAGGGACTTTTAGCCATTCCCCACTTACCTCAGGATGTTGCATTCCCAGCACAGTTGACAGCTTTTCTTAAAAACTGCAAGTGAGAAAAGGGGGAAAATTGGGTCAGTTCAAGAAGACTCAGAGAATGTCCTGAGAGAGGAGGTCAGGACAACCTTCAATCACCTTTTAAGATGAAAATAATCCTTTCTCAGCCCAAGCTGTAAGCCAACAAATGGTGCTGGGACAACTGGATATCCACATGTAGAAGAATGATGATTGATTCTATATCCATGCACAAAAGTCAAATCAGAGTGGATAAAAGACCTAGGAATTTTCTCAGAAACTTCATAACTTCTAGGAGGAAACATAAGCTCAACATCTTACATACTGGTGTAGGCACTAATTTCCTTAACAAGATTCCTGAAACTCAAGAAATAAAATCAAGAATCAATAAGTGGAACAGCATCACATTTAAAAGCTTCTACACAGCAAAGAAAACAAAAACATGAAGAGAAAACCTACAGAATGAGAGAGAGCCTTGCCAGCTACTCCTCTGACAGGTGATTCATATTCAGAATGTACAAAAAGCAAAACCAAAAAGACAAATAACCCAATCAATAAATGGGCAAAAGAACTAAACAGATATTTCTCAAGAGAAGAAATACAAATAGCCAACAAATACATGAAAAAATGGTCATCATCGCTAGCAATCAAGGAAATGCAAATAAAAACCACATGTAGGTTTCATCTGACTCCAGTTACAATGACAATTATCAAGAATAAAAATAACGATAAATTTTGGCAAGGATGTGGGAGAAAAAAATACACTCAACCATTATTTGTGAGACTGAAAATCAGTGCAAGCACTTTGTGAAACAGTATGGAGAGCCCCCAAAAGACTAGGGATGAAACCACCATATGACTCAGCTGTATCACTTCTAGGTATTTACATAAAAGAACTAAAAACTCAGCAAACTATAGCGGTACAGCCACATCAATGTTTATAGCAGCACAATTCACAATAGCTAAGTTATGGAACCAATTCAGGTGCCCTTTAACAGATGAATGGATTTTAAAAACGTGGTGTATATATACAATGGAATATTATCAGTCATAAAAAATGAAATTATACCATTTGCTAGTAAATGGGTAAAACTGGAGAACATTGTGCTGAGTAAAAAAAAAAAAAAACTGACTCAGAAATTCAAGGGTTGCATATTTTCTCATACGCACAAGCTGGAATAAAATTAGGGGAAAGAAGAGGGGAGTCCATGAAAATAGAAGAGAGATCAGTGGAGTAGAGGAAGGAGATATAGGGGCAGAGAGGAGAGATAAGAAAAGGAGGGAGGAGCAGCTGAATGAAATTAACCAAATTATGCTATGTACATATATGAATATATACCCCGAATTTCACCCTTTTTCTGTATCTATAATGCATTATTTTTGCTAATTTTTTTTGAGGGGGGTGCTGGGGATCGAACCCAGGGCCTTATGCTTACAAGGCAAGCACTCTACCGACTGAGCTATCTCCCCAGCCCCTATAATGCATTATTTTTAAAAGCTACAATTTATAAATAAATAGATGAAAGATCAGCAGAGTAGAGCAAAGGGAACAGGAGAAGGGAGGAGAAGAAGGAAAAGGAAGGAACTGGGAAGTGAACTGGAGCAAATTATATTCCGTGCTTGCATACTTATGTCAAAATGAACCCCAATATTATATATAACTATAATTCATATTAAAATTTTAAAAATAAATAAATAGGAGGCAGACTAGTAGAGTCAAGGAAGGGGAAAGGGCGAGGCAGGAAGGAGGGAAAGTGGAAGGACTGAGGAATGAAATGGAGCAAATTATATTCCATGTGGGTATGACTATGTCAAAACAAATCTCACTATTAACTATAATGTGCTGATAGAAAAGACTCATACCTTTGGTTACCTCAATTACTCCATTTTTTCAAATATCTTTGTGTCTAATGAATACAGAGGTATACCTGGTTTCTGAATTCCAGAATCCTAAGAGGCTCCTTGTACATAGTGTTGAATTTCTGCATCACAATTCTGTGTAAATAAGTTCCACTCCCTGCAAGATAGTCCTGGCAGGAAGTCTATTCTCATGGACATCTTAATCATAATCTTCTTTTCAATTTCTTATATAAAGTTGATCAATTTAAGCTTCCTGTTTCTATCTGGATCAATTTCAGCAAATGATATTTTCTTAGGAAAGTATTCATTTCCACTAGGTTTTCTTCACTGTTGCAAGAGATTTGCACATAACATTTTTCTGTGCATCAAATCCACAACTGCTATGCTTATGACTATCTCTCCTTTATTTTTACTAATGATCAATATTTTTGTGTCACTTTTGTTCATCAGGTTTGTTGGGATTGTAACAGAGAAGGGCCCTGTCTCCAGTGAAGCAACACTAGAGATCTGTGAGGATTAGAGTTTTTCCCCATAGCCAAAGGTATCAATGAAAAACCAGGCAGGCTACAGGTTTTCTAGGGTAAACAAGAATTCCCTACATTGTCAAGTTGCTATTCACATGACCCCACCCAGAAATAAGCACTTAGGTGTGCTCTTTTCTTATTGCTACCTGAGGGAAATAAGACAGTGACAAGCAGGATATAGCCTATCAAATATGGAATGGAAATAATAATAAAATAAGAATTTAATGCCTGGAAAGATAAACTGGGACCTTTCAAAAATACAAAAAAAAAAGTCATCATTTTTTCCTTGAGTAAGATAATTCATGCTCATATATTCTTTTTTTTTTTTTTTTTTTTTTTTTTTTTGTGGTGCTGGGGATTGAACTCAGGGCCTTGTGCTTGCAAGGCAAGCACTCTACCAACTGAGCTATCTCCCCAGCCCCTTACACTCTTGAAAAATTAAGGAAAACGAAATTAACATGAATGACATTGGGTTAGGCAGATCAGGTGTGTCTGTAAATTCGAGTCTGGACCTAAAGTCCCAAGCACTGAAAATTGACCTGCTCAAGAGCCTCAGTCCAGATGCTTCCCTGCCTGATCCCTGTGATTCCCTCATAGATAAGTGCTAGGAGGAGGAACTGATCCCCAGACTCCTTCAGGTTTCAAGGCGTCTTTCTAGATCTTTGTCAATATCTGGACTCAGGATCCATGAATAAAGAGGAAAAAGAAAAAGGAGAGGAGGAAGGAAAGAGAGAGGAGGAGCAAGATAGGAGAGGGAGACCACTAGAGATGGTAAAACTGTTCAAAATGGCATGAGAAGAGGCAGACCAGCATTAAATACAGAAAAAATAAAGAAAAACAGAAGCACGACAAGTGTGACTTGTTGCAAACTAATTTTTAAACAAAAAAAAGAGATATTTTAGCAAAATAAATGTTTATAGAACAAACTCAAAACAAAGCAAAAACCAAAAGAATATTAATATTATAAAGGGTTTGTACACTGAGATATAGATATCCATCAAGGAAGAAATCACAAATAAAAGGTTTCTGAGGACACAGTTAACCAAAAGTAAATGAATAATTCTAATAAAAGTAAACCATAAAAAGGATGGCAATCTTTATTGGTTTATCTTCAGGGAGCATCACATTTTTAATTAAAACTTAATATAAGATGGTATAAAACACTTTTCAGAAAAATTCCATTTGCAAATATATATGCTTGCATTCTAATTAAAATATTAGCATAAATAATGTAGCGTAAATCAAAATTATATGCCACAACCTCCAGGTAATTCATATACCAGGAACAATAGAATAATTTTTAAAATATCCATCTAAAATATATCACTAGAAGAGTAATTTAATAGATTTAGAAGTCTTAATGTTTTCATAAAAATGAATTCCTAGTTGGGTCAGTTATTGTTTCATATATATTCTACCTACATTAGTTGGTAGATATGTGAATATATATTTTTGGTGAATATAATTATTTTCTGATTGTTCTTTGTACCAATGTAGAACAACCTTCTTTGTTACTTAAGATATTTGCTGACAATCTTCATTTTGTCAAAGATTAATATTACAACTTCAGATTTCTTCTGGTTTATATTTGCCTCGTAAATCTTTCCTTATCCTACTATTATCAATGTGTGTGCATGTGCATGTGTGTGTGCACATGCATGTATGTGTATTCGTGTCTCATACAAAACATTTTGTTAGAGTTTGCATTTGTTTAACCAGTTCTTAATCCATTGATTACTGAGAAAATCCAATTATACTCACTATACTTACTAATATATAAAATGTCTTATTCTTATGTCTTTCAATGACTTTATTTTCTTATTTTCCAATGATAAAATAAGATTTTCTTTCACTGTGTTATGTATTACACAATCATTACATCTGTTGTGGACTTATTTTGATTCCCCAAACTCATCCAATTAAGTTCTAACCCCCAAAGTAATGACTATATTTGGCAGTAAGATCTTTAAAAGAAAATCAAGGTTAAATGCAGTCATAAGGGGGGCAGCTATAATTGATAGAACTGATGTCCACACACAAACCCCGAGAAAAGGCCTTCAGAGGACCCAGTATGCAGCAAGAAGACAGTAAGTCAAGAAGAACCCTCAGCAGAACTTGATCCTGCTGGCATGCTGATCTCTGATTTCCAGACTCCAGCACTATGAGAAAATTAATTTCTGTTGATCAAGCAGGCCACCCCTGGGTTTTGTTTTAGCAGCTGAAGCTAACTAATACAATATCTTCCTTCCACTCTTCTCCCACAAGAATGCAATCCACTCATGAGGAACAAGCTGGGATAAAATGTACATAAATAATTTATGATTTCCCTAGGATTCCCTAATTCTCTAGCAGAGTGGCCATTATTAAACCTTCTCTCAGGTTCTAGTGTAGTGTTTCTGAAATAGTACCTGATGTTTTTCTGACATTTCTGCTATTTAATGTGATCTCGAGCTTCTATGTTTTCCCTATCATCTATGTTATTATGCCAGGCTGACTAAAGTGGTGTGTGTGTGTGTGTGTGTCTGTCTGTCTGTCTGTCTATCTGTCTGACTGTCTGTGTGTGTCTGTGTGACTGGGGCCAGATAAGAGCACCCCATCACAAAAAATGTTCTTTCTCCTTGGCTAGGAGCCAAGCTTAAGGAATAAGCCAAGAAACCCTTCAGTATACATGACTTCTACAGTAAACTCAGGTTATTAAGACATAACAAGGTGATCCAAGATGGCAGACTAGAGGCGGACTGCATCTCCAGTCACTCCAAAACCCAGGATTTAAGAAGGGGAGGCATTGAGAGACTTGGACTAAAATAGAGAAACGGGGTGAGTCTCCCCCATCCAGTGAAGCTCTGCCAGGGCGGCAGGCCCGGATTCGGGCAGCTTATTAGAGTAGGGCAGGGCAGCTAGAGTCTTCCCCAGGCAGACCTGCGCACTCTGGCGGTGGGCTCCTCCCACAGGGCCAGATACTCCAGCTTCTTGGAGCAGGACCCCAGGGAGAGCCTTTCTGCACAGAACCAAGCTCCAAGTCCCTGAGCCAGCGCAGCGAGTTCCTGCCTGCAGGTTGCTTCAAGGACAAGGACAGGGCAAACAGGGACTTCCCCAAGCAGCCCGGCCCCCTTCGGCGGGAAGAGTCTTTCCAGGCTAGCTTCTCAGAGCAAGCCCTCCAGTAAGAGCCTTTCCACACAGAGCCAGCTCCAAATCCTGGAAGCAGTAGCGGGCTAGGGGCAGCTTTCTTTGGAAGCACTGCATTATCAAGTTACTCCAAGACTTCAGGCTACTGAGGGCAGGAAGGTGATATACTGGAAATCTACAGGGACACTATAAGCCAATAGAAGAATTCTGCAATATCACAAAGTCCCACTGATATCTGACCAATATGAGAAAACAAGGGAAGAAAATGACCCAAACAAACCTAGATACTATATCAATAAAACCCAATGACAGCACAGCAGAAGAAATGTCAGAAAGGCAGTTCAGAATGTACATAATTAAAACAATCAGGGAAGCAAACGAGGAGATGAAAGAGCAAATGCAGGCATTGAAGAAGGAAATGAAAGAGCAAATGCAGTCATTAAATGATCGCACCAATCAACAATTAAAGGAGCAAATACAGGAAGCAAGAGATCATTTCAATAAAGAGAGATATTTAAAAAAAGAACAAACAGAAATCCTTGAAATGAAGGAAACAATAAACCAAGTTAAAAACTCCATAGAAAGCATAACCAATAGGATAGAACACCTGGAAGACAGAACCTCAGATATTGAAGACAAAATATTTAATCTTGAAAACAAAGTTGACCAAATGGAAAAGATGGTAAGAAATCATGAACAGAATCTACAAGAATTATGGGATATCATGAAAAGGCCAAATTTAAGAATTATTGGGTTTGAGGAAGGCTTACAGAAACAAACCAAAGGAATGAACAATCTATTCAATGAAATAATATCAGAAATTTCCCACATCTGTAGAATGAAATGGAAAACCAAGTACAAGAGGCTTATAGGACTCCAAATATACAAAATTACAACACACCCACACCAAGGCACATTATTATGAAAATACCTAACATACAAAATAAATACAGAATTTTAAAGGCTGCGAGAGAAAAGAATCAAATTACATTCAGGGGGAAACCAATAAGAATATCAGCAGATTTTTCAATCCAGACCCTAAAAGCTAGAAGGGCCTGGAACAACATTTACCAAGCCCTGAAAGAAAATGGATGCTAACCAAGAATCTTATACCCAGCAAAACTTACTTTCAGATTTGATGATGAAATAAGATCCTTCCATGATAAACAAAAGCTAAAGGAATTTACAAAAAGAAAGCCAGCATTACAGAACATTCTCAGCAAAATATTCCTTGAGGAAGAGATGAAAAACAACAATGCAAATGAGCAACAGGAGGAAGTAGCCTAAAGGAATAGCCAAATAAAGAGAAACCAAATCATGTCAAAAAACAAAAATGAGTCAAATGACTGGGAATACAAATCATATCTCAACAATAACCATGAATATTAATGGCCTGAACTCATCAATCAAAAGACATAGACTGGCAGATTGGATTAAAAAGAAAAATCCAACAATATGCTGCCTGCAAGAGACTCATCTCATAGAAAGAGATACCCATAGACTAAAGGTGAAAGGATGGGAAAAAACATACCATGCACACGGACACAGCACAAAAGCTGGAATATCCATCCTCATTTCAGATAATGTGGACTTCAAGCCAAAACTAGTCAGAAGGGATAAAGAAGGACATTACATACTGCTTAAGGGAAGCATAAATGAGCAAGACATAACAATCATAAATATCTATGCCCCGAACATTGGCTCATCCATGTATGTCAAACAAATCCTTCTCAATTCCAGAAATCAAATAGACCACAACACAATAATAATAGGCGATTTTAACACACCTCTCTCACCGCTGGATAGATCGTCCAAACAAAAATGGAATAAAGAAACCATAGATCTCAATAACACAATCAACAATTTAGACTTAATCGACTTATATGGAATATACCATCCAACAAAGAACGAATACACTTTCTTCTCAGCAGCACATGGATCCTTCTCTAAAATAGACCATGTCTTATGCCACAAAGCTACTGTTAGCAAATACAAGAAGATAGAGATACTACCTTGTACTCTATCAGATCATAATGGATTGAAATTAGAAATAAATGACAGAATAAAAAACAGAAACTTCTCCATTACCTGGAGATAAAATAATACACTATTATATGATGAATGGATAACAGAGGACATCAGAAGGGAAATAAAAAAATTCTTAGAAGTAAACGAGAACAAAGACACATCATATCAAAATCCCTGGGACACTATGAAAGCAGTACTTAGAGGAAGATTTATTTCATGGGGCGCATTCAACAAAAGAAGTAGAAATCAACAAATAAACAACTTAACACTACAGCTCAAAGCCCTGGAAAAAGAAGAGCAGACCAACACCAAAAGTAGCAGAAGACACGAAATAGTTAAAATCAGAGCCGAAATAAACGAAATTGAAACAAAAGAAACAATTGGAAAAATTAACAAAATAAATAGTTGGTTCTTTGAAAAAATAAACAAAATTGACAAACTCTTAGCCACGCTAACAAAGAGAAAGAGGGAGAAAACTCAAATTGCTAAAATTCAGAATGAACAAGGAAATATCAAAGGCATGAGTGAAATACAAAACATAGTTAGAAGCTATTTTGAAAATCTATACTCCAACAAAACAGAAAACCTCGAAGACAACAAGAAGTTTCTAGAGACATATGAATTACCTAAACTGAATGAGGAGGACATACACAACTTAAATAAATCAATTTCAAGCAATGAAATAGAAGAGGTCATCAAAAGCCTACCAGTAAAGAAAGTCCAGGACTAGATGGGTTCTCAGCCGACTTCTACAAAACCTTTAAAGAAGAGCTCATTCCAATACTTCTCAAAGTATTCCATAAAATAGAAGAGGAGGGAACCCTCCGAAACTCATTCTATGAAGCCAATATCACCCTGATACCTAAACCAGACAGAGACACATCAAGGAAAGAAAATATCAGACCAATATCCTTAATGAACATTGATGCAAAAATTCTCAACAAAATTTTAGCAAATCGCATACAAAAATATATTAAAAAGATAGTGCACCACTATCAAGTGGATTTTATCCCAGGGATGCAAGGTTGGTTCAACATCTGGAAATCAATAAATGTCATTCACCATATCAACATACTTAAAGAATCACATGATTATTTCAATAGATGCAGAAAAAGCATTCAATAAAATACAGCATCCTTTCATGCTCAAAACACTAGAAAAAATTGGGGTAGTGGGAACATTCCTTAACATTGTAAAGGCCATCTATGCTAAGCCCATGGCCAATATCATTCTAAATGGTGAAAAACTGAAAGCATTCCCCTTAAAAACTGGAACAAGGCAGGGATGCCCTCTTTCACCACTTCTATTCAACATCGTTCTTGAGACTCTAGCCAGAGCAATTCGACAAACCAAAGAAATTAAATGGATACGAATTGGAGAAGAGGAACTCAAACTATCCCTGTTCGCTGATGACATGATTATATATTTAGAGGAACCTGGAAATTCCACCAGAAAACTCTTAGAACTCAAAAGTGAATTCAGTAAAGTAGCAGGTTAAAAGATCAATGCTCATAAATCCAATGCACTTTTATACATAAGTGATGAATCTTTGGAAAGAAGAATTAGGAAAACTACCCCATTCACAATAGCATCGAAAAAATAAAATACTTGGGAATCAATCTCACCAAGAGGTGAAAGACCTCTACAATGAGAACTGCAGAACACTAAAGAAAGAAATTAAAGAAAACCTTAAAAGATGGAATGATCTCCCATGTTCTTGGATACACAGAATTAATATTGTCAAAATGGCCATACTACCTAAAGTGCTATACAGATTCAATGCAATTCCAATTAAAATCCCAATGATGTACCTTACAGAAATAGAGCAAGCAATTATGAAATTCATCTGGAAGAATTAAAAACCCAGAATAGCTAAAGCAATCCTCAGTAGAAAGAGCGAAGCAGGGTGTATCACAATACCAGATCTTCAACTCTACTACAAAGCAATAGTAACAAAAACTGCATGGTATTGGTACCAAAATAGACAAGTAGATCAATGGTACAGAATAGAGGACATGGACACAAACCCAAATAAATACAATTTTCTCATACTAGACAAAGGTGCTAAAAATATGCAATGGAGAAAAGATAGCCTCTTCAACAAATGGTGCTGGGAAAACTGGAAATCCATATGCAACAGAAGGAAACTAAATCCCTATCTCTCACCCTGCACAAAACTCAACTCAAAATGGATCAAGGACCTCGGAATCAGACCAGAGACCCTGCATCTTATAGAACAAAAAGTAGTTTCAAACCTTCAACTTGTTGGCTTAGGATCAGACTTCCTTAACAGGACTCCCATAGCACAAGAAATAAGAGCTAGAATCAACCACTGGGATATATTCAAACTAAAAAGCTTTCTCTCAGCAAAGGAAACTATCAGTAATGTGAAGAGAGAGCCTACAGAGTGGGAGAATATCTTTGCCACTCATACTTCAGATAGAGCACTGATTTCCAGAATTTATAAAGAACTCAAAAAACTCTACACCAAGAATGCAAATAATCCAATCAACAAATGGTCTAAGGAAATGTACAAACACTTCACAGAAGAAGATGTACAAGCAATCAACAGGTATATGAAAAAATGTTCAACATCTCTAGTAATAAGAGAAATGCAAATCAAAACTACCCTAAGATTTCATCTCACCTCAATTAGAATGGCTATTATCAAGAACACAAGCTACAACAGGTGTTGGCGAGGATGTGGGGAAAAAGGTACACTCATACATTGCTGGTGGGGTTGCAAATTACTGGAAAGCAGTATGGAGATTCCTCAGAAAGCTTGGAATGGAACCACCATTTGACCCAGCTATGCCACTCCTTGGCCTATACCCAAAGGACTTAAGATCAGCATACTACAGAGATACAGCCAAATCAATGTTCATAGCTGCTCAATTCACTTTAGCCAGATTGTGGAACCAACCTAGATGCCCTTCAGTTGATGAATGGATAAAGAAACTGTGACATATATATATACAGAATGGAATATTACTCCGCCATGAAGAATGATAAAATTATGGCATTTGCAGGCAAATGGATGAAATTGGAGAATATCATGCTGAGTGAGATAAGCTAATCTCAAAAAACTAAAGGACAAATGATCTCACCGATAAGCAGATGAGGACATATAATGGGGGGTATGAGGGGTTAGCATTAGGGTTAGGGTTAGGTTTAGGGTTAGGGATAAGGAGGGTGGTAAGAATGGAGGAAGGAAGGACTGTATAGAGGGAAAAGAGGGGTGGGTGGGGTCGGGGGAAGGGAAAAATAACAGAATGAATCAAACAATATTGACCTATGTAAATTTATGATTTTTAATTAAAAAAATAATTTAAAAAAAAGACATAACAGACCTTGGTTTCTGAAAACTCAAAATCAAAATGTTTTTCTATGTTACTTGTGAGAGTACAAAAATCTGTCTTTGTGTTGAGGCAAAATATTCATCTTTGCCACTTTCACCCAGAAGTTCAGATAATTTCAACATCTGATTTAAAATCTGATTTAAAATCAGATGTTGGTAATGCCTAGCTCTGTCTCAGGACCCGTATATTTCAATGAGTTCCCCAATTCAGTTTGGTCTTCCCAGAGGCTGCCAGATAATACATGGGTCCTTACTCTCTCAACTGTAAAGGAGAAGAGGGCAAACCCAAGGAGCCTTACACTTGCTTCTGTCTCATACAAAGAGTGTCAAGTATGTGAATATGAAGCCTCAGAGGCTTTTCTACATAGCATACTACTATACATAGTCATTTTTGAGTATTGTTAGGTGGAGGTATTCTGTCTCAAAAATACTAATTGGAGAGTCAAGCTGTGTGCATACAAAATGCTCTGAATAATTGATTAGTATTTCCCCATAAAACCGCAATAGCAATCTGTCTTAAAATCAATCTTAGGATGAGATTACCTTTGTGTTTAGCAGTTTTTATTTTGGCCAAACAATTATCTTCATGCTATAATTATCATTCCATCATCACACAACACTCTTTCTTGAAAATGGACAGTTGAATGCAAACAGGTTAGGAAATACCAAATACAAAAGATTTTAAAAGCATTTTCCTTCTTTTTCTTGAGGAGAATGTTTGTAATCATCACTGTGATTTTTGAGAATATGTTATTTGTAGATTTGAACAAGAAACTTAAGAAAACATTAGAAGTGTTCTATTTACTTTCAGTCCTACTATATGATTTATACATTCCTGATAAAGAATTCTTGAGAAATGTCTTGAGATTGGTTCATAGCCTATAAATGTTACAGATTTTGATGTCTGACTCATTAAAACTAAATTTACTTCACTGGGCAATTTTTTTAAATTCAGTATTTACCTTCACACTAGATGGAATTCTGCCGTTAAGGAATTCAGCAATAGTGCTAAATGGCTCCAGATTTCCTTTTAGTAGATATCAGCTCACAGGTACAGTCTATATACTCTTTTGCCACCTTTATACCATCTAAATCCAGGCTCCAGGAGGATGGAGAGCTTCTAAGAGGAAGACAGAGTGGCACCAAGATTGGCCTTCATTCTCTTCCTTTTTTCCAAGGATTGCAAAGTTGTAAACCCAGGATGGGACCTAGAATGGGAAAATGACGTTAGCAGTTGTACGAAAGCATGTGATACTTGTGCTTTGTACAGTGTTATAGAAACTTTGGGGATCCTTTTAGAAATCATTCCAGTTGGATAATGAAAGCACATTTAAGGCCAAGAGATTTTCCTTTTGTGTTGTTTTAATCATAGTCTTGAGTTGTGTAGGGTTAAACACAGCAAGGAAAGGATGCTAGATTTGGAGTTCAAGCTGCTTATAGTTGGCTGTAGGCTAGAGTACATTTAATTTGTCCATCACTATCCAAGTTTCACAGAACTTAACTGAATAATGTTAAACAGTAGGCATGTTATGCAAGTCTGTTTCAGGAAATCAAACGTGGGATACAAGAAGGTGAGCAAACAATAAATGGGCTTCTTCTATGCCTGCCCAGGAATATATGTGAGATGAGCACAACTTTAGAGTCTCTTTACCAGTAATAATAGCTTCTCCTGTTTCTGCAATGACTCAAGGCAAAGAGTTGACATGGTTGCATCCTCATATCAAATTGGATAGTGACTGTTGGATTAGAAAGGAACTTTCACCAAATTGCATGATTCCAAGGATACAAAGAATTAATGAATTTTGACTAATCAGTTACCCATGACAGCCTAGGGCTTTCTGGAAAACTCACATATTATTGTTTATTATCTAACCTATTAGAAATATCAATTTTGGAACTTCTAAATTGTTATCAATTCAGGAAAGAAAAGAGATTGGCTGTCTTCCTAGTCACCCATCATGGGGAAGAAATACAGAGTTGCTTAGAGGAAAGTTTATTCAGTGAAATGAAAAACAGAATCACCATCTCATGTGGAATGCAGAAATTTCTTGGATATAATTTGCTTCATTTAAACAATGAAATTAACTCTTGGTATGAATGAGTTCATGTTATACATTATTTAATATTTGTCGGTGTATATTTGAGCATTAAATTGGAGTAACAATCAGTTCTATAATTGCCCTTCAAATAACATCTTTTCCTGAGCAAGAAAATAAACCACTTATTACTTTAAATTAAATATTTTTCAAAATTTAATTTTCTTATTCTTTATTATCAGAAATTTTATACATTAGCAAGATTCAATTTAAATGCCAGTATTGAGATTTTTTTCCCAGTGTTTGGTGATTTCAAATTCACTAGTTTGAACATTATATAGAAAATATATTTAAGTTGTATTTAGGCAGCACCTTGAACTTACTTTAAAAGAAAGGTAGTTCAGAGCTCAAATTGTTATTGCTTTTCATACTACCTTCTTTTAAGGTAAAAGACTTTAATTACACCACGCAACTACAGCTAATGCTTTAGATCTAATAATAAATTAAAACAAACAAAAAAGATCAAATTGAAGTTGATGGAATAAGATTACAAGGGTAAAAGTGAAGAGGAAAACTGTTCCACCTAAATTTGGGGGCTATTTCTAAATTGATTCAGGCTAATTTTCTGCAAAGAGTACATATATTTTTTTTTTAATTGTGGAGTTTTGCTGGAGATAAATCACTCACTCTAAGGGAAAGGTATCATCTTCTGATAGGTTGGAACTCTCTGAGAAAAAGGAAAGGCATCTAGACAAGCTAGAATGCACATCATAGCTTCCTGAATGACGGAACACTAAAATTCATTCCCTGCATGCACATAGGAGGGTCCCACATTGAGTCAAGAGAGCATGGGAACACAAGGAAATGACCAGCACTGGGAAGAAGCTTAAAAGAGAAGGAATGGCATCCCATGTGTGCCTAGGAGTCACTCAAGCAGACCTCACTCCCTGAAGACCTGTGTGATCTTCTAATGGGGAAAGAGTCTAGACCAGAGAACAGATTCCATTCCAATGTGAGAGAACCAAGTGGATCAAGAAAGCCCTGTTAATGAAAGAGGAAATGACTTACCCCATGATGACAGAAACAAATCTCTTCCTCTCATATTCACCAGTGGGCACCACGGAGTTCTGCTATCCTTGCTGATAAATATTTCTGTACATCCTGAATCTAAAAGAAAGTGTTCTGAGCCTCTTTCCTGCACCCTTTTCTGTAATGTCCATGAACTCTCTCAATTGAACAGATAGCAACCACCATCTGGGTACTTCAGATAATCACATCACAATTCTTTTATTTGTCCAGTTATCCCTCATTCTTTCTATCTCTTCAAATGATGGAGATGCCACACCTTAGCATTCACTTGTCAGGTGCCTAACCAGGTGAAATTGGTAAGTACCCTGAAGAATCTGGCTAAATATATTTACACTTTTTAAAGAGGGTCCACTCCTTGCTCAAACTATCTCCATACAATTTCCTTCCCTGCCTTATATGTATTTCTACCCAATCTTTCTCCAAGCCTGGTCCATCTAGTATTTGACATGTAGGAAGGTCATTTTCATTTCTCAATAACCAATGAAAACATACATTCATTGCTATAAAACAGATATCAATAAGTTTAAATTTATATTTAATCTTACCATTCCCACTCCTGACCTTATGCTTGGTCAGTATGATTTAAAATTTACAATCAAACAGTTATTCACTGCTGTTATTATTGAAGTATTACTTCCTATAAGAAGATTTAAAGGATAAAGTGAGGCTGCTTGTAAAAACAGGGAGAATCAGATGTGGAATATGGATATATCAATATTGATGTCATAGCTATCTGCATTGATGGGATACGACCTCACATTGTGAATGCTCACAATCAACAAGTCTACATATGCATTTGGGATCTATCTGCACCTGAAGAGAGTGAGGGCCATGACCACAGTAAGAGTTCACATGGATATTAGGGAAATGTCCATATGTATGTTTCTTTGCTGCCATTGTGGTAACTGCTGCTCATCTGACTTTACACCAACCTTTCTATTTCTCCCCACTAAAATAGAAAGCAGCAGATGGGGCTTTCAATATTCACTGCCCTCAAGGTGTCTCAAGCAGAGAAACTAGTGCTCCTCCTTTATGAGTCCAAGGAAAAGGGATGTGAGTAGCGAGAATGGAACATGATCCAAGGAAAAGGGATGTGAGTAGTCAAAGTGGAACACCCGTGGTACTCTGAAAGACGGAGTGGCTCACAGGGCAGAAAAGCCTGGCCTAGATTCTCAGAACATAGCAAAGGCAATTGAAGGGCAGAGCTGCCCTGCAGCTAACAAAACCCTGAGAGGTAAAGCAGAAATATCTTCAGCTACAACCATCCTTAGATTGCCCCCCAATAGTACGATGGAGACACGGCAAAGGGGAGTCTGTGATGTTCCTCAGACTCAGAACCATGAATCAGAATCAAAGGAAGTTTAGATTTCTTTATAGAGTACAATGCATGACCGATCTGAATTGAAACAGGAAGTCAGACAGATTGGGTTGGTTTCTGTTTGTCTGGAATTATCAAGAAAAGCAATCAGATGAAGATCCAGAGAAATGTACATTACAACTCCCAAAGGAGCTCCCATAATAAGGGAAATGCCCCGCACACACACACAGTTAAGGGCTAGAAGAACTTCCTTTGCTTTAATGAATGACTTCACCCCAGACACAGGCAGCTAGGGAGAAGTAGAGGTGAAGACCAGGAAGAGTGTCTTTCAGATAAGGCATGACAAGAGCCCAGGCCACTCTGCCAATGGTGGAGTCCAGGAGGAAATGGTGAGAAATAGAGGTCCAGCTGGACAGGGATCTTCCAAGTGAGAAGAGAGGTCTGTGAAGGGTTCCATGGAGGATTCAGCTTGTGGACGGCCATTTCCTAGAACCATCCTAGGGCAGTCCATGTCAGGCAAAGAGTTGGCAGGAGTTCAGCACTGATACTGTTGGACAATTAGAGGCCCAAGCTGGACCAAACCCTCTCAGCACCGCCTCATTGCCCCTTCCCTGCTCAGGGACTAAGGAAGAGCAAAAAGAACATCCTGCTCACTCTAAGTCCTGAGTCCACTTGGTACTAGTGACAGCAGAGGAGGTGGTGGCATTTAAGGGTGAAAGGTGCTTTCAGCTGAATGTGCATTAATTTAAAAATGACTGGAGAGACTATGGAAGGCTGCCAATGGAGTTGTTAAGGAGTAAGAAAGAGGAATTTGTTAGAGTAAGTTTAGAAAAAACAATGAGAAAAAAATAAAAAGAAAACTTCCTATTATTGTCTCCGTTCAATATCCTGGTTATATGCACAATGTAGTTAGAAGTGGTGACTGATACCATGTGTGGAATATACCAATCTCAGATTCTCCAGTTACACAGAAATATTTAGGACTTACAAAGATAATCCATAATAGGGCCTATCTATATTACATACTGTATCTGGAGCACAAAAATAAAGCATTTCGGGGAGGTTAGTTCCATGCAATTCAGAAAAATTTTTATTAGATTTAGCATGTGAGCCTCCCATCAAGTATTCAGTAAAGATCAAGTTTAATGAGCTAAAAATCACATTAAATGGAACTCTTCAGACACTTTAGAGCGCCCAGGAAACTCCAATTCTTACCAACACAATTAACGTCAGTGTGTCTGTTAAACATTAATGCAGTCCTAAGCCAGACCAATAGAAATATTGTGCAACTTCCTGGCAGGAAGTCAGCATTCCCTGACAGCCTGAACTGACCAACTCCTATCCGGAGAACTACATTTTAGGGAAAAGAGAAATAGGTTGATTCTCTTCAGAGGAAAGGGACTGGATGAGCAAAGCTTCTGGAAGTATGTATGGAACAGACAAGGGAAATCACAGCAAGGGGCTCTCAGCAAGACTCTGCCCTTTGTAGGATTGTGGGGTAGTAGGAAGTATGTGCCAGTCCTTTGCTACTCCAAGGAGCAAGAACACAAACAGAGAGCTTAGTGAAGGCGCACGTAGGGTAAAACCAGCCTCTTTCGGAGGAGTGGTGGTGGTAGTGGGCGTGTGCTAAGCTTCTCAGGACTGGGGTTTCCCAGCAGAGGCTCCACGGCCATCTGTCAGAGCTGCGCAGAGGCTTTCTGCACCAGGTGGAGAATCCAGGAAATGATCCCCAGGTTTCTCACCAGCTGCAATCTCTGTGTTTTTAATTGGGCCGTCTACATATGGTCTTGCTTTACCTTCTTTTTCCAGAAATATAAAAATAACTCCTTTTGACAAATAAAACGATGGAATTTTCCCTATGTTAAAACAAGAAGGAAAGCTAAAACGGTGATCCTTGAGGTTATCCAATCTGTGATGTTATTGTTCCTGTGGTTGTTTGGGCTTCTCCACAGATTTTATTTCTTTCTTTTTTTTTTTTTTTTCTTTGTCCTTTTTTAAAATGGAGGAGGAGGAGAAAATTGATCTGAAATTTTCAAGCTTCTATAATTACAACCACAGAAATCACATTTTGGTACATTACAGAATAGTGTCATTATTTTCTTTGAATCTGAGTATTTTGAGCAGAATTAGTACAATGGCATGTTAGCATGTTTTGATTTTTAGAGATTTTATATTTACTTTTGTTTATAGGCATCTGCTACTAAGGACAAGACCAGGCTACTTTCAAAGCCTTGAATTTAGGATTCCTCAGTGCAGCATCCTTGGCTGAAAAAATTTCAGCTCAGCTTTATAAATGTATGTTTTCTCTTTTTAATATGTAAAAGTCTACAGATGTCTCAAAACATTTCATTCATGCCTAAATGGCAGCAATTTTTTTTCTTCCTGTTGGCAAATATCCTGCTCTCTGGGATTTGTACAAAACTAATGCCAAACTTACTCAGTGTGGTTAGCTTGTGTTTGTGCAACAAGCTTATCATTCACAATGAACACATGGCTTTTAGGCACAGAAATTAATCAGTGCTGGAGAGACACACTCCTGGCATCGATTCCAGGCCACATGCTGGCATAAGCCTGCTTTGGGATCTATTATACAAAGCAGGATCCAGGGGTACAGGACACAGAATCCATAGTTCTCTGTCCGTCTCAAACTTTGCATAAAATGTCTAACAGTTTTAGAGGAAAATAGTGAAAAATATGGATAGATAGTTAAAATGGGATTAGTACTATCTCTTTGGCACACGGTTTATATAAGAATCAAATAGAATATTATATGTGAAAACACTTTAATAATATATGCCCTGCCTTATTTAAAAAAGGACTTGAAGTGGTTTATAGTGCCACACAAATATGGCAAGATAATATACATTTGAAACAGATGTGAAAGAAGAAAGCATAGAGACATGTATGGTGGCCAGGAATGAGGCCATGTCCTGTGCCCTTATTATTGGCTTTCAATAAAATTGGATTTAATCATTTTCCTAATTGACACATAACAAGGGCATCAAATCAGTTCCTGTCATAATACACAATATCCATATGATTGAGTTCCTTAAGATACACACAGTCATTCCCTAGATATGTCTGTAGGAAGTTTGTTCTGTTAGTAAATTGAGTTTTCCAATGGTGTCTTCTTGTGATGCATTCTAGGACATTCTGAAAAGGATAATTTTGGAATTCTGCTGGTTTGTTTTCATCCAGACTAGAAGGTGCAGAAGAAATGAATTGGCTACTGTCGTAAATACTTTGTAAATTGCAGAGCAGTTTATAAATGCAAGGTGCTGTAATTTTCATTATCATGGAGGCTTCAGAAGCCAGGTGGTGAATCTGAGACTTAATGTAATAACCAATAGGATCGTGAAAATACTGAAATGCTATAGGAAATGCTATTTTTCTTTTGTTTCTCTTTTGTTTGGAAACAACTTTTCTCCCAAATAGGTATGACTTGTCCATAGTTGTATCTAATTACTGATTTACAAACGACTTCCAAAATAATGACTCAAAACATCTGGATTGCTTACCTATAATGGAAAAGCAGATTCTCATGGTAAGAAGTAATTAATTCATGCAACAAAAACAGCAAATAGAAAATCTAAAAGACTGAATATTCTATAATGTTATCTGCATATTTTAATCTGGTTATATTGAAATTGTGAAAACATCAGTAATTCAAACTAAACAAGATATTGGACTTTTGATATGTAAAAACCTGCCTATGCCACCAGAGTTCTTGGTTACGATTTTTTTCCCAAGATTTTTGCTGCATTGAGGATTTTGCAAGATTTATCTTTGCAACTGAAGTATCTTACCTCTATAAAGATACAATCTATTTACTATTACATTTACTAGGAGCAGAAGTGAAAGGTTTTGTTTGTTTCCCTACTTCTAGTTCAGTTTTTTTTTTAATTTAAAATGATTTGAAAAAAATAAAATGATTTTCATGGTTACAGAACAGAAAAATAAGAAAGAAATGTTTCTTATTTATGCAATATGTTTCAACCTCTACTATGAACCAGACAATAGATACAAAACATATATCCTTGTCATGGAAAGTAATAGTGACAGTGCAAATATCTCAGGCTATTTCTCAGCCAACTACTTTCTAAGTTCTTTACATACATTACCAATCTACATCATCTTGGCAAAACTACAAAACAATCATTACTATCATTTCCGTTCAGCAGATGAAAAATTAATGCACAAAGAGGTTAAATCATTTACCCAAGGTCACAGAGCTAGCAGCAAAACTAATAATGCAGGTATATATTATCAGTGAAACTGAAGCTTTTAACTATAGCCATATAGAGTTTTGTAGCTTCCTGGTAGAAACTCAGAAACAAATAGAGGACACAGAGCATCAAGTGGTATATCATGAAGAAAAACAGGGTGTTGTGGTATTTTTGAGACAGGACAGCAATGCCAATGTTCCAGGACCATGGAAAGACTTTCTGGAGGGGATTTATGTGCAAGGTTTAGTCTGGTGAAGGAGCAGAGAGAAAAGAGGAACAGTGTTCCAGAGAGAGCAGAGAGAATATTTCCTCCCTGTGTATGGGCTAGAACAAATTCAGCAAAATACAGAACAGAAAGTGGTCATGTGTGAAAGAAAGAAGCTAAACACTCCTCTGTCTATAAAGAAATGTAATGCATCATAGACGTGATCTTTGGAAACAAAACACAAGTCCATTAGTGAGAAAATATGATGACATCTGATTACACTGATATCTGGAGGTATAAATTATTTTTAATTGTTGTCTCCTTTATGATGCATAGTACACATTTCCTCATTCTCTACAGAACTTGAAGTGCCTTCAAGGACTTTCTCACCTCCATCAGCTTATCCTTCAGCTTTATTTAGTAGTCTTATCCACTGACACTTGAAATATTGTTCTAATTAAAGTGTTGGCACTTTAGGGGTGCTGTGAAATTTCTCCTGGAAAAATGCCCTCTTGTCTTTCTCATCATGAAACCAGGAAAAAGGTTTAGGGACTCATCCAGTTTCGAGTCTTTTGAAAGCCTCTAGCAATTCATACCATAATCTTCCCTTTGAATGACTGGCAGATCTGAGGTCAGAGATCACCACGCTAGACCTAAAGGTTAGCTTTTCGGCATTTTTATGCTTTGCAAAATTTCCATAAGAAGATAAATGCTGAAGGATCAGTAAGCTAAACAGCTTGGACACCCACTGCTGCCTCACAGGCGTGGGAAATGCCGCCATCTGACTCATGATTAGAGATGTAAAATTGTCATCTAGCTCAGGATCAGAGCTTGACATTAAAAGTATTTATAACGTGTGTGAGCACAAACTGTGGGCTTGGAAAACTGGAATTCTTAAAAGAATTCCAACAGGCTCAAAGGGTTCTGGGTGAAATATGTAAATATGGAGAAAATTGTGCCTCTGCTGCTATGTCTTCCAATTATTTAAGTACAGAAATAGCTGTCCTTTTTAGTCAAGAGTAGATGATGCCTGGTATTCTATTTACATAGGGAAATAATCCTATAATTTCGTCTCCCTCAATTTTACACTGTTAAAATGCCATTCTTATTTTTTCTCTAATCAATTTTCTAACTGGTGTTTTGGCATATACCAAGAATTCAATTATTCATTTAAGAAATATTTATTATTTGTCTCCCATGAAAGAGACGAGCTGCTAAAGAATCCATACAATTTTTTAAAAAAATGTACTTCATGTAAACTGAAGACCCTGAAATAGGACAGATATTACTACACTAAAAACCTGAAAGCAAATCCACATCATTGGTGTTTCATTAATTTGCTAAAGATTGATGTGAAATAAACTTGATGAACAGTCAGAGCCAGATTATGACAGCTGGATGTCTCTGTGACTCCATCCTCCATGCATCTTACTAATGAGATAAAATACAACCTGATAATGATGTTAGAAACCTTTATAGACATTTTAAAGCTAAAAAAGTGAGAAATTTAAAATTCTAGTTGTTTTATATATACTTTTTCATTCAATTATATTTCAGACATTGACACATATTTAGAAATAATTTATGTGGTTTTGAAAGAAACACAGTTAAGTTTGCAGTGTAATATACTGGGCGACATGGCTTTTCCTGTCATGGTAATTTGGGTCAATTTTCACCAGGTTTTTCATTTCAGCATTTGCAGAATGATAATGGTGGCTAATTTCTTTTTTTTTCCTTTTTAGCAGTAGAAACTTATTTGGCCAAATAAGATCTGTTTAATAAAGTGATTACTACTTCTATCATTTCATGAAACAAAGGAAAACTTGACAAAAAATATTAGGAAGGATGATTTAGAATCTCTAAATCGGAAACATTGAATTTTACAGAAAACTAGTTAAATATCCTCATTTCTCTTTCTCATTTCCTTGAAACCTTTGATATTTCCTCAATTGACCAGGGGCTCAGAAATTAGTAGCCATTACCATGTAAGACATACTATCAGAATCCAGGCATAAATTTATGAGTTATATATCCCAAATTCTGATATATAACTGCTGTTATCAACAGTTCATATAAAAATCTAGTAATGAGTCTATGAGTCAATTTCTGAAATAATCTGTCTTGATATGCTCTGAGATTTGGAAGGGGTCTGGTTCACCAGGCTTGGTGGAAGAGTTCCAGGAAGCTCAGGGGATACAAATTGAGAACTTAGCCTGAAAGAATATCACCCCACAAGAGGATACTCTAAGAAGATTGGAATCAAAACTAGTCAATGGCTTTGAAATACATGGAATTCAGTGGGTGGCTGGAATCCTAGGGGATACTGAGGTGATGAAAAGCCATGGCTGATGAGACACCAAGATCAAAATCAAGAAGTCCTGATGGATACTCAAGGGGCCCTTCATCTCCCTTTGCTGGAGATTTGTCCATAGTTTTCTCTATTTTTGTGTTTGGTTGCTGTATCCAGTCTTGTAGGACCAGTGCCACCCAGATCATGACTCTGACATTTCAATTGCTCTCTGGACTTTGTATCTTTTGGCCCAAGTGAGAAGTTATGACTCTTTAGACTTTTACAAAGTTGCATTAATTGACAAAATGCTGTATTTCTATCCTTTCTCAAATTTCTTATACACAAAGCTTCCTTTCAGTAGAGAATGTGAGGTCTTGAACATCAATATGATCTGTGGTTGTTTTCTTCTGTCATTGAATGATTTTCTTCCTTTCAATTTTTTGTTCTCTCTCTAAAAAATTACATTGTTTGGAAATCCTCCCTTAAAGTAAATATCCTATTTTTTTCTTCCCTATATCCCTTCGCCTTTTGTTCCATTCTATTACAGAGTTTCACATCAAAAATTCATAAACTTACACTAAATTATAAAACTCTGCCATGACATTTAAATTTTTCTAAAGTTCTTCTTTATTTTTCACAAATTCCTTGATGGGTTTTCTATTACGGTTCCCACTAACCGTGACACCTGAACACTGAAATATGGCAGAGGGCCAAATTTAGATGTCCTTTCAAAGACAGCGTGAACAAGTTTTTTTAATTTAATTTTTCATTTTACATTGTGTTCTTATTTCATGGATCCAGTCTTTTGTTTGTTTTGTTTTGTTTCTGGGTGCTCATGGTAGCTGGGTACTATTAACTAAGCTAAACTGAGATTATTTATTTTCCCAGAATTCCCTTCCCTCTCTTGTCCTGGGCAAGAGTTGGTCTCAGTGTAGGGCATCAAATGCAACTGCAGCTCACATATATTTCCACTGATCTCCAGGCAGCTCTTGATAGGTGAGTCACAGCAACACCAGATCTCCTGGGGGACTATATCTTCTCCACAGCCCCTTCCTCTCTCTGCTTCTTTGCCTCCATTAAGTGAGGAGATTTCCTCTGCCATGCCCTTCTGCCATGATGTTCTGCCTTGCCTCAGGCCCAAAGAAATGGAACCAGCAACCATGGACTGAAACCTATGAAACCATGAGAAAAAGAAGTCTTTCCTCCTTTAAGTTTTTTTTATGTCAGGTCATAGAAATGAAAAATTGCCTAGCATAAGAGCATTAAGAAATAATGTCTACACATGGAAAATAGGTTAGAGTAATATAAATGTTGGATAATAAAATGGTAGTAATAACCATAATAAATATGAAGGAAAGATTTGCACACATACACATGCATATGCAGTGAAAAAACATACAGTACAATTCAATAGTAACTAGTGTCTATTGGACATAATAAAAGATAAACATTTGATTTTTGGTATAATTTTGATTATAAAAGTATTATTTGGCTTGCATATGCCTTGAAGGTAGTACACACCAAAAAAAAAAAAAAACTAATGAGGTAATACTTCAGTAGTGTAAGAATGGAAAATAATGAGCTTAATTTAGTTACCAAAAAACCAATGGGAAAAGCATGGACTCATGTAGATGGCAGTCTAACCCTAAGAGAAATCAATAGGGAGAATAGATGGGATAAAGGAAGGTGCTTGCTGCTGCTGTGGCATTTAATAAAAATGAAAACCTTAGCAATCTATTTGAGTATGTCTAGGATGCTCTCGTCTCTTCCTTTTGTAAGTCAGTATATTGCATTTTTAAAACAAATTAGTTTGAGCATATGTGTGTTACTTTGCTTCTTTTATTTCCCATTAACAATATCTCCATGGAAGCTGGTACTTTAATTGGAAGTTGTTGAAGCTATTCTCTTGATAATGCCTGATTGCCATCGTGAGTACAGCAGCCCTGTTCTAACTGCAATGCTTCCCTTGATCCTCATGAACACAAAGACCTCCTGAGGCTGTCCAGTGCAAGAATATTTCTATAAATACTAGTAAAAACCAAGTAACAGAATTGGAAGTAGCTGACTGTGGAGAATAGGAATTGGGTTAACAGGAATGGAATAGGGGAATACTCTTTTTGTTAGAGCCATTAAAATTATATATTTTAAATTATTATTCACAAATAGTATTTTGGCAAAAAGTAAAAATATAATTAAAATGACAACAAAAGTTATAAAAAATATTTTTTAAAAATATGCCGACTGACCACACCTAAAACAGTCATAGAATTGTACTTTAAACATTGTGGGAGAAATCCACTTTCCATCTAGATTCCTAGATCCAAGCAAGCTACTAATTAAGTGTGAGGAGAAAAAAGACATGTAGACATATAGATATTGATGAAATTGAATCTTTTCATAAATCCTTTCTTAGGGAAATATTGAAAATGATGTTTATGAAATCAGAAAAGCCACAGAATTGAGGAATAATAAAGAACAAACAATTCTAGAGAGAGATGGAAGGATGTCTGAAGCAGGCAGCTGTCAGAACAGTCCTCACGATAAAACAGCCCAGAAAGGACCAGGGAGACAGAGGGACATAATAGACAGTATTGACACAGTGTGGCCTGTTGATGCTCTGCATTGAGCACAGCGGAAGCACGCCCATAAATTTCCAACCACAGTGCACAGGGCATTTTCAAAGCCAGCCCTGCCCTGGAGAAGTTGGCACCATTAGACACCATCTACATTATTGATCAGCTTTGGAAAGGTTGTCGGGAAAGTAAGAAGAATTCATCTGGCTGGCTGCCCGTGCTGCAAGTGAACAGAAGAGCGAGGTCTATCTCTATTTACTGGTATGAAATAATAACCCCTGTGAACTAGAAATAACAGTTCATAAATATAATTTGGATAACTTGATTGGCTATCAATTTACCAACTGCCTTCCTTCAACCAGTCCAAATGCAAATAGACTAAAGTTCTTATTTTGGGAAGGAAGAGGTGAGAACAAAGTAGCACCTGGTACAGAAATGGCCATCAACATCAGTCAGGGGAAGTGGGGAAGATGGGCAGGTACCCATGGCCCCTGTGTTTTCTCAGCTAAACAGGTGAAACCACATGGACAAAATGTGAGCCAGAGAGATGGCAGAAGTACTGGTGACTTTACCAACAAATATATTTGGTAAAGTCAGTTTTGCCAGCCGGTAGACTAGGAATCTTCTCTTAGACATTTCAATGGAAACAGAAAATTGCCACCAGGGCAGGGGCAAACCTCAACAGAGACCAAGCAATGTCAACCTTCAGCTCTCTGAAGGCTGATCAGTCTCATCTTGCCCATAGCATTTTCCTAATAACCCTGTTATGGTTCAGATGTGAGGCGTCCCCCAAAACTCATGTGAGACAGTGCAGGAATATTTGGAGGAGGAATGATTGGGTTGTTAAAGCCTTAGTCCAATCAGTCAATTAATCCCCTGATAGGGACTATCCGAGTGGTAACTGGTAACTGAAGGTGTGTAGGGTATGGCTGGAGGAGGTTATTGAAGGCGTGCCTTTGGGGTATATATTTTGTATCTGGTGAGTGAAGTCTCTCTCTCTCTCTCTCTCTCTCTCTCTCTCTCTCTCTTTCTGCTTTCTGATCATCATGTGAGCTGCTTCCCTCTACCACACTCATCTGCCATAATGTTGTGCCTCACCTGGAGCCCTGAGTAATAGAGCCTGCTGCCTATGGATTGAGACCTCTGACACCGTGAGCCCCCAGATAAACTTTTCTTCCTCTCAACTTGTTCTTGTCAGGTCTTTTAGTCACAGCAGTGAAAGAGTTGACTAAAACAAACCCCAATGATGCAACCCTGAATTTCAGTTGATTAAATGTTTTATTCTGCTCACTATGCCATGAAGAGGTTTATACATACAGGTGCATGCACACACATATGTGTAAAGATACAGTTGACAAAATTGTATATATTTACTGTGATGTTTCCATATATGTATACATGATGAAATGGTTATATCAGTTAATTAGCATCATTGGCATCATTTTTTTGCTGAAAACCTGTAAGATCTACTCTGAACAATTTAAAAGTACATAATACATTATTATTCACTATAGTCACCATACTATACAATAGGATCTCCCAAACTTACCCATCCTGCCTAACCAAAACTACTTTGTAATTTGAGCTATATCTCCCCAGTCCCCACCTCCACTTGGACAAAGTCAAACATTATATATTTGAATCCCATAGCTTGTGTTATGAGCAGGACTGCTTGTGTTCTTTCACACATATAGATCACACACACACACACACATGCACACACACACACACACCCCTAGCCACATGAATGTTCCAAGCTGATGTGGGGAAGGATAACAAGAAACTAATAATAGATATTGCCTCAACAGGTGGAATTAAAGCATGAAGATAGGAAGGCATTTTTGTTCTGTTTGAATTTTAATTGTCAGTTAAGTATAATGTTTATTAAAATGAGCTTACGGATAAAAGGAAAAACAAAAGGGTATCACGATATGTCATTTAATTAAGTCACTGTAAAAGGGGAGCTGATGCAGGATGACCACAGACTGCTACAAAAAGGAAGAACACAGAGGAGTAATGTACAAAGAAGGGTTTCTCCGTGAAGATGTGAAGAATAATGCTGTGAATTTGCATGATCTACATATTGGTATTTTTAAAAAACAGCATGTTGAGTTAACTTCATGGAAAAATACAGATTTCACAGACATACTAACATTAAGAAAAAACAAAATTTTACTTGTATTTTTAAAAAAGATTATTTTGTTTGGCACTTTGATCTAATTCTACCACGTTTCTGTAGTAAGCATACTTTTCAACCTCATATGATTATTTCTCATGCTCTTTTTCTGATCAAATTTCTTCCAATATTTCACTCATGACATTCACTTAATCACCCAGTCTTTAGTTGATCATTCTGTCTTAATTTCATTGACTAAAGAGAACTCAAAAGGATAAAACAGACTCTCACCTTCAACTCTTCAAAGTAGAAATCCTATTTGCATCTTCACCCATATTCTGTGCATGTTCTGGCTCAATGCTTGAGCATTTTTAAAGAATTCCTTAAGAGTCACAGTGGCTTCTGTTGATGACCCTCACCAGCTTGCTCAAGAGCATCCTGCCGCAGCCAGTCTCTCTCTTATCTGCAGATACAATATAAAAACAAAACTCTCTTGCCAAACTTTCTTTCCCCCTTTGCACTTTCTCCTGTGAATTCATTCTTGACTTTGTTTATTGAGAGCAGTCAAACTCCATCACATACTTAAGTAAATAATGGCATGCATTAAATAATTCAATATTTCTGTTCCCCTCAATATCTCTGAGTTGATAAATCTTGTCTGAAATGTCCACTGACAAAAGACAGCCCTGAGTTCTACAATTGCAGCCAATACTGTTGTGGACCCTGAAGTCTGATCCGTACATTTTGAGGGGCTCAACTCCCTTGACTCTCACATTGCCAATAATTCAATGCCTCAGCTGTGACACATCACATAGATTTCTTAGTTAAGTTTGTTTCTAATTATGATCTTATTTGTGCACAGCAGATTGTTTATTGCCCCAGATGGCAAAAGTAAGTAACCTGGATTTTGATTCTATAGTCT